>NC_056504.1:46375997-46426055 GCF_014905685.2 Nematolebias whitei
TAATTTTAGATTTTAGCTATAGTTGAGCTAATTTTAGATTTTAGCTACAGTTGAGCTAATTTTAGATTATAGCTACAGTTGAGCTAATTTTAGATTTTAGCTACAGTTGAGCTAATTTTAGATTTTAGCTACAGTTGAGCTAATTTTAGATTTTAGCTACAGTTGAGCTAATTTTAGATTATAGCTACAGTTGAGCTAATTTTAGATTTTAGCTATAGTTGAGCTAATTTTAGATTTTAGCTATAGTTGAGCTAATTTTAGATTTTAGCTATAGTTGAGCTAATTTTAGATTATAGCTATTTTCGGGCTGGTTTAAACTAATGTTTTGCTGACTCTTGCTGTTATTAATTTGCTCATTTTAGGTTTTAACTACAGTTTGTTTAATTTTACATTTTAGCTATTGTTGGGCTGGTTTAAACTAATGTTGTGCTGGATTTAGCTGTTGCTAATTTTAACTATAGTTTTGGTAATTTTAGGTTTTAGCCACAGTTTGGTTAATTTTACAATTTAGCTATTGTTGAGTTGGTTTGGGCTAATGTTTTGCTGGATTTAGTTTTTACCTTCAGTTTTGCTCATTTAAGTTTGCAGCTATGGTTTTGCTAGTTTTAGCTTTCGGCTATGGTTTTGCTAATTCAAAGTTTTGGGCACTGTTTTGCTGCTTTTGGTTTAGCTGCTGTTTTGATAATTCTACTTTGAGCTACGATTGTACTAATTTGAGTTTTTGCTGTGGTTTTGTTTATTTTATCTTTTAGCAACGTTTTTGTTGGTTTTAGACATTGTTTTCATGACTTTGGCTGTTACAAATTTAAACTAAAGTTTTTCTAATTTTATGTTTTAGCTACAGTTTGGTTAATTTTACATTTTAGCTATTGTTGGGCTGGTTTTGGCCAATGTTTTGCTGGATTTAGCTTTTAGTTTAAGTTTTGTTCATTTAAGTTTGTATCTATGGTTTTGCTAGTTTTAGCTTTCAGCTACTGTTTTGCTAATTCTAAGTTTGGGGCATTGTTTTGCTGCTTTTAGTTTAGCTACTGTTTTGATAATTCTACTTTAATTGTATTTGAGTTTTAGCTGTGTTCATTATTTATTTTTTAAATCTTTTAGCAAAAATTTTGTTTGTTTTAGACATTGATTTACTTTCTTTAGCCATTAATAATTTTAACTACAGTTTTGCTAATTTAAGTTTTAACTTTAGTTCTTACATTTTTACCTTTAATCAAATGTTTTGCTTAATTTAACCATGTTTATTTTTTGACTTTGGAAAATCAGTTTCAGTTCCTGTAACAAATTTTAGCAGTTACTTCATTCTTAGCTATCACTACATTACAGTAATTTTATTTATTTTATTTATTTATTTATGTTCAGTTTTTCTGGTCTTGCAGTCAGATCAAACTGTCTGCAGTTTGTTTAATTATGAAATACTCATGATATTTTGGAATCATTTTTAACAACAAGACTCTGAAGATTTATGCTGATATATTTTAACTTTGCACAGTCCCTTTTGAATAAAACATATTTCTAAACACCACAAATCATTCATTTCTGTTTGGTCATAAACTGAGCAACAAGGTAAATATCAGATAACAGACAATGAATTTATTTAAAATAAATCTGATTTTAAAAAAACTAGAGCACATTGCTTTTGCAGTTTTAATTTCCACCAAAAACCCTTCATAAAATATTGTACAAAGAATGAAGAATAAAAAATAAAACCTTGCAGAAATCTTATGGAATATGATAGTTTCCAAACAAACATAAAACTGGAACTCTGTTGCTTTCGGGGTTAAAGATGCTGCTTATTCAACAGCCAGATGCCACTCGGTGACATCAGGGGAAAAAGAGGCTGACTGCTCCAGTTCAGCCGTGCATTGTGGAAAACTGCTTCCATCGATGTCACGATCCACTTTTTATTGCACTCTGCCATCTTAAGTGCACCTTTTTTTTAAAAATTGATATGGACACAGTCGAGCTGCAAACTGACTCCATCATAAAACACAGCTGGGTCAGAAGACGCCTGCTCGCTCACAGATGGACGACTTAGTGACGCTTTGGCTGTCACAATCAGGTGATTAAGTATCATTAATATGGATATGTCAGGAGAGGGATAACACTTGCAAGGAACAAACATCATAATGCTCCCCCCCCCCCCCCACCCACACACACACACATGCACGAAGCTCAGCATCCGTTGGATCAGACGCCTGAACAGTAATGTTAACTCCAGCTCATGACAACCATGAGTCACCCTCTGCTTCATTAATCTACACACTAACAACACGCGCACGGCGACGCACACATGCATACAGTATGAGCACAGAAGCACAAAATGGCACCTGTGTGTGGAGACTGAGGAAAGCAGCAGAGTGAGAGCAAGCGTGCAGAAGATGGAGACATCAGAAATGAAGCTAGATCTTGGATCGAACAATAAAATAAATTACATTTGTTTAATAAAAAAAAAATGTATTGATTCTAAGTCAAACATGCTCTGTTTAATATTTGCACCTTATACAGAGTCCTGCAGAAATTCTGATGCCATTTTGAGTCTGTGCGTGCACACACACACATGCACACACAACCAGAAACATACACACTGATGGCTTTTTTAATGATTATTATTCAAATATGATGTTAAAAACAATCCAGAGTGTGTTTTATGTCAGGTAGATTTTCAGTGTCTCACCGTTTGGTCACCCATCCATGGTCCAGAGAGCCAGCAGCCCATCGCCACGGCAACAGAGGACAGCTGCCTATAGGGTGTTGAAAAAACGACGATGCTGCTGCTCTCCCTCAGCAGATCGTCTTTTCCTCCCCTCCTCTTCCTCCTCACGCGCTGTTTCTCCCTTTCTCCTCTGTGAGCCTTCGCACTACCTCTCCCTCCTCAGCATCTGTTCTCTCACCGCTCTCATCCAAGCAGGATGGCTTCTTTTATTCCTTTTTCATCTATTCCTCCAATGAGCCTGTCATATCTTCTCCTCTTCAGCGGCTGCTCCAGATCTCAGCGTTCTGTGCACACACACACGCACGAACAGGCGCATGACATGCATGCGTGCAGCGCTGCAATCATAAAAAATATGCACAGGCTGATGCGTTTAGAAACGGAGAGGGAAGCACTCAGTCGCACAGTGAGGATGCTGTGTGATTGGTGTCCTTTAACGACTCGTCAGCCAATCAGGAGCTCTCTCCTCCCTGTGGAGGTTTTCCTCCTCGTCTGAAAGTCCTCAGCAAAGCATCACGCAGGAGGCAGTTACTGCAGAGATACACGTTGTACCAGAGGAAACACACCACCAAATCATCCATCTTCTAGTTGCTCGTCTAGGATTCCCCCAAGCAGATGCATGCTGGGAAACGTAGTTGATTCAGTGCATCTAGAAGAGATTTTGTGTTGCAGTTTTGAAACAAAAATCTTAAATTTATTGTCACTTTTTGGTTTATTTAATATGAAAGAACTGACTGTAACTTGGTATGAATTTCAAATGAATGACGACACCTATCATGTTATTATATTAATTATATAAATAATTTTAATCATCCATCCATTATCTTTTACCCTCTTCTTCATTTTAGGGTCACGGGGGTCACTGGTGCCCATGTCCAGCCATCACTGTGCAAAAGGCGGGGACACCCTGGACAGGTCTCCAGTCCATCACAGGGACACATAGAGACAAACGACCATTCACTCTCTCACTCACACCTAGAGACAATTTAAGGTCACCAATCATCCTAACATGCATGTTTTTGATCTGTGGGAGGAAACCGGAGTACCCGGAGTAAACCCACACATGCACAGAGAGGACATGCAAACGCCACGCAGAAATGCCACCGGACTGGGATTTGAGCCGGCGACCTTCTCGCTGAGAGGCAGCAGCTCTACCAGGTGTGCCACCGTGCTGCTCTTCAATCCCTTCATTTGTTTATTTATTTGTTCAAATGACTTCAACAAAACAGAAATCTGCTCACACAGACTCATGTTCGTGCTGCTGTTCGACGTAATGTTTTTATGCCATTAGTGCTTAGCGTGTTTTAAGTTGATGTTTTTCTTAGTTCATATCTTAGATCTTATTACTGTTTTTCTTTTACATTTTATTGTTGGATGTAACTGGGACCCAGTGTACATAGTTTCGTTCCACCACATGTACCACTTGTGGTGCGAATGACAATAAAGAATCTCCGACTCTGACTTTGATATGGGAGATGTCAAAATTTGATAAATAAAACAGAGATAATCAGAAAATGCCAAAAACAATGTTAAAACAGTGAAGTCATTGAAATCATCTTGTTGGAAAATTGTTTGGCTACTGTAAATGAACATACGCTCTAATCGTACTATTTAATGTTTGACAAATATCACCTTAAAACCATGTATAAGCACGTATCGCCTTAAAAGCTATAAAGTACAACTCGTGTCCTGTTCCTTCATCTGTCTTCAAATGTTTCTTCTTTATTGTTTCATCTGAAACACTAATGCGTGTAAACTCAATAGAGCTGTATTAAATTAAGTTTAATTTTTATTTAGTTTGATTTGAGCTTGATAAACTGTCGTTTTATAATTCACGAGTGTGTGTTTTTATAGTTGTTCCAGTTTAACGCTTGGTGTCGTGTTTGAAAACTTTAAAAGAGCATCCTTTTGAAATAAATCTAAAATATCAGTATCAATGGTGCCTTCACAGGTGTGAAGTTTGGCCACACACTAATGTGCTTTGCACTAGTCCACCCACATATTAGATTTTTACAGATGCTAATTTATGAACAAGCTGAAATCAGGGAACATTTTGTCCATCATGACCAAAAGATGGTTTTTTTTCTGATCACGAGTCAGTTTTTCACTTTGCTTTGGCCCATCTCTAATTAAGTGACAGAATATTGTGTATTTTTTATATAATTCTTGTTTATTTGTTTGTTCATTGGCATTTCAATGGTTTTTTTCAGACATACTCCAAGTCCGTTCAATAGTTTTATCTACAATTTTATTATTATTGCTGTCCAACATAAACAAAAACTCTGCAAAAATATGTATATTTAAAATTTCTTCAAATTTTCTGCATGTCAACCCATTTTGGATCAGTTATTTAGCCACACACTACATAACTCGACAAAAGCAAAAAACATAGATGCAAATTTTTCATTTGTAAAATAACAAGCACAACACAGAATTATTTACCAACCACCCGAATGTCCTAAAACAAATATCAGATTGTTTTTGTATGGACTATAAAAATGTAACGATGTTTATTAAATGAGAAGCTGCTGTGAGATATTTATCAGAGAACAGATTTTAATCTTCCGTCTGAAGGATGTGGAGGTGTTTTCTAAAAGGAGGAAAGTTCTGCCTCCCACTCAGAAAACTGAAAACTGCAAGCAAGCCCACACTTTGTGAGCCAAGAGGTGCTACAAGAAACAATCTACAAATTATAATTACAAATTATATATTGAATGGAGGCCAGGTTTTAACTGTAGTCTGCTGCTACCGCCCCCCCACAGCTTCACCTGAAGCATTAAATGCCATTAAGGAATTCCTTGGTAATTTAAAATTCAAAGAGATCTTTTTGGCAGGAGATCTCAACATTGATTGGTGTAAGTCGACCCCCCTCTGTGACAAATTCAAGGAATGTTGCTTGTCTTTTAATTTAACCCAACTGATCGACTCCCCCACCAGATTAAATAAAAGCCATCCTGACAATTCCTCCATCTTAGACCTGTTTCTAACTAATATGCCTCACAAATTCCCTGGTACAGGTGTATTCGCTGATCTTTTGAGTGATCATTGTGTGACAGCGGCTTTAAGAAATAGTAAACTTCCACCTTCTAAGCCCAGATTAATTAAAAAAAGGGATCTGAAACATTTCTGTGAACAGTCATTCCTCTGGGATCTGTCTCACTTTGACTGGCATCGTATTCTGTTAACTGATGACGTGAACTCTGCTTGGAACTATTTCCATAATAATTTCATTTATTTCCTGAACTTACATGCTCCTTTTCGTCAGTTCAGAATAAAGGGACGAGACAGCCCCTGGTTTACTCCAGAGCTAGCTGACCTCCTGCACAGGAGAGATCATCTTTGGGCTGCAGCGAGAAAATCTGGCTCAGACACTGACTGGTTGAGTTTCCGACAGATGAGGAATAAATGTACAACTTCTGTCAAAGCAGCAAAACGAAACTATTTCTTATCTCAGACCTCCAAAAATCTAAATGACCCCAACAGATTCTGGAAAACAATTAAATCTCTCTCAGGCACCCCCCAATCATCTGACCTCCCATCACAACTTCTCGTTAACTCTGCTCCTGTGTCAAATAAGCACGAGATCCTGAACTGTCTCAACAAACATTTTGTTGCTTCTGGTTCTTTATTTGACACAGTAACTAATGGAAAATCAGCCACTTCACTTAATAACCAAACTTCTACAAATCAAATCCCTCCTACAAGTCAATCCTCAGTTAATCACACCTTCTCTTTTTCTCCATTCTCAGTCAGTGAGGTCAATAAACTGTTAAAAGATCTTGATCCTAAAAAATCTGCAGGTCCAGATGAACTTCCACCTTATTTCTTAAGGCTGGCTGCTCATATCATCACAGTCCCTGTGACCCACATCTTCAATCTCTCCATAAGACAAAACTCCATCCCAGACACTTGGAAAACAGCCTTTGTTCTTCCTTTGCTGAAGGGAGGGGACCCCACCTCACTGAACAACTATCGACCAATCTCTAAACTCTGCATTTTAGCCAAGGTTCTAGAAAAACTGATAAACTCTCAAATCAAAAATTACCTGGACTCATTTAACATCTTACCTCCACATCAATCTGGTTTCAGGAAACAACACAGCACAACCACTGCTTCACTGAAGGTTCTTAATGATGTTGTTGAAGCACTGGATGCTAAGGATTATTGTGCTGCACTTTTCTTAGACCTGTCTAAAGCTTTTGACACTGTGGATCATAACATCTTGTGTCATAAACTCTCAGAAATCGGTTTCTCAGATCACACCATTGGTTGGTTCTCTAACTATCTTTCAGACCGGAGGCAATGTGTTCAACATAATGGTACTTCCTCCAGTTATTTAACAGTCAACAATGGTGTACCACAAGGCTCAGTCTTAGGACCCACCCTCTTTACAATCTACATACATAATGTAGGTAAAAACATCCCTAATGCATCCATACATTTCTATGCTGATGACACAGTTGTTTATTGTCGAGCTAAAACTGTTGCTAAGGCTTTCCAGCTTCTGAAATCTGCATTTAACTACATCCAGACTGATTTGTTTCACCTCAAACTTGTCCTAAATGCCGAAAAAACCAAAGGGATGCTTTTTTCAAATAGGAAGTTGGTCCCAGCAGTTCTTCCTCCGATTTTATCCTCAAATGGTGTCCCCATTGAGTTTGTTGATTCCTATAAATATTTGGGTATCTTGGTCGACTCACATCTTTCTTTTAAGCTCCATGTGGAAAACTTGGTAAAGAAACTGAAAATTAAACTGGGTTTCTTTTTCAGAAACAGATCCTGTCTAACCCTGAATGCTAGAAAACGCCTTGTATCTGTGACTTTCCTTCCCTCAATTGATTTTGGTGATATTATTTACATGAACGCTCCTACAAGAACCCTGCAGATGTTGGATGCTGTCTATCATGGTGCACTAAGATTCATAACTGGCTGTGATTATCGTACCCACCACTGCACCCTGTATTCACTGGTTAACTGGACATCATTAACTTCACGCAGACTCTCTCACTGGTACATTTTCATCTTTAAATCACTTCTTGGTCTGCTGCCTTCATACATCTCCTCCTACATGTCTCTGCGTGAGTGCAGCTACGGAGTGCGCTCTCAGGACATTATTACCTGCAGTGTTCCCTCAGTGAGGACTGAACTAGGCAAAAGGGCCTTCTCCTACTCTGCTCCTGTTTCCTGGAATATCTTACAAAAAGATTTGAAGCTCTCGACCTTGACCTCTCTAAGTGGCTTTAAGAATCTGTTGGACTCCTGGCAGGGTCCAATGCAGACATGTTCCTGTTTTTAGTTTTATACATTTGTCTTGGAATCTAGCTGTTTTTTTGGTTTTGTTACCTTTTTCCTTTTAGCCATCCTATTTGTTAAAAAAAAAAAAAAAAAAAAAAAAAAAAAAAAAACTGTAGTATGAGTTTTTATAATTGCTTATTGTTGTTGCTGTTGTCCATTGTTGTCATCTTTCTTTGTTGAAATCAGGTCTCTCTTGTAAATGAGTCCTCGAGGCTCAATGGGATTTACCTGTATAAATAAAGGTTGATTGATATTCCACGAACAATAAAATCTTTAACAAAAAAATACAAATTCAGTTTTCTTAAAATGAATTCTGTGTTAGTTTGTTGTGGTTTCTGTTGGTTTGTTTTTAATCTCATGCTTTATTGTGTTTATTGCGAAAAACAGAAATGCTTTTTTTGGCAATTGTGACTTTATTTTGGATCTAAAGCAGCTCTCGTGATAAGCATCGACCGTGTTGGCAGTGAAAGTTTAAATACTTTAAAAAATGAACTTTTTAAAATAAAAATTTGAACTTTTTATGTCACGAGAAATAACAAGTTGATTTAGCTGCTCCGTCTAATTGAAGGATTTTAAAGGCGTCTCACTCGCTCTGTTGCTGAACCAATGTGAAGTTTGTGCATGTTAACATGAAAATATTGGTTTTGTCATTAAATGCCAAATGATCTACATGATCAAAAAACTAAAACAACAACAAAATTGAAGTATTGTTTATAGGTAAAAGTACATTAAGCTTCTAATTTTAATAAAGACTGATAATTTTCTCCCCAAATAATTACCAGTACAATAGGAATTTATTGTAATTCAGCACTAGGACTACACCTAAAGAAGACACTTTCGCAAAATTATAAGGCTGCACTTTTCATTTATTTAAGTTTTCAGGTTCGTAGGTCCAAAAGTATTTTTAAAATGTGAGTTCATGTCTAAAAAAAAAAAAAAAAGAGACCATTTTAAAAATCCATTCATCCAAGTCACAAGAAAACCCGGTGCTGGAAAACAAAACATAAGGAAATAAAGAATGGCTTGAGATCCAACATTTTTCAGTCAGGTCATCTGGACAGTTTCTTTTTTTTTGCTGAAACATTTCGCCTTCAATCCAGAAGGCTTCATCAGTAAAGGAAACATACAACACAAAACTGATTCTTCCCCCAACAGCTTACTCCAAAGTGGAACAAACCAGTTATGTTGGTGCTAAGATGGTCTCTTTGGTACGCCCCCTCCTCCATTGCCGGCCCTCTTCCTTGTTGACAGTCGTGTCAAACTGGTTGAAAACAACAAAGTCCATGCTCAATAATCCAGGTATACAATCCAACATTTTTCAGTCAGGTCATCTGGACAGTTTCTTTTTTTTTTTGTGCTGATCTTAGCACCAACATAACTGGTTTGTTCCACATTGGAGTAAGCTGTTAGAGGAAGAATCAGTTTTGTGTTGTGTGTTTCCTTGACTGATGAAGCCTTCTGGATCGAAGGCGAAACGTTTAGCATGAAAAACAGAAACTGTCCAGATGACCTGACTGAAAAATGTTGGGTTGTGTACCTGGATTACTGAGCATGGACTTTGTTGAATGGTTTGAGACTTTTGCACAGTGGTGTATGAGTTTATTTTTCTTTGTTGTTGTTTGATTGTGTTTACACAACGTGTACTCGAGCTTCTCGCCTTTCTTCAGTGAATTCACAGCGTTTTGGGAGAGTTTTGTACAAATGGTGTGCTGTTTTAACACACGCTGTTACGTGAAGCTGCAGCAGCACTTGAACATAAAAAGTGTGAATTATTCTGTACTTTCAGTTGTGTAGTAAAATGCTTCAACCTAATTTATGTTGGTTTGTTTGTTTCACACACGAGACTAAATCCCTTCAAACAACTCCTGAACCGCAGGAAAAATCAAAAACATTTGAGCTGACACCGTTGTCTTTTTAATTTTCACTCATGATGAATTAATAACTATATAAATACTAAATTCATTCAACCTTTATTTATACAGGTTTGTCTCAAGAAAGACCTGTTTTAGACAGACAACATACAAAGTACAGACAACAATACAGTATACAACAATAAAACAATTAAAATAAAGTAGTGTTGTAAAACAAGGTGAAGTACTAAAAACAAGAACGTATTTGCCTTTATTTTTGTAATGGCCTTATCAATGATGAAGCCTTCCGGATCGAAGGCGAAACGTTTCAGCACAAAAAAAAAAAGAAACTGTCCAGATGACCTGACTGAAAAATGTTGGATTTTATACCTGGATTATTGAGCATGGGCTTTGTTGGCCTTATCAAATGTTTAAAATCCCTTAAATAAGTTAAGGTGGACAGCTTCACTTCCTGTTGCAAGCTGTTCCAGGTTACACGAGCGGAGTAAGAAAAGGCCTTTTTGCCAAGTTCAGTCTGCAATGAAGGGAAGCTGCAGGTAATGATGTCCTGAGAGTGCACGCTGTAACTGCACTGACGGCGTGACATGTGGGAGGAGATATCCACCTTATTCCGGATTTGGCGCCACTACCCATAATTCATAGCGGAAGCCGGTTGTTTACTTCCGCCCGCGATCCCGCGCTGTTGTTTACGTTTGTGGGTTAACACACTTGCTAGCAATTTAATGTTTTTGACACAAAAGTTTCCTTTACCTGAAGTAAATGGCAGCACATCAGAGGTGGATACATTGCAAGGATGTTTTAAAAAGCTGCGAAGATAAGTCGTTAACTGTGTCTCACCCATCATTTCTCACGGACTGGGTAGATGATATGAAATCATGGCCCGGAATTACCTACATCGATATTATTAATTACCTTGTTTTTTCTGAAGGCGTCGATGGCGAGGAATTGCGGAATTATAAAAGCACAGAGGCGTATAATTACCTCCACAGCAACAAAATAGATACAGTTTTGCTCAAGAAACAAGGCGACTTTATCTTTCTGAAAGCAGCTGTTGAGCCGAGCCAGAGCGTTGGTCAAGCTAAACACTTAGCATGGGTCATGCTCAGAGAAAGTGGAGTGGTAGAAACGGTCGGCTGTTCCTGTATCGCCGGATTGGGAAAATCATGCAGTCATGCGGCAGCTATTCTGTGGAAGGTATATCACTTATCTGGATATCAGAATATTTACATCACTGAATCAGAATCACTGAACTGGGCGAAAGCTGTGAGCTTCCTGTCTGCCTGTGTTTACATGTGGAAGCCAGAGCATTGTGCAGCCTGTGATCTACTGTCACAAAAAATTAAACATTAAAAAGGCTGTACAGTATTTTTATATTATTTGTTTTAAAAAAAGTACAGACTGGATGCAAGGCAACCTAACATTTACAGAAAAGGAAAAAATAAATGACAACAGCAGGGATGTAAATAACTTGTTTCATTTTATTAGGAGCAGTGATAGCTGAAGTCTGTTAAATTGTTACAGGTCCAGAATGCTGTGATCAGTGGAAAGACGGGGCTAGCATGTACAGATGAGCAGCGCAGGTGGAATGCTGGGACAGCAAAGAATCTTCAACCCAAACGTCTAAGCATGATAAACTTCAGACACCACAAGGCAGAGCAGCAGTATAACATCAACTCAAGGGCTGCAGACACGATTAGTCTTTATTTTCATAAGTGTTATAAGGACTTGATCTTGTACAGGCATTGTAAATTCATTGTTGTCATCTCCTTCCAGTGCTGACACAAGAGTGTTAAATGTTTCTAACGCTGTACCAGTGTACAGCAAAGCGTCTGCGTCATTTTGTAGAAGAAACAATGCAACTTCATCACACTGAGTCGTCTTGTCCTGGACATCTTTTCTGCCAGACGTGTTGCAGTATTGATGATGATCTTTTAGCGAAGGGTCCTCCCACTGTGTGTGGACTGAGTGCAGATGTGGCCCAGGAGGTTGTGTGGAGACGCTAGCCAGGTCTGGGATGACTGACGGTGAATCTACGGTGCACTCTGAATAACACAAAAATACAAAATCAAATCAGCGTAACACAACCTGTCAAGTGTCACTTACCTTATTACGTTTTAGGAAGGAAATTTGTAATTCCACACTCGTACACACATGATACATCTTAAATGTCAATAGTGCTGTTTTAGTGGGGCTTTAGCCCCCTTACATTTTCCTAAGCCCCATCAAATTATGCTATAATATCAAAATATTGTGATTAGATTTTAGTTTTTCATCCTTAAAAAAATCAGTTGGAGCTAGGTTGCATTTAAGCTTTTTCTTTAAAGAGTTTAAAAGAAGTTTTTTTTTCAGCTGTGTCTGTTTCAAATAACCTGCCTCTAATAACTCAACATATTCTTTATTAACAAAATCCCCAGACTTTTACAGCCCTGGGGGCTGAATTTTACCAGGTTGCTAAATAAAAAGCTATTCTCGGACAGTTACATGAAATCATATACATCTCTGCTAGCATGCTACTGATGTTAATTACTAACCACTTTGTCTTTAAGATTTGGATTTGGCTGCCAATCAAGTACTTTCTCTTAGTGATAAAGTATTTTGGAATTAAATTAATAATACACTAACATCCACAATAACACTGCAACCAGCTAGCGCTGATGCTAACACCATCCACAGTATAGTAATTATAACATTACAATTATAACATTAATAATAATATAATTCAGTAAAAGATAAGAGCTAAGCATGATTAAAATGTGAAGCGGGGACAAATCACATTTTCAATTTCACTCACCGGGAACAGATTCGGCCGTTTTGTCGATGTTGCTGGAAGCTGTCTGGCTCACAGTGGTCCGGATGAGCTGCCTTCTTTTCTTTGGTGGGGCCCGGTCATAGCCCAGATAGAGCTCCGGGTCGGGGTGAAGCTCTGTGGGCTTTTTATCAATAAAATGAAAGGAGCAAACATAAACTCTCTTCGGGGGGTATTTGAGTTTTAAAGCTGCCAGCCACGCTCGTTTTCGATCCTCCTTCCTCGGCATGGAGTGCAGTTCGTAACGCGCTGGGCACACACAGGCCTTTCGAAGTTGTTGATGTGCAAAACAATACGTTTCTAGCTCGTCTTTCAGTTTTCTGGAGCTGTTGTGACAGCCAACAACAGCACAAGTTGAACCCGAACTCATATTAGAATTGTTTAAGCCTCCTGCTACAGCACAAATTACTAGAATTTGTCATTAGCAAAAGTGCCTGTCATTAGCAAAAGTGCCTCTCGCTTTAGCTCACCGGAAGTATAAAACCGGGAAGGGGCGGTACCTGTCTGTCATGGCAGCCCACATACGCTCTTGCAGAATAAGGTGGATAAGAAGGCAGCAGACCAAGGAGTGATTTATAGACGAACACGTACCAGTGTGAGAGCCTAATGATGACCAACTGACCAATAAGTACAGAGTGCAGTGATGGGTACGGTAGTTACAACCAGGTATGAGTCTTAGCACGCCATGGTAGACAGCATCCAACATCTGCAAGGTACAGGCAGAGGTATTCATGTAAATAATGTCACCATAGTCAATGGTTCTGTAGCAAAATAACAGCTATAAGGTGTTTCCTGACATTCAGAGTTAAACAATATCTATTTCTGAAGAAAAAAACTGTTGTAATTTCAGTTTCTTTATTAAGTTTTCAACACGTGGCTTAAAAGAGAGATATGCATCAATTAAAATTCCCAAGTATATTTAATACTGTAATCCACAAGCTCAATGTGTATATGATGCATGGATGAGATAAGAGGAAGAGCTGCTGGCACCAACTTTCTGTTTGGAAACAACATCCCGTTGGTTTTATCAGCATTTAGCATCAGTTTGAGATGGAACGAGTCCGACTTAATGATGTCAAATGCAGACTGTAGAAGCTGGAAAACCTTGGCAACTGTATTGGCTCGACAATAAACAGTTGTATTGTCCGCATAGAGATGCAAAGAGGCTTCAGGAATGGTTTGGTCTACATTACTTATGTAAAATGTAAAAAGGATGGGTCCTAAAATTGAGCCTTGGTGCACACCATTAGTAACTGTTAATTATTAAGAATAAAATGAGTATAAAAAATAAATGAGAATAAAATGAGTTCCTACTTCCTAACATGACTGTACAATATCCTGATGCATGCTCAATAATCCTGAGTGACTACAATCTTTATTTTATAGAACATAAAAGAAACTATAAGGAAGGATGGCAATGAGATAAATCTTCAGCCTCTAAGTTGTAAAATCAATCAATAATTTTGCGTTTAAGTAGCTTTCCTTTCTTTCTTTCTTTCTCTAAAAATGCAGTATTACTTGCAGATGTTTATTTATTTATTTATTTATTTATTTTTACATCCAGTGTGGATTCTTTTATGGAATAAAACTTTCAGATTTAGAACAGGGTGGTCTCAGCTTGGAAAGATTCAACCTGTAAAAATTCACAGGAACATCTTGATGCAAACAGAGTCTCACGAACCGGCTGCTTCTGCAGACTGACAGCCGAAAATGTCTCCTTTCCACCAGAAAACATTCATCTGTGTGTGCCACTCACTTCATCCGATTCGCTCTAAATGACCTGACTTTTACTGTTTGGTTGCCACGGAAACCAGCTTGAATGTGAAATATGTGAGTGTGCGTTGCTTAGGAATTCACCTAACTGAGCTTTTAACGGAGCGAAGAGCTCGCTTTTGAGCAGTGATGCTGAAAGTCCTGGTGTTAGCGGTGATGCTGCAGAGGCGCAGATGTTAGGGCTAATAACGTCTGCACGTCTTTCTGCTGCTGATCACTGTGATGATGATGATTAGAAAGATGACGACGGGTGCATCTGGATGCCTGTCGCTGAGCTCTGCCATTTCTGCACTGAAGTGTGGAGGCTGGAGAGTGAACATGTGTGTTACACATACACACACATGTGTATATATAATGTTGAGCCTCAGCTGTGACACACAGACCTGTCTGTGGCTAAAAATGGAAAGCATGCTTGCTGTTGCTGAGAAGCCACAAGAAGGTCTATATGAGGCAAGTGCACAAGCAGGCAATTATATTTACTGACAGCCAGTGCTATATTACATGTTTCAAACACAATATAAGTGAATCTCTTACAGTACAGCGCTGTGTTATTGTAAAACAGCAACAATCAAA
Organism: Nematolebias whitei; assembly: GCF_014905685.2. Taxonomy (NCBI): domain Eukaryota; kingdom Metazoa; phylum Chordata; class Actinopteri; order Cyprinodontiformes; family Rivulidae; genus Nematolebias; species Nematolebias whitei. The sequence goes on from NC_056504.1 coordinate 46,391,029, forward strand.
CACCTTGATTCACTTATTCAAGTTATTTTTTTCTATTTCTCAAGCTTATGTTGAATACAAAGCAAAATATTATTCTAGAAAACCCTTAGGGAAGAGTTTATTTGTCCGAATATTGTCTGTCAATTCTAATTTACAAAAGGACAATTAGTGTACAATGCAAATTAGTTCATTTATCTTCTGTTCTTATGATGTCAGTGACGTTCTTCAGTTACAGAGCAATTGCCTTTTTATGCACATTTGTCTCTATTATGTGTTATTCTTGTTATAATCATATTCAGAACAGCGTACAGAATGTGAACTCGATTAGTCATAATCTTGCATGGTTCTAAGATTAGACAGGTTGAAGTTTATCTGTGTAGGAGTGTCTTCGCTGCCTCCACATTCACAGACGGACTGTGATTTTTGACAGTTTGCTCTAAGGAGACATTATTTATAGAAATCTCTATCATGGTGCTGCTCTGGGCAATTTTTCTTTCTGATATTAATTTTTTTTTTTTTACATTAGATATGATTGATTTTACAGATTATACTTTGAGGACTAATCAAAGTTTTATAATCATTTCAAATATGGTTGAAGGGCTGAGCATAACTATACTCTTTATATTCACATTATTTTGTTTAATATTAGGTCAGTGTAAAAGCGAATGCAGATAGTTACAAATGTAAGTTTTAGTTTCAAAAAGAATGAAAATAAGTTGGTAATGAGCGGTTATGGACCTAAGTGGGCACAGGGGTTTTGTGAGGACTACAGAAGTTGCCATGGCAACTAACGGAGGCCCCAGCATGGGTTTCCTTTTATTGACAAAATGTTTATCTAATGTTTATCCACGTAAAAAGTACAATTCCCAACTTTTAATCTTCTACCATTTTCTATTTTTTGTTTGTAATAAGTGATGCATACTGCACGTTGGCATTGCTGCTTTAATATAATTAACATATTTTTTTGTTGTTTTTGTTGTTGGTGTTCATTTTTATTTGACTGGGTTTTGAAGTATTCTTTTTTTCCATCAATTTGGCGTCAGTCACGCATGTTATATCAATGTTGTCAACTCTATTTTTCTTTTACCAGAGAATACTGTAAAGTTTTTTTTTTGTTTAGGTTTGTTTGTTTTTTTCGCGTTTAGTACCATTTGTCTTGGATAGGGACCCGTAAAGAGAATAACCGCCTGTGATTGGTCGCTGCGTCAGAACTGTTCTGTGATTGGACAGATTAGTAAACGGAATCAGGGGCGGGCTGTACGACACCATTTTTCATAACCTTAATTTCGTATTTTTTTTCTCTGTTGTTTGATAATTTACTGTCAGTTAATTTTAATATAAAACCATGATTCAAAGAAGTAATTTCATCACAAACTTATAACATACTTTAATGAAGTGTTCCGTGACTTCTGTGGCCAAGCTAATGAAGCTAACTTCAATAGCTTAGCTGGCTAATTTTGCACTGGAATCACGTTAGTTAGCATTTGGCTATCAAAACGAGCACAGCAGTAACTCCAAGATACAAGGTAATTCTTGGAAAATTGAGTGCTTACTCGTTTTTTTCTGTGTTGTTTTAACAATTTTTTTAAACTAGAAGCTGTTAGCAAGACACCGACCGGTAGAGCTAATTCATACAACTTAGCCATAGAAACCTTAGCTTTCCAGTAATTTACTTCAAATGCGGTGTTCAGCTAATGACTGCATCTTAATGAATAGTGCAATGTTAATTTTAAATATATTGTGGTGCTTCCAGTTTTGTAAAACCTATAATGCAACATGAATCATAAAAGTTTATTAACTAGCACTCTTCTTTTCCTCATATACAAGTTGATGTTTGTATGAGCATTCTTAATATTTAGATAAACTAGTAATTTTTGCAGTAGTAAATTTCATTTCTATTCTGAAATGCACAACATCAATCATTTCCCATCATTTAGCTTAGACTTATTGGTTACTATTGGCAGCACTTGCATTTTGTTTTCATTTGAAATATGTAATACTGCATGCTTGATTTCAATAAATAATAATTGCGTTTTAATCACTCATGTCTTACACTGCAAGCTGAGAAGAGATTGTTGTACTTTGAGAATATGTAACTTAATAAGACAAGTAATTTAAAGCATATATCTTGACAAGTATGAGCAAGATAATCTGGCATCAGAAATATAAATATACACAATACCAATAAGTCTCTAGTTTTTTGCCCCATCTGCTCCTTTACAGTATGAGCTGCCCTCCCACCAAGCGTCTCCGAGGCCAGAACCAGGATGTAGTGACAGCAGTTGCCTTCAACGACACTTTTGGAGATGATGATGAGTTCACCCAGGCGGACTTGGATGAAATAGACATCATCGCCTCACAGGCCATAACTTCGGCAGGGCCAGAGACCAAACCAGTAACCAAACCGAGCCAGCCAGCCCACGAGTCACACCGGGCAGTGTCTGCAGGACCGAGCAAACCACTGAGCAGAGCCGAACCCAGTCAGACCAGAGAAAGCACATTTGGAGTGAAAAGAGGAAACGCTGGTCTTGGTGAGTTCAGTGGAGAATAGGTTATTTACTCAAGTCAAATATATTTTCATGACTGGACATTATTTATTTAAACTAACTTGTATCTCATCTGCTCAATATCCACAACTGTGTTTTCAAGCTCTATTTGATTTGATTTTAAGACAAATAAATGTAGTTATTATTAGTGAACAAAAACATGCATGTTAGGCTCCTTCAGGCCCAGGTCTCCCTTGCAAAAGAGATCTGTGATCTCAATGGGATTTGCCTGGTTAAATAAAGGTTAATAATAAATAAATAATAAGTTATTGTACTTATTAAGGCAGTGCCTTACATTAAAATGAGTGCATGTTATTCAAATGAAATAAAAACTTTGTAAACTACCATTACATGTATAAACAAACAGATGACCAAGTGAATGAAGTTAATCAATGACTGTTACTGTGTTGCAAAGTCATCATCCCTGTTTCTGTGTCAGGTAACCTGCAGCAGAAGTTTGGATCAGATGGCGAGGACTCTTTCAGACTCCTGGAGGCCCAGTATGCAGAGCTGAAGAAGAAGGTGAGCTTTACTTTACCCACAGAATCCACAACAGTAGAGCATTAGCATCCCAGCTTTCAAGGAAAGTGCTACCATAAAATATATTCTTCAAAAATATATTACGTTTAACTTCAAGTTTCTCACAATAATGTGTGCTGTCCCACATGTTCTATCTCTTTAGATCTTATTAGGTTGCTGTTGAGATATATAAAAAAGTATTTTTCCCTATATCTCCACTTTTCTTCATACAAACAATGTTCACATGAAAATGCAACGTAAGTTAGGTTGACATAATTGCAGTGTTCATTAACTATTTAAACTATTTCTTACCCATAAGCTGCTGTATTCATACCCTCTGCTCACAGCAGGCTCATGTTCAGATTGTTGTTTAATACACCTTATTTATATTATTATTGTGGGTGTATATCTTAGGTTCTTGTTTCTTTTTATACTTTATATATTTGCTATTCTTGGGTGTAACTGGGACCTTGAGTACACAATTTCGTTCCACCTCATGTGATACGTGATGTGGATGACAATAGTCTCCTTGAACCTTGAAAACACTGTGTAACCTAATTAAATTAACTGAAATCAGCTCAGCTTCATGATTGTCTCTAGAGAAAGCACTCCAAAGAGACAAACCATTTAAACCTAAAAGTTGTTTAGAGTTTATTAACCTTTGAAACGCTGTGGTTAATTACTTAAACAGTTGAAGAATATGGAAGTTTTTTCTTCCACAATCCGTACAACATTACCGAGTTTACCTGAGTGTTTTGTGTGTAATTAGTTGATGGAAGTTGAAGAAGAGATTCTGCTGAAGAGTGGGGAGATTCGGGTCCTGAGAGACTCTCTGAAAGCAGCTCAGCAGGAGAAGGAGGCTCAGAGACAGACCCAGGTCCTGCGGGAGACTCAGAGGCAGAAGGAGCAGAGTGAAAAGGAGAAGGAGCTCAACCGGAAGGTGATGACGACGCGAACACACACACAGTGCAGTTAATTTTTCACTGTAACTGACGTGCTTTCTGCTCGCAGGTTCAGTCTCTGCAGTCTGAGCTGCAGTTTAAAGAAGCAGAAATCATTGACATGAAGACCAAACTTCTCAATTCAGACAAAACTAAGATGCCCTCTCCGGTGGCTAGAAACAGGTCGGTTAAGCTCGTCAGTCATAACAGCATGTTTGTTTCGTCTTGTTTAGCTGCAGACTTCTCCCGTTCCCTGGTTGGTTGGTTTGCTCTGTAAAAACTGATCACATCTGGATCTTTGAACATAACTGTGTCACGTGATCTTATCGAAGATCTAATTTTAAACTCGGCAAACTGATCAAATTTTACAGGGTTAGTGAAACGGCTACAAGTTAGGGGAGTGGTGGCACAGAGGTTAGAGAAGATGGGCCTGTGATTGGAAGGTTGCCAGTTCAACTCCCTGGACTGACAACATCAAAATGTGGGTGGGAAAGGTGAAACACCTGCACCTGCCTCCACCTTCATTTGCCCCCCTCTGGGCCCTTAACCCTCATCATCTGCTCCCACGGGTGCCCTATATGGCAGCTCTCTGCCCCACACAGAGGGCTGTGGTAGCTCAGTGATCTGGTTGCATCAGAATGGGCATCCAGTGTAAAATCCATTGCCAGCTTTTTGTGCAAGTTAGTTTGCTGTGGCGACCCCTGAGGAAGGGAGCAGCCGAAAGAAGAAGGGATAAAAGTGAAACATCTACATGTTGTGGGTATTTGTTGAATAAGAAATGAAAAGGCAGCTCTTTGTTTGTCTTTATAATTTCTGTTCCTCTCTTTACTAAACTTGTCTTTCTATCTTTTCAGTCCAAACGTGCTCAGCACTTTAGCCCAGGTGCATCATGGGAGCGGCAGCTCCTCTTCCTCTCCGGTAGGAAATGGTTTCATCACCAAGGAGACGTTTGGAGGCCAGATATCATCCAGAACAACGCCGATGAAAACCCCACTGAAGGCACGCAGAGATGGTCGGTCACAGAATGACATCATAAAGATGGCGGCTGCTTCTGAGACAGATGACTGACACTTTTGTTTAATTTCTACCAACAGTTAAACTCTGCATGTGCGTTGTGTGTTTCAGCAGACAGAGGAGCATCCAGCAGCAGGTCAGGTGAAGGTTCTGATCCAGACCCCTTCCTGGCTGTCTGTCCTGCACACTTACAGGCAGAGCACAGAGGTAGGTCGCTAAATGGAACCTCAAATGGGTTCAGATGAATTTTTAACTTGTACCTATAAACTGACTTGAGAAATTCAGCAGATTTTAGAGCATGTGATATGGAACTGGTGTTTATGCTCTGCCAACCAGCATGGATCGTTATTTTGTGTTCGACTCCTCAAAGGACAGCCTGTAGTTGTACAACCAAATGTCTTTTCATCCGGTGTTTATTCAATTAGACTAAAGAAACTGTAACTTCACAGCAAACGTCTAAGAAATTAAATGCCCTTGTACTTTATTTCCTTTTCTTTTTACGTCCTCCAGGTGGAGTTCTTCTTGGCTTGTTGTTGCAGCAACCACTCTCTCCTTACAGCCTTGGCCTTACTCACCTGCTGTCTATGAGTGGGACTAATTACAGGTACGCTTTACTGCAGCAGTGGCAGACTAATTTAACCAATAATTGGACTAAAAACCTGCCGACGTTACAGAAAAATCAGAATCAGCCACTGAGGGGCTAGCATCACGATAACTTTACAACAGGGTTGTAAACAACAGAAGCTTGACTTGATAAATGCAGGAATGTTCCCAGATAGCCTAGAGTTCGGCAAGGCAACTGAAGCAGTGCATTATGGGATCTGCAGTTTGATTATCATCAGCGCTTCATATCGCCGGGCCATTAATCACAATAAGAATAGATCTATATAAAATGATCTCGCGGGCTGGATATAATTGTAAGCTGGACCGGATTTGGCCCGTGGGCCTTGAGCTTGACACATATGCGACAAATCATTATAATATGACATGAAATCACACGTTACATCATTTACAATGTTTGGCCAAAACAACTATAAATCCATTTCCTCATAAAAAGATCTAGGTTTAAAACTCTGGCACAACAGGCAGCAAGGAAGCTAGGCCTTTAATTTCATGTAGTTTCATTTTTTTTTTTGTTCCGTTCATCACCTTTACTCACTCGTGCGTATTCAGGGTCAGAAGGATCTGGTGCTTATTTTTACTTGTTGGTCGGAAAGGCAGAATACGTCTTAGAAGACGTTTCCTGATCTTGTAGGAAGTTCTACACTGCTGTTCCGTCCATAAACACCATCTAAAGAAACAAATTTGCCACCAAAGACATATCAGTTAGAAATTATTTTGCAGGACGTGGAGTTTAACAAGTATTTGTATCTGAGGTAGCTCATAAGTGAGGAACACATCGTAGGGAAATGTGTAGCTCAGTATGTTGCCAGCTACACCTCAACTTGTGAACTGGGTCAAAAGTTAGGTTCACCCTGGGCGGACCACCTGTCACAAGACCAGACAACCATTCACGCTCGCATTCACATCTAGGAACAATTTGTAGAGTTGCCAATTAACCTAAGAGAACATGCTAACTCCTGGTTTTTATTTCGTCAGTTGTTAGTTGAACTTCCTGTGGCTCGCCTGAAACCGTTAGTCCAACTGATGTGTTGTTGTTTTTAATGTCACTTTGTGTTCAGTCAGCTGTGTACTGGCCTGCAGCTACACTCCGATCCTTCTGATGGAGCCAGTCCTGTTGGAGACCCCAGAGCAACCCTGAGTCTGGTCCAGAGCCTGGCTGCGACTGGACTCAACATGCTGAGTCAGAGCCGAGCAACAACTGCAGGCAGCAGCAGAAACATCAGGTAGATCCACCGACTCAGGCCTCTGCTGAACTGTTGACACAAACTGAAGAATCCACATCCCCATTACACAACTATAGATTTTTGTGGGCAACGGAGCCCTCTTGTGGTTTTATGTTGTAACAACAGCATTGAGTCGACCTGCTGTTATTAAAGACAAGAAATCCTTTGATAAATATGCAGATTGGTCACTGTTGGCACTTCTTCGGGTTAACATGTTCAGAAAATGGGCCATGTGGAAATGCTCATGTTAAAGAACTCTGCTTGTTTGTTTTGGATTTGGTATGTTAGTGCCATAATTTAGGGAAAATCTTTTCAAATGTGATCAATTATGAAGGTCAACATTTATCTAAGAACAAAGTAAAATTTTAGCTCTTTGTGTGCAGGTCATGTTCTGGGGCCGTTCTCCTCCTCCCCCTGTTGGACCTTCTCCTGTCTCAGCTGTGCCGAGCTCTGGACTCGCTCCGTTCATCCTCCACTGGCAGCGGAGGCTCAGACTCTACAGCTCCCACTTCACTCCCATCAGACCAAACTGTTTCGGGCTCTCCTGGGCTGGAGAGATGGGAGCAGACTGGTTTAACTGCGCTGTGGCTCCTTTATGTCCTTCTGGCCCACAGTGATGAGGTGATTCCACTACATCGAACACTTGGACTGAGATAACAAACAAACCTTTTTAGATCATATTCATGTGCCTGTGCATATTTAAAGTATTTTCATTGGATGACTTGTTTTTAATTAGTGTAAATATTTGTTCTCAGGTGGTGATGGCTGTGTTGTCACAGGAGAATCAGTCTACAGACAAGGTACATAAAGAAACATTCTTCATGGTATTTTAATCTCTTTCTGTCTTCACCTTCATTAATCCAGAAATAATTTATATCAACTATAAGCAGAACTACACAATATTTATGTTTATTTTAATATTTCGTTTTGGACTGGAGTATCTTAATTTGTTCGACCTCTGGTTGTAGACGAACCAGCCTTCTGCACACATGGGTCCCTGCTCCCAGAATGCTTTGCTTCAGTCCCTGCTGCGGTTGTGTGACATGCGGCTCTGCGGTAGCAGCTCACAAAAGGAGGCCCTTATCTGTAACGCGCTGAAGACACTGTGTGTCCTCATAAAAAGGACTCCGCACACACATTCTGACAGGTACGCTCGCTTCAGATTTGATCAGATGATTTAATCTTTTAAGTGCTTCGGTAAAAAACTATTAAGCTCTAATATTGTGCGAATCAGCCGCTGTGAGCTTGTAGCTTTATTAATTATACCTGTTTTGTCACCAACGTTTCCTTTCTCAGGTTGCAGTGTGTGTTGCAGGCGGTGGTGTTGTGTTTATCCTCGGATATTCCAGCGCAGGCACTTTCAGAGTGGGTGTCTGTTCTCGCAGCAGTGACTGACCATCAGAAACTGGCCGAGCAGCTCTGCTCTCAGCACGGTGAGTCGCTGCCTCTCTGTAGTTTGGCATCACATCCACCACATGGTGTTTGTCGCACGTCGGCAATATATCCATTCACCTACCTGTTTGGTCAAAGGATTACCGGTACTAAATCTTCTTTTCTTTAGATCCGTGTGTTTTCTTGAAGTTGTTCCAGTTCATCAGAACCCCACCAGACAACCAACCAGCTCACACGGACTTGATTCTGCTGCATCTGCAGGTAACATCTGTGAGCACTGAATAACAGCAGGTTGTTGGGAACACGTGAGAGACTTTTACTCTGCGGCTCTTTTCACGCTTCATGGACGGCCACCAGGTCATGCAGTTCTTGTGTCAGCAGACTGTTTTTTGCAGACTAGATTTAGTTGCACCATTATGAAAGAGTAAATTTTAGTCACTAAAAAGTTCCTGGAGAATCTTTGATGGGAACCGCCACATGGCAGTTGTTTTAAAATCTTGATTTGAATTCAGAATGAGTTGTGCATCGCTGTCAGGTACCACCACACCAAATTTCAGCTCATCTTTTTAAATTGCTGAGTTATCATGTTTTTTTCCCTTTTAGCTGAGGCGGCCATCTTGGATTTTTAATTTGCATTAGGAATGTATAATAACTCGCTCTCAGCTACGACCATACCAAATTTCAGCTCAATATCTCAAATAATTACTTAGTTATAGTCAATTATGAGTTTTCTGAGGTAGCTGTGGCAGCCATCTTGAACCAAAATGGCTCCAAAAGTTAACCAGTGTTTTGTCCAGAGACCTCTTCTCGCTCTACGTCATGTGACCTCACTGTGGCAGTTGGAGGCTGTGAGTTCTGTGATCGTTTTTCAATTAGAAAAACTGGTGCTTTTGTTTGCAAATTATGTTGCCACGGTAACTCAAAATGCCAATAAAGGTAATAGCACACATCATGGTGCCGAGCTGGTCGCTCTGATGTAAAATCTGTGGGGGTACACGTTGCTCTTCGGGCCGCATTAAAGTTCATAGACGAGCAAAACCCTTGTCAGGTGGATAATAATAGGTGGCTGCCTAAAAATATGTCAGAATAATATATTTATTTTTGGTCATGTTTTTGCTGAGAATGACTGAAATGACCATGTGGATGATTGTGCCACATTTAAAGTCTTGCAGGTGATGTTTTCCATAACTGTCCCCCCTCAGGTGGTGCATTTGTTGAACAGACTGACTCAGAGCACAAACAGCTGGACGAACTCTGTGCAGAACACCTGTCAGTGTTATGCGGAGGTAAAACGACCTCACGCTGCGTCGCGTCTCGCACGAAGAGAAACTTTTTCTAATTCTATACAGTAACCGGCTCCGTTTGTTTCACAGCTGGTTCAGACCACTGTGATTATTTTGCACCGTCAGTGGTTAGAGCTCCGTGGTTCTCAGGAGCCAGCAGAGTCGGCAGGTGAGTTGCATTTCAGCTTCACAGTAAAAGGTGGAAATTCTTGTCCAGTAAAACACCAGTTCAACGCTAAAGTCTTTATTGCTATCTTGCTATCTAATCCCCCCCAAGGTCTGGTGCTGGAGCAGAATTCCAGCTCGTGCACGCCGTGGTGGAGCAGCCATGCTGCGTCTCTGCTCAGAGAGTGTCTGCTGCTGCTGCACTGGCTGCTGCTGCATCATGGCAGCTTTTCAGAAAGCTGCAGGCCGCTGCTGCACATGTACGACCAGGTGATCCCTGCTGTACGGGAAACGCTACGGAAGATCCCTGAGCTGAGTGAGAGTGAAGGTACGTGCACATACACAGACGCACAAAACATACGCGCTTAGATCTTTAAAGAAAAAAGGATTGTGGGGTTGTTGGTCCACCTAATAAAGTAGATACAGTTTACGTAGAGTGGTTTGAGTTTCAAGGTTAATTAACTGGAACAGTTTTAACTAGAGAAATTGTATTTCCTGCGAAAGTGCAGTGTGAACACTTACTGTAGAAGAACTTGCTGAGAAATTGCTGAAATTAGCTAAAAGAAAACATGCTGAAATGTAGCTGAAGTGGAAGAACAAGTCTAAATTAGAAGAAACAGAAAGAACACGTTTGCTGAATTAAATAAGCAGAATTGAGCACAGAAATTAGCTAAAAAAGCTCAAATTAGCAACAACAAAAAATGGCTGAACAGTAGCTGAAAGGTGTCAAGATGCTTAAACTACTAGAAGGAAGCAGAAAGAGATAAAATTAGCTCAAACAGTGCAGAATTAACTGAAAAGCTAATATTAGCATAAAAACAGCTACCGGTAAATAGTAGCTGAAATAGTTTAAATTAGCATAACAAGCTGAAATAAGTAGAAAGAAGTTAATTAGGCTGAAAGTAGCAGAAATTACCACCATTTTTTTTTTTTTTATTTACCTGAAAACAGCTGGAATTAGCTAAAAAAAAATGCTAACAAGGTAGCTGAAAACATAAAAAGCTTAAATTAGCAGAATAAAGCAGAAAGATCACATGCTTGCCCAATTAGGCTGAAAGAAGCAGAAATGAGCACAAATAAGTTGAAATTAGCAATAAAACGAACAAAAACAAACCAGCCGAAAAGTAGCTAAAAAGGCAGAAAGAAGCTGAATTTACAAGGAAGTGGAGCGAGCACTTTGTGGAATTTGCTGAAAAAGCTAAAATTAGCATAAAAACAACTAAATAGCTGAAATGACTGAAACTAGCAGAAATAAGCTGAAAGGAGCACAACAAGCTGAAAGTAGCAGAAAGAATTTAGAAGAAGCACAAAATGTTGTAGATAGCAGAAAACAGCTGAAATTAGCTAAATAAAATCAAAAAAGTTTAAATTTGTAGAAAGAAGCTGAACCAGAACGGAATGTGAAAGGAGCAGTAAAAGGTTGTAAACAGATGTAAAAAGAGCTCAATTCATTTTCTATGAGAGAAAAAAAATGGCAGAAAAGGCTAAATATCTCAAAAGCCAAAGTCATAGCAGAATTGTTGTGAAAGAGCTGAACGTTTTGATGAAATAGCTTGAAAACTGCGGGACGAGAATCGCGCCGTAAAACGTATGGAAGAAAAATGGATCACAATAGAGTGAACTCTTCATAAACATCGAATTCACACAATAAACGGCTCCAAACCTGCGTTCCTTATTATTGCACGATTACAGAATACCAACTCTAAGCATCACTCGGTGAATGCTGTTCCAGGTAAAACTGTCAAAAACACATCAAGCTATTCTGATAAAACAATTACATCATTGATTTCTTCCCTTTTTGCACTTCCTGTCTTACCTGGATTGTTCCTGCGTTCATCAGTGCTGGCCTTGGAGGAAATCTGCCGCTCAGAGGGCGATGACACCGACATGGACACCGACGTCGACTCGTAGCTGGCTGCTACCGGAGTCCATCAGTGACAGGAGGGACGGTTTATAATCTGTTGATCAGATGTTTCAGACTGAGCTGAGGACAGAGTCTACCTCCGTAACACTGAAGTGAAAGTTTGAGAGATGCGATGGATCAGAGGTGACGTCTGACCCAAGCGAAGGACAGTAAAACATAAATCATTCCAATTTACGATGGATTAAACCAAACCATTTAAAGGTGAAAACAGGTTGTCGGTATTCATGATCACTTTTTATTTTATTTTTCTGTAGCATCTTTCATTTCTCATCTTCAGTGCCTGTCCACTCATGTTTTGGTTTTTGTCATTTCTTCGAACTTTACGACAGGTTTTAAAACCGCTGACACCAAATGGGAATCACGAGGCACTTTATGATCATTTTACTGACAATAAAAAAATAAGACATTCTGAATGATTTTGAAATTTGTTCTTATTGGAAACGTAGCTCGACTATATTCCGACATCTGTCAAATATAAAGCTTCTATATGTACCTACACTAAAAAGGTAAAAGGTTCAGACCTAATGTTACAAAGTTTTGTTTTAGTCTTGTGAATTTACCTGATAGAAAAAACTGCATATAAAATTTAAAACCAGACCCAGCTGACAATTTATTAACAGCTTAGATTTTATCCAAAAGTTAAAAGTGCAAAAAGAGTCGAATCCACATCAGTGTTATGTGATGCACGAGGACAACAGGAAATAAATGTGTTTGAAGACAACAACACTTTTCACTTTCTTTATTAGCAGTCAAAATAGAAACACACACACAAAAAAAATATTGTTAACAGGCTTCAGGTCTGATTCTGAAGCCTCAGTCAAAGGTGACAAACGATAAATAACTTCAGAGGTATCTCAAGATTAAAATCGCTTAAGTTGTAAACCTTCTGTTTGGTCACAGATCTGTTCTTCAGCTTTAAATGTTCCAAAGTTGCTCTGAAGTTCATGTGACGTGACAGAAACACTTCATTCTTCACCTTTCTGCGTTCGGTTTACGTCCAAGCAAAAATACTTTACAAGAATCTTAAAAGTATTCTTTAAATGTGCCATAAAAATAACAAGACGGGGGAAATGTTTTAATAGCTGTGATGTAAAAATTTAATGCTTGAAAAAAAAAATAAACATTTCTCTCTTTTAGTTTAAGATTTACTGACTGGGATCATCCAAGACTAAAGTATTTAAACTGATGTCGAATTACCGTAATTTCCGGTTTATAAGCCAATACTTTTTTCACACGCTTTGAACATCATGGTTTATACAATGCTGCAGCTAATTTATTTATTTATTTTTAACCAGCAGTGTTAGAATAAAACATTTACTATACGTATTTAATAAAAAGTTTTAAAAAAATCTTTCTGTGTAAATATCTCATGTTACAACGTGAACACCCGCAGCTTATAAACAAGCGCAGCCTATGTATGTACAAAATTATAATTTATTTTAAAATTTTCTGGGCGTGGCTTATATCCGGGTGCGCTCAATAGTCTGGAAATTACGATAATTAATCTCTGTAAAACTTCTCTCAGATTCTTATTATTTTCTTATTATTTTTATTCAAGTGCTCTCTGCTGGTGACTTTCCAAAATTATTATTTTCTTCTGCTAAATGCTGCAAAGATTAAAAAATGTAAACAAATTAAAACCATTTCAGCTGGTGCCTCCTTTAAAGTCTTAGTTTTTTTTTTTTATTATTTGGTGTTTTTTCTACTTTTTGCATTAAATTCCAACACGGCACTCGAGCTAATTCAATTTTCCATAAACACAATATTTAAAAACTGGTATCAACTTAAGTCACTCGGGAGTTTTTAACACCCATTAGCTGTCAGTGGAAGTACACAACAAATGTTTATGGGTAAAACTTATTTAAATGTTTATCAGTCACTTTGTGTTTTTAACTTTTGATGGGCTAAATTTCACTAAAACATCACAATGTGAGGATCTGCAGGAGATACAAATATGGAGGAGCAAAACCAAGGACTTTATAAGCATCAACTTTAAGCACAAGACTACCGGTACCTACGGTAAATAAAAAAATGGGCAAGTGTAAGAAAAGTACATTTACCATGAAGCTGCTCACAGTACTACTGAACATTTCTAAAGTTGAAGACATGCTCCTGAACACTCCTGTGTGGTAGTCATGTGTAAAAATGTATTACTTATGCAGCATCAATAATTCAGAGAGAGCAGGTTGACATCTCAAGAAGTTATCTGAGCCCCCGCCGTCTGAAAGAGACGAGACAACAACAAAAAAACGTGAAAGCTGCAAGAGGAAGGCACTTGAAGTTCAAGTAATCCAGGATTATACACTTGGTAGTGTTTGTCACTTCATGTAAAAGTACATTTGAGATAACAAATAGATCTTTGTGAGTTTTTACACCTTTATGGAGAAATGTTTCAGGCTTGAAGCAGGAATTAATCTTTTGTTCATAAATCGGGAGTCTACACTGCCTGCGCAAATAGTCAACTTTTAAAAGTTATTACGGAATATGGAATGCACAACTTGTGGCATAGATGTTACTATTTCAGAAGAGTCCAATCATGGAGCTGCACGAAGCGAACAGAACCTGGAGTTACCGAAACAACTAAAATTAGATTAAGAACTGCTCGACACATTATTAAAACCTTTGGATTATGGTGGGAAAACGTTAACCATGCTCAAGTAGTCGAGGAGAAAATCATTTTCTAAAAAGCGTCAACCACTTTGTAGCTTAACAGATTAAAAAAATAAACCATTGAAATTGGTTTGGAAGCATAAAACTGGATTTTGGAGCGATGGAAAAAGTTCCAGTGGTGTGACGAACATCACGATGCTCATGCTCAAAAAAAAAGATTGAACACTGTACACGAAACACGGTCCAATATTACGCGATTGGAACAGTAGGGCTACAGTAAAAAGTTAACGAAAAAATACTTCTGACAGATGCCGCCATTTTGTAGTTTTCTCTCAATAAGCCTACGCCGTATCGCCACTCAAAAGGACTGCATTTCCCAGAAGCCAACAGTGCTTCTAGCCGTTGCTTTCTGCTGAAACGAAGGAAAAGTTTTGATCTGATCCGAAAAAGTTCGGGTTTTATTCATAGTGACTTCGGCGCTCGGTGGATGCAGAAAGCCGTACCGAACCGACTGAGAATTGGACCAGAACCGGACTTCCTGCATCATCTGTCAATCTGAGCGCCGCTTGCCAGCGGGGAGGCGTAGCTTAGAGGTCCGGTGTTTTCTTCGGCACTCACCAGGACTTTTTAAAATCTGGATTTGGACTCGATCGGGACCATTGTGTGGTTTTGTTTGCAGAACGTAGCTACTGTGCAGTACACAAGTTGTTACAACTACGTAGGAGTTTAGAACATTGCAAGAGTGTGGGAAGGATTTATAAAGCCTTAAAATATACTTAAATACAAAAATAAATATAGTGTTTCTACTTTGTGTTTCACTTATTGTGGGGGTGTCATTTCTTTTTCCCATGGATTAGCCACCACCGATCGACCTTTACATTTTTTGTATTGTGCCCTAACAGTGCCATGTTCATCTTCAAGACTTCTTGTGTAAAAACATCACGTTGAATCAACTGATGCCACAGCTGATGTCACAACGAATGAAAGATTTGGTCCAATTAAACATTTAATATTGACTTTTTGTCAGGCAGTGCATCAGTGCAGGCTCTCACACACACACAAAAAAAACACCGTGTGTAAAGATGTTAGTGTTTTTCTGTCCATGTTGGCACCACTTGGTCATCATCCTCTTTGTTGTGCGTTGTGCTTTGGTTGTGTTGCGTCTTGTTTGCGTTGTGATGTTGCACAAGAGGATTGGTCAGCCAAGGGTGCATCAGCAGCTCTGACGCCGTCAGTCTCTCAGCAGGTTCCTTCCTCAGCATGCAGCCAATCAGACACCTCGCCTGTGACGACAGCCAGTTGGGCACACTGAACACCCCGCGGCGTATCTTTGCAAACAGGGCGGCGGGCTGCGTGTCCTGAAAAGGGTACCGTCCAATCAGCATGGTGTACAGAGACACGCCCAAGCTCCAGATGTCCGCAGCCCGACCCGAGTAAGACCTGTTCCCAGTGGTCAGCAGCTCAGGACCAACGTAGGCGGGACAGCCGTGCCTGTCCGTTAGAAAATCGTCATCAGGGTTACCGTGCAGAAGCACGCTGTCGTTCAGGCCAAGCAGGGCCAGACGAGTCCTGGGGGGGGTAGAAAAAAAAAAACAAAATGACTTTTTCTTCCAATGAAGCTCCAGTGCTGGTAAAAATAATACAACAATTTGGAAGAAGTATTGATAGAGTGTACTAATCTGGCGTATTAGCTCAGTGGTTCACAAAGCTGGGGTTGGTGCACCGATTGCAGCTTTCTGGACGATCAATGATCTCTAAAAAGTCTGACCAGCCGATTCCGATTTTGGTCAATTCTGATTTTGTTTTATAAGCGACGCTGTCGGGTGATATAAGGTCACAATGCACCTTCAATTTTCCAATCTTATTTTATTGAAAAACATACCCAGAAACAATACAAACTTGTTTTAACTGGCCGTGAGGTAGTGCTCTGAAATATAAATGAAGTTTAGACAATCGTTGTTAAAACTACAAAAACACCGGTTTCTCATTTAAGTATCGGCCGATCTCCCAAAATTAAGGAAATCGGGTGCGCCCCTACTGTGGACCATTATGTGGGGGGTCTCATGCAGATCTTTAAAAACCACATTTGAAAATGATTGCCAGTAGCTAATTTAGCTCCAACTGCTAGAATGAGATGAAAACGGCTAAAATAAGCTAAAACCAATCAAATGGTTTACAAAGCGTATTGCAAAGACTGTTAACTGTAACCAGCAGTAACTGGGCTCACGAGTCTCTGGAACTTTTATTTCAAAGGAGTTACATGCGGAAAAGTTTGGGAAGCACTGTTTGGAGTATCCATGGTATTTTCAGTACCATCAATAACTCAGTTTTGCAGTATAAGTATTTCATTTAGCTGTTTTTGTTTTTATAAGCTCACTTGAACCAGTGACATCACCTCAACAACTCATTTGTTTTTGTCTCTACCACAGTATAAAGTGTAACAATATCACCGGTGTATGTCCGTGAAGACAAGCCTGAAGTTTTACAGCATCATTAAATTCTGGATTACTTGTGTAGTACACAGAGTTACTGGTGCTACAATCAGAGCACCTGTCTCTGAGTCTCACCTGTATTTGTCTTTGAAGACGAAGCGCCGGAGCTTGAGGTCTCTCAGGATGACTCCTTGGTGGTGGCAGTGAGCCACGGCGTTCAGCATTTGAGCAAACAGACGCCCCGCCTCCTCTTCGTCCAGACGTTTTCTGCTGCGCACGTACGCGTGCATGTTGCCATAATGGCTGGGCAGGAAGACGTACACTTTGTCTCGAGCGATGACCACGTCCTGCAGTCCGCAGATGTTTTCGTGTTTACTGACGCGACTGTAGGCTGCCAAACGTTCCTGGTAACCACGCAGAGGGAGTACCTGTAACCATGACGACACAGAAGTACTGTGACTGCCTTCAAAGTCTGTGTGAATACATTTGACCAGTGGCAATACTTTAGTATGTGCTCTGGGCTGTCCTGTATCAGCCTTATTCTACGTACCTGGCAGGTGTACTGCTCCTGCGTGCTCGCATGCACAGCCCTATACGTCTCCTCCTCCTCACAGCTTTCATGAAGGAGGTACGGTCCGACTCTGGACGGGGACTGGCTCGGGTTGGATTTGGGGACAGAGTTTGTCGGCTTGAGGTACGCCGATAAGCCGTTGGAGGGAGGAGGCGGGTCCAAACGAGCCTGTTTACATTTTGGTAAATGGTCTTGAGGTTCCGCCAACAGCCTCTTCAGACACTGCTGACTCCTGGTGGTGGCCACGCCCATACTCATCTGTGACCGGAGAAGATGGGAAACATCAGGAGAGGGTTAACGCATGGATGCATGCATTTCATTTCAGTTTTGTTCTACCTGAAAAACACAAGCACTATACTCGATATGGACAGACGAAGCCTTTTTTTTTTTGAGAAAACGCTTTAGAACATGAGCTAAAGAGGAGAGCACCCTGTGCTCCAGCATCAACGTGTGCAGCCCTGCAGAGAGTGGTGAAGGCTGCACAGAAGACTTGGAGTCAGCCTCCCCACCTTCACAAACATCTACACCTCTAGATGCAGGAAGAGTGCCACCTGCATCATGAAGGACCCCACTCACCCAGCACACACATTTTTTTTTACCCGTTCCCCTCAGGCAGAAGGTTGCAGAGCATTAAGTGTACAACCACTAGCCTGAGGAACAGCTTCTACCCTGACGCTGTTAGACTCTTCAGAAAAATCACTGTATTGCCACTTTAATTGGTGATATGGCACTTTATCCATGCTGCTGATTTCTTACCTGCTATATTCACACCCATCTGCTCACAAAAGACTCATGTTCAGGCTGCTGTTTCGTACACCTTATTTATATTATATTATTGCGTTTAGCATTTATCTTAGATCCTTATATACCGTTTCTTTTTATATTTTATATGTGTGCTATTTTGGGGTGTAACTGGGACCTTGAGTACACAATTTTGTTCCACCTCATGTACCACATGTGATGCAAATGACACTAAAGAACCTTGAACCTAAAGCAACACTTTAAAAAGGTAAATCTATTCAAGTTAATGCCTCATAATCTGCTAATGTGCGCAACGTTTCTGTCTTTTATAAGCTGCATATTTAGCTTGACGTAATAAAATATATCAGTAAAAAAAAATAAAAAAAAAACTATTAAACGAACGACTCGGTTTTAACTGGCGTGCAAAAATCCACAAATAACTTGACTGTAACGAATAAAAAAAGGATGTGTAAAAACTGGTGTCGCGCAAAATGAGCTGAATTTGGTTCTTCTCTGCTGCAGCGCCCTCTGCAGGTGGAACTCTCCACCACCACCACCACCCACTCAGCCTCCTCCTTCAACAAAGCCCTCTTCAGCAACATTCTCAAATTAAGTAAAAAGATGTATTAGGATCAAATCAAACTGTGTTCTGCACCCCTGCTGCTTACAAGTAACACGGTGGGCGTCTATAGGCTTCCTGATGCAACTTCCTGTAAGCTGACAGGAGCTACAGCTTTCAGATTGTTGCATCACAGCACAACAGTTTATAGTTTAAAAAGGCTTTAAACACAGTCAACACCTACACACACACACACTGTGAGTGTGTGTGATTGGGGTTTTATATGAGTTGCGGTCACCCTGGCGCTTTCCCTCCTGCTGAAGCATCCTGAGTCACTGTGTCACCATGGCAACGTGGTCCACCCTCACACACACAACGACTGTGACTCGTCTGAAACATCCGATTGTGAAAGTGCAGCCCAGAAATAAAAGTGATGCAGAAATCCTCCCAGAGCTGACTCTCGAGTTATTTAGAAAACAAAAACCGAGACTTCTCCGAAACTTCCCATGATGCTCCTCTGACTCAGCTGGTATTGAATCGAATCAGACCGTGTTGGGAAACGAGGAGTTTTGAAACTAAATCGACCTCTGGTGCAAAAAAGTTAGCATGAGAAGCTTTTTTTTTTTTTTTAGTTTTACCAAAGACAAATACAATTTGCGATCTGTAAACAAAAAAAACAACTTCCTGAACAGTTTAACGTTCAAGATGATCTCGTGTGCTGTTGATCCTTTTTACTGTTTAACTAGAAAACAACGCTGGTGTAAGACCACACAGTCCGAGGGCTTTTTGTTGCATCAGAAACTTTGTGATGCAACTTAAAAGACGTATTAAACTGTGATATTGTGTGAACTTTAGACAAATTGCAATAATGATCCATGCAAATAAAGCTGCCTTTGTTTATTTCGTGTATTGCGATACTCAAAGGGATTTTGAAAGTTGTGTTTTTATTACACCAGTTACACCAGTAGGATTTCACTTTTATTTTCTGCCTGCAAGTTGACAGTAAAACACAGATTCTAGCCTTTTACTATAACATACTAAGAAAAAATTAATTATTATCGAAAAGTTTGATAAAATGTGAACAAACCATTAATTGTTTACATTCTGACTAAGTGACTGAAATAATTTATTTTTCAAGCTATGAAACTAAATGTATTGTTAAAAAAGTGGGAATATAAACTGTTGTATAGGCAAATATAAAAACTTATTATTCTCAAATCCATTTAACACTCAAGCTAATGGAATTGTGCTTTAATTATTTAATCTTAAGGTACATTTATTAAAGTAAAGCTTTTAAAGAGCTCCTTGGTAAAAGACATTAAAAGGCACAAACTAATTCCACATCTTTAAAGCAGCAAACCATCTGCTTGATAATGTCAAAAAACAAATAATTGGAGTTGAAATAAAAAATAATTGAGTCTTTCTGTTTAAAATATATATTCAGCACTAATTTCCATTAAAAACCATCTAATAAATAAAGAATAAATTATCTCAACATGTTATAAATAAATTAAGTAATCGGAAAACCTAATTATCCACATAATGACGTGGCGCTTTTCATCTTAATGAGCATTTATAATAACTTTTTTATTAATTATTTTATCATAAATAGATTTTTTTTTTTTAATCCTGAGCTGTTCTCAGGTCAGTTTCTTACCTTTAAATAAACGGACTGGTCCGGATTGCAGGGTCACAGGAAACCAGTAGAAACCCAGTCCAGTCTAGCCGAGCTGAAGGTCCGGTTCTGTTGGAGCAGCAGAGTTCGGTTCACTGGGACCAGTCTCTGAGGTGCTGGGAGGACTGGCGATGACGTAGGCGCCTCGTTTTCCCTTCTTCGGTTGCGCAACCGCACGTCCGTCCGTCAGCTGGTGGTTTTTGGAGTCTTCCTCTTTAATGTGGCTTCAGATCAAACTCAAGTTGTTTCTCTGGTCATAAATCGAGAGAAACAACCTGTGGAGTGAAACTAAAACTGAAACCCGTTCTTCTTTGGTGGGATATCCGGAGCTGAAGCGAACAGAGTCGGTCTGCGAGTTAAAATTAAAATAATAAAAGTGAACAACGTCGGAGTGTCTGGTTCATTCCGCTCTCTGGTTTCTGCTGACCCTGCTGCGGCCACTGGTGCTGGACTCTCCAGAACTTTCAGCCCGGACTGAGGAGACTCAGACCCGCTCCGTTTGGTTTGGTTCTTTCCTCTCGCCGTGACGTCACTGAGAGTGGGCGGGGCCTGGATGTTGCAATCGGGAGCAGGTCGGTCGTCAGACTCAAGCGGAGCGAGACGTACCTCACGTACTTCCGCTGAGGGTCGGAACGTGGGATTCTCGTGAACCAACTCACGAGCTAAAAATACACGTCACCTCACATTCTCACACACGAACATACGTTCGGATTAAAAAATGTATATATTTTGTGTGACAGCCAGGGGCACCACCACAGGAGGAGCAAGGGGGGCAATGGCCACCCTTACATATATAATTTTTTATTCAACCTTTATTTATACAGGTTAATCCCACTGAGCCTCAGGGACTCATTTAAAGCGAGACCTGATTTCTTTAACAAAGAGTGATGACAACAGTGGATAACAACGACAACAATAGACGTTCATTAAAAGAGGCATACATATTTTTTTCCCTTAAATTAAAATAAACCAAAAGGGCAGCTGAAAGGAAAAAGTAGCAAAGAACTCCAGCTAGATTATAAGGTGGTGTAGAACACTAACAACAGGAACATGTCTGCTTTGGTTCTTGCCAGGAACAGATGTTTAAAGCCACTTAGAGAGGTCAAGGTCGAGAGCTTCAGATCTTTATTGAATATATTCCAGGAAACGGGAGCGGAGTAGAAGAAGGCCCTTTTTGCCTCGTTCAGTCCACACTGAGGGGACACTGCAGGTAATAATGTCCTGAGAGCGCACGCTGTAGCTGCACTCACATAGAGACATGTAGGAGGAGATGTATGAATGCAGCAGACCAAGAAGTGATTTAAAGATCAGTCAGAGTCAGGGTTTCTTTATTGTCATTCGCGCCTCATGTGGTGGAGTGAAATTATGTACACAGGGTCCCAGTTACATCCAACAATAAAATGTAAAAGAAAAACAATAATAACATCTAAGATATGAACTAAGAAAAACATCAACTAAATGTACACTAAGCACTCATAAAAACATTACGTCGAACATCAGCACAAACATGAACATGAGTCTGTGTGAGCAGATGAGCACGCATGAACACATCAACATTTAAACAGATCAGCAGCAACATGAAACAGATCAGCAGCAACATGATGTGATTTTTTTCACAGTGATTATTCTAGTTAGAGATTCATGAGTCTAACAGCCTCAGGGTAGAAGCTGTTCCTCAGTCTAGTGGTTCTACACTTAATGCTCCTTAACCTCCTTCCTGAGGGGAGTGGGGCAAAAAGTGTGTGTGCTGGGTGAGTGGGGTCCTTCATGATGCAGGTGGCCCTCTTCCTGCATCTGGAGGTGTAGATATCTGTGATGGTGGGGAGGCTGATTCCGACAGACTTCTGTGCAGCCTTCACCACTCTCTGCAAAGCTTTTCTTTCTGCAGCTGTGCAGCCTCCATGCCACACGTTGATGCTGGAGCACAGGATGCTCTCCACTGCACACCTGTAGAAGGAGGTGAGGACTGAGCTTCCCAGACCAGCTCGTCTCAGCCGTCTGAGGAAGTAGAGTCTCTGATTTGCTTTCTTGATCAGGCTGGTGGTGTTGTTGCTCCAGCTGAGGTTGTCATTCATGTGTACACCCAAGTACTTGTAGCTGGAGACCACTTCCACTGCAGATCCTCTTATGTTCAGGGGGGTGTAGATGTTTTTGTTCCTTCTGAAGTCCACACTCATCTCCTTTGTTTTCTTCACATTGATGTGAAGGTTAATCTCTTTGCACCAGCTCTCCAGGTGTTCCACCTCTTGCCTGTAGCTGGACTCATCATTGTTTGTGATGCATCCCACCACCACTGTATCATCTGCAACCTTTGCAATATGACAGCCTGGATGGGTAGCTGCACAATCATACATGAGCAGAGTAAACAGGAGGGGGCTCAACACACATCCCTGAGGAGAGCCAGTGCTGAGGGTTATGGTGGAGGAGGAGAGGTTGTGGATCCTCACTAACTGTGGTCTGTTTGTTAAAAAGTCTAGTACCCAGTTGCAAATGGAGGGGCTTAGTCCTAGTGTGGATAGTTTGTCCATCAGGGTTTGGGGGATCATGGTGTTGAAGGCGGATGTGAAGTCCACAAAGAGCATACGGACGTAAGAGTTTTTCTGCTCCAGGTGGTTGAACCACAGAGGAGATTGCATCCTCTGTTGATCGGTTCTCACGGTATGCGTACTGATGAGGGTCCTCGTTGATGTTGATGGTTGTTTTGATGCGAGTCAGGACCAGTTTTTCAAAGCATTTAGCGACTATCGGGGTGAGGGCCACTGGCCGATAGTCATTCAGACCAGTCACTGAAGAGCTTTTTGGGACTGGGATGATGGTGGCAGTCTTCAGGCCGGTGGGAACTGTCTCCAGGATAAGTGAGGTGTTAAAGATGTCTGCCAGCACCTCGCAGAGCTGATCGGCACATTCCTTCAACACTTTTCCGGGGATGTTGTCTGGGCCGGTTAAAGATGAAAATGTACCAGTGAGAGAGTCTGCGTGAAGTTAATGATGTCCAGTTGACCAGTTATTATAGTTATAAATATGTTGAAATTTACCCCGTCCCCCAATTCTCCCACTAATGGGGGATTCAATCACAATTCCCCAAGCTATATAAAAAAAAATACTGTTTTCTAACAATTAGTGGTTAAAAAAAAAAGAACATTTTACATAAATAAACTGTAAAAGTCTTCCTGAATAAAGACAACAGGTGCAAGCTGAAGATGAAATTTTAATTGAATATTTGATGCAGAAAGCCAATGTCTCATTCTCAGGAAGTTAATTGCTCTCAGTAATTTCAGGGAAGCACCCGGTCAGTTTATAGGTTGATTAATGTATTCTCCATTTTATAATCTGAACTCAACCACTGATGTGAAATTAATGAATTGCAGTGGACTCTACATGTTAACCAAATCAGGAGAAGATCAAAATAACAAATAAAACATAAGGGAGACCGGAGGACCCAGGTTGTAGATTTTTTTTTATAAATTTATGACAAAGAAATGTCAAGCAGATTATCTCAGGGATGCAGCAGCAGAATCTGTCTCCTGTAAGATTGTCTTAAGTTTATCAGCAGGAAAGAGCGAGGTCACCAGTTTTATCCTGACATTAAGGTCATATCACTTTAAGAACAATATGACCTGCATCAAACTGAACAGATACGCACCATACATGACAATTCTATAATTCTTCTTACAGAGGTGACTATTGCTCCTCACTCCTGCCTGTAGCAACACTTCATTGTACATCTATAATGAAAAAATGTTTAAAAAAAATCACAAAAAATAATTAAACAACTGTACTATTTCATAATCAGGACCATTTTAATGAGGAGCATTACTTTGTGTCTGGAAATATAACATTTGTTTTAGTTGTGTCAGCAGCGGTGCAGTAGCTCAGCGGTCATTTAACCCTGAGGCTGCGGGTTTGAGCTCAGGTTGTGTCAGAAAGGTCGTCCAGCTTAAAACAGTAACTAAATCTTTCATGCGAGTTCGCTGTCTAAGGTAACCCCTGCAGAAGGGAGCAGCTGAAAGAAAAACAGTTACACCGGCATCTTATTTTAAATTAATAATTAAGGCGACATGTGACGGTACATCTGCACAGAAACAAAAATATATAGTTTAGTTTATTACTTTTTGAATATATATATAAAAAAAACAAAAAAAAACAGCATGAATAATGTCAAAACTTTTTGTTTTACATATTCAAGGGAGTGGGTAGAAGTATAAACTTATCACAATTCCCACTCCTTAATCACTTATTTTACATTTATTACATGTATTACTCATACATATACCAACTAAACCCATATTTAACCCATCAATATAGTATCTATTTAATTTTATTTCTTTAACGTCACAAAAAAAAAACTAGCATAAACAATAATTGAATAATAATGTTACATATTATATCCAGCAGTAATCATATGTTTATATGATAATTTGAACCGTTTTATGTTTGGACATTGTCTAAGTTCAGGTTTCAGATTATTCCACAGTTTGACTCCACTTACTGATACACAAAAGTTTTTTCTGGTACTTCTGAATTTGCATATTTCCCCCCCTTAACTTATAAATGTGCTCCTTAGTCTTAAACAGGTTTTGAATGTTTTCCGGTAATTGTTTATTTTTGGCTTTGTAAAGAATTAGAGCTGTCTTTAGTTTCACTATACCAATGAACTTTAATTAATTAATTTAGATGTTACAAATAGTGTATTAGTGCTTTCTAAATATCCCACCTTATGGATTATTCTTATTGCTGTTTTTGTAGTATTGTTAATGCCTGTAGTGTAGTTTTGTAATTATCGCCCCAGATTTCTGCACAATAACTTAAATAAGGTAAGATTAGCAAACAGTAGAGTACATCTAAATATTAAATAAGAAAGAATTAATAAAAATCTCACACACAAAAAGAAAAGACTTGTGAAGAAACTTATGTTGGTTCCAGGAAAGGAAAACACTCGATAGACGTGAAGTCAGCAACATGTTAATAGAGTTTTTGTGGGTACAAGAACACGTTTGTGTACTGAACATGAGTTATCGCTCTGTTTAAAACTTAAAAAAGATTAAATATTTTCTAAAATTAGACACGTTTGCTTTGATTCTGTCATTTTATGATGTTGTCATGTGGCAGTGACACGACTGTCCAGGACCTCTGTTCCTCATTTATATAGAAATCATCAATAAAATGTATTAAAAACATGCACATTTACTTTTATTGTTGTTTTGACTCTGTAAATCAAGTGCACCGACTGGCACGTATTGTTCGTAGCTCCTCTAAGAACTCTCCTCCTTCATGTTCTTGCATTTAGGGAAATAAATCGAGTTTACTGGATTCAGTTGAGAAGTCTTGGTGAGGAGAGTCGGTTTAGTTCAGTGCAATTCCGTTTTCTTATACGGCACCAATTCACAACAAGTCACCTCAGGGCACGTTACAAAAACAGGCGCCACTTTATGGCTCCCCAGGCTCCCCTTGTAGATGGATAATAAATAGTTTATATACGTTATCAATTCCTCTATAAACACTTTATAAATCATTAATAACTGCTCATTATGCATTAATTAAGGGTGACCAAGAGACAAAACCAATAGTGAGCCAAATCTGTTCATCTATGTATTTCATCTAGAGTTGATATATTAAACATTTTAGACTAAGTTACTACCTTGTAAGTACAATAAGCTTTTGTAAAACTGTTTCTTTAGCATATAATATTTTACTTTATCACTAGGCCTGTCGCGATAACAAATTTTGCTGGGCGATTAATTGTCTCAGAAATTATTTCGATAAATGACAATGTTTGAAATTTGACAATAGTTAGTAATTATTGTCAAATTTAAGAAGAAATGTTTAATTTGTTTTGCATGTACTACTTTTTTTTTGATCACCGGATGGCAGTATAAGACTGTTTGAACCAAAGGATGGATGGTGAGGGAGCGAGCAGCGTGTCTCTTTAAGAAAAATGGGAGGGAGGCCCCTTGACGTGACATGGGCTGTCTCTCTTCGGTTCTCAAAATGGTAGACGCTCGTGTGGTTTGAGCTCTTTAGCGTAGCATTTTTCACGCAAAGCTTTTAATAAAAAAAATCAGTAAACAAGTTCTCCGCTTCTTTTTGCAGAGAAAATATTTTTACACAAAGGCGCGAGTTTCAACCGTGAATTTTGGAGCTTCGACAAGACGGAGGTTTTTTTCCCCCGAGGTCGGCCTGTTAGCTTAGCTCGTAGCGTAACTTCTCAGCTTAGCTGCTTTTAATGATCCAAAAACGCAATTTTGGACGATTAAAATGGATTTCAAAGAAAATAGAAAGGGAGGAGTCAGTGAAGAGCACCGGAGTTGAGCCTTTTGTCATCCAGTGTCTTCAGTAGAAAGAGACATTAAGAAACAAAGCCGATAAATCAAAATGAGGTTGATCATTTTAATTCATTATGTGATTAATTGATTTATTGTTTATCGCGACAGGCCTATTTATAAGTATATACAACTAATATTATATGCTAAAGGAGTAGGTTTACAAATGTTTATTGTGCTTACAAAGTAGTAACTTAGTCTGAAATGTTTAATATAACAAAGATGATATATTTACATGAACAGATTTGGCAATAAACTGGTCAGTTTTGTCTCTGTCACCTTTAATTACTGCATAATAAACAGTTATTAATGATTTATAAAGTGGTTAAAGAGGAGTTAATAGCATATCTATAAACTATTTATTAGCCACCTATAAGGGGAGCCTTTTTGTACAAGTGGTACCAAAAAACATGTACATACATTTAAAAATGCCAAGCAGTAAAAAGCATCTAAAACAGCTTGCTGATTGTGTTCAATCTTCACGTCCACAATCCTCTATCCTGAACAAACACGTGCGTTACAAAGCTGTTGACTGAAGTTTGCTTTAATTTTTTAATCAGACTAGTCACAATTTTACTTACCGCTGACCTGAATTCACCTGCAGACAACTGACCTTAATCCCTGTTTAGTCTGCAGTTGGCTCAGCGGTCACTAATTCACCACATTCGGCTCAGTTCGTTGCACCTTTTGGAAACTAGAACAGACACTGAGCGCAGGGCGGAGAAAACAGCTGTTTAGTCGCCTCGTTTCATGCGTCCTTTCCCACAAATAAACGTCTACGTCACGTTAATGATGGCTGCACACCTGTTCCAGTGCATGCACGATAAAAAACCTGACTAAAACTATCTGAAAATGGGCAGCCCATCTGGAACTTTGTGAAAAGTTGTTTTCTTCTGTGCAAAAACAGCCTTAACATGAGTTCATACAAGGAGAACATGGCCACTTGTGTGTTGTTGTTTTCATAAAACCAGAGACCCCACTGTTCAACCTAAATGAAACGCTGCGAGGTGATGCAGTTTTGATTCGTGTGACATTAAAGTGATATTGCACATGCAGGGGCGTACATGCACACGTAGCTCCACACAAACTGAACTGCGTCAGCCGACGATTTGTGCCTCCACCGAGACAAAGCTGAGGTGGAAGCGTGAGACTGTTGGTGTTTGGTGCGTTTCACCAAAATACACAAAAGCCACCGAGCCAAATCTCAAGAAAGGCATGCGCAGACGTGGAGGATGCATGAAGAAATTCCTCTGTTGTGATTTAAATTACACTAAAGTGTTTCATTTAGCGGGCTGTCCTCTTTCGGAAGCGGAACCAGTTTTCCGTGCACATGTAGGTGAGCAGACAGACATCTGCTGCTCCGCCTGGAACACGGTCACGCCTTCCTCATGCAGATTTCCTGTGTGTGGTGACCCCTGACCTTTGCGCGTCTGACCGGCTGCTGATTCAAAGCAACGAGCCAAGAGCTTAACTGACCCGGTTACACACAGACACGCACACGCACACTCTTGCAGCAGGTTATCTCCACATGGTTAGCGTGTTTTTACGCCACATGATGAAATATTGAAGAAACAGAGTAGGAGGAACACAGTGCGCGCATGTATGTGTGCTTGTTAAACTTTACTGTCTCTTTCATAACCGACGTGATGAAATCAGAGGCCAAGTGTCTGACTCAACTACGGCCTGCCACGGGAACACACACTCAGTGGGAGCAGCACTGGCTTCACACGCACACACGACTTTGTTCACGCTCCTCACGCACGCTGTCCTCATTCTCGTGATTACCACCTGTCTTCCACCTGCGCTGCTGTGACACCAAGCTTCTGATCTCCACCCTGTGCGTGTGTTAAAGCTCCAAACTTCCTGTGTGTGAACCTGCTGTCTGGCCCCGGCTCGGTCCTGGTGGTCTCTCTGTGTGTTTCGCCTCGGGGCATCCTGACTCGTCGAGCCTTAGGGGAACGCTCAGTTTAAAGTTTGGCTAACAGTGGGAGTTTAAGAGACTGTTGAAGCCCCGGGGGTGGATAAACGAGGAAACACCCCTGAGCGTGTTCTCCGCCCGAGCGCGCACAAGTCTGTGCTAAGAGCTGAGTTAACGTTGCACATTTAAAATGAGGTGACGTAACTCCGCGGGTGAACTTTCCTCCACTCGGTCCAGGCCCACCTGCTTTTCTCCAACCACCTGTTTATTGGAGCTCATTTCTCATTTATTCTAAACTCACACAGTCAGACCAATGCATCATTCATAACTTGATTTCTTTGAGGCCAGAAGATATTTTGCATCATTTCTTAAGATCAATATTGAATGTTAATGTTTGAACGCACAGCTTTGATTGCAAATGAAATTCTGCTTAAAAGTGATAACAAGTAGCTCATTTCGTTCACTGAAACATGGAAATTGCACATATAAACAAAGTCTGGATGTACTTTTTTTGATGTTGGACGGTATATTTTTTATGTAAAAATCAAAATAATGATAAAAATAATAATTTTTTTACCTCATATAGTGTCAGACTTCAGCAGCTCTAAAAGCCCTTCACAGGTCTTTGTAGCGCATCTGGTCCAAACGGCACCGCAGGGACTCTCATGCACTAACATGCACTATAGTACAAAACAGAAAACTGCAGATTACAACACACACACACACAGAGTGACTGGATTTCTAAGGACACCTGGAAAAACTTGCAAATATTTGCTGTCAAAGAATCTTAAAGTACAAAGTGTACCACTTTTTTTTTTTTTTTTTTCAAATGGAACCTGAGCTTGTCTGAGCTTGTTTTACTCTAATCCCTGCATGTGAGCGTGCACACACCCACACACACACACACTTGGAGGTCAACAGGGATGATGCAAAACTGAGATAAGAAGATGCCTAAATACTGTATATATGTGTACACGAGCGTGTGTGTGTGTGAGAGAGCGACAGAAATGGGGGGATGGCTCCCTACAAACACACACAGGCCGGCCTGGGATTGTCTCTGTGATGAAACCAGCAGTAATGTCTGTTGTTGGCATGATGACTCCATACTCCATCCTTTGTGACATGACTGTGTGTGTGTGTATTTGTGTGGATGTGTGTGTGCGTGTGTTTTCAAGAGGCAACCTTTGACCTCCACTGCGTGCCCAGTGAAAAGATGCAGCACATTTTCTTCAAGCTAACAAACAAACTGAGTCTTTATTCCAACTGATGAAAAGGGTTTTTTTTCCATTCAGGCATTGGAGATTTGCAACTTTTCCATTAAATGTAAATCCAGTTTTATTATTTTAAATTAAAATGTTGTTTTAAAACATAGACAACCAACTCATTTCAGGTGTAGTTTAAATGTTTGCTTGTGATGTTCTGTTTAGGTTGTCACACGCACATGAAGTCTAAACTTAAAGAATGTGAATAGATCAGGGTCCGCTCTTTGACTTTTTTCCACTCAATTCATAGGAAACTAAAATCTGCTAATTGTTTTAGTCTGTGACAAAATAAACAATTATAACTGCTTTATTGTTACTGAAAAACTTAAAGGTCAAATGGAATTTTTATTTTTCAAAATATTTGCATGCCAGTTTATGATATTTCTTTTAAATATGTATTTCTGTTTTGCACATTTTTGCGTTATTTGCTTCTTAAAAACTGCATCTAGTAGCAAGACAAAAAACATTCACGTTGTGTTCGGTAGAGGTTTTACAACAACCTTGTTCATAAAAGAAAAACAACATCTTAAAATCATTTGAGGATACTTATACCAATATGTATAGCCATATATTATTCTTGATACATTTCTTGCACAAATTGCAAAAGTTTGCATTTAAATGTTTACAGCCTTCCCTTGTTTGATCTGCTTCTTATTCTATTTTATTCTTTTATTCCATTTTTTTAGACTTTTTTTATAGTTTATCCAGCTGGTTCATGTTTGTGACCAAATATGCACCGTAATTTCGTTCTGCAGTGCATTTCTGATGTTATGTTGAATTACAATCAAGATAATCTGAATCTGTCCCTCCTCTGGACATGTCCAAACCACTGTCCCTCCTCTGGACATGTCCAAACCATCTCAGACTGGTCTCTATAACTTCATCTCCCAGTTGTTCAAACTGTGCTGTACCTCTGATGATCTCATTCCTAATCTCATCCTTGTCGCTCCTAAGGAGAACCTCAGCATCTTCGTTTCTACTTCCAGTTATGTCTCCTGTCTTTTTGTCCATGTCTCTGTCTCCTGACCATTGTAAACTTTTCTTTTGACCTTTGTTGACACCGTTTAGTTGCAAATCCCTCCTGAAACTGTTCTCCATCCTGCCTGGAGTTTCGTCTTCACCTCTTTGCCACACTCCCCATTTTCCTGTACATGTGACACAAAGTCCTTGAGGTCCTGCACCTTTGTGACCTCTGCTCCTTGTAGCCTCACTGTTCCACCTCCTCCCTCTCATTCACACACATGTACTCTTTACTACGGCTGACTTTCCAGGGTCGACCCATGGGGCCCTAAGCGAAATGTGTTTTGGGGCCCTCTATTCACCCACCTAACATGAACTCATTGCCACTCTGACAGCCCTGTTCACATTATCCTGTGTGTATGTATCATCTAGTGCAGGCGTGTCAAACTCATTTTCATTTTGGGCCACATCAAGATCATGAACGTCCTCAAAAGGCCGGACACGGCAGAATGTATTGATAAATCCACCTATAACTAAACTAGTAAAATATAACTTTCTCTGCATTCGATGACTACTTCTAAAAATTTAACCACAGAAATGGTTATGGCGGGACAGATTTGGCTCATGGGCCTTGAGTTTGACGCATGCTATGTTATTATAAAAAATATTATTGCAAAAAAGAAAAAAATCACAATTTTACAATGATGTTGTGTGCAATAGAATCATAAAAATCATTACTTAAAAAAAATTAAATTCCACTTAGGGGGCCCTCTAGTGCCCTAAGCAGCTGCTTAGTTTGCTCATGCCTTAGGCCCTGTGACTTTTATTCCTCTTCTTTCAAGCGTACACCTCCACCTCTCCAAGTTCTCTTCCACCTGTTCCCTGTTCTCACCACAGATCACAATGTCATCTGCAAACATCGTAGTCCACGGGGATTCCTGCCTGACCTGCTAAATAAAAAAAAAAACATTTAATTAAAACTGACATTTTTACATGCACAAAAAATACAATCCAATTATTATTTTAAAATGAAATTCTAAATAAAACGCTCATCACTAAAAAAAGACAGACAAGTATTAAAAAAAATAAATAAACGGTTGTTTCTCTGAGCTCAGATCAAGGCGATGCATCACAGACTAGAAAAGGGACCATCAGGCTCTTCATGGTTCGACAACCAGCATCCTTAATTTTTGCACATAATTTGCTCATTACAAAACCAACAACCACAAATGAAACGTGCGTGTTTCCAAGTCTGAGATGATGAATCAAACACATCAACCTCTGTGAAGAGTCTCAGCGCTCGTTTCCTCAGGTGTGTTGCGTCAGGATCTAATTAAGAGACTGATTCTTCCTCCCACGGGACCGTCAGATCTCTCTGGCTCATCTACCGAAGTAAAACACGATCGCAGTGTGAAGAACAGCAGACACGCACACTCCATGTTTATTTTAATGATTCTGATTAAGGCTCTGATGTTTTCACCAGAGAACCGATGAAGCTCAGCTGGTGTTCAGGCTGCGTCTCCACTTGTGAGATCGTTTTCCTGTTGAGAAGGCCTTTTATAAAAAAATCAAACCAGACTTGATAACTTCAAGTTAATCTTGAATTACTTAATGCTGCAGAAGCAGATCTATGCTTTATTTTTCTTTTTAATAATTAATAAGCACTTATAAAATATTGAGTGGTTCAAAATATTCAAAAGAAAACTTTTTTGAGTTGTTTGTGGACGCATCTGACAGGAAGTCTATCCTCCATAAGGATTTATAGTTCGTCTTGCAACATGACGTGTTGACACTTGAAAAAGTTTATCAGGACTGAGTGGGTCACTTGGCCGGTTTGCTATAAACCTCTGAGTTTTGATTTGACAACAAAATAAAAGCACTAAAAACTTAGCTAGGTTATTTTAAGCGTAGCCGTGCTTACTTTAATCTAAACAGCAAGCCAAACTTTTAAAATATCTAAACTACTAAAAGCAAAGCTGCAATATTGCAAATGGATGGATCAAGCCTTAATAAAATGTTGAAAGCCTCTGCATTTCTGCTGTATTTCTATATAAAATAATATTAAAGGTGATACCCAACAAAGTTAAGTCAGCTCATCTGGACGGTTTATTTTGTTGAAACGTTTCATTCTTCATCCAGAGGACTTCATCAGTCCGGGGAGCCACAACAACTTCAGTCCCATAAGTAGCTTACTCATAGTGGGCCAACCAGTTTGAGCATGAACTTTGATGTTTTGAACCACTTTGGCTATGGCTGCCTCAGAGGAGTCGACGGGGGGAGAGGGCGGGCTCCAGAAACCATCTTATCACCATAAAACTGGTTGGCCCACTATGTGAGTGAGCCACTTATTGGACTGAGTTTGTCATGAAGTAAAGAAAGAAAAGGCCAGAGCTGCCTGAGGAGCTCAGAATGAAAATTACCTGTGTTCAAGTAAAAAGCTTTATGTCCCTTTGACCACAGATGCTAACATTTTTTTTTTTTATTATAAGGTAAAGGGGCTGTAGCAAACCTCCCAGGACATGGACGCAAGAGTAAATGCAACCCCAGGTTGATCAGACAGATAGTGCAGAAGGTAGAAAAAGAGCCGAGGAAACCACCGGAACGCTAAACTCCAAGGTTGAGGTGCGTCACTTTCTGAACGCACCATTGTTTTGAATCATATTAGACACCTTGGAAAAGACCCAAGAGTCTCCATTGTTGGCAGACACGCCGCCTCCCGGCTAAAATAAATAAATAAATAGTAAATAAATAAATCCAGACTGAAATTCACCTAAATGCATTCTGACAAGCCAAAATATTATTGGATGATATTTCTGCAACTGATGAGATAAAACTGAGTCTTTTCGGCTCCAGTCACATCAGTTCCATCCATCCATGCATCCATTCATGCATCCATTCATCCATCCATGTATCCAACCATGCATCCATGCATCCATCCATGCATCCATTCATGCATGCATGCATCCATCCATCCATCCATCATCTTTACCCGCTTCTTCCTTTCTGGGTCACGGGGGTCACTGGTGCCCATGTCCAGCAGTCACTGTGCAGGAGGCGGGGGACATCCTGGACAGGTCTCCAGTCCGTCACAGGGACACATAGACAAAAGAGACAACCAACCATTCATTATCTCACTCTCAGCCCAACATACATGTACATGTTTTACCCGGAGAAAACCCTCGCATGCACAGAGAGAACATGTAAACTCCACCCAGAAAGACCCCCGGACTGGGATTTGAACCAGAGCAAGCTGCTCGCTGAGAGGCAGCAGCTCTACCAGTTGTGCCACTGTGCTGCCCAGCACATCACTTGTTTTATTTGATTTAATTTATTTATTTGTGACTGGGTTGCAGAAAGTTTATCCAGATCTGTACACAGAGAAAGGAGAAAGTAAATCAATACATTAAGAACAACCTGGTCATTTTACTTTCAGGTCTCTTTTCTTCAGGGGTCGCCACAGCGAACAAACTTCACGTGAAAGATTTGGAAACAAAGTTTTAGTCCAGATGTGCTTCCTGACACAGCCTGTTGAACCTGCAGCATCAGGATTACAAGACCACATCACAGACCCCCGGGTCCAGGCTGAACAAAAAACATGTTTGTTTTAAAGTTACGTCATGATCCAAACAGCTTTTCACTTTTCCTCACAGCAACAAGTGGCAAAATATGTAAAAATGAAAAAAATCAAGTCCAGCATCATTGATACAAAATAATGCAACTCATTTTATGAACACAACGTAGACTGTTGATCAACGTTTTCTTCCATTGCTATGAAAGTTTATCTAAATACAACAAAAAGAAATAATTCATGACTTTTATAGTCAGGCAGCAGCAGCATCCAGAGCCGACACCTCTGAGGGTTTTTAACTCATCACTGCAGAAACATCTGAGCTCACATGAAGCTGAACGTCTGGTCCTGACCTCCAAACGTTCTGTGATTTCTGATAAGACACGTTGCTGTGATCTGCTCGAACCGAAGATAAAAACGGAAATGTTTGAAACAATGTAAATAGTAAATAATCTGTTTATATCCTTTGTTTTTATGTCTTCAGAAACGGGTGTCTGCGTATGTGTGTGTGTGTGTGTCTCCATGGTTTCATTGCTCTCCTGTGCAACCATCAAATGCAACTTTAGGCAATATCCTACACACATACACACACACACACACACACACACACACACACACACACACTCCTATCCACCACTGACTGAAACAAACAAAACAAACAAACACGCACTCCCTCCATCACCATCCGTCTGCTTTCTGCCGTAACGAGGTGCAATCAACACGCAACGCTGACCAACACACACACACACACACACACAACACCCCCCCCCCCCCCCCCCCCCCCCCCCCCCCCCCCCCCCC
>NC_056504.1:46426155-46429409 GCF_014905685.2 Nematolebias whitei
CCCCCCCCCCCCCCCCCCCCCCCCACACACACACACACACACACACACATACAGTGGTGCTGGTTGAAAGATGAAGTCAGCCTCTGATTGCAGAAGAGTTACAGAAGTGTTGACTTGTGTGAATGTTGACCTCATACCAACATGATGTCACATCTCTAACAGTTGCATTAACAGCAGCACAAGTTTGTACTTTAATACGCTCAGAAGTTTCCAAAATGCATGAAAAACTGTTTTAGAGTGACCAAACTATTTTGAAGCTTTATAAACTGTTTCGTAAAATTCGTTTATCAAAACATTTTAACGAATAGGACTTAAAAAAAAAAAGTGTAAAACATGAAAGAAACTAATAATAAACTGGATATCTAGAGCCACTGAGGTGGAGTTTCTCTGCACATTTATGGTCATGCTGAGGTTTATATGGAGGCTGGAATGGGACAAATTTAAATGTTAGTTAGTTAGTTTATTTGACAGGGACAGTGCACACAAACAGAGAACAGAACAAGTCTGTGACTGATGCGTTGCACAAAGAGTACATAGCTACAGCTAATTCACAACTGCAGTCCCTGGTTTGGCATTTCTACACATTAAAATACAAACAATTTATGAATCAAAATACAGTAAGAGTACTACGTACTCCTGCCTACATATTCATGTAATCAACCTAACAACCTCCACTTTCATATAATAAAAACTACACATTAAAATACAAACATTTTAAAAAGCTAAAATACAAAACATTTTCCTCTACAAATTCTAAAATAACTTTGCAACCCACAAATTTACATAAATATCATAGCACCTCCCCATCCTCACACATTCATCTAACATACAAAAAAAATTGTAAATATAATACGAATTCACTAATTCATACACTCCCACAAAGACTTTTGCATCCATCAAATCCGAGTATTAAAAATGATCAGATCTTTGATTTTCCTTTTGCCAAGATTTATTCATGTAAACAAACTTTTTTTAGTTCAGGTATAGCTTTTACACGTGGGGGCAATAAGCTTCATAATGTCATAAATGAATAAATACATCATGAAATAAATACATGTAAATGCCCAATAAAGTAATAAATAAATGTATCATGACATAAATGAATGTCACGATGAATTTATTAATTTTGTTACATTTCACCCTCCATAGTTTCAGGCATGTTTATCTTTAAACTATTCAAATCAGACTAATTTTAGGGTACTTTGTAGCATTTTATTAAAAATTTCCACCACATTGCTCCGCACTGAATTCACTCTAAAACTTTTACAGATTATAATAAATATAGTTTTCATGCATTCTGCTAAATTAAGCATCAAAGAGCTACAAGTACTGAAAAACCTGCTGAAACAGAAAATCTAAATGTTTTTTTTTTTCTGTCACTTGATCATATTATATATTTGTGTGACAAACAGAAGGATAAGCAGAGGTTTAGTTAGCAGCTGCAGTAAATCCAGAAGGTTTTAAACTCAGCTTCTGAACAGATGCAATGTTTCTGTAAAAAGTCAGCTCGGTTATTTCACACCTGCCGTCTCCTCGGTGTGTGCGACTGTGTGTGTGTGTCTGAGATCTGTGAAGAGTGTCAGCATGATGTAACACACACACAATCGCCAAAGTGGTGATGGATCAGTGGAGAATTCCTGGTTCTGACATGTCGACGGTGAAGAAGTGCAGACAGATGAGACAGACCGTTAACTGAGTCACAACACGGCGTCTCAGACTCCGCTGTGATGTCAGGACCCAGCTGCTTGGTTCGTTCTTCATCAGCTCTGATGAAGAAGCTGATACAGAGGAGACATCTGTGTGGTTGTTGCTCACACTCACTTTGTCCCTGTCACCAGAAATGAGAAGACACATTTCAACCACCAGAGGGAGACAAACTCCACCAGTTCACATGAGCTGAACCAGTTATAATTCTCTAGAATTAAGACAGAACTTTATTGATCACGCAGGAAATTGTCGAAATGATATTTATTCAGGTAACCATGTTTCCGTTGTCCAAAACCAGTATTTTTAAACAGAATTATAACATTGCAAAGCCACCCATTGTTGCATTTTTATAATTTTGTTTTGTAAGACATTCTGAATTATATATGTATATAAACAGATTATCAGTGAAACAAACTACTGTATACCAAAAATAAACAAATAAACAAACAAAAACGTTTTTTTTTTTTTTTTTTACTTTTTAAATATATATATGAAGCTTCCATGGCAACATTGTTAAAATAAAATATTTATTCTGCGTGATGAGTTTTTCTGGCATGAAAAGGTGATAATTAAAATTAATTGTAGCTGGCTGCAGAATCGAAAACGGTTACGTCAGGTCCTCTGAGCGAATCTAAAAAATAAAATAAAATAAAAACTTGAAAGGTTTCGTCTTTAATCCACGACTTTTTCAGTCTGAGGAGCTGCAACAAACTCAGTCTTATAAATAGCACCTTCTCATAGTGGGCCAACCATTTTGTTGGTGACATTCAAAACTAGCTGTTCACATGATAAAGAAGGACCATGAGCCTAACAATGGATTGTTAGAGGGGGACAGTTGAACCCGGAGGCCTCCACCCCTGTTTAATGATGGACGGTTTCTTTTCACAAAGATGGCCTCCTTTACTCCTCTCTCAAACCATCGTTCCTCTCTGTCCAGGATGTGAACATCTTCATCCCTGAAAGAGTGACCTCTGACCTGGAGATTAGTGTA
Organism: Nematolebias whitei; assembly: GCF_014905685.2. NCBI lineage: Eukaryota > Metazoa > Chordata > Actinopteri > Cyprinodontiformes > Rivulidae > Nematolebias > Nematolebias whitei. The sequence continues at coordinate 46,428,854 of NC_056504.1, forward strand.
GACCACAGAGTCCTGGCCTGATGATGTTGATCTTCTGTGCTGGTCCATCCTTTTGGCCAGTGGCTGTTTAGTGTCCCCGATGTAAGACTGATCACTCTCCTGACACTGAACAGCATACACAATATTACTCTGTTTGTGCCAGGGGACTGGATCTTTGGGATGAACCAGCTTTGCCATAATGTATTTTGGGGTTTGAAAGCCACTGGGACGTTATGTTTAGAAAATAAACGCCAGTTTCTCTGAGACTCCTGCAACATATGGAATGACCACTGGTCTGGGACTATGGGCACAAAATCAGGTCATAAGTCTAAATCTTCCACCTGTTCCCTGTTCTCACCACAGATCACAATGTCATCTGCAAACATCATAGTCCACGGGGATTATTGCCTGGCCTCATCTGTTAGTCGGTCCATCACCAGAACAAACGAGAAGGGGCTCAGAGCCGATCCTTGATGCACTCCCACCTTCACCATGAAGTTATCTGTCACTCCTACAGCATATCACACTACTGTCCTGCTGTCCTCACATGTCCTGTACCAGTCTAACATGTCCTGCT
>NC_056504.1:46429419-46439375 GCF_014905685.2 Nematolebias whitei
TACCAGTCTAACATGTCCTGCTGTCCTCACATGTCCTGTACCAGTCTATGTCCTGCTGTCCTCATACATATCCTGTACCAGTCTAACATATCCTGCTGTCCTCACATGTCCTATACCAGTCTAACATGTCCTGCTGTCCTCTAACATGTCCTGTACCAATCTAACATGTCCTGCTGTCCTCTAACATGTCCTATACCAGTCTAACATGTCCTGCTGTCCTCACATGTCCTGTACCAGTCTAACATGTCCTGCTGACCTCACATGTCCTGTACCAGTCTAACATGTCCTGCTGTCCTCACATGTCCTATACCAGTCTAACATGTCCTGCTGTCCTCACATGTCCTATACCAGTCTAACATGTCCTGCTGTCCTCTAATATGTCCTGTACCAGTCTAACATGTCCTGCTGTCCTCATACATGTCCTGTACCAGTCTAACATACTTCTCTGCCATTCCGTATTTCATCATGCAATACCACACCTCCTCCCACGGCACCCTGTCTTATGCTTTTTCTATATTCACAAAGACACAATGGAGTTCTTTCTGACCCTCTCTGTACTTCTCCACCAGCATCCTCAAAGCAACAATAATATCTGTGGTGCCCTGTCTTGGCATGAAACCATACTGCTGCTCACAAATGGTCACCTTTCATTTAAGTCTAACATCCACAACTTTCCCAGATCTTCATCATGTGACTCATCAACTTAACTGACCCATAGTTTCACTGTAGCACATCCTTTCCAGCCTGATCCCTCTGTCCCATCAATTGATACAAGTCATTCTCATTTACCCCTTATTTATACAGGTAGTCCCATTGAGTCACGAGAACTCATTTTCAAGAAAGACCTGTTTTTGGGAGCAGATGGTGGAGGTTAAGGGACTTTCTCAGGGTCCCAGAGTGGGACAAATGAGGGTGGAGGCAGGTGTGAGTGTTTCACCTTTTCTACCCACATTTTGATGTTGACGGTACCGAGAGTTGAGCATGCGACCTTCCGATCACAGGCCCATCTTCTCTAACCTCTGCGCCACCACTATTCTCACCCCATTTAGTGTCCAGCCTCCAATACAGCTCATCATACGCCTTCTGCGTTGCCTTTGCTAGCTCTCTCTTTGCTCTACATTGCATCTCCTTATATTCCTGTCTCTTCCCTTCTGTCCTCTCACTGTCATATTTCTTCTTGGCTAACCTCTTTTTCCGAATAGCTTTCTGTACTTCACTAACTATTCCACTACCAGGTTCCCTTATCTTCTCTCTTTCCAGATGACACATACCTTCCTACCTGTCTCTCTAATTACTGTTGCGGTAGTAGTCCAGTCATATGGAAGCTCTTTCTTACCATCCAGAGCCTTTAACAGCTAATCTCTGAACTTCTTACAATATTCTTCCTTCTTCATGTTCCACAATTTGGTCTCTTCTTCACAACAGCCATTTTACACAAAACCATCCGATGCTGTCTGGCCACGCTCTCCCCTGCCACAACTTTACGGTCCCCAATCTCCCTCAGGTTTCCTCTTCTACACAGCATGTAGTCTACCTGTGTACTCCTTCCTCCACTCTTATAGGTCACTCCAAGTTCCTCCCTCTTTTGTAAACAAGTGTTGACTACAGCCATTTCCATTCTCTTGGCAAAATCCACCACCATCTGTCCTTCCTGGTTCCTTTCCTTGATACCAAACCTCCCCATCACTTCCTCATCCCCTCTGTTTCCTTCACCAACATGTCCATTCAGGTCTGCTTCATGGCTCAGCCTGGTATAAAACTGATTTCCTGAGGATGTCACTCACTGACCTCAATGAAACTACATTTTTGTTCTTTTTGCTCCACAGAAGCCAGCGGGGATCCAAACTTGTGACCGTGGGTCGATAGTCACAAGTCGTCAGCAGGAAATGTTTTGGATGATTTTGGGAAGAAGCTGCAGGGTTGAGGGGTGGTATTTGAGGAGAGATGAGGGCTGTGTGTGGAGGAAAATCACAGCGCAACACATTCCTGTGTGACGTTTTAATTTCCTAAACTAGAAAATATATTGTAACTGCAAATTTTTATACATGTAACAAAATAGATCTAGATTCACTGATTCACTCAGGGAGCTGCTTCAGTAAATTAAGAGCTTTCTCAGGTCGAAAAAGTGGAAGTATAAGAAGTTTATATTTGTAAAAGTTTCTTAGTTTTCTAACATTATGCAAGCATTCAAATGGCCCATGCCCGGCCTGCTGTCTGTTCGCTCACTTCATGTGCTGGCATAGTATTTATCAACTTTGTAGAACAAATACACCATAGGCGTGGTGGGATGTAACTTCGTTACTGTACTTAAGTACATTTTTTATGTATCTGTACTTTACTTAAGTAAAGTTAAACGTGGGTACTTTTGACTTTTACTCCACTACATTTGACATTAAGTATCTGTACTTTCTACTACACATTGCGTTACACGTTACATTGTGTTTTTTTTATTTATTTGTTCGTTAGTTTGAAAGTAATCAATGGCAAGAGGGGAATTGGTCCACTGGTCCACTGCAAAGTGGGCAGGTAATGTTAGACCTGCCTTCAAGAAGAGCTGGGCCAATAAAATATATTCTCGTATATACGTCATTGAGCTGGGCGCACCCACAGCACCACTAACACACCCAAACTGGATTCCACCGTGGAGAGTCAGCCAGAAGATACACACCACCCATGGCCTTATTTGAAAATGTTGTCAGGAAGTTAAAATATTGTTCAGTATTGACCCATTACAAGGTTGAATAGACGGTATTTTAATTAGAGTTGATGACAAACTGGAGTTGAAATGATCAGATATTCCTTTGTTCGGTCTAATGCTCCTTTTTTCAGGCAGACAACTTTTACTTTAATGTGTTTACTGCAGTTAAAATGACACTGGTTTTGCTTTGTGTTAAATAAAAACTGTCAAAGGTATAATCGTTCCTCTTTCTTGTTTTGATTAATGACATTTAACTCATGTCATCCCTGAAATCCTGACGCACAGAATCACAAGTCCAAGTGTGAACTGTGTCACAGAGTAAACACAATAAAAACATGTATTATCTACAGCATTGTTCATTAAAATGACACAACACTATTAATGTATTACAGAAAATATACATACGGTAGGTACACTTAATGATACTGTAAACCATTGCATTAGGTAATACATTCAGCAAGTACTTTTACTTTAAGTACTTTTAAAAGCAATTACTTACTTACTTTTACTCAAGTAAAAACGTTAACGTGGTACTTCTACTTTTACTACAGTACATTTTTGTCTGTTTTTTTTGTGTGTACTTTTACTTATGTACAGTGTTTGAGTACTTTCTCCACCACTGTTCATCACAATTCTAGAATTGCGCCGCTCAAGGTGGCTGCATGTTGGAGAAGCTCTCTTACTTTCATTTTGAGATTTTGCTTTTGAAAACTTTAATTATTCTTTTTTTCTGGATGTAAATCACTTTTCTTTTTATTTTTTAGATGAATATTTCTTCTGGTTTTGGATGCTGTGCAGCTGGAAGGATTTTTATTGAAACCTTTTTACGTTTGGAAATTTGTTACGATGCGTAACCATGACAACAAGGTGGATTTCTACAACTGGGAGCTGCTAATTAACATCTCAAAAGCTCAAATATTACCTCAACTACAGCCCCAAATCCCAAATGAGTTGAAAAGGAGGTGCCATGGATGCATTTCCCATCTACCTCGAGGCGGTGCTCAAGTGCCTGACCGCCGAGATCTTGGAGGTGGCGGGAAACGTGGCTCGTGAAAGCGGGGGGACCGAGATCATCCCCCGGCACCTGCAGTTTTGTCCACAATGACGAGGAGCTCGGCAGGCTCCTGGGAGGAGCTCTGCCCGGCATTCAGGTGGTCCTGCTGCTCAAGGGGACCGAGAGGTCTACTGGGTCTGGGTGGAGGGATCAGCATCTGCAGCCAGTTTCTTTGGATCTGCTGTGGGAGAGACTGCTACAAGAAATCCTTCCTGCCCACAGCCATCAGCATCTATAACAACTTTAATGAAACCTGGATGAGCTACAACAACAATTCATTTCCCTTTGGGATTAATAAAGTATTTTTGAATTGAATTGACTATAGGTCAATTTGTTGCTTTAAATTGTCTCATAGTGAGGGTGTGAATGTCTGTCTGTCTGTCTGTCTGTCTGTCTGTCTGTCTGTCTGTCCTGTGGCAGACTGATGGCCTGTTCAATGTGTAACCTTCCTCCTGCCCAGTGACCTGCTGCAGATAGACACCAGCCACCTAAATTGGATGGAAGGATGGATGGATGGTGTCTTACACATGCACACTCGGATAAACTCCGTTTTGTTTCAAACAAGCATGTTCAGACTTCAGTTCTGACATTTGACCTCATACTGAGCGAACACAGAATATTTCGTAGTCTCTGTGATCATTTCTCCCTCCTGCAATCAGCTCGTGCCTCCGCCACCTGTTGTCCTTCCCCAGGTGTTTGTCATTGTCTGCTCGTTAGCTTCTGTATATAACTCTGTTCCTCATTGTCTGGGCATTGATGTTACGGTTCTGTCTTCCTCCGTGTCTTCCCTGAGATGATGTGTTTATTGCACGGCAGCTTTTTTAAATTAATTATATATTCCTACTTTAAGTCCTGAGTTCTCTGTGTCCTGCTTGCACATGGGTTCCTAACACAAGGGATGTTCACAGTCTCAAAACTTGGCTTCTCTTCACACTCCTTTTCATTCAGAAAAAAAAAAAAAAAAGTTTATTTCTGGGATCTTTAAAATCAAATCACACAAACGTCGTGCTGCACATTAAAAATGAACTTGCGAGGAATGCAAACGCACGAGAACACGCGTGAACGCATCTCTGCTTCTCAATAAGGCTTTCTGTCCATGTTGCCAATTACAGTTTAAAACCCAATATCTTAAATAATAAAACTCTGAATCTTACATAACTTATCTCAAAGTAAAATCCTGAGTGTTTTCCTGCATCGTGTTCCTGACGTCGCACGGACGAAAAACCAACATTTCCTGAGTCCAGAACAAAATAAAGCCTGTTGGTGTCCGAACCGTCCTGCAGACAGTCTGAGTCACTCACAGAGAATCTGAATTATTTTTGACACATTCAGGATTTTACTACCTTTTGCTAGTCTGCAAACACTTTCCTGGCATTACTCACCCAGAAAAATAAACCATCCGGTGATAAAGAGTTATTTAGTCAGCGTCATGTAAACTTTACAACTCCACAATAAAAAAGGGGCATTTATAGTCATCTGGAAATATTTATTGGATTTTACTGAAGGGATAAATCAGTTGAGGCACAATCTGAGGACTAGGATTGACCTCATTAAATATACTAACAGAATATAAATGGAAGTTTTGTCCTTCATTATCACAGCTGGTGCTTTAGTAGATATTTAGATTTTAGTTGCTTCTTGTCGATTCTTATGTTACACAGAACAGACTTTTGATGGATTTGTGTTCAGGAGATAACAAATCTGGTTTTACATTGGTTAAAGTATTTTGTAGTGTGGGCAGTGTGCCGCTGAAGGTCTATTTGTGTTTTTTTTTTGTTTGTTTTGTTTCTTTTTTTGCACTTAAATCGATTTTTACTGGCGTGAGAGGAAGTTTCAACTAAAAATCAGTAACAAATTGATAAAATTTACACAGTGATTCAGCGGTCTGCATGAAAAGACATTTGTTTCTTGTTGATTTGACCACGAGACTGACTGACAGTCTGTGCACCAGGTTTAAGAGATTGAATTTTTGTTGAGACTGGTCATAAGACAAGTTCTTTGAAAAGAAAACCAAAGCTTCGACCTGATGAAGGCAATGAAGATGACCCTAACATTTACCTCTCACACAAAAGGTTTGAACTAAAATCTTTTTCTGTTGAAGCGGTTTCAATCCAGTTTTGAAAACATTAAGTTTACCGTACTTGCTGCCATACACGTCGCATCAGTCCAAATACGTCTAAGAAAGTGGAAAAAAAAACATAAATACGTCGCTTCGTTGTATAAGTCGCATCTATTATGCGTCACCGCTGACCACCCGAAAACGTGGGCCGGTGTTGTGTCAAAAATCGATTGGCTGCCAAATGGCGGCCGCGGGAGGACTTTAACAAGATTAACACTTAAAAACAATAATTTGTTTGCTTGAAATTATAGCAAAGTTTTGTCTCAGTTGAACTTTTCCTTAATAAATGCACTTCCATGGTCAAATTAGCTGCATTTCAAAAGCCAATTCCCTCACGCAGAGGGAGGACTCGCTGTGCATTTCTTCAAAATTTAACAAGATAACCACCTAAAAACAATTATTCGTTTGCTCGACATTATAATAAAGGTGTGTCTCAGTTGAACTTTTCCTTAATAAATGCACTTTAATGGTCAGATCAGCTGCATTTCACCTGGGCGGCTGATTTGACGTTTGCTCCAGGAGTTCCGGTGCAAGACGAAGTAGGCTTTGTATGGCAAGCTAAGTGTCTCATTAATAGCCACTTTTACCTATTAATGACGCTTGGCTTGCCATATTACTTGAGCACCCTCTAGTGGCTGAAAATGGTAGTGTGCAATATTTTCCATGTCAGAATGAATGAAATCATCAGATCTCAGTCAAAAAATGAGTTATAAATATGGGAAAAGAAACATAAATAAGTTGCTTTGCTGTATAAATTGCAGGGTATGCTAATTTATGCAAAAAGGTGCCATTTATACAGCAAAAAAATACGGTAATCTGAAGCAATGTTCCAGCTGAAAAGAAGACTCACTGAAATGCTGATGTGCTCTGTTCTTATTAGGTGAAACCGAATTGTTTTGCATTATTCATGTCTGTTTATGTTTTAGTCAGGACATTATTACATGCAGTGTCCCCTCAGTGCAGACTGAACTAAGCAAAAGGGCCTTCTCCTACTCCGCTCCTGTTTCCTGGAATATCTTGTAAGAAAGATTTGAAGCTCTTGACCTTGACCTCTCTAAGCGGCTTCTGCTAAATTCCTGTCAAGAACCAATGCAGACATGTTCCTGTTTTCAGTTTTCTACTCCGCCTTATAATCTAGATGTTTTTTTTTCACTACTTTTTTCCTTTTGACTGTCCTCTTGTAAACGAGTCCCCGAGGCTCATTGAGATCAACCTGTATAAATGAAGGTTGAATGAATGAATCTACTGCCCTTTAAATGAAACACTCCTCCGTTTAAGACAAGACCGGTGGTGTAAGTTTTGATCAAATGACCGATGACCAGTCTGAGCTGAGACAGATGTCCACGGTACAAGACTGCAACAGGAAGTTGAAATGAGATCACTAGAATCGTACAGCGGTCATGAAGAGATGCTTTCACTGAACATTAAAAAAAAAAAGGAAACCTGATAAAAAGAAATAGTTTTAGAGTTTGTTGTAAATGGTTCCAATCATTAGAAGCAGACAATTAAAATCCATCTAGTAGTTCTCGAGATGTTCCACTTAAAAAACTTGCTACAGGCAAAGTATTAAACAGAGATCAGTCTGTGCTCAATGTATGTGTTGGGGATCACGTTCAGCTACTACCAAGCCAATTTCTAACTCAGTGGTTCCAAAGTGAATGGAGTGACAGCCAGTTTTGTGTTTGCTAACACGGATTAGCTGCGGCAGCCGTCTTAAGTCAGGTTGACTCAAAATGTTTGCTGTGGATGAACAAACAATCCTTCCTTTCTCAGAACTTCCATCAAAAATCACCCACTGCCTCATTAATTATTTAACCTTTTGGCAGCAGGAGAATAAGCTCAACGTGTTCTTTGCAGTTGACAGAACACAAAACAATGAACTTTTTGACATTTTTGTGCCTCTCAGCTGAACCAGCAGGAATAAAAAAGACAGACGTGGATTCTTGTGTGTGACATATGTCCAAGAATGTCCGCTATCCTAAAGACGTTTTGATGATGAAGACACATTTTTCACATTTTGGTGAAAGTGAAGGTATGCAGTAATGCTGAACTGTCAGCTGGGAATTAAACACAGAAACGCAGCAGCAGCATCTACAACGCTGAGCAACTATGAAAACTATACAGACTGTTGCTTTAGAAATTAGAACATTTGTGTATTTTCCAGCATTCTATGTCACCACGGCAACAAGTAGCTTGCACCCGACGTTCCTATCACTTTTTTTTATTTTGCCAAATGCAAACATTGTGTGCGTTGTAGTTTTTATAACTCGCATCAAACCAATTAGACTGTGCAGTTCACGATTTTTGTTAATTGTATGAATTGTTTGCCGTTTCCTCTGAACTGCTTCTGAAAACTTTTTATGTTCGGCTGCGAGGATTGGTGCAGGTTGCTTGTCACCTTTCAGCATCTTGTAAGCCATCCATTATCTTCACCCTCTTCTTCTCTTTTTTTATTTTTTTTTTTACCAATCCAGAGGATCTGACTTAACGTTTTTGGATACCTCTTCTTCCTTTTCAGGTCTTTTATTTCTCCACTGGCTCTCTAACGAGGCGCACGCATTCCTTCCCTCTCCCTGTTCTCCTCCTGCTTTTTTGCTGTCTGTGTATCGGAGCAGCTCCTAGTTTTTGTTTTTTTTAAACACATCTTCCAAAATGAAAACTGAATCTGACACCCGGTTCAGCCTCGTAACAGGCCGACTTATCAATTTCTCCTGGGAAATGTGTAAACTAAGAAAAAGCTTCATCTATCGCAACCATTCCTCTACTTTTAGCCAGCGCTTTGCTACTTAGTGTTATTTTTTTAGCCTTTTAAAGTCAATTTCTTTAGCAAATGTCAGCAATTATTCAGCTCTCAGCGTTTACTTCATTTTGACGTAAAATGCACTTTCACTTTTTTATTCTCTTGCTTCAAATACTAATCCTCAAGCTGCAAAAACTTCCACACACACACAAAACAAATATCAATATATGACTTTCTGCTTACAGAGACTAATTTTGTCTGAAGTCATCTTTATTTTGGACAACTAATAATGCAAGCAAGGACAGGAATTACAATGTATTTTTAAAATGAACAGTTTATAACAGAGAGCTCCTTCATTGTGTCTCGTGATCAGCTTCATTTCATCAATCTGCTAACCAGCGTCTACACGGTTTCTGTTTAAAAACACGTGCACATTTACACACAAGTCAAAAGAAAAGTTTGAAACAGAGAGACATATAATGACAGGTTTAATTTTTAGTCATGCAACACCTTGCATGTCCTAAAACTGATAAGTGTGTTTCCAGATTTAACATGTTGTAAATTAATTTTACGTTTATTTTCATCTGTAAGATCATTTTAATCAGACGCCAGTTTAATGAGTTTTGATGGACTCTGCAAACACTGTTCAAAATGAACCTTTTGGTTTATCTTCACCTGGACCTTGTGGTTGTGGAAGTTCAGATGTCTGAGTCTGTTTCTGGTCGGCATCCTTTAGCCTCACATGAGCCTCATTAGCAGCAGCTGATCAGAGCAGCAGCCGAGGAACATGTGGAGTTCATTAGTGATCATGAGCTACAAGCTGCTGCTCATTGACCTGACATGTCTCTGAATGGAACGAATGGCCTTTACAAATATTAACATAACTTTTTTCACCATATCCACAGACTGCAGTATTAAATAATTGATGAAATAATGTAGGTAAATCAAATGTGCTTCACTCTGGCTGTTTTAAAACTTTATTAGAAGTTCATCAGCTGCTTTAAATAATTTTGTTTGATCACAGAGAGCCTTGTATCTTACCTTAAATATGAATTCAGGGTGTTGTGAAGTAATGATGAACCATGCATCTCCTGTTTATCAAAATAAACCAAATCTTGTCTAACTGGTCCATGTTTAATCTAAAAGGAACAGGAGTATATAAGACAACAGCCCAGTTATCCTTAAACAAAGCACAATGTCTTTCTGACCCTTTTGTCTTTCTTATCAAATGAAGGAGAGCTATAAAGCTAAATGGTGCTTTTTGTCAAATACATTTACTCTGAAGGCTGTGTGAAGCATCCTGTGCGAAGCATCATGTGTGAAGCATCCTGTGTGAAGCATCATG
>NC_056504.1:46439385-46441801 GCF_014905685.2 Nematolebias whitei
TGAAGCATCCTGTGTGAAGCATCATGTGTGAAGCATCATGTGTGAAGAATCATGTGTGAAGCATCCTGTGGGATGCGTGTGTTTGTTTATTGTATTAAACTAATTTAAAGACCATTTTTGAAGCCCTCCTTCTTTTTGTTTCTGCATTGTGTCCACAAATTTCTTTAAAACGTCTTCGGCTGATCCAAAATGCTGCTGCCAGAGTCTTAACTGGAGTTACTGGGAGAGATCATATTGCTCCAGTTTTAGCTTCTCTCCATTGGCTCCCTGTCAAATTCAGAATTGAATTCAAAATCTTACTTCTAACCTACAAAGCCCTCAACAACCTAGCTCCATCTTATATTACAGATCTTATTCTTTATTTTTTTCCCTAACAGAACACTTTTTCTTTCAGACTGCAGGTTTATTTGTGGTTCCTAGAATTTGCAAAAGCAGAATGGGAGGAAGATCTTTCAGTTATCAGGCTCCTCTCTTGTGGAACCAACTTCCATTTTCTGTTCATGAGCCTGAAACATTGTCCAGTTTTAAGTTTAGGCTCAAGTCTATAGTTTTTGATAAATCCTGTTGTCTTGGGTTTCTTGAGCTATCCCTTAGTTATGCTGCTATAGACTGCTACAGGACAAACTGACCATATTCTGCTGTTGTCTTTTGTTGATCTACTCTACCCGTTTGTATTTGTAATTATTTCTATCTTAACAAGTGTTGTTTGTCTTTCCTCCTGTAGAAACCTGGACCTGCCATTGTGTATCTATTCCTTCTTCCTGTCCTCTCAAACCCCTAAAACTGAATCGAACTGTGTAAGTATTAAGCACAGAATTTACCACTGGAAAAGCAGTTTGATTTCCATTTGGCACTAATACATAAACGTCAAACTAAACATCGCGAAATAAAAAATCAAACGTAAAAAACATTATCCTTAGATATGTGAGATGGAGCCGTTTGAAAGAGTTTGCTGCATAGTTTTCTCGATATATTAAAATGTAGATCTGAAATGTGGGTACGCACTCAGCGTAAACAAAGCACTCGGCTGAGGTCGAGACGTTTGACTGACCGACATCAGGCCGGCCGTGTCTGTGTAGGTGATCCAATACGGCAGAATGGGGCAAATGTAAAAGAAGAAGCTGTTGATGTGGAAATATAAGAGTGAAACTAAACAAGAAAGAAGAGGGAAGATCAAACAAGCCAACTGTTAAGAATAAATATCAAGGGTCAAACAGGAAACAAGGCTTTTGTGAAACTATTGCCAAACCGATGTGTTTACCATTAAAGCATATTTCCAGCTCAATCCCAAACAACTTTTCTTCAGCTGTCACAGTTGTTGACCTGTTTTCTGTCATTTCGGCTGTTTCTGTATGTTGCATGGTTGCAATTTTGCCAACAAAGTTTTAATTTAAAGACACACCAACCATCAACAGGAGATAAAACTGTACAGATTTTGCTTCTTACTACAGGAGGGTTTTTTTCAGTCTTCGTGACTTTACTCTGAGTTCTTATAAATGATCAGTAATCTTAAAATAGATCAATTCAAATAGTTGTAGTTTTCTTAAGTAAATAAGATGTGTTGCTGTAAGTGCAGGCGTGATGTAAAACCTGACGGTCATTATACAGTGAGACATAAAAAATGTCAAGAATTCACACACACACAGAAATGAACACACATTTTTGTTGCTGTTTTACTGCGACCCCATTGGCTGCTTGTGATAAATGGTTGAGTTGTTAGCCAATCAGAAGCATGTGACCGGTGAATATGTAGGCTGATCAGAATCCGCCAGCCCAGTATCACCGTTTCCTCATTTCACACACACCATCACACACACACACTCACACACACATCTGTAAATAGGCTGCTAGTAAACACACACACACACACAAGTCACCGTCAGTCATCATCAACCATCTCATCATGCACAGCAAAGAGCAGATCAGGTGAGAAAATGTCCCTAAATTATTGCTTTTCTGACCAACGTTTGTCTGTTTTATAACTTTAAGTTTCTTAAAATATTTCAGATATATGTTTAGTAATTTTTTTTTAAAGGCTTGTTTCTGTTGTGTAACCTTTTTCACATCTGTTACAATTTAAATTGATTTATTAAACAACAAAACAAAAAGATTTTTAGCAACATTTTTTTCCTGTTCTAGTTGGGTTCACTTAAGTAGCACTGCAGCCCACAATTCAGAGTAGAGTTGCAAAAAATGTAATAAAAGTAAATAAACCAAACTTTAACTACATTTTGGCCTAATCATAAGATACAAAGGCAAAGCAAAACAACAATTTGTGGACATGTTCTTCCAGAGTACGTGTATATATATTATATATATATATAATATATATATATAATATATATAATATATATATATATATATATATGTGTGTGTATATATATGTATATATGTGTGTATATATATGTATATATGT
>NC_056504.1:46441811-46444301 GCF_014905685.2 Nematolebias whitei
TGTATATATGTGTGTATATATATGTATATATGTGTGTATATATATGTGTGTAGATATGTGTGTATATATGTGTATATATATATGTATAAATATATATATATATGTATATATGTATATATATATATATATATATATATATACATACAAACAACTTAATGTCTCAAAAAAGAATGTTTAATTTAATAATAATAATGTAAAGGCTGATGTTGATGATTTTACACCAAAGAATCAAAATGATTCATATTTTGCAGCATGAATCCTGACATCAAGCGTTTATAATCATATTAAATATTCATGAATTGTGGTGTTTTCTTGACAGTCATGACGACTACCAGAAGACAGCTGATTGGTTGATGCTGCAAACGAAGCACCGCCCTCAGGTGGCGATTATTTGTGGCTCTGGACTGGGAATGCTCGCGGACACCCTCAAATGTCAGGACACGTTTGCTTATTCCGACATACCAGGATTCCCTCAAAGCACAGGTACTACTGAACACTTGTTTATCTTTTATTATAATTAACAATAATTAACCTGATTAATGATAAAGAAACAGTTGTTTTATTTTATTTCAAACCTAAAGAGTAGAAATGTGTTGCTCATTAGATCAGTACAAGACAAAAAAGAATAAAAACTTCTTTTTTTTTTTTTTGGTAAAATAAAGAAGAAGTTGATAAGAAATTTATTTACTTACTTATCAGTCTGCACTGGTTCCAACACAATATTAAAGCTTAAAAACAAGTAATTGAAGTGAGTTTGTAAAGTTGACCATTTTGTACACAGTTTATCTCATATCTGATCACCAGAACAAACACTGAAATAATCTCAATATAACAAAAACTGAATAAATCTGATTTCACCCAAACAGCTACAGACAAGATTTTCACATTTTATTATCGTTGCACAAAGTGACCAGAACCAAACGGAGAGCGTTGGTCCAGTTAAAGAAGGTCAGACTGCACAATACTGGTTTGGCAGTTTCAAAGCAAAGTACGAACAAGGAGCGAAAGGAGGCTCACCTTGCAGTTCTCCAACAACATCTAGGGCTGAGTGTGAGAACACACAACGAGACGAGTCAGAACTCAAACCAGTGCTGGGACACCAGGCTCCAAACCTGGAGATCTACAAACATCAACAAGAGCAGAGATCAACAGTCTGAAGCTGCAAAATCACCGCTTCACAGTTAAAGAAGGAAAAGAGTAGTTTGATGATAACGTGTGTGTGTGTGTGTGTGTGTGTGTGTGTGTGTGTGTGTGTGTGTGCAGTGCAGGGTCACGCAGGCCGGCTGGTTTTCGGGGAGCTGAAGGGGAAGTCGTGTGTGTGTATGCAGGGTCGTTTCCACATGTATGAAGGACACTCGCTGCTGAAGGTACGCATGCACACGCTCCAAGTTCTCTGCTGCGGCTCTGAATTTTATGTAAAGTGTTTTAGCTCGGAGCTCCCTTGAGCTCTAACAAAACATTTTATCAGATAAAGCTTCAGCGCAGCACTCTTAATAACACTGAACAAGAACATCTGTGACAGCTAATATGTTTACTATGTGGCTGTATCATGTATGTCACTACCTTACCATCATAAATCAGTTCAACTTAATGTTACTCACAACCTGTGCAATAATCTGTCACGCAGACAGTGTAGTGCATGTTAGTTATTACGTTTTTTCTCTCACCATTGACAGCTCCACGGTTTCTCCCTCCCCTCACGTTAAGATTCTGGGTGTCATTCTTGACAGCACTCTCTCTTTTCACTCTCACATCAATAATATCACCCGGTCTGCATACTTCCACCTTGGAAGCATCAACCGTCTCCGTCCATCCCTCTCCCCGTGCTCTGCTTCCATCTTGGTCCACAGTTTGGTCGTTTCTCGGATTGATTACTGCAACTCTCTCCTATTTGGTCTGCCGCAGAAAATTACTCCGTAAGCTTCAAATGGTTCAAAATTCAGCTGCCTGCATCGTTACCAAAACCCCCTCGTTTCACCACATCACCCCAGTTTTACAGCAACTTCACTGGCTTCCAGTCACTTTCAGAGTTCAATTTAAAATCCTGCTGTACACATTCAAGGCCATCCATAACCTCGCCCCTCCCTATCTGTCCCGTCTCCTGCACATTATCACCCATTCACGCTCCCTTCGTTCTTCCTCTTCCATCCGCCTCAACGTGCCTCTCGTCCGCCTCAGCACCATGGGACCCAGAGCCTTTTCTCGCTCTTCCCCCAGACATCTGTAATACTGACTCCCTTCAGACCTTCAAATCACAACTCAAAACTCATCTGTTCAAGTTAGCCTTCTCACTTTCATTTTTTGTTATTTTCTTCTTGATTTAGTGTTTTTATAGCCATTTTATATTGTTTTATTTCATGTTTTTAATGTTGTGAAGTGTCCTTGGGTGGCTTGAAAGGCGCTAACAAATAAAATTCATTTATTTTTATTATTATTGTTATTGTTATTAACCCATCACACCTAAGATGCACTCAGGTGGAGCAGTGGGTG
>NC_056504.1:46444401-46448382 GCF_014905685.2 Nematolebias whitei
TCATGTGCATTTAAGCTTATATTACTACCTGTGAAATATTTACACAAATTCATCCTACTTGCACTGTTATATTCTACCATGTTTACTATATTTCTTTTGGACCTTGTAAATATTATATTTCTTTGTCACTTTTTGGTACTTTATGTTGTGCCCTTATTGCATGCTTTAGTATTTCTTGTTTGTTTGTTTTGTTTTGAGCGAGTCGAATCAGTTCTTCCCATCCTGAACGTTTCGTTGCACTGTTGACCTTGTGCTAACCTGCATATGACAAACAACAGAGTGTTTCTGAATGAACAAATGTTTACAATATTTAAACGATAAAGTTGAAAGTGAATGGTCATGATTGAGTGAAAGAGCTTAAGGGTGACATGAACGTAGACACATAATACATGACGTTGTGACAGACGGAAACTTGTGGCTCCATGAACAAACAAAGCTAAACCCTGGTGACCTGCACCTCAGACAAGTTACACTCAGGGAAACGATTGCAACACAGAAAACGCACAAACAGAACTGATTTGCGTCACAGCAGTAATACTTGTAAACATCATAAGTACTCCCACACGAACACAAAGAGCTGATTAAAGAAGCAGCCTTGGTGCACATAAGACTGTAAACAGCAGCATGAGACGGAACCTGTAGACAACCTGTAGAGTCGGATGTGTGTATGAAGGTCACGCATGAGTCCGGTCACATGCAGCCTTTTAGCAGACTGTTCAATGCCGCCATTGTTTCCTTCCATGCACACACTCCGTGACACACAAACGCAGCCTCGGTCACACTGAGAGAGCCTGACTCGCCTTTAGGTGGCGCTCTGTCAAACATTCCTCACTTCAATTCAGTTCGTTTATATGGCGCCAAGTCGTCATCCCAGGACACTGAACAGAAATATTCATTTATAAAAATAATATTTTAACATTATTTACCTGAGGAGCAGCTTTGAGTTTAACTCCATCGCAGAACTCTCATCTTACGCAAGCATGAAGGCGACAGTGGAAAGGAAAAACTCCCCCATGAGGAAGAAACCTTTAGCAGGACCAGACTCAGGACAAGAGGACCATCTGCTGCGACCGGCTGGGTTTGAGAGGAACAGATACACAATGGCAGGTCAATCATATAAATAGTATCAAATGAAAACTATTAATGCTTAACAATTCATTTTAAGAAATTAGGTCAATTTGTCCTCTAGTAGTCTAAACCTATGGCAGCATAACAAGCCAACCTTAACTATAGGATTTATCAAAAAGGTAAGCCCAGTCTTAAAACTGGACCATGTGTCAGTCTCACGGACAGAAACTGGAAGTTGGTTCCACAAGAGAGGAGCCTGATAACTGGAAGATCTTCCTCCCATTCTGCTTTTGGAAACTTTAGGAAACGCAAGTAAACCTGCAGTCTGAAAGTGAAGTGCTCTGTTAGGAAAATATGGGACTTTTTTTTCTCTTCTTTCGGCTGCTCCCTTCTTCAGGGGTCGCCACATCGAACTAAGTCGTACGAAGACTTGGCAATTATTTTTAAGCTGGATGTTCTTCCTGACAACCACAGACCACCGAGCTACCACAGCCCTCTGAGTGGAGCAGAGAGCTGCTATTTAGGGCGCCCGGTGGAGCAGATGGTGGGGGTTAAGGGCCTTGCTCAAGGGTCCAGAGTGGGGCAAAGAGGGTGGAGATAGGTGTGGGTGCTTGACCAATCCCACCACATTTCTTTAATGTTGTCAGTAGCGGGAGTTGAACCAGGGACCTTCTGATTGCAGGTCCACTTTATATAGCCGCTGCACCACCACTCCCTCAAAATATGGGACAATACGATTTGTAATATAAGATGGAGCTAGGTGGTTGAGCGCTTTGTAGGTTAGAATTAAGCTTTTGAATTCTATTCACAGAAAAACCACGTGTTACAAATAAATCAGGAGTGAGAACACCCTCTATATTCTTACGTTACATGTTTGCAACAAGGAGACACAGCCTAAAAACTTATTTTTTTAAAGTAAAACTCCTGCATAATCAGAAAATGTGTTGTAACCATGGCAACGGGATGTTGTAAAGTCTGAACTATCCAGTCATGATGAAACGCTCAGCTGACTGTCTCTCCGTCAGACGACGTTCCCGGTTCGAGTCTTCAAGCTGATGGGAGTGGAGACGCTGATCGTGACGAACGCTGCCGGCTCATTGGCTGACAGCCTCCAGCCTGGTGACATCATGATCATCAAAGACCACATCAACTTCCCCGGACTGGTTGGACTGAACCCACTATGTGGACCCAATGATGAAAAGTAAAAACTGTAAACCTTGCAGAGTGGCATCTGTGTGATGCCATTTTCAGTTGTCCTGATGAAAAGTTTAATGTAGCTGCTGATTTAGCTCCATCTATTTATGATGTTGCTTCTTGTTGCCTTTTTATTTGCGGTTTATAGGTTTGGGCCACGCTTCCCAGCCATGTCAGGTTGCTATGATAAAGGCCTGCGTTGCACAGCAATGGAGATTGCCAAGCAGATGGGCGTCGCAGAACTTCTGCAGGAGGGTGTGTATGCCATGGTTGGGGGACCCAACTTTGAAACCATCGCTGAGGCCAGACTGTTGCATCGACTGGGTGTGGATGCAGTCGGTACGACACACAAACACCACATTTACAGTCTCAGCCTAATAGGTTTCAGGGTTTAGTTTCCCAGGTGTGCAGTATTTCTTTTTGTTGTTTTGGTGACACTTTACTGTGAAAAACCCACATTTACCATGACTTAAAAATAGTCTTGTTTACATCGTCAAGTCAACTTCATTTATGAAGCACATGTAAAACAGCAGCTGTTACCCAAGTGCCTAACACTAAAATCAATGGGAGTACTAAGGAGATAAAAAAGAATGACTTTTATCAAAAAAATTAATGCAAATAATGATAGTACTGAAAAATAAATACAAGCATCCAAAGAAACACAGAGAAATAAAATATTAAATCAAGTCACACTGTGTAAAAAGCCAGGGAAAACAGATGAGTTTTTAGTAGAGATTTAAAAACAGGAAGTGAAGTGGCCCGCTTAACGTTGGGGGGCAGATTGTTCCAAAGTTTGGGGCCCACGACTGAAAAGGCCAGATCTCCTCTGAGCTTGAATCTTGTTTTTGGAACAGCCAAAAGCAGCTGATCAGATGATCTCAGGGCCCTGGAAGGAACATGTGGTTGTAGGTCAAAAAGGTATGAGGGTGCAAGGCCATTTACTATAAGGTCAACAGGAGCATTTTAAAATCAATTCTGGTACGTACAGGGAGCCAGTGAAGGGAGGATAGAACTGGTGTCATGTGATCAAACCTACGAGTTCCTGTTATTAGCAGAACTGTAGCATTTTGGATAAGATGGAGACGTGAAATGGAGACCTGACTGACCCCAACATAGCGTGCGTTACAGTAGTCCAGTCAGGTAAAGGCATGGACTAATTTTTTAAGGTCAGATCTGGAAAACACTGACTTAACCTTAGCTATCTGCCTTAACTGGAAGAAGCTTTTCTGCAGAACAGAGTTGATTTGTTTATTAAACTTCAAGTCAGAGTCTAAAACTATCCTGAGATTTGTAACAGACTGCTTAAGGTATGGCTGAAGAGAGTCAAGATTTACGGAGACAGCAGTAGACTAGGGTTAAACACAATGATTTCAGTCCTCTGATCATTGAAACTTAAAAAAAAAAATTGAAGCCATCCATGCCTGGATATCTTCAAGACACTTTAACAGAGAGTGAATGGAGCAAGAACTATTAGGTTTTAAAGGCAGATAAATCTGACAGTTATCATCACAATAAAATGAAAGACCATGTTTCCTCAGGATAGAACCCAAAGTGAACAGAGTGAAAACAAAAGGGGTCCAAGAATCGAGCCTTGTGGGACCCTGCAGGAAAGAGGCACTGACACAGATACTTCTGCACACACATTGCAGATGTACCTCATCTGCAATGTGTGTGCATCCCAATGGATGTACTACCTTAAGTACTAAGGAGATGAGATAC
>NC_056504.1:46448782-46488107 GCF_014905685.2 Nematolebias whitei
TTTTTTTACAAATAAGTTAAACAATTATTAATCAAGTGGGAGTTTCTAAGGCATATTTAGCCAAGTTCCGTATAGAATTGATGGGCTTGTCATTACCTAAAGTTACAAATGATTTCTGCAGCGTGTCAAGTTTAACAGCAAATATATAAACACTCCAACATTTCACAGGAACAACTTCACTATGGAAGCAACAGCAGTGGTCTTGTTCTCTGTAAATGTTCTGCTCTGTTTACAGGTATGAGTACGGCCCCTGAGGTCATCGTGGCATCTCACTGTGGTCTGAGAGTCTTTGGTCTCTCTCTGATCACTAACAAGGTAACTCACTGATCAATATGATTAAAAAACTGATTTTGGCCAAGTCAAAACAATAATGCTGGACTGCAACAGAAATAAGCCAAATGCTGTGTTGAAAAGGGTTTTGTGGGGTTCTGCCTGTTTAATTTACCATTTTTTGGGGGATAAAACTTAACTATTAATACTTCCAGGATTGATTGATTGATCTTGTGCAGGTGGGGAAGAGTTACGATGACTCTGACAGTGTGAACCACGAGGGCGTCCTGGAGGTTGGTCGTCTGCGTTCTCAAACCGTGCAGCAGCTGGTGACTGAACTGATCAGCAGGATGGAGATCAATAACAATGAAAACATAAAGAACAACTCCTGAAAACACACATGAATACACCCCCCCCCCCCACACACACACACACACACACACCTTGAATCTGAAAGTTGTACTGTTGTACATTTTCCCTGTTTTATTTCTGTTTTTTAATTATTGTTGTATTGGAAAAGTTTATTTATATCAATATGGTGCTTAAACGTTGTCCATTAGGGTAAATCAGAATGTAAGTATTTGATTCTAATATAAATCTTAATTTTTATAACAAAATCAGCTTTATTACAAAAAAACCTTTAGGTAAATATCTTGATTTATCTTGTGGAGTTATTGAACATTTTGTAAAAATGTTTTACGTATTTACTGATCTGATTAAAAAAATATTCTGCAAACTTGTTGCTTCCTGTCCAGTTTTTATATTATTTAGCTCCGAGCCATCATCTTTTATTTTCCATCTATTTCCTCTCCACGCACATTTGTTCCTCCAAAACTGGAGCTGTGACCAGAGCAGAGAAAGGAGAGGACTTATGAGAGAGGAGAGGAAAGAATAAAACTTTATCAGTTCCAACCGAGCTTTGTTACAGTCAACTGTATAATCTGTATCAGACTTGGATTAAAACTGTTCCTGCCAGCCTTTATATTTAAATCTAAGTTAGTTTATGTTCATCTCTTATAGATAAAGAAACGGTTGGGCAGCTTATCCAGAGGAATTTTCCTATTTGATGCATTGATAAACCTGTTTGAACTGAACTAAAACTGTTGCTTTTAAAAAGACAAAGTTTGGTCAGAAAATGTGGATTTATTAAATTACAGCTAAAGTTTATAGTGTACCATCATATAAATATATGCATCAGGTGTTCTAGAATTGCGCCGCTCAAGGCTAATGTTGGAGTAGCTGTTACTTTCATTCTGGGATGTTGATTCTGAAAACTTTATTTTCTTTTTTTCTGGATGTAAACTCTTTTTTTGGGGGGCGGTGATTACTTCCTCTGATATCACATGCTCTTCAGCTGGAAGGACTTTAACTGAAAACCTTTTTACTTTTGGACATTTGTTATGAAGCGTAACCATGACAACAAGCTGTTTTTTTTTTTTTGTTTTACAACCGGGAGCAGCTGATTAACATCTCACAGCTCAAATATTTTCTCAAATACAGCCCCAAATCCCAAATGAGTTGTAAAGAAGGCACCGTGGATGCATCTCCATCTACCTGGTGGAGGTGCTCGAGTGACTGACTGCTGGAGCTGGCAGGAAGCGTGGCTCATGACAAGAAGAAGACCAGGATCGTCCCCTGACATCTGGAGTTGGCTGTCTGCAATGATAAGGAGCTCAACAAGCTGCTGAGAGGAGTGGCCATCGCTCATTGAGGAGTTCTACCCAGCATTCAGCTGGTCCTGCTGCCCAGGAGGACCGAGAGGCCTGCTGGGATGGATCGGCATCTGTGGCCAGATTCTTCAGATCCGCTGTGGGAGATCCTTCCTGCACACAGCCATCAACATATATAACTCTTTATGAAAAAATGGATGAGCTGCAACAGCGTTTAATTTCCCTTTGGGATTAATAAAGTGTTTTGAACTGAATTGAACTGAATTAACTTTATGGGAAAATTACACCTTTGAAATCTTGATATTTATAAAATCTGCAAAAATTATATTATTTCTTTAAATAACATAAAAGGAAATTATTGGATTATTGGGCATGCATCAGGATAAAAGGAAAGTTGAGAAATCTCAGTGACACGGACTGTTGATGGTCTTTATTCCTTTTTTTAAATGGGATGGCGCCTCAGTGTGGGACTTTACCAAGTCATATTTGTGTTTTTTTAATTTTTTTTTTAACTTGTACTGACTACAGTGTTTGCACAGAAAATTCAAATGTGTTCAAACTGGGTGTACGTGAACAAATGGCTAATAAAGTGTCTTGAAACTGTAGCAGTAAGTGCACATAATATTCATTTATTCATCTGTATTGTTCGAGCTTGCCGTCAAATAAAGTGACCTGCATTTCCAGACACTGAGCAAGAGGTGGGGGACACCCTGGACATGTCTCCAGTCCATCACAGAGACATACAGACAAGTCAAGCACGCCCAGGGATGTAGTTAAACAATTAGAAGAATTCAGGTTTTTTTTTAAAGTTCCACCTGAATGTTTTCTTTCAAACCTTGTTGAAATTTAAAAAGTGTAATTATTGTTGCCACTCATTGTCATCAGTGTAACAGCTATAACTCAGAGGACTGCGACAACAGAAGAAGGTACGTTTATTTCAATCAAAGTTTAAAAACTGAAGGTTTAACACAATTCTTTGGAGTTTATATGGCAGAGTTTGTTAAACGTGGCTTCAAGGTCAAGTCGCTGCTAGTTTCCACTTGGTGCCTGTTTCTGGCTGTCAACGTTTCGGAGCAACAAACTTTAAAATGCTTGAAGATGTTTTCCACCATCATTAAACCAAATTAATCTCATGTGCGATCGGCGTTTCAGGGATAAAGCTGAGATTTCAAGGATAAAAATGAAAACCTTTTCTTTCCGCTTCACTCAGACAAGAGAACTAATCTCTTTAAACTCAAATGAGTTGATGACCTGACTAAACTTTGTTGGATTTTTTTTTTAATCTGGATTATTGAGCATGAACTTTGATGTTTTGAACCACTTTGGGCTGCCCATCATTCCAAGGCAGAGGAGACGACTGGGGAGAGAAACCATCTTATCACCATCAAACTGGTTGGTCCACCATGTGAGTGTGCTGCTTGTGGGACTGAGTTTCTTGTGGCTCCGTGGACTGATGAAGTCCTTTGGATGAAGGATGAAACATCTCAACCAAAAAAAATAAACCGTCCAGATGACCTGACTGAACTTTGTTGGATTTTATTACCAGGATTATTGAGCATGAACTTTGATGTTTAAACTCTTCTTCTTGTTCTTGCTTCAGTGCAGCGATGGCCGAGCAGACGTCCACGGACCTCCTCCTTTCTTCACTCGTCATTCTGTTTGTGATTTTGGTGGTTCTTCTGATTCTCTGTTGGGTTTTTAGAAAGTCCAGGAACAGGTAAGTTTTTGTTATGAACATTATTAAACGTGCATATTTGATTTGAGCTATTGAAACGGCAGCCGATTGGTTCAGCTCTTCTTATTCGGAGGGTTTTAAACCATTTCTGGGGATTCTGGCTTCTTTAGCAATCCCACTGAGCTGAGGATTTCTGCAAAACAACCTCCTCTGCGACTGGTCATCAGAACAAAGCCCGAGCATGCGCAGAAGCTGCTGGATCATCTTCTGCTCACAGTGTTTCTTCGGCTGGACGATGGAGCAAATCCTGAGGGAGAACCCGCAGAAGGACAGGGGGAAGAGAGGGAATCAGAGCCGACAGCTTCATCAGCTGCTAGTCATCCTAACAAAGGTTCATCATTTCAAGCTGTTTTCTAACAGACCATCATAGATACAAGTGGAAGTTAGGCAGTAAATATGTTTGTATTGTGGTTTTATCATGCTGCTTGTCCCATTGTTTTATCAACTGGAATAGATTATGGTAATTTGTCTTACTAAATTTAGAATTTATAGCTGTTTGCAGATGAGTTGGGTTTTTTTTTTTTTTTTTTTTTTTTTGGTTTAGTTCAGATTTTATACGTGTTGAAGCAGCTTCTCAGTCGGTTGTACAGATTTGAACTGGACCTCAAAGATAATTTGTATGAATGTGTCTCCTCTGCAGCTCTGGATACTTTTTACAAGAAACTGACTCAGTGGATTAGAGTTGCAGTTCCTGCTAAACACAAGATCAAAATAAATTCCAATGGTCTGTATTTTTAAAAAAATATATGTTTAGATTCATTAAGTTTCTTGTTTGGTTTAATTTCAATTGAAACTTTTAGTCAATCTGGAAAATGAATGTATTTAATGCTGTTTGTCTTCCTTCCAGCTGAAAGCCCTCATCCTTCTCCTGCTGATCAGGATCAAGAAGACAACCTCCCTCCTCAACGCTCAGATGAATCCCAGCATGCATTTTGCTCCAGGCAGGCTGCGTCCAGCAATGAATGCTGTGAGGAGGACAAGCAACACGAAGAAACACGTCTTTAAACTAAGAAAATAAAAGATTTGTCTATAAATCCTGTGAGCACAAGAACAGTTCTTTAAATATGAACAACACACCCACTTTAAAGACTTGACTGAGTGGAATTGAAATATGAGGTAAAACAAACAAATCTATGAGAAATAAAGAAAAATATAGGTGTTTTATGCAGCAATAGAGGAAAAAATGTCATTTTAATTTGAGTAAAGTTATTAAATCACAATGTGAACATTTTTTTTACAAGCAAAAGACTGAAACTGATAAAAAGAAGTAAGATTAGAGGAAAAAAAATGTTTTACAGTTATTTTCTATCAGAAAAATCGTGATTACATTATATAAGCTAAATTTTACGGATACTTTAAAAGTTTGTGTTTAATACCTGTTACAGGAAATAACATGATTATTTTTGACTGATACTTTTTGTTCAAAGAAACTGAAATTATAAACATAATAATATCCAAGAACTCCAGTTGAGGTTGTTTTTTTTTTTTGTTTTTTTTTACCATTTTTGTTTTGACTGATCAGCACTACTCATAATTATTAAAAAATAATTGTCAAGAATATTAACCACATAACTACTAAAAATAATGAGATATATAAATAATGCCGCAAATTATAATTTTGATCAAAAGTAAACTGATGGGAAAATGTTTTAGGAGGGGGAAACGATGACATCATCACTCCATCTTAGTCTTAAAGGTTTAATGAAGATTGTGAGTGAGATGAAGGAGGATGACTCTCTGTGTGGCATCCCCTGAAGAAGGAAAAGCCGAAAGAGAAAGAAGAAGAATGTTATGAAGATTTTAATTTATAAAAGTTGGCTTTTAGGTTTCAGTTTATTCCAAGCACCACTGATTAATGAGACTTTCCAATCATCACGTTTTTCACAGCAGCAGGTTGTTACCTGCAATACCTCATTTGACCATATGGGGGCAGTGTGGTCAGTGTTACACTACACGTTATTATCTGAGCATTTTGTTTTCACATTTAATCCAAACACATCACTGACAGCAGGAAAGTTCATACAAACACAAAACAACTAGAAAATAATAATGTTAGCAGATGTTTTTATTACTTTTTTTAAACAAATGTTCATATGGGTTCAAAATGCAACGTAAGGATCATTAACTGTTCATCATATTAAACTCAATCACACTAACACCATAAACAAAAACAGGATTTATTCATTTATATCCAGAGAGATACCATATAAAACACCACATCATAGAGAATGACGGAGATCCAAACGAACAAGGTGTAAAGAAATTATTAAAGTATTTATCCTTATTGGCTTTCACTGATAATTCTATATTGTGTGTATTTAGCACCTTTCATGTGCTGCTCAAAGATAATGTTGAATTATACAATCCAGATTAAACATCCATCCATTTTTTTACCCTCTTTTCCTTTCAGGGAACTGGTTCTGGTTATTAACACTCTGGACAGGCTGAAAGTTCATCATAGGAATAAAATATAAATGGAATAAAGTTATTGATAAACTCTTAGCTGTAACAGGTTGCTCTATTATATTATTTTTATTACTACTATTGAGCAAAACCTGAGCAGAAGGGGCCTGATTTTTACGATTTCTCCAGCAGAAACTATTACGACTTCGACCTACTGTAAGTCTACAAGTGAATAATGTGACGGCCATCTGTAGAACCGAAATAAAATTCAGCAATTTTGGCTTTTTCGGGCTATATTAAGGTTTTCACTCCTTCAGCTCTGCTACAATACTTCCAAAATAGTTATTTTTACCTAAAATATTTTTTTTCTTCCACTTGTAAGACTGGAATGAGGAAACTTAATAATAAAAAAATAAGAAATATAAGCTGAAAAAGCAGCTGTATTATTTATATGTGTCACGGTTTGAGTAGAGTTGGCTCTAAGAATACATAATGAGCTTAAATAAAAACTAAAGGATTTATTAAAGAAACAGAAGAAAAAGGCTGACAGGGCAGAAATGACTTTGACACAAACTTTTGACACGGAGGAAACCTGGGCTCGGCACAGCACCAGACTGAAGGGGAGGCGAAAGCTGAAGGACTTTCTGGACAGGAACTGATGAGAGGAGTGGAGACACCTGTGCAAAATGGCAACTGGGAACAGGTGAGGGTGGGCGGAGCCAGAGCTGAGGAGCAGAAACTGAGAGCTGATGGCACAGATGACACTGGGGAAAACTGAACTATAGAAAATAAAATAAATAAATGTAAAATCAAACAGAAGACGCCATCAAAACAATACAACTTGAGACATTATGCTAAGACGCTCTGGTCATTCAAATATTACAGTTTATTGAGCTTTTCATAAGGATAGAAATGTTTTTGTACATTTATAACTGAACGGACACGGCCTTTCAAAATGAGTCATCTAGAAACAACAAAAGTTTTAATTAATTGCAAAGACTAACATAAGAAGTCTTCAAGCTACAGCTGGTTAAACAGAAAGTTGTTTGGATTTGTGAAATCAGATTATAGTATAAAATAGTTGTTTTTGTGGACTTACACACACACAGCATTAAACCCGTGTTGTACTTTGTACTGTTTAAAACTCTGTATGTCAAACTTAAAGTGTGTGGATGGAAAGTCCCTGTCTCACACTTGAACCTCTGAGCCGTGTGGGGGTGGATAGATTGAAACATCTGGGATGTGTTGAGTTTTACTCCGGACACTCGCGCTAACACAGGACGTGATGTGGCGCGCTAAAAGCTTATTTTCCATAACAAGGCATGTGTAAACTACGGAAACCTGCTTCTGCCAAAAATAATTAAAAAAATAAAGTTTAACATATAAAACATTTGCTATAAAAATATGTTTGTTGCATGTATAGAAATTAAATTGTGATTAAAATCCCAGATGACATCTAAATTCTAACATCTACCTTTCGATTATGCAGTTTTGCTCTGTGTTTAATTCTCGTACAAAAGGCAGAAAACTTTACATTAAAACATTACTTTTGCACAGCTGGAGAGAGGAAAGCTCTTCAGAGAGTGGTGAAGGCTGCACAGAAGTCTGTTGGAATCAGCCTCCCCACCATCAACTACATCTACACCTCCAGATGCAGGAAGAGGGCCACCTGCATCATGAAAGACCCCACTCACCCAGCACACACACTTTTTGCCCCGCTCCCCTCAGGCAGGAGGTTAATTCAAATTCAATTCAAATTCAAAAATACTGCATCAATCCCAAAGGGAAATTATTTGGAGCATATATAAGGAGCATTAAGTGTAAAACCACTAGACTGAGGAACAGCTTCTACCCTGAGGCTGTTAGACTCATGAATATCTAACCAGGATAATCACTGTAATGCCACTTTAATTGGTGTCACTTTGTATGTGCTGCTGATTTCTTGACTTTAAGCTGCTGTATTCATGCACATCTTCTCATAACAGACTCATGTTCAGGCTGCTGTATAATACACCACATTATATTATATTATTACTGTTTAGTGTATATTTTAGATCCTTGTATACTGTTTATTTTTTTATACTTTATATTTTTGCTACTTTCGGGTGTAACTGGGACCATGAGTACACAATTT
The DNA here is from genome assembly GCF_014905685.2 of Nematolebias whitei. NCBI lineage: Eukaryota > Metazoa > Chordata > Actinopteri > Cyprinodontiformes > Rivulidae > Nematolebias > Nematolebias whitei. Next base: position 46,456,995 of record NC_056504.1, read on the forward strand.
CGTTCCACCTCATGTATCATATGTGATGTGAATGACAATAAAGAACCTTGAACTTTGAACTTTGAACCTTTGAAACTGTGTGTTTTTAGAGCAGGGCTAATTCATAAACTTTTTAAAGAAAACTTTTTAGGGTATAAACTGCTGGTAAATTGATTGATTGATATGTGCGGCTGATTGTCCATGCTGCTGATCTCATGCTGCTGATTTAGTTCATGCGTTCATTCGTCCTCATCTGCTCACACAGACTCATGTTCGTGCTGCTGTTGTTCGGCGTATTGTTTTGCGCTATTAAGTGTTTAGTGTATTTTTTAGTTTACATTTTAGATCCTTACTGTTTCTTTTACAATTTATATTTTTGCTATTATTGGATGCAACTGGGACCCTGTGTGCACAATTTCATTCCACCTCACATACCACATGTGATGCGAACGACATGGCTCTGTGTGAAAATCTGTTGTTTTTTTTATATTTACCTGCTAAACAATACTTTTTCATCTTTTTTGACCTTTTTATTTTATTTATTTCCACATTTTAAAGTAAGGTGATGCCTTTTTCAACGGCTAACATTCTTAGAATTTAATTTTAAAACTTTAAAACAAATTACATGTTTTGTAATGACTTTAAAAGTCACCGTTTGCAGACCGAGTGGAAAAAAGAATGCACGTTTCATTTCATATTTTAAGATCAGTCTTCAAACTGAGTCGTTTCATTAAGATGAACTGAGTCTTTTTGGTCCAACAGGAAGTGATAATGTTCCCTAAAGCAACTCACCCTTCACACACACAGACACACACACACACCCTGCTCAGATATCTGTTTCTCCTTTGCCGTCTCCCTGACACACACACACACAGAGGGAGGCAGATAACTGTGATTCCACTGCTGAATTTTTAACGCTGTTGTGGAACCTTTGTTTTTTCCAGTTGGGTTTCTGTGGCACCGGGGTTCTGTTACACTCAGAGACCGGGTTCACTTCACTCCTTTTGTTTACACGGGCTGGACTGACACAGACTCTGCATGGCGTGTGTGAAGGTATGGTAAGTCCAATGCATTTTTCTACACAACTAGAGAAAACATATGGAACAACTTCTCTCAAAGTTAAATGTATTTTTAAAAAAAATCTATTTGTAGACTTTAAAATTTCATAGAAGAAATTAAAACTTTCATAAAAAAAAAAAAAATCATGAACTTTCTCTATATTTCAACAGAGCTGTATAATTCCACTGACGGTGTTTCCAAGTTAAATTAACTTTTTATTCTAACAAAGAAATCTCTTTTGATAAGTCTCTAATATTTTTTTATGTCATATGTTTGAAGATTTTATTTGTTTCCTGATTGAGTTCAATTAAAAGCAAACTATATCTGCCATGCCACAGCAAAAAGAGTGTTTTGGTTTATTGTGGAGGAAAAAAGCCAAACTTTTAAATTAAATCATCGATTTCGGATGATTCTGCCGGATTGTTTACATTTGGTTCGTGGCTTGGAGCTCTTGGTTGGTCTGGGCAGCTTTTATTACTGAAATTATTAATTAAAATACTGTAAAATCTGCTTTTAGGTTTATTTGTTGAGTTTGTATTGTTTTTTTTTTATAATTTAACATTTCCTTTTTACTTGGTTGTGTTGATTATTGGAATGGTTTGTTGTTGATTTCGCAAATAAAAAACAAAAAAACTTACATCTTTTATAAACCATAGACACTGGGTTATTTTTTATTGTAAAACTCAAATATGACTTTATTAAACAATACATCAAGAAGAAAAGTCTGAAATGAAAAATAAATAAAGTTGTAAAACAGGAGTCCAAACACAACCACAGCTGATAGAAAATTTACTGGTGGTGAATTAAAGCCAGCAAACAAATAACATAAACCAGACAGAATTTATAGTAAAAAATAAGTCAAGTAAATATTTGTTTGTCTGCAGCCCTGAATTTATAACTGTTCAAAGATGGATTTCAACAAAAAGTGCTCTAAATATCTGGACTGAGACCTTATTAATAAGAAAATGTATTACCTTATATTAGCTTTACATATAAATTTACCTCACTGAGGATTGCTCATTCAAAAAGAGTCAAGAAAAAAATCAAGTCCAGCAGTTTCATGTACAGCAACCCATGGCATTTAAAAAGTTAAAGATTAAAAACTATGAAACTACACATGCAACCATAAAACTATTCCAAAAGATGTATACAATAAGAATTTATAATAATTCAAAGTGCTTTTACAGCTTTTACCATTCAACTTTTTAAAACTAACTTTTTTCCAATGGGGAAGTGGTGGTGAAGAGGTTAGAGAAGGTGAGCCTGTGATTGGAAGGTCGCCGGTTCAACTCCCCAAAAAAACAACATCAAAATGTGGGTGGGAAAAGTGGAACACCTGTCTCCACCCTCATTTCCCCCACTCTGAACCCTTGAGCAAGGCCCTTAACCCCCACCATCTGCTTACCGGGGCGCACTAGCTGGCAGCTCTCTGCTCCACACAGAGGGCTGTGGTAGCTCGGTGGTCTGTGGTTGTGCCAGGAAGGACATCTGACATATAAACAATAGCCAAGTCTTCGTGTGACTTAGTCCATTGTGGTGACCCCCGAAGAAGGGAGCAGCTGAAAGATGAAGGAAAAAACAAAAAAACACTCATTTAACATTTTGGTCAGACACTTAAGTGTGTGGAAAACAAAAAGGCTAAATTAATTTGAATATGCAAGAAAATAAGTCTAAACAAAACAAAAATTAAAGCCAAATAAGACACACAAAGAAAAATTGGTCAGTTTCTTTCCGGGGGGTCACCACAGCGAGCAAGCTCATGAAAGATTTGACTGTTTTATGCCAGATGCCCTTCCTGACACAACCTGGGTTTGAACCCGCAACCTCAAGATTACAAAACCACATAGCTCCCGCAGCCCCACACACAAAGAAGCACAGAAGGCTTAAATTCACCGTTTCCCCCTCTTCTTAGCTTTGTTAGCTTTGTTTTCATTAGCAGACAAAAATGTGATTGTGTGCAGGTGAGCAGAAGTGTTAATTTCTTATGAGATTTTAACCATAAAAGCTACAAATAAATCATATGTCTCTTTAAATGCGCTGCTGTCTGACAGCTAAATACTATTTCATACATAGTCTGGTTGTGACTTGTGAGTGTCATGGCACGATCTGTTCCGGGACAACACAAAACAATAAGTAAATAAATCTGTACCGGAATCACAATCCATACGGTGCACCAGTACAGGGCGCTGAAGTGCTGCGCCCAGATTCTTCCTATCTCTTGTAATAAAGAGGACCTAACTGCGCATGTCCACCTTTTAACGAGAGGCTATGGACTAAGATTCTTGTGCCCCCAGGGGCCAGAAATATGTCACCAATCAGACTTGATTACATAACATATATTTCAAAATATTAGTGTTTTTTTATTTCATTTTTATTAAAAAAATTTAAGTCTTCATTGTAAAATGGTGAGTGGTTTGCGTGGTGGGGCGGCGTCCTAGCGCCCACTATTGACGAGCCGCTACTGCATGAAACAATGTCATATTTCTCTTATTTACAGCTCCGTTTAGCAGGACCCAAGCCACAAATCTTGAAGGTGTTTTTCAGGAGTGAGAAAGAAGCACCAAGTTTTAAACATTGTGCTTACCAGCAACTAAATCATGGCAATCACTTAAAACAGCACAGTTTTAAGTCTGACATTTGTCCCGAGGGTCAAACGGTTAGACCAATGTTTTGGAACAGGCAAGGGATTAACCTTCTACATTACTGCAATGAACGCTGATTGATTTGTGGACTGGTATTAAATATTCTGAACCAGAATATTTGTAATTTCATGTTTCCCCTTCAGGTCAATCCTGTCCTGATGATGTCACCATAGCAATATGACCCTCAACGCTCAGAGAGAGAAGGAGCTCCTGCGGCGGAGAGGCAGCACGCCAATTGCCCCACTCTTCAAGCAGCTATCTGGTCCTCGGGACCTTCGATACTCTGTGAGCAACCAGCCCAGCTCGGAGAGTTTTGGACCTACGCGCAGCCACCCTCCCTTGGGACAGTCAGCATCCTACCATCCTGGAGACAAGTCCTTCCACTACCGCGCCCAGTGGAGCTCAGACTCCGACGACGACTCGCAGAGCGAATCGGACTGTGTTTACAGGGTGGTGTTGCTAGGCGACCATGGTGTTGGAAAGACCAGCCTCGCAGGAATCTTTGCTGGAATCACAGAGAAAGACGAACAACCTGGAGGTGAGTTGTCCTCTGCGGGTACCGGTCATGACGGTTTGATGTTTTCACAAACTTTTTTCTTAACTGCTTCTACTTTATACAAGATCTTCAATTTATTGCAGTCCGTGGATGTTCCACTAAGCTCTGGTTTTCATCAGTCTTGACAGGATCCAACGTTCCCAGGATTATTCAGATTTAAAGCTCTGACAGGAAATGACAAGTATACACAGTGGAAACAATGACCGTGTTGAATAGTTTGCTACTTTTCCTTTGAGCATGTAGCTGCCTCAGCATCTTCTGGCTCCTTCTACAGTCACAGACTGATGTTGGGATTAGGTGCCTTTAGGGCCCATTCCACTTCTTTGTTTTCTAGTTGAAGGTATTGGTCATGACATCCGGTTTACATTTGGAGATTTAAAGAAATTTATTCAGATTCCGTATGTTTAGATTTTTCTTTCTAATCTTCCTCCATTGCTCAAAGATTTATATTACACTTTTTGTATGATACTTGTTTGTGGATTTTTACAGCATTTATTCATTTTGATGTACAGAAAACCATAGATTGGATCAGAAGAGACTATTTTTTTTTTCCTTTTTTCTTAACCTTTATTTCCCCAGCCTTAATCCCACTGAGTTTTAAAACATTTTTGCCAGGGAGTCCCAGCCAAGAGAGAAGCATACCGGTTCTACGTAAAAAAAACACAACTAAATAAAACAGACCAGTTCAAAACATTTATCAGTTCTCATCAGAGCAGTACAATCCCCAGCAGCTTTTATTAACAAGTTGTACATTTAGTACTCAAAATGATCTTTAATGCTACTTTTAAAATGATCCATCTTTGGCAGGTGGTCCAGTTTGAGATGTTTCCAAAACTTGCGTCAGGACAAGGGTGTGAATAATTTAAAGGCAGTTTGATCAGAAGCAGTTGTTTGAGGAACGGCACACATAATTTGTCCTTCTGACTAAATATGATGTATTCTGGTGGGTTTAGGACTCAAAAGAGAACATAAACAAGGTGGCAAATCATGTAATGTGGCCTCTTAAAAAAATGTACCCATTTTCCAACCTTTGTGCAAAGAAGTCCAACCAACATCACAAAAGCTGCAACCATTTAGAATCAGTTATAAGTCTTAATGCTGCGTGATGTGCTGCATCAAGCATTTTTAGTGAAGAACATTTTGCATATACTGTACGTAAAAAATATCTCTGTAGTCAAGTATTATTGAAATACTTTATGAACTATTTCTCACAAATACTCAAAATACTGATATTCAAAGCACAGATCACCACTGACTTTGCTGTGACACGGCAACCTGGCCTAGCCTGAATTGATTGATAAGCTCATGTCACGTGATCACGAACCCCTGGCCATCGATAGAAGGCATTGCCAGCATGCCATGTCTCTGGAGAGTGAGGGCAGTCATGGCCAACCCCTCACACCTGGGACAACACCTGTTCACCCTCAGGCCCTCTGGCAGGAGGAACAGGTGCCTGAAAAACAGGACAAAGACTCAAAAACAGTTTCTTTCCCTGGGTCATCGGGGCCTTGAACTCATAAAGTGTGTATGCTAAGGGTAAACAAAGTAAATATGTGTATTCCTTTTAAAGTCCTTTTACTATTCTCTGCTATATTCATCTATTCCCGTTTTATTATTGTACACTTCTACTGATGCAAAAAAGTTCAAGACCAAAACAACTGGACTTTATTTGTAACAGAAGACGTTTCGCTTCTCATCCGTGAAGCTTTCTCAGATGAGAAAGTAGTAGTTTCTTATCGCAGTAGGGGTTTCTTAACAAACCCCTACTGTGAGGTGTGATAGGTCAATCTGCAAATGTATGTATGTATGTATCTTACTTCAGCTTTGTAACTTGAACCCCACACTCTCTGTTCTTTGAATTGGAAAAGCTTCTCAGATGAGAAAGTAGTAGTTTCTTATCGCAGTAGGGGTTTCTTAACAAACCCCTACTGTGAGGTGTGATAGGTCAATCTGCAAATGTATGTACATATGTATCTTAACTCAGCTTTATAGCTCAAACCCCACACTCACTGTTCTTTGAATTGAGAAAGCTTCTCAAATGAGAAATGAAACATCTTCTGTTACAAATAAAGTCCAGTTGTTTTTGTCTTGAACTTTTTTGGATTTACCAAGTCCTGGACTGAGAATCTTCACCAGTGTGTTCCATTGATTGTTTTATTTTTTATTTATATGCATCGGTGGGAGAAGCACTGCATTCTCATCATAGACTGGATGTGCAATGACAACAAAGATTATATTCTATTCGATATTGGTTTTCATCCAATATGACGTGTTTTATGGGTTTAGTAGTTTTGTCGTCTATACAAAATTGTTGGCATTTTAGTGCTCTATGATCCACTTTAAATGTCTAAAGATCTGAAAAAGTTAAGTTAATTATTATTTTAACAGTTTCTGTCATGTTTAATAAGAGTGGAACCCAAGTGGAGACAGAAACTCAAAACACTCAGAGATAAAAATACATAAAGTCATTTAATGAACAAGAAAACAAAAGGCTGGCGGAGCAGCTTACTTACAAACAAAAACACTAGACGACTCGACGGAAATTATCATGAATGGTTTGGGAGCACAATGGAAACAAATGAGAAAAATGAGATGGGCTTTGAAGGGAAACGAGGGAGAACTGACTACACCTGGGGAGAGACAACGAGGAACAGGTGAAAGTGGGCGGGGCATGAGCTGAACTACAAGAACAACAAAATCACAGAAAACTACACAAATGGCACAAGACCAGTTTTTACATTCATGTTAAAAGTAAAGGAATGTTTCTGACATTAAACGATCACTGAACTACATTATCTGTGGAAAGTTATTAAAAAAAAGTCAGAATTTTATTTTATTTTATTTTTTTGCCATTGTTAAACAAAGATAATAGTTCATTAATGTGTGGCATGTCTAGTGGCATATTGTTAGAGATTTAAAAGTATCATATGATCAGCAAAAGTCTGGCTGCTTTAATAAAATATAGATGTAAAAACTTATTGATTTATATTTTAGTACAGTTCAGGAACTTAAACTACAGCCCTGTTCCTGAGCACAGTGAATGATCATGAAACATATGTTATTGGAACTTAAAAAGTTGTAAATAAATTTGTGTGCGTTATGTTTGTTTTGTGAATGCATGTGTAATTCTCTTTAAAAGGGTGAACTATGATGTCATAAACATTACATTAATAACATGCAATAAATTTACGTTGTCAAAAAAAACATTTTTATTTTGGGAATGCTTTGCTGAAATATCCTCCTGGGACAGAGTGACTGACATTTTTAGTTTCCAGATTTCTTAGCATTATCTACAATTTAAATTTTGAAATTCACATTGTTTGGATTTAGAAAGGTTTAGAACAAAGCTCAGCACTGATGAGACAAACAACAATATAAATGTGGACAAAACCCTCAAAGAACAAATTGTTAAAGGTCCAACATGAATCCATCATGCCTGACCCACAGCCTCACAGACAGGTCGACATGTCTGCAGAGATTCTTTCTAGTTTCTGATTTGTGTCTTTATTTATTACAGAGGACACGTATGAGCGGACGCTGACAGTGGACGGAGAGGAAACAACGCTGATTGTCATGGACACATGGGAAAACGACAAAATGGTACAATGCTTTGCATTTAATGTGCAGTTTATGATTCATAAGATGTCAAATCTGATTTAATGCCTGTTTGTATCATGTTAAGGTGTACATAAGAATGAATTTTATTGTTCTCTTGGGGGGGTAATGGTACACGTTCTTTGGTTGAGACAAATAAAATGGTGTTTCAGATCAGACTTGATGCAAAGTCCGAGGTATTAGAAAACTAAATAGAATTTCTCAATGTGAGCAAAATAATTAAATAAAAACTTGCTGAGTGCTAGTCTGTTATTCATACACGGGCAGTGCTTATCGTTAAACACTTGCTGACAAATTTCCCCGAGTTTTTAACTCCAGAGAGCATTTAAAGTGCACAGATTATGGTTCGTTTGTCCTTCCACACTTCCAGTTCTCTTGTTCCTGCTTCTGCTCACATCACCCAGACTGCAAAGATTTTCCACACAACTAGCAGGTTTTCAAGCTCCTGTGTATCTCAGCTTGTCATTCTTGCTTTGCTTTGATGTTGGGTGCTTTAGATAGTGTCTTTCTCAACACTTTTTGCCTTGGGAGTTATCAAAAAAGAAGTAAAAAAAAACATTCAATTCAATTCAATAATGCTTTATTAATCCCAGAGGGAAATTAAGTGTTGTAGCTCATCATCCTAGTTTCATTCAAGAGTTGTTGTAGATGCTGATAGCTGTGGGCAGGAAGTATCTCCTGCAGCGAATTCGAAGAATCCGGCCACAGATATCAATCCAGCTTGCTGTCAGATCTGGCGGGCCTCTCGTCGCCACGGACAAACAGCTGAAGGTGCCGGGGTGTGATCCCAGTCCTCCTGTTGTCATGAGCCGAGTTTCCCACCAGTTCCATGATCTTGGCGGTCATGTACTCGAGCACCGCTGCCAGGTTGACGGGAATTCATCCATGGCGCCTCCTTTTCATCTCATTTGGGATTTGGGCTGTAGCTGATGTATTTTAGCTTTTGAGATGTTAATTAGCTGCTCATGGTTGTTAACAAAACAAATCACCTTGTTGCCATGGTTACGCATCATAACAAATGCTCACAAGTTTAAAGCTTTCAGTAAAAATCCTTCCAGCTGCACAGCATCCGATACCCGAGGAAATAATCATCCGAAAAAAGCGATTTACATCCAGAAACAAGAAGAATTAAAGTTTTCAAAAGCAATAACTCAGATTGAAAGTACAAAGTAACATGCAGCCAACCTGAGCGGTGCAATTCTAGAACAATTCTCCCATGAGCCCTCCTCAAGATGAGATTGACTAATGTAATTTATTACGTGCGCTTGTCCCTGACATGACATGTACCATTATACCCCTAGTGTTAATGGTTTCCCAAATAAAGACATCTGAAGTTCAGATTTGAAAATTGATTGTTACAGTCTGATTTTTAAAAATCTAAGCTGTTCGTCTCTGCGGTTTTGTGTTAGGTGGAGGATGACCCCTCTTCTCTTGAAGACTGTCTGAAAGTGGGGAGCGCGTACGTCATCGTCTACTCTGTCACCGACCGCTCGAGCTTCGACTCTGCTGCTGAGCTCCGCATCACGCTGAGGCGCACTCGCCAGGCTGAAAACCTTCCCATCATCCTTGTGGGAAACAAGAGCGACTTGGTCCGTGCCAGAGAAGTCGCCGTGGAAGGTGGGGTCAAAGGTCACAGAGGGGCAGTCGTACACGCATGTAAAACAAAATGCTGATGGTTGAAGGATCGCGTGTTGTGCGTCATGTTTTGTTTTGTTTTTCCCAGAGGGCCGAGCGTGTGCCGTGGTGTTTGACTGCAAATTCATCGAGACGTCTGCGTCTCTGCAGCACAACGTGGCCGAGCTGTTCGAGGGCGTGGTGCGGCAGATCCGGCTCCGTCGGGACGGCAGCGAGGTCACAAAGCACAGGAGCTCCATCTACAAACGCAAAGAGAGTCTGACCAAGAAGGCTCGGCGCTTCCTGGACCGACTGGTGGCACGCAACAACCAGCGCATGGCGGTCAAAGTGCGCTCCAAGAGCTGCCACGACCTAGCTGTGCTTTGAAGACACACCTCCATCAGCAGTTTGATTTGTTTACGGTTCGTCTCGTTGTGATATTGTGGACAATAATGTCTGCCGTGTTTCTCACGATAAGACAAATATCAACGTCAGACAAATCCATCGGCAGCGAACAGAGAAAAGAGACAATGATCTCCACACTGTGACCAGTATGACCAGCTCAGTTCTCTTTAATTCCTTTTGGTGACAAACTTTTTCTTACTTTTCCTTATGAGCTAAACATAAAGGTTTAAACTGAATGTAAAAATTGTCACTGTTTGATTTTTAAGCTGTACATATGTGTGTGTCTATGGATTGATGGGGATTTTCCATCATTGAGTGTGTGGTTTTTGTTGTCTACTTTTGTCCTGATATTTGTTTTTGTTTGTTTTGATTTAACAAAACTTAAATCTGTATGTATACATATTTATGTAATAAATATGTATTTAATGTCAGTATTTTTATATAAGCAGCTCTAATTTGGTCTTTCAAAACTATTTATTTTACTCAACAACGATCTAAATAGTTGTTTTTTTTGCAGATTTTAAAATTTATTTTTTGTTTGAGGGCATTTCTGATATGACCAGTAGCTGTTTTTCTGTTTGTTTGTTTGTTTGTTTGTTTGTTTTTTATTCAAACACCAACACTGACTGAGCTCATTAGGACAAATTAAAACTTTGTCCCTTGCGGATTCCAAACAAAGAGAAAAGTTTAGAAACCTTGCATGCACTGTTTTTTTTTTTTTTTTTTTTTTTTTTAAGTTTATAGGATATTTTTTTTAACCATGCAACATTTTATTATTTATTAAAATAATTGTCTGATGTGTTTTGTTTAGTTGATCCTGATTTAATCTGTAATCAACTTTGACTCCACGAGTCAAACAGCTTCACATAAATACAACATCAGAACTCATGGATGTTTACTGTCGCCATGGTGATTTCCTCTCTGTTGGCCAGCAGTGTAGGAGATGCTGTTTACAGCCTCGTCGTCATGACAACGCAGTCCTCTGCCGACACCTCTGCCTGGTTGATGGAAAACAGGCTGAAGGGGTTGTCTGCTAACGGTGCTTCCCCTCTCACAGTTTAGTTTTCCAGCCAGCAGACTGACTGAACTCTTCTGTGAGCGACGGACCTGCTGGTCTAACTTTTAATAATACTCTGTGAGCTTCAACATTACTGACACTCGTTGTGCTCACTATGAGTAAAAATAAAGTTGCACCAACCGTTGTTTGAAATTGTTTTAAGAACTGTTATTCTAAATGCAAACAATCACATGCCAACATTTAAATGAAGTGGTTAAATTTGTTAATGTATATTTGTTTTTTTAGCATGACAGCATGCTTCTATATTGTGTACTAAGTACAGATGTAGTTTATGATGTGACAATGATGCTAAAACACTAAACTATAACAAACGGGTTTCCCTAGTTTATGGACAACAGCAGTGCAGAGCACTGAAACTGCCATACTGCCATCCATTATTTTTAACAGCTTCTTCCTTTTCAGGTTGCAGGGGTCACTGGTGCTCATATCCAGCAGTCACTGTGCGAGAGGCGGGGGACACCCTGGACATGTCTCCAGTCCATCACAGAGACACATAGAGACAAACAACCATTCACTCTCTCATCAGCCTAAAATGCATGTTTTTGGTCTGTGGGAGGAAACCGGAGTACCCGGATAAAACCCACACATACACGGAGAGAACATGCAAACTCCACCCAGAAAGGTCCCAGCCTTGGATTTGAACTGCCAACCTTCTCGTTAAGAGGCAACAGCTCTACCAACTGAGCCACCGTGCCACTGCCAAAATAAAAAAGCAATTCCATGAGTAGCACAACAATTAAATTTCTTTGCCAAATTCCCCAACCATAAATGTACAGTGGTCCCTTGTTTATTGCGGGGGATCCGTACCCTGAAGCTCCGCGATAAGTGAAAAACCACAAAGTAGAAATAGTACTAGAAGTAGTAAGAAGTATATTTTAGTATTTACATATATGTATGTAAATTAAGGCATTTTAATCTATAAATCTATTTTATCTTCTCTCCAATTTGGCTTCAGAAAACAACATAGCACAATGACTGCATCACTAAAGATTTATAATGATGTTGTTGAAGTTTTGGGTGCTAAAGATTACTGTGCTGCACTTTACTTCAACCCGTCCAAAGCCTTTGATACTGTAGATCATGACATCTTATGTCACAAGCTCTCATATGCTGGCTTCTCAGATCACACTGTTGGTTGGTTCTCAAACTAGCAGGTCGGAGGCAATGTGTTTGACATAACGGTACTTCATCTAGCTACCTAACTGTCAATAATGGTGTGCCACAAGGCTCAGTTTTAGGTCCCACTTTTTTTTTTTTTACAATTTATATAAATAATGTTGGTCTAAACAATCCTGACGCATCATTGCACATCTATGCCAACGGCACTTGTTGTTTATTGCCGAGCTAACACAGTTGCCAAGGTTTTCCAGCTTCTACAGTCTGCATTTGACATCATTCAGTCAGACTTGTTCCATCTCAAACTGGTGCTAAATGCTGATCAAATCAAAGGGATGTTGTTTTCCAACATAAAGTCGATGCCAGCAACTCTTCCATCTCATCCATGCATGGTGTTCCTATTGAGTTTGTAGATTCTTACAAATACTTGGAGATTTTGGTCGATGCACATCTCTCTTTTAAATCACATATTGAAAACTTGATTTAAAAAAACGAAATTAAAACTGGGTTTCTTTTACAGCAATAAATCTCGCTTAACTCTGAATGCCAGAAAACACCTTGTAACCGCTACCTTCCTACTGGCCATTGACTATGGTGACATTGGTCAGCAGCAAACTGGTTGATCCACTATGAGAAGGTGCTATTTATAAGATTCAGTTGAGTACAGCACCTCAGACTGAAGAAGACTTTCACATGAAAACAAAACATTTCTACAATTTTTGGGGGGTTTGTTTTTTTTGAACGTCCAGAGGACCGGACTTGACTTTTGTAGAATTTTCTACCTGGATTATTGAGCATGCATCAGGATATGGTGACATTATTTACATGAATGCTCCTAACAGCTCCTTGCAGATGTTGGCTGCTGTCTACCATGGGGCGCTAAGATTCACAACTGGTTGTAACTACCGTACCCGTCACTGTACCCTGTACTCCTTGGTCAGTTGGTCATCATTATCTACACGTAGGCTCTCACACTGGTTAATTTTCATCTATAAATCCCTATTTGGTCTGCTACCTTCTTATGTCTTCTCCCACATGTCACAGCGTCAGTGCAGTTACAACATGCACTCTCAGGACATCATTACCTGCAGCGTTCCCTCAGTGTGGGCTGAACTTGGCAAAAAGGCTTTTTCCTACTCTGCTCCTGCAACCTAGAACACCTTGCAACAGGAAATGAAGTTGACCACCTTGATTTCTTTAAGGGATTTTAAACATTTGATAATGTCAATAGAAAAATCAAAGCAAATATTTTTTGTTTTGAATATTTCACCCTGTTTTACGGCACCCTGGTTTATTGTTTTGTACACTACTTTTATTTTTACTACTTTTTTTTACTGTAGTTGTTGATATTGTCTATTGTTTTGTTGGCTGTACTTTATATGTTCTGTCTGTAACAGGTACCTCTTTTAAATGAGTCCTCGTGGCTCAATGAGACTAGTCTGTATCAATAAAGGTTGAATGAATGAAGTTAATCCCTTCCCACACTCTTACAATATTCTAAATAATATTTCTAAATTCTAAATGCTCTAAAAGAGCACATAATGTCATGATTTCAGCTCCCTGCCTCATATGTGCAACTGCACTCTGCGTTCTCGGCCACGCCCACTTCTCCACAGCAGAACGGAGATCACAGAGGAGGAAGGAGGATGGAGGAGGAGCTGCAGGAGGACGTTTCTCCTGCAGTATGGGCTGCACAAAGGTGCAGCAGGTGCTAAATAATTTAAAATAATTCATTTTAAACAAAAATCTCATGCCGGTCGTGCAGCTCATCCATCGATCAGCCAGTTGTGTGTCATGTCCAATCTTATTTGGAAAAAACCGTGATGAGCGAATCCGTGCTAAACGAACCGTGAAGTAGCGAGGGACTACTGTACTACAAAATACAATTAAATATTTAATTATGGCAAAAATGAATATTTCTGCTTTTTGTTGGAGAAAAATATTCTCGGTTTATCTCACTTACAAAAAAGGAACGACACTCGACAGCAGAAGATTTTCAACTTACTTGAAAAGGTCAGATTTTCAGGACAGGTCACACAGATATACAGGAAGTGCACGCATGAAGACCAGTCATGAGAATCTGTCACGAGCCATGTGTGAAGCTTGTTTTTGTGCTCTTATCAGTTCAGCCGAGCTCACGGACTCAGAGATGTCCTTGAAGCGACAGCACGTTGCAGCCTCACCCAGCTCCTCATCCAACTAACCCCAAACATATGGTTCATGGGCAGAGTTAGCGTTCTCAGCCATAATAGTTAAAAACATCCAACAAAATTCCCCAACAATTTTCTTTCATCTGCATTCATTTAACTTTTTCCAAATTAATAATGGCCCCTTCATGGCTCCATCACTGCCCCCACCCTCTGGAGCCCAGTGCCCCAACAGCTTTGTGCCTGCTCTGATCTCGTCACTTTTAAGAAATAACTCAAAACCCACCTGTTTAAAATTGTTTTTATTGTTTAAATTTGCCCTTTTTTAAATGTTTCATTGTGTTTTTATGTGTTGTGATGCATTGATGACTTTATATTTCTTTTAACTCACGTAAAGCGTCGTTGAGTATTTAGAAAAAGCGCTATACAAATAAAATGTATTATTATTACTATTCATTCACATTTTTTTGTTTCCATTTGCAACCATCTGAATTTTTAAAAATATAATTATTTATTTGAAAATCCACTATAAAATATTAAAAACAAAGCAATAATTATATATAGGGAACAATGGGAGTTAACTTAAAAGAAATGATAACTGAATGCTTTAAAGATAAGTATTTACATGAATAAAAATAAATTAACTTCTTAACAAAATATTTGCCATTTCACCTCTGATAGAATATTGATGCGAACTCAACGGTGTTCAGCTGAGTGCAAAAGAAAGAAAACGTGCACGTTATTGTTGTACGTTAAAATGAAGTTGAGTGATAGAGTTAAATACAATTTCGATTAAATTGGCAAATCAGCTGGATGTCGTTTGTTGTATGGGAATTAAATGTACATACTTAATTTAAATATACTTTTGTTGTATTTTTGCCATTTACATTTGTTTAAAAGTAAACTAATTCATTTATTTTTTATCTTGAATTATGCCGTTCCATAAAACTTAAACATTTAGTTTTGTAATTTAGATGTTGACATTCAGTTCAAAGATAAAAATTTTTAGCCTTGCTGTGAAATAAAGTGAGAGTCTCAAAAAGTTACCAAAATAAAGTTGAGCTGCTGTGAAACAACATGAGCAGTTGTTTATCTTGTGCCGTCAGGCCGGCTGCGTGTCCCACATTTGACTGATCCAATTTCCCTATCTGTTTATTGATCAGACATGTTGGTGACACACGTGTACAGCGCGTACACGTACACACACAGATGGACATGGTGTTGTTTCGCAGGGACAGTAGATGGAGGAGGAGTGCTGAGCATTGATTTGATGAGGGTAATGGAAAGAATTCCTGACTCTGCTCAACCCAGTGACACACACACACACACACACACACACACACACACAGCCACAGATTGATGTGTAAACATCCCCTCAGTGAGAGGAGGACCAGAGTCAAAGCTGTGAGTTCAGCTCCCTCCTGAATTTGTTAAGAATAGAAGCATCAGTAAAGAAAATGGTTCATCGTCAGAGTTTCTTCGGACTTTAAGGTGTGAAATTAGTCCAGATCAATCGTATTTTTAAACGATTACTAGACTTTCAGGCTTTTCGTGGTCTTGTTGCAATTAGGTGCGGATCAAAAAGAGCCAAGTGCAAATTTAAATAGAAGTAATTGAAAGTTTTATTTTAGTTTTTCAGCTTCATTTACTTTTTAATCAAACTCTGGTTTTTTTTTTTTTTTTTTAGGCTGAATTCCATTTTTTACCTCCTACCTTTGCTCATACACCGAATGTACAGGTAACGTTAGGGCCTGCGTGTTTGTTGATGTACTTTCGTCTTTACAAGAGTCAAAGTTTGTCTCTGGTCAGCCATTATCACAAGGTCAACACAGTCTGCCATCTTCGATGTTCAGCATCACTTCCTCGTTTGTTCGTTATCACCAAGTTATCATAAATGCACAGAAACAAGTTTTAGATAAACACATGAATACTTTTCAGTCCATTTGTTTTCACGTTTGTCGTTCTTGGCTTGAATTCAAAAACCCAGCGTGAACTCGAGCCGGACGACGTTAATCCTCTGCATGGCCCAAATGAGATGACTTGTTGGGAAAGTGCGAGCCTTAACCCTTCCTACACAGCCATTGCTTTAAATCTTCACACGAGAGGGGCCGACATTTTCCACCATGTTGCTTGTTGAGACTGACCAAAGGCAGCTTCCTGAGTTATACAGTTTCCACAGGAAGTCCGGAGCAGAAGTTCATTTCTGCAACTAAGAAATGACCCATTTGCATCCTCTGGCAGACCTTCTTTTGGAAAACAGTTTTAAAAAGTTGCATTCTGCTGATCTTCCTCCAGTCTCTTAATGTGGAATCTTCTCACAGGTTTGTGCATTGGTTTATTCCAGGAGCCTAATATTCCTGAAACCCATGTGTTAAGGTGCCAAATGGCAGAGTTTAGTGCACTTAAAAAAAAATTAGCCTTTACCGGTAGTCACCTTAGCCTTAGCGCCTACCTGGTAACACCTTAGCCTTTATAGATAGTCTGGTCTTCTTTGAGCCTTAAAGGAATAGTCTGGTCATTTTTCAAATGACATTCTGGCTAATAGTAATCCATAACTGGTGCCTTATCCACCATGACGTCAGTCATTTAATACAAAGAAAAAAAAGAAGTTTTCATCCAGGCTAATAGCTAGCCCGTTTCATTGTTTTTCAATCTTGTGAAATCATTTTTCTCAAAAATGTCATATGGGTGTGAGAGACTGCCCCATTAGTTAATAAACATTTATACTAGGGATGCACGATATTATCGGCATGGTATCGGTATCGGCCAATATTAGCGATAAAGTTAAATATCTGACATCGGCCATTGCTTCAAAATAACTCACCAATATAAAATGCACTGGTTTTATATATATATATATATATATATATATATATATATATATATATATATACAGTGAACCCTCGCTATAACGCGGTTCACCTTTCACGGTCTCGCTGCTTCACGGATTTGCATCGTGCTTTGTGTTCTGCATTCTGATTGGCTAAACAGTCTCTCCAGTACAGTAGTTATTTGTAAAAAAAACGTCTACACAGTACTTTTATTTGTTAAACAAATGCTTGAGCCTGTAAAAAGGTTTTGTTCTTTGGTTTGAATGTATTATGGAGTATTTCATTGTATAATAATTGTAAAAAAATAAATAAAGGTTACTTCACGGATTTCGCCTATCACGGGTTCTTTTTGGAACGTAATCCCCGTGAAAAACGAGGGCTCACTGTAATATTATATATATTTAGTGTAACATAATTTTCAGCCCACTTTTTGGCATCTACATTTGGTAGCAGGCCAAATTGACAAAGACCATGCAGAATAATGTTGTATTTTAATTCTACAGCAGAGAAAGCTATGTAGTTTCTGTAAGTAGGTCTGGAGGGGGGGGATCTGTATTGATATCGGTTATCGGCCAAAAATCCAGTATCGTGCATCCCTAATTTATACTTATGACACAACTTTTTTCTGCTTGTTGCTGCTTTCTTAACCAAACATCCTCTGTGTTCTGACTTGACGACGTGTGCTGATCAAGTGGACTGATAGGCTCAGCAGCCTTGGCACTGTTGGCAAAATAAATACGGTCCATGCTCGGCACACGTATATTAGGGTTGTGGTTCAGTTGAGGAAACGGCAACAAACTGAACAAATTGAGTTGTGTTAAAGTGTAGAGGTTTAATATTAGCTAATGGTGGTGTTCTTTGGCAGCACGGTGGATCAGGTGGTAGAGCTGCTGCCTCTCAGCAAGAAAGTCGCAGGATCGAAGCCCAGCCGGGGGCATTTCTGGGTGGAATTTGCATGTTCTATCCGTGCATGTGTGGGTTTTCTCCCACAGACCAAAAACTTGCATGTTAGGTTGATTGGTAACTTTAAATTGTCCCTAGCTGAGAGAGAGTGAATGTTGATTTGTCTCGTTTGTCTCTATGTGTCCTTGTGATGGACTGGAGACCTGTCCAGGGTGTCCCCTGCCTCTCGCACAGTGACTGCTGGATATGGGCACCAGTAACCCCCCCGAACCAAAAAGGAAGAAGTGTGTAAATATCATGGATGGATGGATGGATGGTGGTGTTCTTTCACATGCTGACTTTGAAAAATAATTGTTCCATGAGCCTGAACAAGAGCGGTATACGGCACACTCGCCAAATCAACAACAAACAAGTCAACAAACTATTATACAGCAATGGCCCAGACAAGAGGACCTTGTATAACCTTTGACCTTGATTTGTGACCTTGACACCTAGAACTGAGGTGATGAAAAGACTGCACAGTACGGTGGAACAAATGTGCATCAAGTTCCATCAAATGATCTAGAGTGGTTCAGAAGTTATGGGACGAGAAAAGAACTTGCCTTAACTTTGACCTTGATTTGTGACCTTGACATTTGAGTTGGGGGGTGATTAAAAAGTGTGACACTCCATCTGATGATGATGCATATGTGTTTTTTGAAGTTTTGTTAACTTATGTTGGGCAGGACAGGAGAGTTTACAGACATACGAATGAATGTACAGACTGAAGGACAGGCCTTTCGATGGGCGTGTAAAAAACAATATAAAATACTGTACGCCCTCATTTGGCTACCCATTAGCTTAACCTTTTCTTTATGGTTTGTATGCTCTGACTGATGTCAATGCTGATAAGGTACAAGCTAATGATAATAGAACAACTTCAATAATTACCAGACTGTCCTGTTTTACGTTGAGCATCTGTGTTTTTGTTGTCCCTGTGATGAACTGGTGACCCCTTTAAGGTGTATTCCTCCTGGAATCAACTCCATCCCACATCTGGAATCAAGAAAAAATGTACAGAATGAATAAATAACCACAAACTGACACCTCAACAAACAGTGATCTCTTAAACCCGCATCCTGTCTAATTGGTGAGCTGTAAACAAACCTGAGGATGAGAGAAGAGTCTTCCTGCGCTGCCTCTTCCCATCGTTTCTGACTTGAACATTGCTCTTAAAAGCATTTCAGACATTTCAACCCCTCTGAGGTGAGTTTGATTTACAGATGCAGCGCAGGCAAACAGACCCTGTTTATGTAAAGAGTCTTTCTTCTGTTGGTCTCTGACGCTGGTTCTTTCAGACTTCAGTCATGCTGCCTCTTTTCTAGTCATCAGACTCAAACATCTAAACTGGGAGCAGTTTCAATGCGAGACTCTGACCCCCCCTGCTGGGTCTGCTTGCCATCTTCTCACATTTTCTCATCAACTCTTTATATTTCTTTCTTTCTGGTCTCTTGTTTTTTCTCCATCACATTCCCTCCCTCATTTTGTATTTTTTTATTTTTGTGTCTTACTTCTACATTTGACTCATGAACACGTGAACATGCTAAATTAAACAGAACAAAGAGAACATCAGCTGTGCAAACTCCATGCAGAATGCATGCTGTCATCCAGGGCATGGTAAATAAAATAAAAAAACGGTTAATAACAAAAACAACTGGACTCTTATTCTGCAGCTGAAGACGTTTTGCTTCAGATATGGGAGGCTTTATCTATAAAAAAAACTAAACTGAAATCTGCCGCTGGGTTCAAACCTGTCACCTTCTTGCAGTGAGGCGACAGCTCCAACCGCTGCTGCACCTGCCCACAGGACAAAATCTATTTGAACCGATCTGTAGACACAAATCTGAAATCTAGAACACAGACATTCAAAAAAAGAACTGCTTCTGGTGTTCTCATGACCTGCTCGACCTTTACTGCAGCTGCTAACTGTTTCATTGTCCTTTATTTCTACGTTAAAATAAACAACAAAAATTGTGTTACCGTCCAAATGTGTCGTACTTATTGTTCATCAGTTGTTGTTTTTTACCCCAATTAAGTACATTTTTACAGAATAATATGATATCTCACAAAGAGCTTCTGCTGAATGAACACTCCATGGACTCTTTTCATATCTTATTTTGTCAGAAATGAAAAAAAAAAAAAAAAAATCAAGATTTATTATAAAGTTGCAAGTTTACAACTAAATGCATGGTTGTGTTAAGATGACAAGATAAATGCTGTCAGTGCAATTTCCTTTACCACAAAACTTGGTGGTAAAATGGGTTAAATGCAGAGAACTGGCCCAAACCTACATGGCAGCACCTGTGACGCCAAGAGTTAAGAGCAGGTGTACATCCCATAATTACTCCATGAGAAGCTCATCAAATTATGTCTACCGGGAAGTTTCAGAGCACTTCATGCTTCCTGCTGCTGACCAACTTTATGGAGATGCAGATTTCATTTTCCAACAGGAGTGCCAAAGCTACCAGTATATCTGGTTGGTACTCCCTGTTCTTAACTGGCCAGCAAACTCACCTGACCTTAACCCCGTAGAAAATCTATGTGGTATTGTGAAGAGGAAGATGTGATACTCCAAACCCAACAATTCAGAAGAGCTGAAGGCCACTATCAGAGCAACCTGGGCTCTCAGAACACCTGAGCAGAGCCACAGACTGGTGGACTCCATGCCACGCTGCATTGATGCAGTAATCCAGGCAAAAGGAGCAACAACTAAGTACTGAGTACCTTTCAACATTTCTAAAAATCCTTTTTTTATTGGTCTTAAGTAATATTCTAACTTTCTAAGACACTGAATTTGGGATTTTCATTAGTTGTCAGTTGTAATCATCAACATTAAAATAAATAAACATTTGAAATATATCAGTGTAATGAATGACTATAAAATACAAGTTTTCCTTTTTGAATGGAATTACTGAAGTAAATAAACTTTCTCATGATATTCTTATTTTACGACCAGCACCATGTGCACAGATATGAGCACAATCACCTCGCAAAAACAAAGTATTTCCTCAGTTCAGTAAAGTTCAGTCAGGTCCTCTGAACAGTTTCTTTTTATTGTTTAAACGTTTCGTCCTTCATCCAAAGGACTTCATCAGTCTGAGGAGCCACAACAAATGTTTCAACAAAAACAAAAAGAAACCATCCAAAGGATCTGACTGAACTTTGTTCGATTTTCTACCTGGATTATTGCGCATGAACTTTGATGTTTTGAATCGCTTTGGCTATGGCTGCCTCAGAGGAGTCGACGGGGGAGAGGGTGGACTCCAGAAACCATCTTATCATCATCAAACTAGTTGGTGCACTATGTGAGTGTGCTGCATGTGGGACTGAGTTTGTTGTGGCTCCTCGGACTGATGAAGTCCTTTGGATGAAAGACAAAACATTTGAACAAAAAAAAGAAAATGTCCAGAGGACCTGACTGAACTTTGTTGGATTTATTTCCTGGATTATTGAGCATGAACGTTGATATTTCCTCAGTTCTTGTAACAAACTTCAACCTGAGAGATGAGCTAAGCAGCCTCGCCAGTTTTACAAAACATTATAATCCAGGTTTATTTTATTATTTCAGCTTCAGTTTTACCAGGAAACATAAAGAGATGAAAACTGATGTGAAAGATTGATGTGATAAAACAAAATATATTTATTTATTGTATTTTAAATGCGCACAGATTTAATCAGATTTGCTATTTAAATTATGAGGATTTGTGCTTTGTTTATTTTTGTTTTCACTTTGCACACAACTTAGGTGACGGTTTAATAATTTAAACTTTATTTGTCTTGAATCTTTCTGGGCTAAAAATTAAACTTGGTATTGATTCTCCTGTGAGTCATTAGTCTCCAGTTTGGACTTTATCCCACCTCAGAAAAACATTAACGCCGAGCACAGAAGTACGTTATTGAAAGACAACACAGAATCACATCTTTGTTCACTTATTAATTTTTATTTTTTATCTATATCTTCTTTCAGCTGCTCCTTTCTTCAGGGGCCTCCACAGCAAACTGTTGCATGAAGACTTGGTGATTGTTTTTACGCCGGACGTCCTTCCTGACTCAACCACAGACCAGAGAGCTACCACAGCCCTCTGTGTGGAGCAGAGAGCTGCCATCTGGGGTGCCCAGGCAGAGCAGATGGTGGAGGTTAAGAGCCTTGCTCAAGGGCCCAGAGTAGGACAAACTAGGGTGGAGACAGTTGTGGGTGTTTCACCTTTCCCACTCACATTCCGGGGAGTCAAACCAGCGACCTTCTGCTCACAGGCTCACCTTCTCTAATCTCTGTGCCATCGCTCCCCTAAATAATTAATTTTCTTAATAATTATTATTAATTATATAATTGTGCAAGAAATGCCAGCGGTCATTGTGTCAGCGCATGTAACAGAAATGAATTGTAACAAAAATTGTTACATCTCCATTTAAAACACAAGAAAATTTTCTGTATGCTCCAAAAATAAAAGTTCAACAGAACAGAAAAGTGTCTGTTGCTGTAATATTTTAAGATTGTTGACTATTGATTATTGAAAAGTCCAGGTCTTGACGGCATAGGGGGTCATATTCTTAAAAACGGTGACCTGCAGCTGACAAACATTTTTTGTTTCCTTTTCAATATGTCTCTCCAAAGGCAGCACGGTGGTGCAGTTGGCAGAGCTGCTGCTGCTCAGAGAGCAGGTTACTCTAGTTCAAATCCCGGTCTGGGGGATTTTCTGGGTGGAGTTTGCATGTTCTCTCCGTGCATGTGTGGTTTTTGTCCGGGTACTCCAGTTTCCTCCCGCAGACTAAAAACATGCATGTTAGGCTGATTGGTAACTGAATTGTCTCTAGGTGTGAGAGAGTGAATGGTTGTTTGTTTCGTTTGTCTCTCTGTATCCCTGTGATGGACTGGAGACCTGTCCAGGGTGTCCCCCGCCTCTCGCGTAGTGATGGCTGGACATGGGCACCAGTGACCCCAGTGACCCCCCAAAAAGGAAGAAGCGGGTAAAAGATAATGGATGGCTTGATGGATGGATGTCTCTCCAAACACAGCCCTGGAAAGACTGTTGTTGGTCCAATCCCAAAAAACAAGACTGCTCAGTCCCTGAACGACTTCAGGCCTGTTGCCCTGACTTCATTAGTTATGAAGTCATTGAAAAAACTGGTTTGGAGGGTCCTTTTGCCAAAAGTTGAAGATCATTTGAACCCACTTCAATTTGCTTGTCATTATTTGTGCTGCTTGGGGTGGCTGCATGTTGGAGTAGCTCTGTTACACTCATTATGAGTTATTGCTTTTGAAAACTTTAATTCCTCTTTTTCTGGACGTAAGTCACTTTTCTCTGGTGATTATTTACTCTGGTATCAGATGCTGCGCAGCTGGAAGGATTTTTACTGAAATCTTTCTACTTTTGGGCATTTGTCATGATGCGTAACTATGGCAACAAGGTGTTTTTAACAACCAGGAGCAGCAGATTAACATCTCAAAAGTTCAAATACCTCAACTACAGCCCCAAATCCCACATGAGTTGAAAAGGAGGTGTGTGGATGAATTCCCGTCAACCTGGCAGCGGTGCTCGAGTGTCTAACTGCCGAGATCCTGGAACTGGTGGGAAACTTGGCTCCCCTGGCACCTTCAGCTGTCTGTCCATGGCGACGAGGAGCTTGGCAGACTGCTGAGAGGAGTGACCATCGCTCAAGGAGTAATTCTGCTCGGCATTCGGGCAGTCCTGCTGCCCAGGAGGACCGAGGGGCCCGCCGGATCTGACAGCAAGCTGGATCTGGGTGGATGTATCGATATCTGTGGCCAGATTATTTGGATTCACAGCAGGAGATCCTTCCTGCCCACAGCTTTCAGCATCTAACAACTTTTGAATGAAAACATGATGATGAGCTACGACAACACTTAATTTCCCTCTGGGATTAATAAAGTATTTCTGAATTTGAATTAACGTAGAGGAGTGGAGGACGCAACAGGAACTCTTAAATTATTTTATGGTCTCCACTCTGGCCTCGTCTGTTGGCTTGTGGCCTTTTTAACTGTTCAATTCCAGCAAGTGAGGATCAACGGGGTTCTCTCTGATGTCCTTTTGTCCTCTACCGGTTCCCCTCAGAGCTGCATTCTTTCACCCCTTTTATTCATTTCAAACCATTGTTGCAGCCAGTTCCCACAGCATCACATTTTAAAGTTTGCCAACTCTGTCATCCCGTCCCTTCTCAGCAGTAATGACCCAGACCCTGGGCCTGTGGTCGGGGACTTCACTGAATGGACTGAGACTTTGTAAAGTTAAATGTTTCTAAGACAAAGGAGATGGTTTTTGATTTTAGAAAAGACTCTTGGGTTTCCACTCCTGTGGTCATTAACACTGAACCAATATAAATATCTGGGAACTGTTCTTGATGACAAACTGACCTTTGACCCCTATGTGAACTCACTTTGTAAGAAGAACCACCAGAGAATGTATTTTTATTTATAAACTCTGTGGGTTATATGTTGATTGTATTTTTATGAGAATGTTTTATTGAGTCTTTTAACTTTCACCTTCATCTGTTGGTTTGGACTTTCAATATGCAAAAACAGGAACAAACTCTTGAGGACTGTCAGGATGTGCAGTAAAAACTGCTGACATGGCCCGACAGAACCTCACTGACCCACACAAGGTGAGGTCAGCAAACAAGGCCAGGCTGATTCTGGCAGATCCTGATCATCCACTCCATGGTGAGTTCAGGCTGCTTCCATCTGGACGCAGGTATCTGCTGCCCAGATGTTGGACGAACAGACTGAAAAACTCATTCATCCCTGCAGCGATCAGGCTTCTCAACGAACAATGATCTCTGTGCTGTTACTTTAACGTCTCAATGTCTCGTCGGGATGTTTTATGTTCCTACTGACTGTGAAACAAATTTCTCCTTGGGGATAATAAAGATTCTTGAACTTGAATTGCACTTTAAAATTATTTATCAGACATTCTATTTAAGAGAAATGGATTAAAATTGAAAGTATTGGAAGATAATTCAAATCTTCAAACTGAACATAAACAATGTTGGCACAGACGGGAGCATTTTCAGGACCACGCCTTGTTTAACAAAACTCTGTGTGTTTGTCAGAGGCAGACGGTCGAGTTGATCCCCACCATGAAAAAAGAGGAAAGAAGATGGACTTCGTCTAAGGAAACAAAGTCAGTGCTGTCCCCGAAACGTACTTCTGCTAAAATCTTTTTCTGATTATGTGTTCTGTCTGAATTTAAAATATTAGATTTGGTTTGCACTCCTTGTTTTATCTTTTTTTTTTGCAAAGATTTTTTAAGGATCAAATAGCATTTATTTGTAGTAAAATGTATTGCAATTTTTGTTCGGAATGTCTTTGTAGAATAGAATAGAATAGAATAGAATTCAACTTTATTGTCATTGCACATGTCACAGGTACAAAGCAACGAAATGCAGTTTGCATCTATCCAGAAGTGCTTAGCAAGAAAAATAAATTGGTAGATGTATATAGTACAATATACAGTAAGTTGCTTTGAATATGCTATAGGTATACATATATACAGGTTGTGAGTGTACAGACTATGAACAGGTTATAATATGAAGGGGTATAAACAGCTATATAAAAGAAAAAAAAATATATATATAAGTATGTGAGTACTTATGAACAGTAGATAGTAGATTATGTGTACAGTTTGTACAGTAGTGGGCTAACGGATGAAAGTGCAGGTTGTGGTGTTACAGTCCATGTGCTGTTGTTGTGTGTATGAGAATACAGACCGTTGTTGTTTATTCAGATGTCAGGAGGCAGAGTTCAGGAGTGTGACAGCTGTGGGGAAGAAGCTGTTCCGATACCTGGTGGTTTTAGTCCGGAGGCTCCTGTAGAGCCTCCCAGAGGGCAGGAGGGTGAAGAGTCTGTGTGCTGGGTGGCTGAAGTCTTTTATGATTTTCCCAGCCCTTTTCAGACACCGCTTCCCGTAGATGTCCTTTGTGGCAGGAAGTGGTGCTCCGGTAATGTGTTGGGCGGCTTTCACCACCCTCTGCAGCGCCTTCCGGTCTGAGGCAGAGCAGCTCCCGTACCAGACTGTGACGCAGTTGGTCATCTCAATGGTGCAGCGGTAAAAGTTCACCAGGATGTCTGAGGACAAGTGGTTCTTCCTCAGAGTCCTCAGAAAGAAAAGACGCTGGTGAGCTTTCTTGATCAGTTTGGAACAGCCGGTCGTCCAGGTGAGATCCTCGGAGATGTGGACACCCAGGAACTTGAAGCTGTTCACACGCTCCACCACCGCCCCCTTGATGTAGATGGGTGGATGTGGGCCAGCGTTCCTCCTGAAGTCCACGATGAGCTCCTTAGTCTTCTCGGTGTTGAGCAGCAGGTTGTTGTTGTCACACCACTCAGCCAGACGAACCACCTCCTCCCTATAAGCGGTCTCATCGTTGTCTTTGATGAGGCCGATCACCGTGGTGTCATCTGCAAACTTAATGATGGTATTGGAACCATCAACAGGTTTGCAGTCATGGGTGAAGAGGGAGTATAGGGAGTAGTTATTTGTGTTAAATTGTATTTCTATTGGACTCGTAATGCTCTAATATCTAACTGTCCTTGAACACAGCATAGTTGTGTGAACCTTATTTCGAAGTGGAGGAGAGTTGCTGTGGTTTGATAAGCCCTCAGTGGAAAGTCTTTTCATCAGGAGCTTAAGTCAAACAAAACAAATATTTATCCCAAAAACTGTGAATACTCTTCCGTTTAATCAGAAATAACAACAATTCTTTCCTCAGGTAAACTGTTGCATGAGCACAAATTAAGCAGTTCATTCACCTGGAAAAAGCTCAAGGTGTTGAATTAAAAAAAAAGTGACCTCCTTGTTAATTTAAAAACAAACTGGTCTGAAAAAGCTTAAGTTAGAACGTTATGGACATTAAAACACCCAAACATGGACGCTGGTCGTTTATTTCTCTTCCTTGGTGTTTTTGGTCTTTTGCTTCCTTTTTGGAGACACCCAGATCTGACGCTGAGGTTTCCTGGGACAAATGTTTTTGTTTGTTTACTGAAATTAATCATTTACAAAAAAAAACTGACATTATTGACCAATGTTTTTTTCTGTTTATTACGTTACAAATCATTTGATTTCTATCAGTCGTTCACACCCTGCTGAATGGACTCGGACTCACGAGGCCCCGTTTGCGTTTCGCTTTAACTGGAGAAAGGTGGTAAAAAAAAAAAACCAAGATCTATTGTTGGAGGATGCAAGATCATAAGTCACATGTTCCTAAAATGAATTAACGTGCACAAACATGAAAACAGACACGTCATGGGACCACCATGGTAGAGCAGGCCAGTAATCCTGCAGAGCAGCTGTGTGTATGTGTGGCTTTTCTTTGACTCGTGTGTTTTTGTCTGGTTTGTTCAGAGTACAGTGGAGCCCCCAGTCTGTTCCTTTATCTGCACCCCCCCCCCCCCCCCCCCACCATAACCCATTCCAGAAGAGGAGTGGTCGACATTCTTGGAGATCTTGTTACCCTGTTGGAGGAAAGATCACTGTAGCAGCTCAGTCCTTCAGTTCCTGCTTCAAAATAAAAGCACCAAAAGAATGCACTTTATTTTTAGATGAAAGAAAAAAAAGGTTCCACAAATAAAAAGACAAATTACTCGTGGAAAAACAAATGTTAGCTGTTTTTTTTTTTCCCCCACTACATCATAAATGTATTTAAGATGAAAAAAAATAGTTTGCATTTTGTCAAAAAATACTAATCTTCACATATGACACCACCCCAAACTTTACTTTTTGAAATATGAGATTCAAATATTAAACACTGCGATCATGATTAGTTCACATACTATTGCTCAGACTCTAAAAACAACGTTCATTTGTTTCATCTTTGTGTTTGATTCAAGATGAATTGTAGCTTAACAAAAACGAATAAATATAAAATCCATCCATTTATGATCTTTACCCGCTTCTTCCTTCTCAGGTCGTGGGGGGGTCACTGGTACCCATATCCAGCAGTCACTGTGCGAGAGGCCGGAGACACCCTGGACAGGTCTCCATCCATCACAGGGACACATAGAGACAAACGAGACAGACAACTCTCTCACTCACATCTAGGGACAATTCAGAGTTATCAATCAGCCTAACATGCATGTTTTTGGTCTGTGGGAGGAAATCAGAGTACGCAGGGAATGAATCAGAAATTTTACAGCTTGACTTTCAATTTTCTTACTTTTTTATTAAAACCTGTTCACACTTTAAGTTGAAACACTTTTTTAATTAGAAAATGTCCACCTCTTTATTTTTGTACATGTCATTCAAAGGTACTCATTGAAATGTCATAAACATCAGGAAAAAATAAAATAAAATTGAGTAGGACTTTTATTCTCACTTTAATAGTCAATGCAAAAAATATAAATAAATACATACCAGCAGCCAGCTACCTAATGTTTTGTTTTTCCTATGAAAACAGTTTAAAGTACTAAAAAAGGAGTCAGCAACAGTGATGTCCTTAAAAAGAAGTTTGGGATAAAGACGTTAGACAGCGTTGATGTGTTAAACTCAGATTAAAGATAATTTTTTTTTGTTTACATTCAGTGCATACCTGCACTTCTGAATTGATAATAAACATATCTGGCAAACTACTTCCAAACTGCACTATTTGATTTGATTCAGGATATTTAAAAAAAAAAAGTTTAATTTCATAGTTTGCACTGTGCAGCTCTAAGTTTACCTTTAAGAGTGTTGCTTTGATGATTGTGAGGAGGAGATAACAAAAAGAGTTGCATTGCATGGTTTTAACATGTCAACACTGTGTGCATGACGGTAGTTATTATGTCTCACATCCTGATTTATTAAATATAAAAATATGCATTATGTTTGCAAAATATTTTTTAAAATAGCTATTAATTTACTAACAATTCAGTTAATTAAACTTGGTTTTACTCGTTCCTATTTGTTAGCCATACAGAAACCGGAAGTAGTTTTGTTTTGAAGGCTGTCCCGGAAGTGCGTTTCGTCATCGATTGGCTCGGGCGGTAACGGGGCACATTTCTCAGGAGATTAGAGCAGCAGCTTCGAAAGCGGAGAAAAACAACGTTGACTTCGAGTGGCGACATGATGAACAGCGCAGGTGAGACGTTTCACACACACTCTTGAGTTTTTATGAAGGTTTCGTCAAAATAAAAGTCTCCAATCGGCCGCAGACGGACGGTGGGAGGAGCTTCTCAGCTGCACGTCCTGCAAATGAATTATGGCTCAACATGAATCAAAAACACAACTACTTATACAAGTTTTTTTTATTGTTTGTATCCAGGAAATGCAAAATGTGGAAAAATTAGTTTAAAACAAATCATGTAGCTGTGGTGTGTTAATTTAATGAACCTGCCACACCCAGTCTACTATAAGGAATATTGCTGTAATTTGTGTGAACTGAGTAATTAACATACAAATTATTATTTTTATTTATTTATTCTTCCCACAGATCCCTTTTCGCTTCAGTGGCTGTTCATGACTAAATCTTAAACTGTGCCATAAAAACAGACTTTGTCATGCAGGGTCATTAATAAATTCAGAGACATGTAGGAGGTACTGGTTTATCTAACTGGGTCATGTCAAATGATTCCACTGTTCAAATGTGAAGCAGTGATTAATTATTGGAGCAATTTGTCAAAATAAATGTAACTGTCTCAAATAAATGCAACAGCACAGAGTTAAAGTTAAACTAACCTAACTTTATTATGTTGAAGTTACTAATGGTAAGGACTAGATTGTGTTTAACTTACTAAACAAAAAAGAGATCTATTACATTTCTCAGATTTTTTTATTATACTAAACCCAACTTGCTCCACTGAAGTCTGCATCAAACACACTAAACTTTATCTGACTTTATTTACACCGTCATGAATAGAAATGTTGCTGATTGTCTAAAATGCTAGTTGAAAAACGAAGCATCATTTTAAGAAAAACTCGGGAAGCATACAAAATTATTAAACCGTGCAAAATCGTCAACTAAACTGACGGTATTCAGTTTATTTCATGGCTGTTCGACTAAATACGGTAAATTCAAACGTCCTTATGTGCCACATTTTCACTGTGAAATTATTTTAAAGCCGAAGGCGTAACTGTTTGGATTATAAAACATGTTTTAGTCCAGTGTAGTAAAAGTTAGATCACAGTGATGCGCATTAGTAATTAAAACTGCGTCAGATGTTTATTAAGTGTTTAATTCATTCATTGAAACCGATTCATCTATTCTGTTAATCCGTAAAGATGTTTTCTGAAAAACAAGTTATAATCAAATCAAGCTAAAAGGGTCTTGAAAAATAAATAAAAGTTTTTTTTTAAACGGTGCTGAAACTCTCTGAAGAGTTGTTCTTTGTTCAGTTTTTTTAATGAGAACTGCGGAGGCGTTCTTTGCTTCTTTCTAAACGTGTCATTGAATCGTTTACCAACTTTCCTGACTTTGCTTCCGGGTACAGCAGAATGTCTCAGGATGTCTGGACAGGGTTTTTATTATGTGAGCTTCTGCGAAAATGCGTGCGAGTCGTACATTACAACTTTAATCTGCGTGAAGAAACTTGCCGGCCTCCGTGTTGCAGCTGAAACAGAAACCAAAGCTTCATGTTCGCCTTTTTAAAGAGAAGTTTTGTTGGGAAAAAATGCTGCAGCCCTTAGGGGTTGGTTTTGATTTCACGTGGTCAGGTTTTCTTCCAGGTCTCAAAAGATTTAAAAAAATAAAAATAAAATGAGATGTTTAATTCCTTTTTAGTAATTTTTGGTAATGCCTCGAGATTTATTGTTTTCCACTATAATTCATGGTGAACATGAGCGTCGACTGACAGCTAAAATTACTGAAAGAAGCTGAAACTGAGATTTTAAAGTTAAAAGATCAAAATACAAGCCAAACCATAAAATAAGCAGAACATTACCTAAAAGCTAAAATGAACAAACACAAGCTAAAAGTAGCAGATTGCTAGGTCACGGCTAAAAGTTGCAAACTGCTAATTGAAAGCTAATGTAGCAAAAGGCAAGCTAAAAGCTAAAAGTGTGATAAAATTTAGAATTTCAGAAGGATAGTTAATAACTAAAAGTAGCAGAAGGCTGACTAAAAGCCAAAAGTAGTGGAACATTAGCTAAAAGCAGCAAAAGCTAGCTAATATCTAACAGTAGCTAAAAGCTAAAATGAACAA
>NC_056504.1:46488117-46539832 GCF_014905685.2 Nematolebias whitei
AGAAGGATAGTTAATAACTAAAAGTAGCAGAAGGCTGACTAAAAGCCTAAAGTAGTGGAACATTAGCTAAAAGCAGCAAAAGCTAGCTAATATCTAACAGTAGCTAAAAGGTAAAAATAATATTCTATGGTGACAAACGTAGAGCAAGTATGATGTAGCAGATATTAAAAATAATATATTTTTTTAAGTAATTGAAGATATCTCAAAGTATTTCACTAGGGAAACCATTTGTTAATAAAATTATTGATTTGAAAAGTATAAAAGTTTTTTTTTTTTAAGTTACAGCACGGTTCAGTTTAAACACAACCACTGACAGCACATTGTTTACTGAAGTAGCTGCAAAAAATCTAAACAAAAACAAACAGCAGTTACATCCTTGATATGATGATGAGGTGATCAAAATCTATAAGCAGCAAATATTCTGAAATTCAAAAGTTATTTGGAAATGATTTGTCTCTTTACTGCCTTTAAACTATTTCCATCCATTATCTTTACCCGCTTCCTCCTTTCTGGGGTCACTGGTTTCCATGTCCAGCAGTCACTGTGCGAGAGGCGGGGGACACCCTGGACAGGTCTCCAGTCCCTCACAGGGACACAGAGACAAACAGCCATTCACTCTCTCACCTAGGGACAATTTAGAGTTACCAATCAGCCTTCAAACTCCACCCATAAAGGCCTCCAGCTGGGATTTGAGTCGGCGATCTGCTCGCCGAGAGGCGGCAGCTCTACCAACTGATCCACCGTGCCGTTAAACTATTTGATTCAGAAAATGACAAGGCTGCTGTCGCAGTATCGATGTTGTTGACTTGTTGCGTAATATTCTTCGCCGTTTGCAGGTTTTAAGCTGAGCCACACGTCTGCTTATACGACTATAGATAAGAAACCCAACGTATCCGTCTTTTGACAAGAACAAATTTTAGAAGACATATGATTAAAATCACACCGCTTTGATCTCTGCAGATTTAGGCCCAAACCAAGCAGCAAAGTCAGGAAAGTTCAGCTCTTTGTAAATCCATAAATAGCTGCCGTCTGAACTGAGTGTTTGTTTTGCTCCAGCTGTGTATCCTCCCCTGAACGCCCCAGCAGGCAACATGTTCGGCAACATGCCCGGCTATGAGGGAATGGGAGCAGGTAAGAACAGTTCAGCTCTCGTCAAAGAAAATGTCGTTTTGCAGCTAATTACAAATTTACCACCCTCGTTTCAGGTTACCTGCCTCCCCCCATGCCTTCAGAGCCTGTCGCTCCACCCCAACCTGGACCCCCACCTGACAACTGGAAGTAAGAGGCTGCACCGCTCAACTGGTTACTGTGGCTGCAAATGTTTTTTTTGTTCACATCTGTCGTGCTTCTGTGTGTTTAGCATCCCTGCTCTGTCAGAGGAGGTTGCTCGAGATGCGTTCAAGAGCTATGCATCATCTCATTGCTGCTACGGTTCGGATCCGGCAGAAAAAGGCGTCATCACAAACATGGAGCCTTTCAACGCTTTCAGGGTGATCTGGTTTTACGGTGTAGCGTTGCTGTTGTTGGTGTTGAGTACAAATCATGCAAACAAATAATCCCCAGCTGTCGTCTGCAGAGTGGGAGACTTTCTGTCCTGTTTGTTTGGTTTTATTCTGGGATTATTGCTCGTTCATACAAATATAACCTGTTGTCTTTGTGCAACAAATTATTCTAAACTACAAAAAGAAGGTTTTGTGAATGAGCAGCAGTTAGCTTATTGCTGCTGTCTTGATCATTAAATATAAGCAATGAATTAGCAGGACACTAGAGAGCAGCACCATCTTAATAAGTGAGGGAAACGGCTTGTGATGGTTTTTTTTTATTATTATAGCAAAGTACGAAGCAAAAAAAGCTAAGATTTAATGTAAATCAAATATTGATTCTGTGCAGTTTTATCAGTAAAAATATAAAAGAAGAGACGAAAGCATAGCTAAAATTAGCTAAACTGTAGCTAAAAGCTGGAGTTAATTAAACTTTAAAGAAAAGCTCAAATTAGCTAGACGCTTTGTAAGAGCTAAAAGATATATAAAAAAGACAAAAGTCAAAAATGTATGATGAAGTGGGTTTCAATCAGAATGTTTTTAGATCCCAATGCACTTTTAAGGGAAACGTTTTTGTAAATAAAGTTGAAAACTTCAAAAAGTATAGCAGTTGCGAACATTGAAACCATACTATTTCCAGCTGAGCTGAACGTTTTAATTTATGGTACTTAAAAAAAGCACACGGCGTGCAGAAATAATTTTGACTGCACAAAATGTAAGGAAGAAACGTTAAACAGGAAAACTAGGTTGTGAATGCTGACTCAGCACGTAAGTTGTCTTTACAGACTGACAACAAGTCCAGCCGCAGTAATGTGTGTCAGTTCTCACTTTTTATCAAAGACAAAGTTGTTTTTATGCCCAAATCTGTTTTGTATCCGTGCAAATCACTTGGAAATCTTAAGATTGTTCATTTTTTATGAACTCGATGGAAAATTAGCTGCAAAGACGAGAAACTCTGAGATGAAGAATTTTAGATGTCAAAATTATTCCTTTTTAACAACTACATAAAATGAAAAGTACATAAAAGTAGCAGACGGTGTGAAGAGTCTCTTTTGCTAGAAAGTTATAATCGTGTTACAGTAGTCCCTCGCTACTTCACGGTTCGTTTATCGAGGACTCGCTCTATCGCGGTTTTCCAAAATAAGATGGGGCATGACACACAAATGGCTGATTGATGGATGAGCCGCACGATCGGCATGCCATTTTTATTTAAACTGAATTATTTAAAATTACTTGGCACCTGCTGCACCTGTGTGTCCCGTCTCCGCTCTGCAGCGGAGAAGTGGGCGTGGCCAAGAGCGCTGGCAGGGAGCTGAAATCATGACATTCTGTGCTCTTTTAGAGCATTAAGAGTTTAGAAACAATGTTTAGAATATTGCAAGAGTGTGGTAAGGTTTTAAAACACCTTTATATACCTGTATATAAATACTGAAATAAACTACTACTTACGTCTGGATTTTTCGGCCTATAGGTCGCAGGTTTTTTGCATAATTTAAATGCCCTGCAACTTATACGCTGAAGCGACTTATTTATGGATTCTTTCCCATATTTATAAACCAATTTTTGGCTGAGATAAAACCGTTTTCATTCTGACTGAAAATATTGAACAGCGCCATTTTCAGCCACTAGATGGCACTCGAGTAGTATGGCATGCCATTGTGTAATAGGAAAAAGTGGCTATTAATGAAGCATTCGGCTTGCCATACAGCCACCTTCGTTCTGCTCGCTTGGAGCAACCGTCAAATCAGCTTCATTTCGCTGCCCCGGTGAAACGCAGCTGATTTGACCATTGAAGTGCATTTATTAAGTAAAAGTTCAACTGAGACACACCTTTACTATAATGTCGAGCAAACAAATAATTGTTTAAGTGTTAATCTTGTTCAATTCTTAAGTCCTCCCGTGCACACATCCGCCATTTGGCAGTCGATCTATTTTTGGTGCAACACCAGCCCACATTTAGAGGTAGTCAGTGGTGACGCATAATAGATGCAATGTACACAGCGAAGCAACATATTTATGGATTTTTCCACTTTATTAGACCTATTTGGACTGATGCGACTTATAGGGCAGTGCGGTGCGACGTTGGAAAATACGGTACTTGTACTACTGTTCCTACTTTGCGTTTTTTTTCTTATCGCTTCAGTGTACGGATCCCCCGCGATAAACGAGGGACTACGTGACAAAACACCATGTCTAAACAAGTCACGAATCAGTTCAGTCTGTCTCTATCCAGTAATACCAGTTGTTTTTTTTTTTTTTTTGAAAGTATAAAATCAGTTTTCCTCTTTCACAGTCAGCCAAAATGTTATTTGTTCACCGTGTTCAGACAGGATGTCGTGTTTTCTGTTCCACAGTACCGTCTGGAGACGTTCATTGAGTCCAGGTCGACTGAAATGACCCAAAAACCTTACGAAGGTAATTTATTTTTATTCATTTTTTGTTCTAAAACCCTGAAAATATTCTTATTTTTCTGCTGTGAGGTTAAAAAGACCATCATTTGGATTTCATCTTGAACGAGGAGTTTTCACATGAACGTGGTGACGAGGTGGCTGAGCAGTTTGTGACGAATTCTCGTGTTTTCAGGTCTCATCACGATGTTAAAAGTTTCTCTGACTCGGATTCAACACATCTAAAAACAAAAACAACACGAGAAGCATATTTTTGAATCTACAACCCTGCAGATTTTAGGAAACACCTTTTTTTTGTTGTTGTTTTATTGACAAACCTGCACAAACTTTCCAGTGATGAATCTGATTTGTGTTAGTATTTGCAAATCCCTACATTCTTTGGCTTTAGAATTTTTGGCCAAAAACATTTTTGTAAGCGAGCGTTTGCAGAGATCTGTGTACAGTAGTTCTTAGCTAACGTATAGTAAAATTGTATATCTGAAGAAGAAACTTGACTTAGCAGAAATACACTTCTTCAACCAACTAGAAGCTGACGCTTTCTGAGATGTTTTCTTTAATTTCAACGTTTGTGCTCAATAATTCAGATAAAAAATCCAACAAAGTTCAGTCAGGTCATCTGGACGGTTTCTTTTTTTTTTGTTTTTTGTTGAGATGTTTTGCATGATCCAAAGGACTTCATCAGTCCGTGGAACCACGAACTAAATTAGTCGAACAAGCAGCACACTCCCATAGTGGACCAGTCAGTTTGCTGGTGATAAGATGGTTTCTGGAGTCCGCCCTCTCCCCCTTCGACTCCTCTGAGGCAGCCATGGCCAAAGTGGTTCAAAACATCAAAGTTCATGCTCAGTGGTCCTTGTCACCAGCAAACTGGTTGGTCCACTGTGTGAGTGTGCTGATTGTGGGACTGATGAAGGACGAAACGTCTCAACAAAAACAAAAGAAAAAAGAAACCATCCAGATGACCGGACTGAACTTTGTTGGGTTTTCTTCAGTTCCTCTTTTTCCAACATGGTTTACAGTGAGACATGTAGAGTTCACCGTAGGAGGTTTTGAGTGACGGTTTACTGTGGTTTCTGTCCTCGCAAGGTGAGACAGCCGACTTCTACAGCCAGCCCGCCCCGCGACCCTGGGAGGTGCAGGTCAAGACCCCCAACCTCTTCACTAACCACTCTGAGGAGGTCCGTGTACCCTTCACCGCCTCCATTAAGGTGATTTTTTTATATATATTTTAAAAAGGTGGTTATTTTTTGATGACACTGACTTTGGTGTCTTTGACTTATGCACAGCACTGACTTAACCGGGAGTGTCCTGGTTTTGAAGCAATGCATCATGGGTAGTAATTTAACCTGACCAGCAGATGCAAACCCTCATCAGGCCACATGACAATGAAGTTTTTTTTTTTTGTTTTTTTTTTGTGAGGGATCTGTTGCAACTGTTCTCCAGCTTTAGTTTTTTGATGCTACCTTTTCTTCTGGTGTGGCTCTAATTATTTTTAAACCATAAGAAATGTTCTTATCCAGTAGTTTCAAGGTCAGAAGGTTACCGGTCACTGTTTTCTGTTGATTTGAAGGGCTTTGGTTTATTTATTTATTTAGGTTTTGTTTTGGTCATGCATGGTTATGAAGGCCACAAAGGAGCTTCTATGTGATTTCAAAATAAGTTGTGTGCCCCCACCGGATGTCAAGTCGTCCTCTACGTGGGCTTCAATGAGCCAGGTAACCTCCACCCTTTCAGTCATCCTCTGGAAGTCTTACGTGATCTTATCGTTGGAGTTACAACAGTTCTCTTTCCAAATATTAACACGGGACTAAATTTAATTAGAGGCTCGGACAGTTTTCTAATTACATTTTCAATGTATGAAATGTTCTTCTTGACGTTGTTGCAGGAACTGTTGAAGGCTCATTTCGATCCTTTGAGATGTGTCAGGGAACCAAAAGACACTTTATTGAAGTCTTTGCAGATGTTATTGGGGTCTATATTAAGTTCTGTTTCCAGAGGGTTCTGTGAACTCTTTACACGCTCTGAAGGAGTTGACCGAAGCAGACCACGTTATAGGTCATAAAATGCCAAGTCGGTGGTCTCGAGATGATCTCTAGAAAGCAAATTCATTTTAACGTGATTCATTTTAGCATTGTTTTGGTATATTGAAAATTGAATTTATATTGAATTTATATTATATTGAATTGCGCCGCTCAAGGTGGCTGCATGTTGGAGCAGCTCTGTTGCTTTCATTCTGAGATTTTGCTTTTGGAAACTTTAATTCCTGGTTTTCTGGATGTAAATCCCATTTTTTGGATGATTGTTTCCTCTGGTATCAGATGCTGTGCAGCCGGAAAGATTTTTACTGAAACATTTTTTGGTTTTGGACATTTGTTATGATGCGTAACCATGGCAACAAGGCAGTTTTCTACAACAACAGCAGCTGATTAACATCTCAAAAGCTCAAATAATATCTCAACTATGGCCCCAACTCTCAAATGAGTTGAAAAGGATGTTCTGTGGACGCATTCTCATCTACCTGCCAGCTGTGCTCGAGTGCCTGACCACTGAGATCCTGGAACTAGCAGGAAACACGGCTCACAACAGCAGAAGGACAGGATCGTCTCTCGGCACCTACAGTTGACCGTCCACAGCGACGAGGAGCTCAGCAGACTGCTGGGAGGAGTGGCCATCGCTCTGGGAGGAGTTCAGCCCAGCATTCAGGCGGTCCTACAGTCCAGGGGAACCGAGAGGCCAGCCGAGTCTGGATGGACGGATCGGACGGCATCTGCAGCCAGTTTCTTAGGATCCACTGTGAGATGGACCTTTACAAGAGATCCTTCCTGTCTACAGCCTTCAGCATCTATAACATCTCTTAATGAAATGAGGATAACGAGTTATAACAACAAAATAATTTCCCTTTGGGATTAATAAAGTATTGTTGAATTGAATTGAATTGAATTGAATAACGTTTCCTATAAATAAAAAATGGTCATCATTAATGTGTAAATTCATATATTTTGTTGTTTAGGCTGTTTTTGTTGTCATGGTGCTCGTGTGTAATTGGAGGTTTAGTAAGATTTAAGACCTTCATCCAGCAGTAGTTGGGTTGCAAACATCTAACACTGTTCAGCCAGAAGCTTAAACCTTTGGGAACCACAAATCTACAAGTTGTTTTATGGTTTAGTTAATATTGAATAAAGGATTTCTGAAGTTTTGGAAGGGCCACCCAGCAGATGGTCCATCAGGGACAATCAGGATGTTATAATCATAAAATTTACAAGTTTTATATTGACTCGATAAATGTTTTGTTTGTAAGTTTGCATTGTTAAAAGAACTGACTGTAAGGTCAAATTTAAACTAAGTGATATATGATTATAGCACTGAGGTGTCCAGTTATAACCAGGATTTTGAGAGATTGTGTGGCTCTTAAAGGCCATAATGTTTTATTTTTAATTTTTTACTTGTGTATACACATTTGTGTGTTTGTGTAGGAATGCGATGGCTGCCATGGCAAAGGGAAGAAGCCCTGCCAAAACTGCACTGGAAGTGGATATGTAAGAAAAAAACAAGTTAAACAGTAAAATAATAGTAAAAATATCTATAGGTGTGTAATATTTGTCGCTGTGGTGTATTTTTAAACAACAAAAGGCCTTGATATTTAGTGTGTTTAATTAAGAAAAAAAAGTTTTTGTGTGTAGAAATCCTGCACAGGATGCGACGGCTCCGGGAAGAAGGACGATGAAAACTGCAGTAGATGCAACGCAACAGGAAAAGACAAGTAATGCAGTTCTGCTGTTAAATAATATAACGTTAAAGAGTCGGATTCAATAAATCAGACGGATGGTAAATTTGTTTCAGGCCTTATGGAGCACCTCCAAGTACATAACCATTATATAGACACCCTTTTTTTTGTTGGTGAAATCAACCCCTCCTCTTTAAGAGACTGTAAATTTATAGTTGTTGGTCAAAACCCTTTAAAGGTATTGAATGGGGGGGAAATAGCTTTGCAGAAATTTTGTGCAACTTCAAGTAAATGGATGCCAGTGTTATTTTAACAACTCAATATGTAAAGTAAATATGGCAGTAAAGCCCAAAATGCATATAATAATAATAATTTTATTTAAAAAGCGCCTTTCATGACACCCAAGGACACTTTACAGTAAGAACAAAGATCAACAGGAATAAAATGCATAAAGAATATAAAATACATACAGCAAAATTAAGGATAAGCGAGTCTAAAGAGATCTCTCACTGGTTACTGTTTACATCATCTCTGCAGCTGGACTGAAGACACAAATCCTTTTATACTCTCTACAGAATGCAAAACTGTATTTTTGTCTAATATAACTTTAAAGTAATGAAACTGCAGTTTTTTCTGATTTGTCATCAATACTTTTACAGTGTTTGCTTTAACCTAAAAAGGGAAGCAGCTGTTTGAAAGAGAAGTTACTTCGCTCCAATCCACAAATGTTGCTTTAAATTCTGTCACCAGGACTTGCGCTGGATTTGTTAAGAACGTATAAAATGTGGCGCATCTTCTAATGTCTGTTTGTGTGTCGAGGTGTTCAAACTGTAATGGGAATGGGACAAAGCAGTGTGAAACCTGCAAAGGCAAAAAGCAGCTGTTGGCCTACATCAAACTCAAAGTGGAGTGGTGAGTATCCGTAAAGCACCGCAGCTCTACCAGGAAGGGGCTGGGGAGGGCACGTGTGGGTTCTCAACAGTAAATTGGGTTTCTGGAATGTTTTCAAGAGTTTTTAGAAAAGTTGAACACGTGATTTTGATATGAAGTTGCCTGAGGTCTTACAAAATACTCCAGTAATTTTGGGTTGGGGGGTCAAACAGTTTGATGAACTCCTAAGGCCTTTAGACATTAAAGAGTTAGGTTTGATTTTTGCAGGGGGTGAATGTGAAGATGTTGGCATTTGATTTCTCGTGGGTTTTACTGGCAGTTTTTGATGTCGCTTTATTTGTGATTTTTGTGATAAGACACTTCCCGGGAGAGTTGAAGAGAGTTGCTTTAGATCGTTCTTGAGTTTTTGAAAGGATTGGTGACTCGTTTGTGCCTTGCAACTCTCGAGCAAAACAATAATTCAAGATTCCAAACATCCTTGTAGAAACTGAAATTGAAAATATTTAAGTCTTATTGACCGATCAAAAGTTAAACAAGAGTGTTTTAATTGTGTTTATGCTGTACATAAAATGAGATGCGGTGACAACTCTTCATAGCAGCAAGCGTAAGTAAGTTTCTTTCGGCTGTTCCCTCTTCAGAGGTCGTCGCAGCGAGCAGACTTGCATGAAAGATTTAATTTGTTTTATGCCGGATGCCTTACCTGACACGACCTGGGCCCAAACCCGCAACCTCAGGATCACAAGACTGCAGCACTGAACACCTGGCTACCGCACAAGAGCAAACAATGAAAAGAACATCTCTCATGAGACACACCTGTCTTGCATGTGCAGCATTGTCACTACAGACAATACTGCACTTGTGAGACAGTACTACACTGTTCAGTTCAATGAACACACGACACAGTGCACTGTAGGAGAGAGGAATGGGTCTCAATGTCCCGAGAGGAGTAGCAGCAGAAATCCTGGGTGACATTGGTTGCATTATATTGTAGGTCTGTAGCTTAATATGTCTGTAGGAACAGTATGGCTAGATGTATATAGTACATGTACAAATTAATGCATGACAAAGTAACGAAATAATAATAAAGTGGCAAATCAAAGGGTGTGAAGACATAAAGTACAGCTCTAAGGTAGAAGAAGTTTCTCAGCCTTATTGCCCCAGCTCCAATGGCTCTGCAGCAGTGGTAGAGAAAGTACTCAAACACTGTACTTAAGTAAAAGTACAAATAAACAGACAATGTACTCTAGTAAAAGTAGAAGTACCACATTAACATTTTTACTTGAGTAAAAGTATTTGCTTTTAAAAATACTTTAAAAGTGCTTGCTGAATGTAATACCTAATGCAATGGTCTACAGTATCATTAAATGTACTACCGTATGTGTATTTTCTGTAATACATTAATAGTGTTGTCATTTTAATGAACAATGCTGCAGATAATTCATGTTTTTATCGTGTTTACTCTGTGACACAGTTCACACTTGGACTTGTGATTCTGTGCGTCAGGATTTCAGGGATGACATGAGTTAAATGTCATTAATCAAAATAAGAAAGAGGAACGATTCTACGTTTGAAAGTTTTTATTTAACACAAAGTAAAACCAATGTGTCATTTTAACTGCAGTAAACACATTTAAGTAAAAGTTGTCTGCCTGAACAAAAGGAGCATTAGACCGAACAAAGGAATATCTGATCATTTCAACTCCAGTTTGTCATCAACTCTAGTTAAAATACAGTCGTCAACCTTGTAATGGGTCAATACTGAACAATATTTTAAATTCCTGACAACATTTTCAAAACTTGGACCAGAGTGTCAAGACATTTGGAGACATCTCTTGTCTCCTAACATCATGAACTGACACATTTTAATACTGCTACAAAAATTTTCTTCAGAAGAAGTTGGTTTTCAAAGTTTTTTTGAGTCCAGTCCGGCTCTTTTGGAGAGAGAATCTGTCCTGCTGTACTGAACAGTCTTTCAATAATCTTTCAATAATCTTTCAATAGTCTTTCAATAGTCTTTCAATAGTCTTTCAATAAGGCCATGGGTGGTGTGTATCTTCTGGCTGACTCTCCGTGGTGGAATCCATTTTGGGTGTGTTAGTGGTGCTGCGGGTGCGCCCAGCTCAATGACGTAAAGTAGTCCCACCCTACTTCGTGGTTAGTTTATCTCGGATTCGCTCCATCGCGGTTTTTCAAAATAAGATTGGACATGACACACAATTGGCTGATTGCTGGATGAGCCGCATAGTCGGCATGAAATTTTTATTTAAATTATTTTAAATTATTCAGCACCTGCTGCATATTTGTGCCGCCCAAAGCAGCAGAGCTTCCTCCTGCAGTTTGTGCAGCCCTTACTGCTGCAGCTGAACAGCTGATCAGCTGTTCAGCGTGCAGAGCGGAGAAGTGGGCGTGGCCAAGAGCGCTTGCAGGTGGCAAAGAGCAGAGGAGGCAGGGAGCTGAAATTAAGACATTCTGTGCTCTTTTAGAGCGTTTAGAAACATTGTTTAGAATATTTCAAGAGTGTGGGAAGGGTTTAAAATGCCTTAATATATATATCTATATAAATAATAAAATAAACTACTACTTGTACTACTATTCCTACTTTAGGGGATAGATCCCCCGCGATAAACGAGGGACTACTATATACTAGAATATACGTCACTGGCCCAGCTCTTCTTGAAGGCGGGTTTAACGTTACCTGCCCACGTTGCAGTGGATCAATGGACCAACTCCCCTCTCGCCATTGGTTACTTTCAAACTAACGAACAAATAAAAAAAACGCAACGTGAATATAACGTGTAATGCAACACATTATAGAAATGTAGCGTAGTAGAAAGTACAGATACTTTATGTAAAGTGTAGTGGAATAAAAGTTGAAAGTACCTGCATTTAATTCTACTTAAGTAAAATACAGATACATGAAAGTGTACTTAGTTACATCCCACCACTGATGGCAGGATATATGCATGTGCAAATTAATGCATGACAAAGTAGCGAAATAATAAGTA
This sequence comes from Nematolebias whitei, assembly GCF_014905685.2. NCBI lineage: Eukaryota > Metazoa > Chordata > Actinopteri > Cyprinodontiformes > Rivulidae > Nematolebias > Nematolebias whitei. The sequence continues at coordinate 46,499,686 of NC_056504.1, forward strand.
ATAAAGTGGCAAATGAAATGTGTGAAGCTCTAAGGCAGAAGAAGTTTCTCAGCCTGATTGTCCCAGCTCCAGTGGCTCTGCAGCATTTTCAAGTTGGTTAACGAGCAAACGGGTGATTTCCAGGATGTGATGCATCTTTAACAATAGGTGTTATTTTCTTTAACAGTATGTCAAAAACACACGGTCCATGTCTAGAAGAGTAGACCTAATGATTTCTGGCCCTGACTTTAAAACACTTCTGGTTCTCAGCTGTTAGCATACCACACAGCAGAGGAGAATACCCTCGACAGTGCTACAGTAAAGGGGAGGTGTGCCTATTTTAAATACGAGAGCAGGCTTGTTGCAAGAATTCCTGAACAATTTATTTGAAAGAAAAGCCTTCAGGGCTTTCACATGCTCATTTTGATTCCAGCAAAGGCTTAAATGGATCATGAGAACGCCTAATGGTTCTTAGACAAGTTCGGAGAAATCAGATGTCGGATAGAAAGTTCTTCTAGCTTAAAAAAATGCAAGTTCCTGTAGGATGTTCCGGTTTTAGAGCCTTGGAAGGTTTTCATACACGTTTATGGTCTTTTAAAAGAAAAAAGACGTTAACTGAGACATTTATGGTAAGCTTGCAGTATTCTCCTGAGAATGCTTTTATGCAAAACTTGCAGCGCATTTAAATATATTTCAGGGAAGTGAGAAGAGTTTATAAGACCTTTTTAAAAAGTTCCAAACGCATCAAGATATTTAGTTCTGATCGGCGTTTTACAACCTTTTATTATATGTAGTAAAAATAGACCGACGCCATTGATTGTCTTTTATAATGACTTTGCATCTTTATGACAGACCAGCAGACAGAACTGTAAGCATTAAGGATGAAGAAGACAACATTCATCAACATTCACATATTTCAGTCTTAATCCACTTGCTTGATTTCTGACTCTTTGTTTGCAGACCTTCATGAATGTTTGGCTCGTTGCCACTTCTTTTTATATTTCGTGGCGGGGCCTCTCTGCCCTTGGGAGTCAAAGCATCTGTTTTCCTGCACCTGTTGTCTCTGCGCCAGAGCTTACACTTAAACAAAAACAGAAGATATAAATCTTCACATCAACATCAATAGATGCGCTATAATTATATTCTCCAGTCAAACACGCATTCATTGTGTTAATGAATGCAATGCTCGTTACAGCATCTGTGAAAAACGTATTTAATTTTATACAGCACTAGTTCTGTTCATGTTTGCATCGCGCATAGGTTGGATATTATAAATGTGGAGCAGTTTGCATGAATGTTGTGAATAATTTGTGTCTCTGTTTATTTAGGAAAACCAATGTGGATAACCATGTTGTGGAGCAGAACTCTGGGCTAAAGGTTGATGACCTGGGTTCAGTGAGCGGCAAGGAGCTGTTCAAGAACAGCCAGTACATGGTAAACACACACACCACATAGATTATTATCACATAAAGTCTTACAACTATCTATATTATAGAGTTTAAACAAATTATCAAAATCTTTCAAAAATGATTGAATATCATCGTATTGTTTTTAAAGTTTGAGAAGTCCTTTAATTTTTATCTTAAGATCTTAAAACTTTTAAAAGTTGTAATTGCATTTTTCATAATAAATTGCTTTTTAGATTACAAAAAATATCTACAGTAGTCCCTCGTTTATCACTGGATCCATACCCTGAAGCCCCATGATAAGTAAAAAAAACACGAAGTAGGAATAGTAGTACAAGAAGTAAGTAGTAGTTTATTTTAGTATTTAAATATATATATATATATATATATATATATATATATATTAAGGCATTTTAAACGCTTTCCATACTCTTGCAATATTCTAAACAATGTTTCTAAACGCTCTAAAAGAGCACAGATTGTCATGATTTCAGCTCTCTGCCTCAGGCGGCACTCTGGCAGCGCTCTCGGCCACGCCCACTTCTCCACTGCAGAGCGGAGGTCTGACACGCTGCAGGAGGGAGCTTCCTCTGCAGCTGTGGGCTGCACACAGGTGCAGCAGGGGCTAACTAATTTTAAATTATTTATTTTAAATAAAAATTCCATGCCGATCGTTCGGCTCATCCGTCAATCAGCCAGTTGTGCGTCATGTCCGATCTTATTTTGAAAAACCACGATAGAGCGAGTCTGTGAAAAACGAACTGCGAAGTAGCGAGGGACTACTGTATATATAATTTTGCCTTTAATGACAATGACCCAGCATGCTGTGCTTTTGACTCTGTAATCTATATTGTGGCTTTATGATCATTTTGTTTAAAAGACTCAAGTGGCTGAGTTCCTCGAAGTCTAATGCAGTCATATTATCATTTCAAGAATAAAATGTTTAAAACCAAAAGCCATTTCAAAAGAGCACAGTGTGCCAAGTGGACTTTAAGATGGGGGAAATTTTTGAACTTTGTTGTTTACTTTTTCTTTGGCAACCCTCTAGATAATACCACAGACCAGAACTCTCTTTTTTGAAAGCATTCAATAAAATCCACGTGATGCACAGATTGTTCTTCAGATGAGTTTAGAGGAGCAGTGGCGTGATTAAAGTCTGCTGCTACAGGAATAACAGTTTATTAAGTTTTAAGTGTGTGTCTCCTCACAGGTCTACCCGCTGTATGGGTTCCCAAACCCTACCATTTACGAGGCCTCTGAGCGTCTGATTAAAGAGCATCAATCCAAGTATGCTCAAACCTTCAGGATCCTGCAGCAGGTGGGAAGTAAAAAAACATAAAGCTGACAGCTTCTAAAATTATTCATTCAGTTTTGGCAATATAGACCGAATTTTCTTCCTTAATTTTAGACTGACGGGTGGGACCAAATACATCATATACATTTACTATGATGTGGCCAGTTAGATATGAAATTTAACATTACCTGTGCTCAGGAAGAAAATAGTCATTTAGAATAAAAATGACAGTGAAAAGTTAGTACGTTCTATTTAACGTAAGTAACAAAATGAAATCTCAGTTGAGGCATAAATCAAAATTTTAGGAGTTTTATGCAATAGCATAGAATAAGAATAGTCTGTTAATGTTAAAGGGGGTTTGTGAGAGGAGAAGTATTTTATTATCTTTAAAAATGAGTATTTTATTGAAATCTGAAGTTGTTTAAGTGCCTCTTGCTGCAACCACTGAACCCGCTTGGATTTTAAAAGATAAGTTTAACTGACATGCTTGTAAAGAATGATAAAAAGGGAAGTTGGTCAGTTTAATGCCATTAAAAGTTTCCTTCTCCTTTTTGTCCATGCTAAGCTAACATGTTAGAAGCAGACATGAGAATTTCCCATAAAGTTCACTTTTTCCACTAACGTGCCTCTGCATCTGTGTCTCCCAGAGGCAGACTGTGGAGCTGATCCCCATTACTAAAGTAAACTACAAGTGGAAAGAAGGCATGCACGTCTACTTCGTCTACGGAAACGAAAACAAAGTCAGCGCCGAGAACTACCCGGACAGCTGCTGCTGCGTCATCCTGTAGACCCACAAACCCACGGCTAAATACAAACTCGTCTCGTTTTATTTCGCTTTGCATTCTAATGTTTCCACATTAAATGATCCACAACCTCATTGTTTGAAGACATAGTCGACTAACTAGTGTTTTGGTAAACAAAACAAATTTTCTGGTGGGTTTTCTGCATGTTACAGAAGCTGTGGTGCTTCTCCGTGCATCCTGATGACAAAGTAAAGACAATAGCTGGGTTCAGCTGATTTATCTGTGGTTTTATCTTCAAATAATACTCAATATTAATTATTTTAGGCTGGTTAAACATACTGTAGAGTTTTTTTATTGCCTTTATGGCACTTAATCCATTTTTATCACAATATTGCAGTTTATTAAAACCCTGTGCAAGTTTGTTTTGAATGAATGAATGGTTTAATTGGTCGAACAGTTTCAAACAAATAACCAAATCCTATATGAACCAAAAGGAATAAGCAGAAGCCATAGGCTTATTATGCCTCCCCTTTCAATCTCCATGGATTTCCCAGAACACAGAAATATACAAAATCAACAACCACACATGAACAAAAGAAGAAGAAAATACCCATCAGTGTACATCAGTGTTCAATATATAATTATTAGTAACATATGGAAATGTAATGCTGATTACTGAATAATTATCATCATCACAACTTCTAGTACTATAAACTAACTCTTCATTTATTTGCATTTTAATTTATTTCTAAAACTTAAAATAGAGATACTAAATTTATTCCACAGCTTTACACGCAGAACTGAAACACATCTGTAATTGACTTTAGTTCTTACTTTTCTTACTTCAAAAACAAAAGACCCTCTTAAGATTATCATCACTTTCCCTTAACTTGAAAAATCTTTTGAAAGTCTTGTTTTTAACCTGATTGCCCGAGTTCTTATCGCTCAAATTTAAAGACGAAGACCTTACGAATGGATTTGTAGTATTAAAAAGGGCATTATTTATTAATCTACTTACTCATTTCTGAAGTTTATATACTGGGTCTATGTTAGTTTCATGTACATTATCCCAAACGTCCACACATGTATGGCACTATAAGTGAAAAATAAAGTATAAGCAAACAACTTGTACTTATTTCTCCAGTTTTATAAGCGATGCTAACCAATCATTCACCTTGATGTCCTTAGTATTCTATAAATACCTCATATATTGTGTAAAAAGTTGCTGTTTTACCAACAAGCTGGTGCCTTTATGTGTCTGGTGCATCAGTATTCCTAAAAAATAACCTCACTTTTAGTATATCTCAAGCTGGAGCAAACAGAATAAGTGACTTTATAATAAGTAAAATTGTCAATAATAATGTTAGAGGCATTGAAGTTTTGCCTGTTTTCCTCAGATCCCAGTAAAACAGCTCCTCAAATATAGAATATTGTTTTTTCTTCGCAAACCCTGTTGTCTTGATAAAAATATCTAAAGATGATAAAGGAATAATTTTGGCTTCTGACTACCTCGTTTCAGCTTACACCTTCCTTACATTCAGTCAAGTGCGACTATAAGTCATTGTCACGTGTTACTGGCAGCTCTCCTCTTAGTGATGTGGGTTTAATGTTTGCCAGAAGAACAGACGCACCATCAAAACCTCAACAATACAGTTCTGCTTGTTTCTCTTGGTTTTTTTAATTATTTTTTTTACATGTAAAAAGAAACCCGTCTGTTAAATGTGGATATTTTAAGGTCAGAATTTAATCGTTTTCTAATTCGAGGCACAAAAGTCAGTTTGTTTTTAAAGTTAAAGTGAGAACATTAGAAATGTTTGGTAATTTGTGGCTCGGGGAGTGGTCGCAGGATGTTGGTCAACTCCTCAAAATGGTTCCACAGAAGAGTTTCTGAGCCACTTCCTATTTATATGTGCTGCGTACTTTCTGTTGCGTTTATTGCAGATTATGCTACTTTTATTCAAATAAACGTTAGAAGAAGAAAGATCTTTTTAAGGCAGTCTGACATCATTCAAAGTCAACTTGCCTTCCTTCAGAGAACTGCCTGTTTTATTACGACTGTCTGTGACTCTTTATAGGACAAAGCCACTTCAGTTTTGTATTTTTGTCTAATATTATTTAACCGCTCATTTGAGTTTTCATTTTTGTACTTGTAAAAGCTGTTGAATATGACATAATGCATGCATTTACATGTAGTCTCTGCTCATTTAATATAAAAATATCAACCTCATAATAATCTCCCAGTCAGAATACACAGTAATCTTTACTCTGTGTGTGCTTTGTACTGCCCGTGCTCTTGAACGCAGTTTATTTTTATGCGCTTTATACGTCAGATTAAACGTGCCCTTTAAACATAGAATGTATGTTTACCAGCAGCATTAATGCCTTAATATGGCACTGTGACTAACAAACACATCTATCTTGTGCTACTAACTTTTAAAATTGCATATGAATAAAAAGTAACCTCTCTCGCCTCAGTTCTGACTTTTTTACACTTTATGGAAAATATATTTGGGTGTTCATCAAGATGCAAAATAAGTATACTGTAATGCCAGAGGATTTTGGTCATAGGTTATGAAGTTACGGATATATTATTACTAGTGATCTTTTCCTTAAACAACCAAGTTGTCTCTCAAAACTCTCCTGAAGAGATGCTCATGGACTATCTGTGAAGGCCAGGAGTGCCATGTAAGACTACAGCTGACTTTGAGGACACCCACTGAAACCTTGTCAGGCTGATAAGGATATAAAAAGTGAGCGGACAATACAGCATTTGCAGATCATAGAGACCTGGCTTCATGTGTATACATTTAACAAATTGATGTGAACTTATTCTGATATCTTGCAAGTAAAACTGCTGGATATAAATCTTCACCGGCCTGATGTGAGCGTGGTTCATTTGAGTAAGCATCATTTAGGGTGCTTTCCTTGTAACATATAATTTGCTTGTTAATTTAATAATTTGTAGAAAAAAGTTTTCTGATTATTATCAGAGTATTCCTTCCTAAATTGAGTTCAGGAGAGGTCTGGGGAAGAGCTACAGAAATCAAATGCATTTTAAAAATTGCCACCGATATAACATATTTAGTCTTAAGAGATAAAAACAGCAATCATAAATGCATAAAAATTATAAAATATTTGACAAGCTTCTTTGTCAAATTGCCTATTAGCAGTATACAGGTATGTACATGTACAGAGTCAGGGTCCAGAGTCTGCGACGTTTATTTTGTGGGTTTAGTTTAAATTTTGGTAAATTGAGGTATAAATTACCTGCAAGCCATCACTGTTGTATAGAAAATTAGATGCAAACAGGTTTTCTATAGTGTAGATCAGGACTATTTAACTGGTGGGCCAAATCGTGTCCAAATGCATGGCAGGCACATCGGAAGTGTGTCTACATTTCTATCTCCGTTAATGCGGCCCAAACCACAGCGTCTACCCCCGCAAAAGTTATATCAAAACGACTGGCTCGGCCCCGTGATGTGTGCTATTACTTTTATTGGCATTTCGAGTTACCGTGGCGACGCAATTAGCGAACAAAGGCACAATATTTCACCAACTCCAGGAAGTTGGTGACTGCCCACTTATTCTACACCTGAAAAGCGTATCTTTTTCAACTTTAATGCGGGCCGAACCGCAATGTGGACCCCCACAAAAGTTATATCAAAACGACCGGTCCGGCTCCGGGAAGAGTGCAATTACTTTTATTGGCCTTCGCAGTTACCATGGTGACATATTTTGCTAACAAAGACGCCAAATTTCCCATAGGAAATGAATAGGAGAAAACTCTTCACAGAAACTGAGTAACGTCCATCCATCCATCATCTTTACCCGCTTATTCCATTTTGGGTCACGGGGGTCGCTGGTGCCCATGTCCAGCAATCACTGTGCGAGAGGCGGGGTACACCCTGGATGGGTCGCAAGTCCATCACAGGGCCACATAGAGACAAACAAGACAAACAACCATTCACTCTCCCACTCACACCTAGGGACAATTTAGAGTTACCAATCAGCCTAACATGCATGTTTTTGGTCTGTGGGAGGAAACCGGAGTACCCGGAGAAAACCCACGCATGCACGGAGAGAACATGCAAACTCAACCCAGAAAGGCCCCTGGACCGGGGTTTGAACCAGGGACCTGCTCGCTGAGAGGCAGCAGCTCTACCAGTTGCGCCACCGTGCTGCCCACTGAGTAACGTATGGAACCATTTTGGTTCAACATGCAAGGAAGGCAGTTCATTATGCAATGCATGGAAGGCGCCTGTTATTATTATTATTATTAACTAGTAGTAATAATAATTAATATTAATTATAAATTATTCACATTATAAATGATCTATTTTAATATTAATAACTATTAATATTAATAAGTAATATTTTATATTACTACCAATTATTGGTGTGAATATTATTAATAGTGATTATGAATTATTAATATTTTAACAATAATACATTATCAATATACTAATGATTATTGAGTATTGATTATTAATATTAATAATCATTAACATTTATTAATAAGAATAATTTCATAATAAATAGGCAGTCCCCATCAAAGTTTCTCCAGGAACTTTCTAGTGATTGTTTATTGTTGTCGTCACTCTTTAAAGAAATCCGGTCTCTCTTGTAAATGAGTCTGCGAGGCACAATCAAGCTGTATAAATAAAGGTTGAAAGAATGAATGAGTACAACTGAATTTGGGTACAACAAAATTGCTCAATTTTTCCAATAATTCTCGATAAGCTGCATTGCAATTAAAACCAAAGCTTTTGTTACCTCAGTGACTTTGTGTGAGGTGAAATTTCTGGGTGTCATCATTGATGAAAAACTAACATGGAGATCTCACGTAAAAAACTTAAGAACTAAAATAGCTAAATCGATTGCAGTAATGTACAAAGTTAGAGCGTTATTCAATGATAAAGCAATGTTTCTATTGTATAATGCCATTATTGTTCCACATTTAATTTACTGTATTGAAGTCTGGGGTAAAGCATGTAAAACAATTACAAATCCAATTTTTATTTTACAGAAAAGAGCCATAAGAATTATTACCAGAAAAGATTATAACCATCCGTCAAATATATTGTTTCATCAGCTAAAGATATTAAAATTTTATGACTTGGTTGATTACAATATCTTACTGTTTATGTATGGGGCCAACAAAAACATACAACCTACGAACATTCAAGGGAAATTTGTTAAAAGAGAAAGTAATTATTATCTTAAGGGGATGGAGATGTTTGTGAAGCCGTGGTGTCGCACCAGTCTGAAGATGCGATCCACTAGATCTCAGGGTATTAGATTGTGGAATGATCTGGAGGTTGATATTAAAAATGCCAAAACTATGTACATATTCAAGAAGCTGATAAAAATTTGTTTTTTAATATTAAGTATAATGTGAGTTCATAAAAATTGTTTACAGTTGATCTTATATTTTAGCTAAGTTTTTTTTATTTTTTTTATTAATTCATCTTGCTTTTGTATAGTAATTTTGTTTGGAATATATTTTGGGGACAAGGGGCAGATATTATAAGAATTCATTCTTCTTCTGCTGCCTTTCATTTTATTTCTGTGATTGTATATCTTTTTTCTTTTCTTTAAATTGTATTATATTTGTTGTTTGGATGAAATGAAATGAATAAATAAAACATACATACATACATACTTTAGCCTTTTTAACAAACAACATATATTCAGTGACTTAAGCATTAATCATAAGGCTGACATAATAATCAGACTTATTTATTTACATACCTTTTTTTTTTTTCCTTGGAAAAGTGCAGCGACCCACTGAAAATGGGACCACGACCCATTTTGGGGTCACGCCCCACCAGTTGAGAATCACTTTAACCATCACCGTGTGAAACGAAATTTAACCACAAAGTTAATACAAACCTACATTTATGACGTAAAGAGAGTTCCAAGCTTTTACAAAAAAAAACTCGCACTATTCTTATCAAAATTTGCACGGAGTCTAACGGAACGGCGCCCTTCCTGCTCTGTTGCCAAATCACCCAAAACCGCATAACTCCAAGAAGGGGTCTCTGCAGGCAAATTCGGAAGGCGTATCTGGGCGCTCATATCTGATTGGACTATAGGAAAGTGGGCGTATCTGGGCGCTCATATCTGATTGGACTATAGGAAAGTGGGCGTTTCTGGCCGGCCGGATCTGATTGGACGATAGAAAAATGGGCGTGTCTGGACGGCCACATCTGATTGGACGATAGAAAAATGGGCGTGTCTGGACGGCCACATCTGATTGGACGATAGAAAAAAAAAAGGCTGAACGATAGAAAAAAAAAGGCTGAACGATAAAATGCCGTAACCACAGACACATGATGTCTAAAAACAAGGCGTTATTGGCAGATTGTGTTAACCACAGGCATATTATGTCTATGGTGTTAACCGGTTCGACATTAGTGGCGTCTCGGTTCGACATCGCTCCAGTATACTGCCGCAGCGTCTCCATAACTTCTTTTTTCGACTCTCTTAACACAGAACTTCCGGTTACATTTCAAAATAAGAGCAACATAACTGGGTAGTGGGGAGAGCTAAATGTTAGGTTTTTTTTTAATACCTAGCCATAACATTAAAAAAACAAATTCCATTTTGGTTGTTGAAAAATGTGAACAAAGTTACAAAAAGATTCATAAAGAAAGAAAAATATTAATGATACTTAAACTGGCCTTGGGACAAAGGATGTTTCCTTTAACTTCACATTTTCTTGTTCAACCTGCAGTCACTGCAGATGAGTGATTGTCAGTTTCTGTAAGATTTCTGCACCTGGAGCAGGTATTCTGTTTACTGGTTAACTTCCTCAGCTGTCTCACATTTTAAAGGTCAACCCTACTCCATGTTTCAGTAGAAAACCAGCACATTTAGGAGTCAGTACATAACCAGACTTTTGGCCCTCACACCTGTACCCAGTTGCTCATGCTGCATGATGAGATCAGATTTATCCATATTTTAGAAATTACATTTAGCTTAGTCGACAAAACAATACAAATGAAGACTGTCTTAAAAAACCTCTTGGTTTTGCAGTAAGCAGCCTGATTTCAAACTGACATCTTGGCCAAAGGTAAAATAAAAATCTTTGTGTTCTCAGAAAAGTTGTTTCAGGACCTCCAATAAACTTATGTACACATCAAAGCACACAAGACAGATTCAGGAATTCTCTTTGTTTTCCAGATTTCACATTTGTTATTACCTTAAAACATACTCAGACAACATTTGATGCATCATTGAATTTTTTTTATTGTGTTTATTGGGACATCCATTTTTAGAAGTCATCGTAGCATCTGTTGGAAACACAGAACATAGTACAGTTAGGGTGTTGCTAGTTGTTACTTAATCCTGGATTGGATTTTAAAGTTAATTTTGATATTTTTTTCACAAGAAAAAAAAGTTGATTTCCTAAAGTTTAACTATAAATGAAGGAATTTGTGCATTCAGGTAATTGAAAATTAAGTAATTTCTCTAACATCCAACCCATTTTAGCCACTGAGCCATACCAAACACCCATAATCTATTCTTGAATGAATTATTGACTATTATTGACAAATTACAGACTTTTTATTGAATAAGTTATTACTCATTATTGAGTAATGAAAGTCAACATCAGATGTTGGTCAACATTGTTGGGCAACATCTTGGGGTCTTCTGGAGTCAGTCTGAAGTGAGAGTGGTCCCTGACATGGCAGAAAGACATAGATATAATTAACAGCTTTTATTTATTTATTTTTCAGCTAATAACAACTTTTATTTATTTATTTTTTTTTCATATTTTTCAGTTATACACAGCTTTTAAATATTTATTTTTCAAGTATTAAGAACTTTTATTTTCAGCTTTTATTTTGAAAAGGAGCCGAGTGGAGGCTCACTTTACCTCAGTGCGTTACGACAACAACGAGAGAACGGTCGAAACTATCGTGACCTACAATAAACGTACTTCAATAAAATGCATAAGTGAAAACATAACATACTTTATAAGTACAATAAACCATATTTCTTTGTCAAATATCGCAAAGAAACGTTACCTCATCAATGACTCGTGACTTTGAGGGTTACCCACAGCCAATCAGTGTTCGCCGCCGACAAACGCCTATTAAATACTGTTAGCCAATCAGTGTTCGCCGCCCATAAACGCCTATTCGCCAGAAACGCCCACTTTTGGTCTGCAGAGACCCCCTTCTCCATAACTCTCCTCTTTGGCCACACCCCGGTTAGGTGGGCGGAGCTTCCTCCGTGCATCCCCCTAACCGGAGCAGTTAGGTGGGCGGAGCTTCCTCTGTGCATATTATCAGCAGTGCAACGGTTTTTCCTCTCAGAGTCGAAGGACGATTATCAGGTCTTTGTCGCCGTTTCTGCTGCTGTGTCATGTAAGTTCCCCCCTCAGTTCGTTCACAAAAGGTTTTATTGTTCGTGTAGTCCGTGTCTATCGGTTCAGGGTACGTCTAAACCAGCCTACAGACCCCCGTTTGAAACCGTGTGTGTCGCAGTGTAGTAATAACTTTAGCAGCAAAAAGTAACAACTTTTCCCAAAAAGTTTCTTCCAACCCCATTTTTTTTTTATTGTACTCGCTCACGACGATGCAAATAAATATTTGTTAGCCGTTATTTTTTTGTGGGGCCATAGATAAAACATGAAACAGTCGGTAAAGTAAAATAGAGGGAGGGGGGTTTTAATTTATTTATTTATTTTTCCACTTCTCTCCAAGAAGTTTCTGTCCCATCCGTGAGCAGCTTCTTGGAGTTTCTGTGAGAAACAGCTTGTACAAATCAGCTTAACTTCATTTTATTTACTTTGGCTTCACAATTATTACTTTTATAGCGTTTTACTAGTGTCTAATACTTAAAAAAAATACTTAGTTTTATGCTTTTCTCTAGTTTTTAAAATGTGTTGAATGGTGTTAAAACCTTTTAAATTCGGGTTTCATGAAAATATGTATTGGGATATTATTTTAAAGTGCAAACTGAATTTTACAATAGGTAAAAAAAAAGATGGATAACTTATTAATCCTGTACAGGATTAATAAGTTATCCATCTTTTTTTAAGTTTAGTTTAACTTAGTTTTTCCTAAGTTATGAGTTTGTTACAGCAGCCTCTCATCATCATGCAGACATCACATATGTTAGTACGCTTTAAAAACATTGGCTTAAAGATGCACAAGAATAATAAATAGTGATTCAAACAGTAGTTAATTAAACTTCACGTATCTCCTTAAGGAATGCATATCGCCCACCGGAGTTTTAAGATCTTGAGAAACGAGTCAAATCTAGAAATTAAATGTTATATACGATATCACAATATCAACGCTCAGATTATCTGTTGCGAATGACTTTCAGCTACTACCACACCAAATTTGATCTCAATATCTGTAAAATTGACAGAGCAATAGCTGTATTTGTGTTTTGCAAAGTTACTTTGCTGTAGTAGGCTTTTTGAATTGGGGCGACTCCAAAAAGATAATCGATCGCAGAAACATCTAATCAATATTTCCTGAAGGGTCTGTTCTATGATTCAGGAAATATTTTGCTAACGGACAAACAGAGTTAACCCCAAATAGTTAATGGCAAAAAATATATATTGCACTCAGGGCATGTGTATAGTCATAGAAAAGCTAGTACAAAATACACAAACAATATAAAAATTACATTTGCTTATGCAAAAAGCAAGTTTTTATCTTTTTATAATAAAACAATGCACTGCATTTCATTGGAGCACAATCATGCAGCTTCCCCTGATATGAAAAAAGTACGAAGTGGCCAAAGTATGCAGACGTGAGTGATCTGACTAGTTTATAATTAATTAACATGTCTTAAATATGGTAGTACAAGCTACTTTATTAACTATATTTGTAATAAGATTTAGAAGTTAGTTCTGCAGAAGCAGCCGGTGCAGAGATCTTAAAATAGATTTAACATTTTCAAAACTCCCCTAGAACCTGTGAGAATGCATGCACCTTCATTTAGAATAAGCTGTCATCTGTGCAACATAAGATAAGATGCCTTTAGTGGCACTAGCAATACAGTAAAACTGCAAAATGCTCATATGTCGTCAGCAAAGACAGGTAAAAACAAACTGAAAGCATAAAAAAGTCAAGTGATTTATTTATTTTTTTTAAACAACATCGATTAAGTTTTAAAAAAGTTCTGAGCATGAGTTACTACTGCATTGAAATGGATTTCTCTGTGGATGAAGGTGAGGATTAAACGGAGGTTTGCTAAGCTGATGTGAAAAAGTGCGGCCATATGTTATAATACTTTACTGCAAACGTCCAACAGGAAGTTGTTGTTTTTTTTCGTGGCGGTAAAACTCTGCACCAGGAGGAAGTCCAGGTGGTTTATTTATCACAATGGGTTGATGGTCAGCTCTGTATTTCCTAAGTCCAGGATCAGTTCTTTTGTTTTCTTTAAGTTCAAGTTCAATTTTCTTTATTGTCATTCACATCACATGTGGTACATGAGGTGGAAAGGAATTGTGCACTCAAGGTCCCAGTTACACCCAAAAATACAAGTATGAAAAGAAACAGTATATAAGGATCTAAGATATACTCTTACTGTTACGGTCAGTGAGGAAAAGAAAGAACTAGTTGTTTTGAAATCCGCAAGCTTTGATTGATATGATACAATTGATGTGATACAGTGACGTGTCATCAAAGAAGAGTCCTCGACTCAGACTCGCTCCTTCCTGTCTGCAGCGGACTTTGATGAAGCTCAGATGGAGTGAAGGGGTTGAGCCCTGGCACTGGAGTTATTATATAAAACTTAACTTGTCCAGTTCAGGAGGTTAGAGCAGGTCAGCGCTTCAGACGGATGATAAGAGTGTGATCTTTGTTTAAAAATGTTTTTAAAAGTTTTTTTTTTTTTGCTGTAATTCTCCTACATCACCCATTGCAGCTGTTGAGATGCGATGATACTGTTAATCTTTCAGGCATCTAATTTAACACCGCCACGCTGTGTGACAGTTTGTCTTCTCCAATAACTGGTGGGAAAATGGTCCTGGAATCTTTTTAGAGGTTTTAGGGTGTGAGTAAAAGTTTGGTGCATGCGCTGGCTGAGTTTCGTCTTCACAGATTTTTTTTATTTTTTGTTGAATTTACTTTTTATTTAGCTTTTCTTGGAGTAAACTGAGTGTATGTTTATTATCAACACAAAATCAGTCATTACAGATGGTTAAGAGCCATTAATGCAAAAGAGACAAAGTGCATCACATTATAAATCCAGACTCCAGCTGATAATTTTCTTCTGTAAAATAAAAAAACTGCTTGTGGGATTGGCAACTGCTAACACAAGTCCAGACCATTATGTGTGAAAATACATTTTACCCTCACTCAGTTAAACTCTAGATTCGTTATTGGTTATTTGTTAACTCCCATTCGAATGGTGCCAGAGACGCAATCAGAGCCACCACCACAATCAGTGGAAGTAAAATCAATTGTGTTTGTTTACTGTTAAACAGTTACATATCGACTCCAAACTTGTGTCAAGTTTCTGGTGAGAAATGACATTTATTTTGTTTTGTTGACAAAGCGACATGTTATTGCCGATAGTTTGGCCCAGATTCAGACGTAGACTCACGAGAAGAATGCTGTGGTGAGGCTGACCCACAATGGTTTAAATACAAGAGTGTGTGTGTGTGTGTCCTTGTTTATGCTACTTTGTGAGGCCCATTTTTCCAACTTATACTGCATTGTGAGGACCAACTGCTCCTTATGGGGCCCAAAGCCCGGGCCCCATAAGAAGAAGTCCCGTTGGTGGGTTAGGGGCTAGGTTTAGGACTAAGGTGTGAATTGAGGATGTGTTAGGTTTAGGGTTAGGTATGTACTGGTAATGGTTAGGTTATGGATAAAGGTCATGGTTAGGCTATAGAAATGAATGAAAAATGAATGGAAGTCAATGCAAAGGCCCCATAAAGATAGCAAAACAAACCTGTGTGTGTGTGCGCGCGCGTGCGCGCGCGCGTATGTGTGAGTTTATTTGTCAGTTATTCAAATGTGGAAACCGTGTTGCATCACCTGGCCTTTTTCTGTGAATGACAAGTCACAAGCAAGAGATTTAAACTCTAAGATCTTAGTCCTTTTATAAAAGTAACTTTATTTGATGTTCATGATTTTAGTGAACACTTCTGCTTTTTTTTTTAAAACATTACAAAACTAGCAATTCCGCTTAAAATGCTGAACAACTTTTCATCGGTGTGTTTATGTTTTATCGTGAAACTCCACAATCCATCCGTCCACGTTTATCTGCTTCTCCTTTTAGGGTCGCGGGGGTCACTGGTTCCCATAACCAGCAGTCAAACTCTGAAATCACTGCAACAAAACTTTAAATTTGCTGTCCAAAGATTTGCATATCATCCCCAGATTTGTAATTTATTTAAATGTTTTGAATATTTGTACTGATGTACAACTGTTGCTTTGGCAGGTTTTTGTAGAAGCTGTAATTTGTTTATCTGTAAAAGATTGTCTAGTTTTGCATGAGTCTTCTTTCCCTCTGACCTGTGTGTGTATTTAAAGGTTGTGGTTTAATGTGTGGGTGAAACAAGACACTGAAATACCTAACACAATTATAGATACAGAGGCAGGTTGTGTGGTCTGACTTTGAATTCAGGCAGATGTAATTATAGAGGACTTACTCTAACTCAGCTACAGAAACAGATTGTTTAAACTCACTGTCTCATTTCAATGGCCCTCAGTCATAAACCAGCAGCAGTGAGAGACTAAAGTCCAGAGGGATGGAAAGTAGATTCTGTTTTGATAGTGTGGACAGCCAAACTACACTATTAAAAACATTATGTTTTATTAAAGGAAGCTATAGCTAAATATAGTGATTGCCAGAATGTTAAAGCGAGTGTTAACATCCTTGTGTGTGTGTCATTAATATACCAGAAATGTAGGTAAACTTCTAACTCCTTGTTACAAAAATATACATACAGCATGTTCATCTCCATTAATATTTGATTAAGTTATACCATAGAAAGTTGCACTGTGACCACTAACATTTTGTAGCCATCAGCAAGCTTTTGGCATGAATCTGTATATTTCACCACTCTTCTTGGTAAAGTTGGAAGAGATCAGTTGATTGGTTTCCTGGCGTTCACCCAATTAGGAAGCAAAGTCCACAACTGTTGGTTTGCAATCATGGCTTTGGGAAGTCCATTCTAGATCTTAACCCATTTTCTCCCATCCAAAAACAGCTCTGGTGTGTATTTGGGATCATTATCTTGTTGAAACACTCGAGTACTGTGTCCAGGTTTCAGCCTTCTAGATAATAACCTTAAGGGAAGTGGAATAATTTGGTCCTGCTGTATTTTTACTTGTGCACCTTTTTTAAATTCACTTAAGCTGAATAGTCATCCCAAATTAGGCAAAGAATGGTTCAAATAATTAACGGCTTTAAATCAATTTGACATTCATGCCCAAGATGAGCGCAATTGTAAGTTTAGAAGTTAAAAGCGGGGAGTTAATTTAAATCAGATAGTGTCACACGGTTACAAAGCTAATCCATTTGTGCAATTTGGGGCTCTGACTCTCCACTTCATTAAAGGTCATAGATATCAACTATCTTTACTAATGGTCTACAGCCTTGGGATTCAGATTTCAGCTTGAGGTTGGATAGATTGTCAGGACCACTGCCTTTTGATTTAATTTAATCATTCTGAATGCAATCTTACCTTGTAACAATGTTATTGGAATTTTTTCGGCAATTCAACATTTAATAAAAAAATGTCAATAGTTCGCACGAGATAAAATAAGCATTCTGTCATAAATTGTTGGTTAAAATTTAATTGTCGGTGTGTACAAGAAAATGTGAGTTTTATCAGATTTGTAGCTGTGTGTCTGAACGTTAACTTATTACTATCAGTGACCTATTTCATTATTTCTCTGTTAAACAATATTGATTAAATATTTCAGAGTATAAAAAAAATGCTATTTAAAGCAGCAAAAGGAGCTCTTCTGAAGTTTTATTCACTGTTTGTCTTCCTGGTAACTCCACAAATGTCACTCTTACTGTCACACAAGTTATGCAGACTTTTTTCTGGCTGTATCTTGTTTTTATAAAAGCATAGTGCCGAGGGAGGAGTTGTGGTTTTGCATTAAGAAATCTAGAATGGCAGAGAAGTATGTTAGACTGGTACATGACGTGTATGAGGACAGCAGGACAGTGGTGAGATGTACTGTAGGGGTGACAGCTTCAAGGTGGAAGTAGGAGTGCATCAAGGAACGGCTCTGAGCCCCTTCTTGTTTGCTCTGGTGATGGACCGACTAACAGATGAGGTTATGCAGGAATCCCCATGGACTATGGTGTTTGTAGATTACATGATCTGTGGTGAGAACAGGGAACAGGTGGAAGAGAGCTTAGAGAGTTGGAGATATGCACTTGAAAGAAGAGGAATGAAAGTCAGTTGTAGTAAGACAAGTACATGTGTGTGAATGAGAGGGAGACTGGTGGAACAGTGAGGCTTCAAGGAGCAGAGGTCACAAAGGTGCAGGACCTCAAGGACTTGGGGTCCACTGTCCAGGAAAATGGGAAGTGTGTAAAAGAGGTGGAAAAAGGGAGTTCAGGCAGGATGGAGTGGATGGAGAAAAGTTTCAGGAATGAGTTGTGACAAAAAGGTGTCGGCAAAGGAAAAGTTTACAAGACGGTGGTGAGACCAGCTATGTTGTATGGTCTGGAGACAGTGGCACTGACAAAAAGACAGGAGAAAGAACTGGAAGTAGCAGAAATGATGATGTTGATGTTCTCCTTAGTAGTGACAAGGATGGACAAGATTAGGAATGAGATCATCAGAGGTACAGCACAGGTTGAAGGACTGACAAAGATGAGATAACATTAGAGAGGCCCGACTGAGATGGTTTGGACATGTCCAGGGGGGGGGGGGGGGCAGTGGGTATATTAGTAGAAGAAATTTAGAAATGCAGCTGCTAGGAAAAAGACAACGAAAGAGAAGATATATGGATGCAGTTAGAGAGGACGTGGTAGTTGGAATGAGGTCAGAGGATGCAGAAGACAGAGTGAGATGGAGGAAGAAGACTCACTGTGGCGACCCCTGAAGGGGGAAAAGTCAGAAAAAGTAGAAAAGATTGTCTAGTTTTTATGCGACACAGTAATACAGTAGGTACTTTTTGTTATGGGACATTGCAAAAAAGTCTAGACACATCCTAAATTTGTTTCGTGTTTAATGAGCCTTACTTTTTTATGGTTCTTTAGGTTTTCTGCTATCTTTACTATCTCACTATTGTCTACAGCTCTCTATTCTTCAGAAATATCTCAAATATTTTTTCCGAGGACAGTTGACTCCAACTAAGTTGTTATCTATGTCTTTGAGAACTAACATTCCTCGGTGGTGTTGCTTTTACCCATCTGGTCACTGTCCTCCATCAGTAGAGCAGCTGCTTCAAATCAAGAACAAGAAAGGCCATAAAGAAGAAAGGAAAGACTGCCGTCACATTTTTCTCAACCCAGGAAACCACATGACCTCTAACCCTCACCAACACTTGCAACCCTAAAATAACATGCAGACTCTGACTCAGCTGATAGCCAGTACACTCCTTTCTGTTTCACATATTTAGTGCCATTACAGGCGCTCAAGTACACATTTTCTCTGCTGTGATTGGAGTTGTACTTTTTCTTTTTGTGCTCAGCTGGTGTGTCAACAAAAATACAGGCAGTTTGCTGTTTTCTTTCTTTCTTTCAATTAAAGACGAACTGAATCTAATGATAGGGTAATGTGTTTTTAAATGTGATGTACAGATCATGGTTGGCGACTCAAATTTAACTCAATAGTACGAGAAAATACTCAAAATTTTTATGGTAGAATTCTGTTTGTGACCAAGGGGTCATGCAGCTGCATACTGAGTGGCAATTTTTGAAAACTGCAATTTATTTTTGTTTCTCTTGCATCTGTGATGGGGACGCCCACAACAAAGTTGAGCTGGGGTCAAGACACTAGTGACGACTGACTTTTTAAGAGAATGACGTTTTTTCAAAGGTATGCAACAAGACTTCAAGTCTGCAACTCACGCTGTGACAAGACGTTCTGATGACTCCTTCACAAATGCTGCTGGTGAACTACACGCCAGCAATCGCATACCAGTGAGACCTGTAGACAAGAGCTGGGGGTGTCATGGACCAGTTTTTATTGTACAGTAGCCCCTCACTACTTCGCGGTTAGTTTTTTTGCAGACTTTATCACGGTTTTTCAAAATAAGATTGGACATAACACACAATTGGCTGTTTGATGGATGATCCGCGCGATCGGCATGGAATTTTTATTTTAAATAATATTAAATTATTTAGTGCAGCCCACACTGCAGGATAAGCTTCCTGCTGCAGCTGATCAGCTGTTCTCCGTGCAGCTGAGAACTGGGCGTGGCCAAGAACACTTGTAGGTGGCTGAGAGCAGTGGAGGCAGAGAGAAGGTGATATGACATTCTGTGCTCTTTTAGAGTTTTTAGTTTAGAAACATTGTTTAGAATATTGCAATAGTGTGGGAAAGGTTTAAAACACCTTAATTTATACTAAAATAAACTATTACTTACTACTTGTAATACTATTCCTAGTTCGCAGTTTTTCACTTATCGCGGGGCTTCAGGGTACGGATCCCCTGCGATAAACAAGGGACTAGTGTACTTGTACTTTCAGACTCAATGGATATACAGAATATAAAATACCAAGAGTTTTTAGCCCTTCTGACTCATTTCAATTGAATTTTTTACCACAAAACCCTTCCACTTTATCATATTGTCCTAATTGAATGTTAGCTATTTTTTATTGTATTTTTTTTAAATAAACCAGCTGTTTCAAGTTGTTCATTTTATTGTGAACAAACATTCTGTCCAAGAAATCCAAGATAAGTTTTAAGAACGTATTTACATTTGCCAGAGCTAGTTCATCTAATTACCGTCAGGGAGTTCATCGGGACAAACGAGATGTCAATCCTGTGCAGCTTTTTAAGCAGTTTTGTGTATCTGTTGGGTACGTAATGTGACTAGGCATTTCTTGTAGTTATTTTAGGCTGATTACAATAATGAGGTTGCTAGTGCGTGTCAAATGCTGCTTATCTCTTTTTCCAGTCGGCCTGAGTGCTCTGGGTTACATCTCTGTTGCCTCTGTGTCACTGAGTGCATAAACAAAATCCCACATTTCTCTCAACGCACATTTTGAACACTGTATATTAAATTTGGATTTTTATTGATATTTTTATATTTTTAATCTTCCTTGTTGTTTTTATTTTTGCTCAGGTGTATATATACTTTTATATGTTTACCTTTTTATACCTTTGCATGATGCAACCGGAACAAAGTCAGTTTCACTCTGAGTTTAATAAAGTATTCTGATAATATAATAAAAATTAATAAATATATAATTTAGGAGTAAGACCTGATTAACACCTATTTTTTAAAAGCCTAATTTTGATCAATAACTCATTACTTTTGTTAAAGTTATACAATTATAATTATATTCAGTTCAGTTTATTTCTATAGCGCCAAGTCACAAAAGAAGTTGTCTCAGGGCACTGAACAGAAACATTCATATATAAAAAACAACAAGTTCACACTATTTATCTGAGGAGCAGACTGCTTTGAATTTAACTCCATCACAGAAATAGGTGCATAAAAAAAGTTAAATCAAAATATTTTTTTTCTGCTTTAATCCCTGCCTTAAATATTCTGAAAGTGCCTCTTGTAAAAGCAAGGACGTTCCACTCAAGCATCTTCTGTTCAGAGCCCTGAGATGACTTCTGTTGTGACGGCGCTGTATAAATAAACTGAAATTAATTGGATGAAGATTCAGTTGCTTGGAAATACCAAAATGTCCACAAGATGGCTGACTGAGAACATATAGTTAACTTTGTATATAATGAAACATGCTCATTAAATTACATTTTTCTTGAGTTTTTTTTTTTTTTTTTTAACCTTCTTTATTATAAAGGTTGCAGACAACCAAAAATTTGGGCAAACAACCAGAAGAGCTTGTCCACTGGACAACCTGAAAATTTTCCTGATAATATTAATAATTTTAAAGATGACAGGATCTCCAAAAATACTAAAAATTTAAATTTTATTTACCTTCCCAACAATTACCCAGTATTTACTTTTATATTACCTGGATTTACACAATAATTGTAGAAGAGCGGCCATATTTAGTATGAAAAGTACTTTTAGATAATAATGCAAAGGAAGCCCGTGCGTGTATAGCTATATTAGTTGTTTTTATAATTATGTTTTAATGAGTCTGTATGGGTTTGTTGGTGTAAACACAGCAAAAACAAAGAGGAAGTTCAGGGCACACAATAACCTACGACTAAGACCCAGTGAAGTAGACAGAAGTGAAGTTAAAAGCTGAATTGGGAGGAGCTGAACTGATTCCAGATCTGATTGGTATTCAGGGACAGAGTTTGTCTTCAGGGAAACATTCCTGCAGGAGCAAAGAAGAGGTGATGCAGAAAAGGAGGAGGGAGGGGGAGGAAGAGGGTGACACTATTCTTTGCCAAAGATCAAGAGCTTTGGCTCTGCTTCTCTTTCTGTTTCTCAAAGTCCGGGGCAGTGTTGTTTTTTTTGTCTTTGATAAAAATCACCTTTCAGTTTTTATCATCAGCAGCAAAAAGTAATGACAGTCACATCAGCTGAGTCAAAACATAGTTTTTATTCCATCCATCCATCCAACTTCTACCTTTTGTCCATTATCGGGTCGTGGAGGCAACAGGTCCAGGACAGGAACCCAGACGTCCCTCTCCCCAGCCAGTACAAACGTAACACAATGCAAACGCAATTCAAACGTAGCGAAGTGCGTCAACACACAGCAGTTCAATTAGTAACAAAAAGGCAGTTAAATAAAATCTTTGAAATAATAATAGCTACAGCAACAATGGACATTATTATTATTTTTATTATTATTATTATTATTAATGTTATTTGCGGGGTTGTTTGGTAGGCAGGGTGCTCGGTTCTGTTGACAGTAGTAGTAGTGGTAGTAGATAATTATATTAGGGATGATAATAATATTTAATTTTAGTTAAATTTTTGGTGGTGTAGCATAAAGGTACCCCTTCTTTTATGATCAGCAGCAGGGATTTTCAAAATGTGGGAGAGTTATGAAGAGGAATGAAGGCCAGTGGCCATCTGCAGGCCAGCAGTCACTCTTTCAGGGATGAAGTTCAGAATTATCAGAATCAGCTTTACTGTCATTGCTCCGAAGCAAAACGAAATTTCATGTGAAATGTGCTCAACCTTGATAGAGAGGAGCGTTGACTCAAAAAGTAAAAGAAAATTTCAGTTGTTGAACAAGTGCAGAAGCCTTCGTGTCCACTTGACACGACACGAATGGTAAGATTGCTCCGCACATGTGGAAATGTAACCCAGGGTGAGCGAACCTCTGTCAAACAAACAAGGTAGCTGTAATGGTGGAGGTAATTAGGTTCCCAGTGTTACCTGAGGCATTTGGTGAGGCGTTTTTGCCTGAAAGGCCAAAATTAAGGCAAAGAAGGCAGAAGAATTTTTAAAAGATGCTAATAACTTAAAATAATTACTGCAGTAGATGTTTTCATGCCACAGAACAACACATGGCAATAATTTACAGTGAAATTCAGTATGTACAAAGAGTGTACATTTTACATTACACAAACAAATAAACGCTTTTTGCAAAATCATTTTAGTTTTAACTAATCATAGCAAACAGAGACTAAACTTATGCAACCCGAAGTTGCAACATATACAGTGTTTCCCCTAGTTAGCTTGCCATGGCGGGGTGCTCATCTCATCCATGATTTTTGCTGATGGGGGGGACGGAGGCATGTCTGAGCGCAGCTTGTACTAACAGTTTTTGAGCGGGGGCGGGGGGGCGTTCAACATGAGGGAAGAGGCCATGTGAGTGCTGCCTTGGGCTTTTTAGCTAGAGAGCCTGTATTTTGTGCTGCTAGCTTAGTGATATGTCAGTGCCGGGTGGGGGTGGGGCAAGTTCAGTTTGGTAGGCGGGGTGCTCAGTTTTGTTGGCGGGGTGGGGCACCCCGCCTGTATAATGGTAGGGGAAACACTGATATATCTACAAACAAAAAAAACAAAGCACAGCTGGCTTTAAGCATTAACCTTGAATGTAACCAATAAGCATACAAAGTAATTGTGACCACATAAGAGTTACTTGCAGTTCATTTAGCGCCTTCATACAGACGAACATGTGGCAGTTCTTGATAACTGTTGTATCCAGCTGCTCATGAGGTCAGCCTCCAGCCTTTATCCATCTTTGACATTTTTTACAGACTCCGTTTAGGTTTTGGAAATGGAATAAACTGTACTACATCCTCTAAACGCTCCGGGTAACGCTGTCTGAATTGCATGTTCCCCACTGACAACGTTGAACCTTTTTCTGAGGATTTTTCATGAAATCCCTCTGACTGCAAAGCGTTTGTAATGCAGAACCCCAACAATGTTGTCAGAGGAAAAGGAGGCGCCGCTCCTGCAGATATGGGACGTTTCACTTTGGGACAAATTGCGATAGTCGATTGGTCAGTTGCTGACGAGCCTACTGCATTGATTTTTAGATGGTGTCATGTCATTCGTCTCCCTCTTATAATACTATTATTGCAAGTATCTCTCAATCAAGCAGCCATCAGGGCACTAACGATCAATCGTTAAGCTGATGGTTCCTCCTTTTACATGTGAATAACTAGTTTTGGCTGTCACCAGCAAACTGGTTGATCCATTATGAGATGGTGCTGCTTATAAGTCAGAGTTTGTTGCAGCATCTCAGACTGAAGATCTTTTGGATTAAAGACGAAACGTTTCAGCAAAGAAGAACCCATCCAGAGTACCTGACTCAACCATGTCATTATTCTGTTATGACTGAATTCCTGGTATTGTTTGGATAAATTACTTTCCAAAGCTCTGCACATTCAGGACATCCCATCATTAGGGACAGGATGTTCTTACATTTCTTTTAGGACTCGAAAAAAAAAATAACGTGATGTGCGTGATTTCTTTCATTTTAATAATAAAATATTTTGAAATGTGTGGAAAATGAATGTTAATTATTTGTTTTTTATTCATCTAAAAAAATTATATATTGCAGTACAGTTACAAAAAAGGAAAAGAAAAGTTTTAGATTAACATGCCACTGCTTTTCTTTTTGCCACTGTAGATCCTGTCCCCACTATTTAGAAGCAACGCTGGACTGGACTCTGGCTTCAAGATGATGAAACTGAAAGGAGACTTGACAGAGCAGAGGAAAGTGGCCAGATGACAACTACTATGTTCACGTAACATCACTGGACGGTTCAATTCAGTTCAGTTTATTTATATAACGCCAAGTCACAGCGGAAGTCATCTCAGGTCACTGAAACATTCACATACGTAAAAAGCGACAGCTTCAGCGACAGGTCCTTCCTCCTACTATAACCCACTCATCGCTCATTCAGTCATGTTGTGTAAAAGGAAGCTGTATGTTTTCTTGGGGATTGTTGCTGCTATCTTCCTCCTCATGCTTGCAAGCCAGAGCGTCCATACGAAACATTACCTGCCACTGGCACAGACCCAGTTGAACAGCTGGACCACTCCAACCAGCAGGGAGACAGGTAAGAAGAGGGTGTGAAAACAAATAAATGTACTAAGTAGAAATAATTTTAGTTCATATAAAAGTTACTTCATGTGTGATAGCGTTAGTAACATTTACAGATTAACGGTGCGGTACATATAAAAAGGAACAGTAGTAGTAAAGTTGAAAAAAAGTAATAACCCAATTAGATGTTTAACTCTAGTAGGTGAGTTGATTTAGTGGGATTAGTAAAAGCAGTATTACCAACTGAAACACTTAAAACTACTCATAGATATTAATTTTTCAGTAATTATTAATATAATTTCAAAGACATATTTTGAAAAACCTCTGCTAGACTGCGAAGTGCACCTTTATAAAATGTTTTTTTAATGTAAGCCTAATGCTAACATACTTTACTTAACAAATCTGAGCATAAATACAAACCAATACATCAGAACTGTCTGTGTACTTGTTTACAAACAATGTATGTTGCCATTGTTGAAATATTTCCAGATACTTCCGCTGTTTCTGCAGGTAAGCAAAGGCACTGACATAAGAAAAATAATGTGCAGATTTTACTAATTTATAAATTTGATTTTGAATATGATTTTTTGAAAATTAATTAATTCGTTCAACCTTTATTTACACAGGTTAATCCCATTGAGCCTCGAGGACTCATTTACAAGAGAGACCTGATTTTATGACTTTGTATTGAGTACCTTTAAGCATAAAATATATTATATTTAAACATAGTAGGAACATTAACTAACATTTAAACAAACAATAATAATTAAAACATTTTAAACTATTGAAAATATTTGTTTAAATTTAAACAAACAACTGCCTGGTAGATCTGAGCAAATCGACGAGTTAACTCCTGGAAAACAATAGTTAAGGGGATTTTTTAAAATGTTTTTTAATTTATTTTTTATTATTTACCAAGGGCAATGTTCCACTTGTTTACCTGGATGTGATGGGTCTTGTAACCTGTACTCAGCGGGGGGGCCATGGTTCCACTAATCTGCTAATAGCAGAGCTAACGTTTAGTGGTTTAGCGTTTTCGCTAGCTTTTAGTACCTTTAGCAGAAATAACTTCCACTACATTTAAATCTGATCAATTGAAGTCCTTTAAATTTTTTAAAAGACAATTATTCACAGTAAAAGCATACAGGAGAATGACGACTTACACAGAGCGATGTGATACTATGCTATGCAGAGCTAAGCAAAGGTTAGCACCACCCAGTGATGTCACCACCCTCACATTGCTTTTCCCCTCAGATCAACCGCTAATAGTCTCTGACTCATGATGTCAGTTTACATCCAGTAACAGAAACTTGAACATAAATGCTAAACCAAACCAGAACAGGAAAATAACATGAAAAATACATTTTCACACTCAGAAGCATCGTAAACAGTCAGAAACATTGCACATAATTCCTACCCAGCATGCTTTGCAACACTCGCACTGTCTCTGGGACGTGACTCTCTCACATATGATTTCACACATCTTTACTTTAATACAAACAGATATATCATCGAGAATATTATTGATGATGACACACAGCAACTTTGCCGTTAGTTTAAAAAAGTAGTTAACCACAAAGAGGATCGCCAAAGTGAATTAATTCATTATAGTAAATGACACAAACGAAATGTCTGACACGCATTGAATGCATCACTCTGCTTCAGCACAGCAGAGTTCTGCTCCGCCTCTTTGAATGACCGGATTCATTTCTGAAGGGGACAAGGATGCTTTACTTATGAATCACAAGTAAAGCGGTTCATAAATCACAAGTTGTGATTTATGAACCGCTTTGAGTTGTAGAAGGGTTGTAAGCTCAATCGTCCAGGTAGATAACAACAAAAAAGGGCTAAATCATGTCATCTGGACCAGTTTCTTTAAGTGAAAAACGTTTCATCCCCCATCCAGAGGACTTCCTCTGCACACAGGGCACACCCATCCAAAACATTCAATCATCATGCACAACAATCAAATGTTTTAGGCCAGATGGCCAACTTGCTACTCACAGAAACAGCCTGAGGACAACCACGGCCAAAGTGGTTCAGAAGAAGAGTTGTAAGCCCAATCATCCAGGGAGATAACAACAAAAAAGATTAAATCATGTCAGCTGGATCAGTTTCTGTAAGTGAGATGAAACGTTTCTCACTTAAAGAAACTGGTCCAGATGACATGATTTAGTCCTTTTTGTTGTTTTGAGTTGTGTTCACTTACGTTGTCAGTACATTTTTACAGTGTCAGCGACAGCAGTGTATGATAACAGTATTAGCTTCTTCTATTTTTTTTTATCCATTTAACATTAGGTAAGCTATTATTTTATTAAAAAATTAGCGGTGAGCGAAGTTAACTTTCTGGTTAGCTGTGCCCACCACTGCATGTACTGGAACCAGACAGCAGGGAAGCTGGCCCCATTCTGGCTTCAACTTTCAGTTTCAGTTCAAACGTCTGGATATAAACAATATACAGTTGGACCCAGATCCGTTTTCTCTTTGGTTTGGCGGAGTAAATGTTTGTTAATGTATTTTGCAAATACTTCGTCAAAATGGGACTTGAACAATTTAGAGGCTGATCAACTTATTTCTTTGGTTGCTCAATATATTTCTATAGATTTCCTTGTGTTTGTTTGTCTTAGGTAAAAATACCTTCAGTTTGAGCTCCCAACAAAACGTTGCGCTCTAATGAGGCAGTGAACTAACCTCGACCTAAAATAATAAAACTAGTCAAAGAGAGAATTTCCAGCGCTCACTTTTCATTGACAGTTTGTTTTTGTTCATTTGCAGAGGATAAACTTGCAGTGCCTCTTGATGACTTGACCCGTCTTCCTCCCAGCACCACTCGGTCCGAAGATGAGGACAGAGGAACCGAGGAAAAGCAGATTAAAGGCAAGAACCACCCAAGGTAATGCTTCGAGGTTTGTAAGCTCTGCCCCATAATTCCCTGTTCGGATCCTGTCTGACTTCTCCGTGTCCTCCTTCAGGTCATGCAGTTGCACAGAGTCCTGCGTTTCAGACCTCGAGGGTTCTGACTGGTTCAGCAAACACTACGACCCTCAACAGCAACCCATCCTCCGTGCTAACAACAACTTTGAGCAAGATGCACTTAGTTGGTGGCTGGTGAGGAGACAGCAGTACAAAAATTGTTTGTTACTGTCCTCTTTTATTGAAGTATTTTAAAATCTAGGTTTTATCTTGAATGTTATGTTGAAATGAAAGTGAAACTCAATTATTGTCTGAGCTAAATACCATTTCGTTGTGAGGCAACAGTGCTAAGCCACTGTGTTGCACATCCTAGAATATAATTTTGCAAACCACGTTCATGAAAATAGGCCAAGCTCTGGAATAAATCAACAAAAATGTAATGACTGTTATTGCATTTTACAGCATTGGGTTGTGGTTAGGGTGCAATAACGGTTTGAGTAACCGGAAATACAAGACATTTTTGCTCATCTTCACACTCATACTGTATTTTACCACTAATGGGCTGAATCACAAGAAAGGAGTTGGTTTTAAAGACCTACAGAGAGTGTCAAAATATATACTGTGATGTTTTAGCTGGTGGCTGGGTCCGGTCATGAAAATGTTTAAGACTGGTCCTTTTGGAAGCTGTCAGCAGTCTGCATCAGGAGACAAATGTTTCAAGTCTTTCCCCTGCATTCATAGATTGAGGCTTGCTGTTAGAAACCATTAGCAAATTAAAAGGAGGAGGGGTGGTAAAGCTGCAAACATCATCACTCTGGTCCACCGTTTGCAGCCTGGAGCTGAACTATAACTAAGAGGTTCACTGTTAAAGAATCTGTTTTATTTATTTTATGTTCTTATACGCCTGAAAGTGTTGTCCTTATTTAGTTATGATCTGCAAGTTCACAGAAAAATGTTACTAAATCCTACGTTTGTCTCTCATGTTCGATTATAAATGTTACTTTGTGCTCCACAGGGTCTTCAGAAGTCTGGTAAAGATCAGACTTTAGAGGGCGTGACGTCAAAAATGTTCCAGGTCATTTCCCCACCCACTGTGGACACACATCCCCACCCATCACTCTGTCGTAAATGTGCAGTTGTTGGCAACTCTGGCAACCTGCGAAATTCTGGCCACGGTGAACTGATCAACTCTCACAGCTTCGTAATCCGGTCTGTATGTCCAGATCGATGCCAACACAGATGCATAAAGTGCTCGGACGCAGGACACACCCTTCTTCTCAACCTCCTCCTCCTTTTTCAGAATAAACAAGGCGATAACTCGAGGCTTTGAAAAAGATGTGGGGAACCGTACAACGCACCACATCATGTACCCGGAGAGTGCCATGGACCTTGATCCTGGTGTCAGCCTCATCCTGCTGCCGTTCAAACTGAGAGACCTGGAGTGGCTGACCAGCGCACTGTCAACAGGCCAAATCAAAATGTACAACAAATGGATTAAGAAACAAAACATTAAGATGTAAAATGTATTTTAACAAAAATGACTAAAACCTGTACACCAAACATTTCCAGTAAACCAAACATTCAGCCACATTCAAATACACTAAGGCAAAGACTGTTTAGGGAACTGGTTTTAAACGTAAATCATGCATAAATTGACATGTATTTTTGAATCAATACAAAATTTTACTATTTTCAGTTGAGTGTGGCAATGTTTTTGTTTAATTAAAAATGCGAGAAATAATTTATTCTGAAGGCAGATTTGGTAAATTATTAATTATTATTTGGCAACACAACGACTCTGTGGTTAGCACTGTTGCCTCACAGCAAGAAGGTCCTGGGTTCAATCCCCGGTTGGACCTGGGGTTTTTCTTTGTGGCGTTTGCATTTTCTTGTGCTTGCGTGGGTTTTCTCCGGGTACTCCGGTTTCCTCCCACAGATCAAAAACATGCATCTTAGGCTCCTTCAGGTCCAGGCCTCCCTTGCAAAAGACATCTGTGATCTCAGTGGGATTTGCCTGGTTAAATAAAGGTTAATAATAATAATTAACGTAAAATCATCCATCCATTTTTCCATTTCGAGTCGCAGGGGAGCTGGTGTTAATCCATTTTTGTAAAATCTGACCCAGGTCACTTTTTATGTGGTATTAAATGAGACACTACTGATTACTGAGAATCTCCACCAACGTATGATGCTAGCGTTGGCTTCAGAATGTATAATGATCTTAGCAGGAGGGGACTGATCCTTGAATTTGTTTTTTTTCAATTCAGTACGTTATTTCTACGTCTGAGACGGCAGGATGTGTCAAGATCAAACTTAGACACTTGACGAAGCAAGCCATTCAGATAATGATTAGCTGGCTCTTAACTGCACAACAGCTTCAGAACTGGTCCACACGTGTTATCATGTGTAGCATCCGTATTTACTTCTGTAACCACAGCGTGCTGCGTGTGACGTCACGTCTTCTTCTGTGCATACAATTCTCTGAACGGCTTATATGAATTTGTCGAGATGTAATGAGTTTTCTTCAACAGTGGCTTTCTGTTTGCCACTCTCCCATAAAGCTTAGACTGGGGAAGAACTCGGGCAAGAGTTGTTGTATGCATGTATGTCTCTCCCGTCTCACCTGCCGAGGCTTATAACTCCTTCAGAGTCTTAGTAGTCTTCTCTCATTGTTATTTTTTGCACCATCACTCAGTTTGTGAGGACGTCCTGCTCTTGGTAGATTTACAAATATTCCATATTCCTTCCATTTCATGATGGCGAATTTAACCAAACCCCTGGAGCTGTTAAGGCCATGAAACTCTTCATATCCACCCCCAGACTTTTGCTTTTCAGTAATCATTTTGTCCCCTGGAGCGGAGCAAAAAGGGAGAATTGGAAATACCCTCCATTCATGTTGTGAGCACAATAACTTGAAAAACAAGAGCGGTACTGACCTTCATTTTGGTGTGTGGCTGCATCCAGGTGTAAAAAACCGTTCCTCTTTAATACTGAGTTACCATGTCAAAATCCAAGATGGCCACCACCATATTTATATAAACTGGTCACTCCTTATCCTTTGAGGAAACTATGCTTTCTTGTTTCTATCTTATATTGTTTAAAAATATAGTTTCATCAAATGTTTGGGATGGCCATGGGGGGTATTTTTTTTTAATAATGTAACCAAAACCATCCAAAAGGGTGAAAACTTTTTATTGGCACTGTATGTGGTGATCAGCAATAAATACGTGGATCCATCCCATTTTTAACATCGCTTTTTAATTGTTATTAATTTTTACAGTTTGCTTGTTTATGTCAGATTTATGTTACTGTTTTATTTCGTGTTGCAATAGATGCTGCTTGGACAGTTTAGTCATTTCTGTGGTGGTACTCGTTATAAACTGTTTGAGAATCACAGCTCTGCAGTGTTGTTAATAAATCATCGCAGTCTCAGTCTGCACACTGAAAGTGAGTAAAGAGGGATTAATGTGAGGAATTCATTCCAGTCGCCACATTTTTTTTTTCTTTACAACATTCCTGCAAGTTCTCAGGTATCTTTGGTATTCGTTGAGCTTTAAAAAGCTAATTGACCTTCTCCTGCATTTAAGCAGCTACTCTTTGCTGTGTGTACTAATCATAAAAAGTGTTCAGAAGTAGCAGAGGAAGTCTCATAATCAGCACAAAATCCATTTATCTCTGGAAAATAGTTTTGTAAAAAATGTCTAGATAATACAAAGAAAATGCACAATGAGACCAAAACTACAGCACGCCATTATAAAAAGGTCACGATCACAAATAATCATGTGTGGATTAATTAAACACAAGAGTTTGTCCCTGGAGATTGAACATGTTCTTTGTTGTGCAAGTTATGGGAACTTGTGTGCCTAAATATATATACATATATTAAAAAAAGATGTAAACATCTGCTGTTTGTGTTGGCAGGACCTACATGAGGGTTAAAGACAGAGTGAAGGCTGATAAAGACAAAGTAAGTAAATATTTTATCTGATTCAGTTCTTGGAAGAATAAAACCTTCTCTTGGACCTTTCTTTGTCAATGTTTGCTCTTAACAGAGAAAAATTAATTCAAATCAGACCCCAAGTCCAACTGAGTGTATTTTACTCTTTATTTTCTCACAGACCCGTTTAACATGTCGGTAATTATAAAATGTTTGATTTTTGAGACAAAACGCTGGAAAGATCGTCATTTAGCTGTGAGTTTAGCTGTTTTCAGTTCAGTTTGTTTTTCTTTTAGCTGCTCTCCACAGTGCATGAACTCTTAAAAGATTTGGCAGTTGTTTTACACCTGAGCTCAAACCTGCGGCCTCAGAGTTACAGGACAGCGGCACTAACCTCTAAACTACAGCGCGCCCCTCTTGTTCGGTTTGTAGAGCGGAAGATCTAAACATGATTAAACCCTGTGTGTTTCTGTAGGTTCTGGTGGTGAATCCGGTGTTCTTTAAGTACGTTCATGACCACTGGACGGAGCACCACGGTCGCTACCCGTCCACCGGGATGCTCACCATCATCTTCGCTCTGCACACTTGTGATCAGGTAGGAGAAAGGAGTCGAAGCTTTTAATTGTACGTTTTTGCTTGTATACTCGTTTTTCCTGATCAAATACATTCAACTTTAACAGTAGTTTGAAAATATTGATCTCTTTATCTGGGATTTATTGTGAAATATCTAGCTAATCAAATGCAACAGAAGAGCAGACTGAACCAAGAGTGAGTGAATCGGCACCGTGTGTGAACAGTATTAGAATAATATTTACACAAATCGTTAGATCGGTTCATTTTTAAACTTAGATCAGCTGGATGTCCTGACATGTAAAACCCTAGAGATGAAAGAAGACAAACTTTCTTCTTTCCAAAACTGTACGTTCAACCATCGCAGCTAAATCATCTCGGCCAATCAGTGCATGATTTAAAGTAAGTATACCTTCTCTAGCTATAAAATGTTTCTTTCATAAGTCACTTAACAACATTTGACTAATCACTTTACTGTAATTGCCTGTTTATAGAGCACACCCTATTATAAGCAGCGCACACAAATAAAGAATGTGTACATATACTGTATTAACCGTGGGCGTTCATGTTGTAACATCTGTCGGCACACAGATACTGAGAGACGTGCAGCTCCTGTTGAGGATCAAGAATCAACCACCAGTTTTATAGACTTTATTTTCCTGTTCAACACACACAGACAGAGTGAACTCCACAGGTCTTCATTACAACTACCTCCCTCGCTCATGGAGACTATGTCCTAACACATAATGAACATAAACTAACAAGAACAGACTAATCGCTAAAAGAACAATGCTAAACAGCTAACCAAAATGACAATGACCATAAATTCTACCCACAATCCCCCCCCGAGGCCATGTGACCAACAATCAGCAACAAGAGAGGTGTAGTGGGCAGCTATGTGAGCGCCCAGGTGTGACAAAGCTGAATGCTTTTGGCGGCAGGAAGCTCGTTAGCCCGTCAAAAAAAAAAGATCCATAAATTAGCCGTAACGTTGTATAATCCGCGGAGTTCAAAGCCTGTGGAAAAAAAATAGCAGCTTACAGACCGACAGTTACGGTAATTTGACTCCGTACTCCTCTTTGCGTCCAGGTGTCGGTGTTCGGTTACGGTGCTGACCAGCAGGGGAACTGGCACCACTACTGGGAGCAGAACCACAACGCCGGTGCCTTCAGGAAGACCGGCGTTCACAGCGCCGACTTCGAGACAGAGGTCATCCACCAGCTCGCCAAGGAAGGAAAGATCAGTCTCCACCTTTAACACAACCACTCGGGTCACCTGAGGAGACCGAGCCACCAAACGTCTGGCTGTTCGTTGATTTGGAGACTTTTTCATACTGGAATCAGGCCACCCTTCTATTTGCCACATTTGCCTTAAGATGAGCAGCATTGTTTGATCCAGGATGCTGGTGCTGCTCAGACATTTGTAGAGACGAGGAGCGGGTCAGACCAGCCCCCTGCCTGTGGAGAGCCGTCCTGCCGTCTGCGGCTGATGGGACTGACCACAATAAGTTTAGCTCTGAGCGGGAAACAACCACGGAGGTTTTATAAACTTTAATATTTGATTTTATAGACTTTTGGTTGCTGTTTTCATTCTTTCTGTTTTTAATTGAAGCACTTTTTTTTTCTGCTGAAGGAAACTTGTGACGAGGTCATACTTTTTGCTTGCAAACCACAGAAGCCTTATTTAATGTGTTTTCGCATCATTACAACTCATCCGCTTATTTTAAATGAATCTTAAAACCAGCCTGTGCCAGAAGATCCCAAAAGACTGGAGCAGGGGTGGAAAGTAAGGCAATACTTGTTCTTGTCATGTTTTGGACCTGGAGCGTCAGAGCTGCAGGAGCCTGTGTCTGGTTCAGCCTGTGTGTGAGCGTTTGCTCCATCGTGTCTTTTTTTTATTTTTATTTAGCACTCTACGCGTGCAGCCTTAACAACCACTTTACTGCAATTTGTAAAACAAAACCATCCGACCTGGAGCCACATGTGAGGAGCGATTTTTAATTCAAACAAGAAGAGGACCAAAGTCATCGAAACGGAAAAACAAAAGGGAAACCATCACAGCTTCAAAGGTTTGTCAAATAAAACTCAACAAGGTTGAGGGAAACATGCTAAAGGTTGTTTTAAAGCAGTTTTAACCAAAACCGTATGGAGAGACATCAACCAGGAAGGTGCATGTGCTGCACGTGCACTGTGAATGTATAAAACCAGTCCGATACAGTTTGTCAGTCACAGCTCTCTGAATGTTTGTGTCCAGTTTACAACACGAGCGCGTGTTCTCTTTTGTTGGCAGCTTTCAAAGCTGTTCCACTTCCTGTCGGCTGTTCAAATGTTGGACGAGATCGAATGAAATGTAAAGCCAGCTCGTTATTTTGCTGAAAACTAAAGCTTTGTTGTAGTTTTAATAGCTTATTAAGTTTGTCGTGAAGTTACAAAGACCATTGAAAACAAGTTGGAGGTCCTGACCGGAGGTCACACTTAGAAAACGGTCACTTAAAGTGCCCTTACTGAGTCCTGTTACACCAGTCACAGATTTAATCCCACACATCACTGGTTTGTTAGCAGCAACAAGCATCTGGTTTTGTTGCAACGTCCAATAAATCTTTTTTGTGGTCAACGCTTTCCGAGAAAACGGGATTCACTTTTAGTGTTTCCTTACAGACATTCTTTGTCGCTTCCTGCGTCGGGATAATTACCGTTAAACTTGCTTAGTAAGCTTCTTTCGGCTGCTCCCTTCAGGCGGTCACCACGGCGACTCGCATGAAAGATTTGGCAATTTGTTTTACGCCGGATGCCCGTCCTGCTGCAGCCTGGGCTCGAACCTGCAACCTCAGGATTACACGACCGTAGTACTGATCACCGAGCTACCGCAGCTCTGCTGTTACTGTTAAACGTGCTTACTTTCACAGTTTGCAGAAACTTTAAGGTGTTTCTACTAAGACAAGTAGCAAATCAAGAATGCTGTATTTCCATCTGGAACATGGTCATTAACTCCACCTGCTGCGTTCCCCTGAGTCTGTTTAATATGAAGCATCTGCTGCCGGTTTAAAACGTGTCTTTTAATGTTGTCACGTGGACTTGGCGTGGAAACGTCCTGCCAGTGAAGTGGGAAATCATCAGATTTCATGCAGGATGTGAATGTAAAGTTTATCTAATGGGAATTCTTTTGTAAACGCGTGTTTCATAGGATTACAAACAACCAGCACGATGTTCAGACTGGGACAGATGATGGTCGTAAAGTAAACGTTCCTTTACACCTGAAAGCTTCATCACATGCTGATGATACCAACCAGGGAGGACATGTTTAAACAACATGAACAAACACGTACCCAGCGGCATTACTTTAAACAAAATAAAAACCTGAAACAATCCAGTTCTGCCTTTTGTCTTTATCTGGGAAATTTATGAAAGTCTGCAGAAAAGCTACATCAGTGTAATTTAGCTATTTAAAGGTGCTCACTGCAAACTGAAATAAAACTAAATTGTTCTGAACGTCATCAGTTGATGCAGTTTAATAAAAGTTTACTCCCGTAGCTTTTCAGATATGCAACTCTGAAATGTGGGTACGCACTCAATGTAAACAAAACTTTTTTTTTTTTTTATCCTAACCAATCAGAGCATGAGCACAAATCAATCCATCCCAAGCAGCTCCTCCACGGACGCTGCCATTTTTCACCTTTCTTTAATGAACCGGTCACAATTTTTTATATTGATTTAAAATTTTTATTTTAGTTAGAAATTAATCAGCGATAATATGAAAAAAAAAGCAACTTTTGGACTTTGTTTTCTTTTATTCTGACCAGTCTCCAACTCTGCAGGGAGCACCTTTTAATAAGTAGTTTTTGCCAACTTGAAGTAAATTTTAAGTTACTTCAATTTGTTAGTTTTGTGTAACAATGAGCTGTTTTGACAAAACTGGTCACAGCCATCGAGTTGTTGCTGCTACAATGAAGTTACTTTTATTTAAAGTGTTACGTATTTCCACATTTTCAGACACTTTGCAATGGTTTTAAAAAACCGATCACAAGAAACTAAAAGCTGCAGCTGAAGAGAGCGTCATGTCAGAGCGGCGCTGATGTTCCAGTAAAAGGTTTATCTTCATTTCCTTTATTCAACGTTCGTTTCCTGTTTTTAACCAGATTAAACCCACACTGAGATCCAGATCTCATTTGCAAGGAGGGCCTGGGAAATGAACTTTGTGCAGCAGCTCTTCATCTTATGCACATTTCAAATGATTAGAATTAGTGTCATTATCTTAGGATTCCCTTATTTTGTTGTTTGAAGGAGACAAATAATGAGTTTATTACTTTTTACAGGTAAAGGAGCAGCATGCACCTGGTGGGCCTGAGGAGGGCAGGAGGACCCACCTCCTAAAACAATTCCCTTCTTTGGACAAAGAGCTATTTTTATAAGAAATATCGCCGCAGTGCAGCAGTCACCTTTGCCTAGTTAAGCAGCACCTATTATTATCCACCTGACAAAAGTTTCTTAACTTTATATCTTTCTCTTCCGGCAACTTTAATGCGGCTCAAACCGCAATGTGTACCCCCACAAATGTTTTATCAAAACAGCCGGCTCGGCACCGTGATGTGTGCAATTTTATTGGCATTTCGAGTTACCATGGCGATGTAATTTGCAAACAATTACACCATTTTTATTAGTCTTTTTTTTTATAGACTGATTGCAAATCAATTATCCAAGCTGGCCACCAAAGCTAAAAAGAAAAAATACTGTAAATCAGCCATTTTTAGAGATACTAAGCTGAAATTTGGTGTTGTAGTAGTAGAGCCATTCCCAATGGATTAAAAAAAAATCAAGATGGCCACCAAAGCTCAATTTAAATAGCTTTAACTCGGCTAGTTTTACACATACTGAGCTGAAATTTGATGGTTATAGTTGAGAATGTTCCCCATCACTTATTGAATCCACATCAAAAAAACAAAATGGCCACCACAGCTTTTAAAAATAAAACAACCTCTTTGATATTTTGCCATTTAAAGTTGAAGTAAAGTTGTACCCCAACACATTTTACTGTCAAATCTAATTTTTTAAATGGCCAGTCCCCATCAAAGTTTCTCCAGGAACTTTCTAGTTTTTTCAGACGTTTTGTGTTTGAAAATAATCAATTATTAACCAATCATGAAAAACGGTAAGTTTTTTAAAATGGCACAATATTTTAAATGATCAAAGTTCCTGTTTAGTGTAAATGTGGTGATCCAACACATTTTCTAAAGAACTTCTGAGGATCTGCATTTATTGAAAAACTTACATTTGCGCTGAGATGCTGTTTTTGAAATTGTGACAATTCAAATTGTTGCATACAGTCTATAAGCACCTAGTTTTTTTTTTTAATTTATTTATATAAAATAGAAAGGTGCAGCATTTACATTAAGTGCATTTCCTTGGAGTTATTTTACCTCCAGGACTAGATTATCCTCAGAGTTTCTGTTTTTAAAGCTTGTGAAGCAGTCCAGAAGTTTATTCTTGAAAAAAACGTACTTCAGATGCTGATGAAGAACAAAAAAATCCTGTGGAACAAAATGTTTTCATGCATTTTTCCAAAGACAATAAATTTTTTAACGTGCCGCTGGGTTCAGTGAGTGAGCTGCGATGATGTCCTGGGACACAAAAGCTGCTGGAATCACCCGATGGATCTGATTTCAGGCTTCACCTCCGCAGACGTTCAGTCCCTCCGTGTGATTTCTGTCTAAAAAAAGCTCCAGAGTGTTTTTCTTTGATTTCAGAGCTTTGCTCTTCAGTATCCTAAAAATCCTTTGGAAGAGAAGATTGACACGTGGCAGCATTTTGCTGGAGTTTCTCACAAAACTTGAATAAATAAATAAATAAGCTCAAATAGAGAACGTAATGTAGCACAACTTCAGAATAAAATGGTTTGATGTGACTCCCTGTCATGTGTGTGCTCATTAGTTTATTATTATTAATATTTTAAATTTATAAATACATAAAGGCATTAGAGATTGAAGCTCTGAGTCACAGCAGATCTGTTGTGTGAAGTGGTCTTGTTGGCAACACGACCTGACCCGAGTCACATAAAACCACATTTTCACTCAAAGGTCATTTATATTGTTCCCATGGTTACAAAAGGCCTGAGGTTGTCATGACAACGTTGACTGAGCCACGATCACGTGACTTTGTAGGATGCTGGACAGGCTCTGTAAGACCCAAACGTTTGACGTGGTCCAGCATAAATCAAGTGTCGTCCTCTGGTCTGGTTCTCTTCAGCACCGGGTTCTGGTTTCTGAAGCGACCTGGATTTGTGCTGGCCTCAAGGCCTGGTCCTGGTTTACGTCAGTCAGCGAGCAGCTGGACGAAGGAGGACGGGAACAAGCCTCTCTGGTCCGGTTCGTCCTCTATGTAACCGTGCTAAACAGATGCACACAGAAACACAAACGGAGTTAGTGCAGAACTGAGCAGAAATATATTTTCATTCCTCCGAGATCAATGTCTCAAACTGAGCGATCACTGATTAAAATGTAAAAATCCCTGAAGTCAAAGGGGAGGATGAGGGGTGACCTTTGCACATCGTGCAGGTGGACTCACTTCCTGCTTCTAAATCTACTCTTAATGGTGAGAGCTTCTCTGTCTCATCAGCTGCAGCACCAGTCAGAGTAAACTATGGTGATACGTACCCACCAGTCGCTGTCCTCCTGTCCCAGTACCACCAGCACCTGACCCTCAAAAAAGCTCAGTTCGTCGTGGTGGTCAGCCTGGCAGTCATACAGAGCCTGAGCTCGTCGACTGGCCGCTCCTCGAGGCTGGTGAACGAAATGGACAAGCAATAAACAAAAGAACACATTTATTACCTAATAAATAACAATTTAATAAATTAGAGTGTAACAGCTGTGGGTTTAAACATGATAATATTCATACAATTGGTTAAAAAAAAGCAGATATTTATACTTTAGTGTTGTAGCATGAAGATGCACTCCCCTGACTATGACCTTTGACCCTTAGGTTGGACTCAGAGTCAGCTACAGTCTGACTAATGTTTATGCTTGTCTTTTATTTTTTAAAGAAAGAAAAACAAACTCAATCATGAGGTTGTTGAACATGAAAAATGTTGATTATTGTTTGCAGTCATTATAATGAAATCATGTGAAATATAAAACGTTTTAACACGCTTTCTCTGTTTTGTTGTTCAGAAAATGTATTTTCCTTGAGAGACCTGTGTGAGGGTTTCTGAGCTGGAATCTGTGACGGTGGTTCCCAACCGTGGTCCCTGAGGAACACCATCCTGCATGTTTCGGTTGTCTCTCCGCTCCAACACACCTGATTCAGTGATTTGATAACTTCTTCAAGTTCTGCAGAAGCCAGTGAACCACCCATTCATTCAAATCAGGTGCGTCAAAGCAGGGAAACGAGTAAAACATGCACGATGGTGTTCCTCAAGGACCAGGGTTGGGAACCACTGATATACAGTACGTCAGTGGGGAGTCATAATATTTTATAATGACTAATAGTCATAAATGGTCCTGTGATGGACTGAAGACCTGTCCAGGGTGTTCCCCGCCTCTCACCAAGTGACTGTTGGATATGGGCACAAGTGACACCAATGATCCGAAAAGGAAGAAGCGGGTAAAGATAATGAATGGATGGATGGATGGATGGATGAATGGATGGATGGAAGGATGGAAGGATGGATGGATGGATGGATGTATAGCTGTATGGATCGTGGATGGATGGATGGATGGATGTGGATGGATGGATGGATGGATGGATGGATGGATGGATGGATGGAT
>NC_056504.1:46540232-46565215 GCF_014905685.2 Nematolebias whitei
GGATGGAAGGAAGGAAGGAAAGAAGGAAGGAATGATCGATGGATGGATGGATGATAGATAGATGGATGGATGGAAGGAAGGAAGGAATGATGGATGGATGGATGATAGATGGATGGAAGGAAAGAATGATGGATGGATGGATGGATGGATGGATGGATGGATGGATGGATGGATGGGTGGGTGGATGGATGGATGGATGGATGGATGGATAATAGTCTTAATAGTTTTTTGGTTCGTCCGTTAAGGTGGCTGAAGGTTGTGGTCTCCTGCAGACCTTCTCGTCAGCTGCCTCCTCACCGACGCCTGATTCAGTGTCCGTGACTTCAGCTAGCTTGGGTGTTTGATGTTAGCAACGTTAGCACATTATCAGCCGAAACACTTTGATTAAACAATGCACCAAGAGCCGACGCTGCTGGAAACATTTCTCCTTGGAAATATTTTGCTCTTCGTTCTGTACCACCAAGTTCCGTTTGGGTTCCTTTGAATTTCTGTAATTGCTCTAGCATGCGTGAGATGTCAAGTTCTGCACGTCGGACGATTTATTTGATCCAGCTGCGGCCTCCTGCAGATGTGACGCTGCTGATAGGAGACACTCTCTGTTAGTCGACCTGTGTCATCTTGAAGAACAATTCCAGAGTCTGGACCAAGTTCCAGAGTCTGGACCAAGTTCCAGAGTCTGGACCAAGTTCCAGAAACCAAAAAGAGCCACGATGACTGTTGGAAACAACATTTTGTTAAAAGACGGTGAAAACGGAGCGCGTCATTTAGGATGAGCGGCGACCTTCAGCCAGCTAGAATATTTGTTATGAAAAGTTTTGAAGGTCTCACCAGTGATCTGCGAGGCAGCGGCTGAGGGGCGGGGCCTCGGCTGTCGTTCTCAAAGCTCTGAGAGCGTTGGCTGATGGGAGAACCGTTCTGTGGAGCTTTGCAGGCCGGGTCCAGGAAGTGTGAGGTGATGCTCTCACTTTCCGTCCGTTGAAAACCTCAAAGCAAAAATGTGCATGTAGATTTCAAGAACAACCGTTTCAAAACTAAATGTCCCTTATTTTCGTTTCTGCTTTTTTAAAATTTTCACTTCCATCGAGCGGTGCAGCAGAACCGCATGAACCTTCAGGTTTTAATCTTGGAGAAAGCATCCAGAGTATCACGACACCATCAAACATATAAATATAAAACCTCTAATAGCTGCTGCTTCTGTGGCCCTGCGGGACACTGAGCGTTTTTCTAATCTGTCGTCTCACTGCATTTTTTAAAAAACGTTGAAACTGTCTACTGATTAGAATCATTTTAATAAATGGACAATAAAATGTTGTGCATGTTCACTCTGTTGTTGGTCCAATCCCAAAAAAACAAGACTGCTCAGTCCCTGAACGACTTCGTTAATTATGAAGTCATTGAAAAAAACTGGTTCGGGGGGGTCCTCTTGCCAAAAGATGAAGATCGTTTGGATCCACTTCAGTTTGTTTTTCGTTCACGTAGATGAAGTGGATGACTCAACAGAAACTCTTAAATATGATTTTAGGACACCTTGAAGGTACAAGAACATTTGTAAGATGTAGAAAAGACTCTTCAGTTTCCACTCCTGTGGTCATTAACACTGAAGCAATAAAAATATATGTGAGCTGTTCTTGATGACACACTGACCTTTGACCCCCATGTGAACACACTTTGTCAGAAGAGAGAATGTATTTTTATCAGAAGCCCTTTTAACTTTCACCTTCATCTGTTGGTTTGGACTTTCAACATGCAAAAACAGGAACAAACTCTTGAGGACTGTCAGGATGTGCAGTAAAAACTGCTGACATGGCCCGACAGAACCTCACTGACCTACACAAGACGAGGTCAGTGAACAAGGCCAGGCGGATTCTGGCAGATCCTGATCATCCACTCCATGGTGAGTTCAGGCTGCTTCCACCTGGACGCAGGTATCTGCCGCCCAGATGTTGGACGAACAGACTGAAAAACTCATTCATTCCTGCAGCGATCAGGCTTCTCAACGAACAATGCTGTTACTTTAACGTCTCAATGTCTCGTCGGGATGTTTTATGTTCTGACTGTGAAGCAAATTGCCCCTTGGGGATAATAAAGATTCTTGTGTGTTTTCATTATTGTTCAGTGTTGCAAAAATATGAAAATTGAAATAAAAACGCTTGATTAACCCAACATTTAACAGGTAATATAACTGTTAAAATCACATTTGCTTACTCTAAAACACGAGGAAACGTGAGCATGTCAAATGCTGTAAAAAAATAAATAAATAAAACCTCAACTTGCAGTTTTAAAGTAAAGCAAGGAACGGTTGTTGAATAATCATCATTTTTGTATACTTTTCTAAAAAGAGTTTATGAAAGGCTTGAAGTTTTTTCAGTTTCAGCTCAAATATAAACAGTTTAATGGTATTTTTAACAAACAAAAATGGTACGTTTAAAGATATCTAAGGTAGATGTGATGTCTTTGTACCTCTGTCAGGTCGTTCAGTCAGCGAGCTGAGAGGTGAAGACTGACTGGAGACACAAAGAGACAGAAAGGTCAAAGTTCATTCCACCATCGAACACTGTTGTTTACACTCTGACCACTAGAGGGCAGTAAAATCTCACTTATCCTTTATCCTTGAACTATCATTAAGCTCTTATTTGTGCATAATATAAAAAAAAACAATGTATTTTTGCTCATATAAACAACTCAAATATGTTAAATAAGTATAGTGTAATTTTAAAATACAACATTGATTAGAATTGTGTTTTTCTGAGATCATGTGTAGTTTATAAACTATTAAGGTCACACTGTTTGACATGTTCGTCATCGAGATTTGACTGATTCAACATTTCTGACTGCACTTTTAAAAAAACGCAGCAAGATTCAGTTTCAGATACTCACACGCACTTTTTAAAGGAGGAGTCTGGACTGCTGTAGACCCTGGGGCTGGTTGGTAACCCATAATCTGTGAGCGCGCACACACACACATTTAATGACAGAGTTACGCGGACAGATTAATTACAGAGCGTCTCGCTGATATTACCGTGTTTATTAGACTCGGAGCAGGTCCTCTTGTGTCGGACGGCGATGGGAGGAGGAGTCGTTTTTCTGTTTCCTGTCATGGGGAAGAAGACTTCGCCCTCTTCCTCCTCTTCTCCCTGCACTCCATCTCCTCCAGCTGGAGGAGGAGGAGGAGGAACAGTGGGAGCTACAAGATAAAAAATTTAACTACAACTTAAAAACGTTGCAAAGAAAAAAAATCATATATCAACAGCCTGAATTCATTTCACCTAATTTTGTTTATATCAGAGTTTAAGACTGCGATCATCTTTTATTAAGAAACAACAGAGGTGCAGCTGTTCTTTGCTCAGATAAGCAGTGGTGCAGTCTACGCGATACGCAGGTATACACAGTATACCCACTAGAAAAGCTTAAGAATTTCAGTATACCCTCTTAAA
Source organism: Nematolebias whitei (assembly GCF_014905685.2). NCBI lineage: Eukaryota > Metazoa > Chordata > Actinopteri > Cyprinodontiformes > Rivulidae > Nematolebias > Nematolebias whitei. The sequence goes on from NC_056504.1 coordinate 46,543,667, forward strand.
AGTGCCCAATGATACAAGACACATCATTATGTGCATGTCATTGATACGTTAAACAGCAGTTAAACACTTCCGTAACAATTTATCTGTACGCAGCGCTTTGCTTTCATACTGTTTTATAAATTCTGTAACGTGTTTTTCATACAAAGCCAACTGTTATACAAAGCCTGCTGTTCATTTATTCAAATGTAAGCATCAGAGAAATTTGGAAACGTTCAATATGCGTAAAAATCAACATAAATTGACAATTACATTGTACTAACCAGTGTACTTTTGTTTCTAAGCACAGTATACCCACTACATAAATGTAGACTACACCACTGGATAGTGATTTCTGCGCCGACAAAGAAGTTCACGCTGAAGCTCAGCGAGAAGAGTGAAGCGTGATTTCAGATAATGATACGACGGGGAAGAATAACAGCCTTCATTTCAGTAATTATGGGATTAAGGCAGAGGAAATGTGTCAAAGCTGCAGCTGTGTCATCGGGTTTGAACAGACCATAATAAGCAAACAACCTTTATTGGTTCAAGAAATTACTTAAATCTGAGTGTTTATGTCATAACAGAGCAGCGACTTTAATAAGAAGCAAGCTGAGCTCACCTTTGACCCGGGGAGGCAGTGGGGGAGCAGGGGAAGATGGAGGGGGAGGAGGCGGGCTGGGGGCGGAGCCAGATGGACGGTTGTGAAGGTCCATGGCCATGGCCAGCCTCCTCCCCACGCTGAGAAGACCTCCGCCTGGTCCCACAGAGGGGGGCAGAGCGACGGACGAGGAGGAGGAGGAGGACTGACTCAAGCTGAAAGGACGGGAGGAGAAGGAGAAGGAGGGGGTGAAGACGGAGGATGATGATGAGGAGTAACGCTCCTTCTTCACCGGACCATTCTGGAAAGTAATGACAGCGATTCACAGTTTAATAAAATCACAGCAACGAACAATTGTCCAAATGAAGGAGTTTTCGTGATTGAGAGGAGCAACGAGGTTGTTTTGTAGAAAAGAAAGGATAATCAGAGCAGGGAGAGATGTGACGTGACAGCTGACTGTACTCGTTTTGTCCCCGAACAAAAGAAACAAAAAAAAAAATGAAGACGTTCACGACAGCACACACTTGGTTACCATGGTTACCTTATCATCAAAGTCAGCAGACTCTTTGTCGCCATAGTTCAAGTCATTTATTGTCATTCGCATCACATGTGGTACATGAGGTGGAACAAAATTGTGTACTCAGGGTCCCAATTACACCCAAGAATAGCAAAAATATAAAGTTTAAGAGACGGTATATGAAGATCGAAGATATACTCTAAGATAAACACTAAACGAACGTTAAACAATACGATCTAAAAGATCTAAGTTAACAGGGCAGCACGGTGGCGCAACTGGTAGAGCTGCTACAGGTCCCTGGTTCAAACCCCGGTCCAGGGGCCTTCTGGGTGGAGTTTGCATGTTCTCTCGTTGCATGCGTGGGTTTTCTCCGGGTGCTCCGGTTTCCTCCCACAGACCAAAAACATGCATGTTAGGCTGATTGGTAACTCTAAATTGTCCCTAGGTGTGAGTGAGAGAGTGAATGGTTGTTTGTCTCGTTTGTCTCTATGTGTCCCTGTGATGGACTTGCGACCCGTCCAGGGTGTACCCCGCCCCTCGCACAGTGATTGCTGGACATGGGCACCAGCGACCCCCGTGACCCAAAATGGAATAAACGGCTAAAGATAATGGATGGATGGATATAAGTTAACGCAATTTATCTGAAAAGCAGAGTGCTTTGAATTTAATTCCATCGCAGAACTCTCATCTTGAGCAAGCTCAAAGGACACAGTGGAAAGAAAAAAGTCCCTCATGAGGAAGAAACCTTTACCTAAACACAAATAATGTAAAATAATACGATATACTAAACAGCAGCTCGAACAGGGTTGGTTGCACTTGGTTGCCATGAAAACCTTGTCCTCAAAGTCACCAGACACTTGGTTGCCATGGTTACCTTGTCATCAAGGTAAGCAGACATTTAGTTGTCATGGTTACCTTATCAAGATAAGCAGACGTGTGGTTGCCACGGTTACTTTGTCATCAAAGTAAACATGGAGACACTTGGTTGTCATGGTTAATTTGTCATCAAAGTAAGCAGACATTTTGTTGCCATGGTTACTTTATTGCCATGGTTACTTTGTCATCAAAGTCAACATGGAGACACTTTGTTGCCATGGTTACCTTGTCATCCAAGTCAGCAGACACTTGGTTGCCATTGTTATCTTGCCATCCAAGTCAGCAGACACTTTGTTGCCATGGTTACTTTGTCATCAAAGAAAACAGAGACACTTTGTTGCCATGGTTACCTTGTCATCAAAGTCGTCGTCGCTGTCGTACAGATCATCGTGACGGAGCCTCCACTCGTACTCCACGTGGATGTGATGGTTGAACTGATCGGACTGGACCTGCTGCAGCTGCATTCACACAAATAAGTGTATTTTCAGGAAACTGATTTATTTTATATTATTTTATTTTTTTATTTTTTTCCAGTATAATGACTCGGCAGATATTCTTTTGCAATCTATTTATTTCCATTTTTGCCATTTTAACCATTTATATATCAAAACGTTCATATATTTCAGGAGATGGGTGCTGCCTTTTGGTTTTAGTAACTTTTATAGATTATAAATATATTTACAAATATTGTTAATATTGAAATTTATTGAGTTCTGTTCATTTCCTTCAAAAACAATGTTTTCTTTAAAAATCCTCTTCAGCATTTTGGTTCTGTTTTTGTTATTTTGTGCTACTAATTTCTCTTGTTTCACTTTGTTTTGTTTCTAATTTTAATAAGTCATTACCCCTCACTGATTTTTATCAAGCTAACTGTACCTAATTACATTTATGGGTTTATTTGAAAAGTAATTTAATTCACTTTTGATTTGACTTCCTGCGTGTCTTAGCCTTTAAATGCTTTCCAAGTTATCAGTCTTGGTAAACTGTGAATTAAAAAAAGGTGCTTCATATTTAAAGTATTTCCTGATGGAGTCAAATTAATGGATTTATAAATAGATTGATGACCTCACCAGCTCCTCACAGTCACGGTGCTTTAACCGGCGACTCACATCCAGAGCAGTTTCTCCTAACTCGTTCTCTGCAAGACAAACTAGGATCAGGATTTTATGATGAACACAACATTATGAGCAATGTACTCAAAATGTAAATACAATTTGTTTTTCAACAAAACAAGTTTAATGACATTTAAACGTTTCTTTTTTTATTTGAGGCTGAGTGTGTGAGTGTGTGTGTTACTGATGTGTGCGTTGGCTCGCGCTCTCAGCAGCAGCTTCACGCAGTCGCTCTTGTTGTGCAGGCAGCTGTAGTGCAGCGCTGTGTTCCCCGCTGACGTTTGCACATCTACGTTGGAGCTGGAGAGACAAAGCATGCAGGTAAACATGTCGCAGTAAACGCTGACACACTCAGGTGCAAAAACCTAAAGGCGTCGCTAAACAGGCTGACCAGTTCTGAGCCAGGAAGTCCAGGATGTGCAGCGACGTCCTGTCAGCCAACAGGACGGCCAAGTGAAGCGCCGTCTCTCCTTTTTCCTGTGGACGTGGAAACATACAGCCGGTTACGTCATGGGACTACAGCTCAAACATCTGTAAACCTTCAGCTTTCAGGGCTGGGGTTATGATTCATTTTTAGTTGCATCGCAAACAATATTCTGAACCATTTTCAAATGTCAAAAATCCATTTTGTTAGCTAAGTTGTGATGCGGGCAGCATGGTGGCTCAGTTGGTAGAGCTGCCGCCTCTCAACGAGAAGGCCGCCAGATCGAATCCTGGCTGTGGAGCCATTCTGGGTGGAGCTTGCATGTTGTGTCCGTGCATGCGTGAGTTTTCTCCACATGTACTCTAGTTTCTTCTCATAGACCAAAAACATGTATGCTAGGCTGACAGGTAACTGAATTGTCCCGATAATAGATGAATGGATGGATGGGAGGATGGAATTTGTGATGCCACTTTATAAAGGTCACACAAAAGAGTTAAACCAGGTCATCTGGACAGATTTTTCTTGGTAGAAACATTTCGTCTTTCATCCGAGATAATTCATCAGTCTGAGGTCTGCCAACCAGCTCCGTCGTATAAACAGCACCTTTTTAAAAGTGGTTCAAGCCAGCCTGCTGTGGAATTCTAGAAACTAGCTTTTCACTTTAAGAGAGTCAGTCTGGTAGTTGCTGAGGTGTTGCCAGGTCAGCAGAGTTGCTGAGTTCAGTGATTCATTCATTCATTCAACCTTTACTTAAACAGATAAGTCACATTGAGCCTCGAAGACTCGTTTACAAGTGAGATCTGTTTGGACAGACAATAAAAAAGTGGTGAAAAAGGCACATAGGGTTTGGAGACAAAAAAAAAATCCTAACATGCTGTTAATGTTTGGCTGAAGGTTAACAGCATGATAATGAAAAAAAAAAAACTCGCACAACTAGCACATAATGATAAGCACAATGCTAATCACTTTAGCATTTCCATGGTGTTTTTAATGTTACTGAAGCATCTATGCTAACTGCAATGTCAGCAGTCTGTGATTAATTGTTCCTATTTGCATATGTTGTGTGTTTTATTGTGCAAGAAAAAATATAAATCAGTATAACCCACAATATGTTTGCACGTGTGTAAGCATGTACACCTGTGCATATTATGCAAGCCCTATAAACACTTTGTGTGTAGCCCCGGCAGTGGTTAGCTCTTGTACCTGTATGTGCGCGTGCAGCTGTTGGCTAAGCTCCGCCCTCTGAGCGTACAGCTGGATCAGACTGTAGATGTCGCCGCTCTTTGTCGCCTCCTGCAGGCCGAGTCGCAGCACCGCAGCGGAACTGTTGCTCCGCCTAACGAAGTGCACATCCTGGTACTTTGACAGGATGAAGTCTTTGCGCTCCACCCTGAACGATACACACGTACCATAGGAGGTCTTGTTAAGAAACAAATCCACAAATAAACTTTGCTTCTTTCTTTTTTTAGTTAACTCTGAGTGTGCGTCTTACATGTGGCTGTGCTGGGAGGGCTTCTGTGACGGACTCAGGAGGTTTGCCTCCAGTATTTCATTAAAACCAGAGTTCCCCACATTTCTGGCCAACTGGAGCAGACAGAGAACAGTCCAGTCCGTTTCTGTTCCATAAGAACTTTCAACTCTATCAAACCCATTTCATTTCACGGAGCAGAAACAGAAAACTTTACATTCGTGACTAATTAAGCCTCCAGCAACTTTTACAACAATCTGAGCCAGAGTAGATGATCAACGTCAGATACAATATCTTTCATGACAAAAGGCCAAACCCACCAACAGATCTGAGGTCCCCAGACTGTCCAGGCTCAGGGACTTGATCCTGGAGACATGGACTCCCATCTCTCTGTGGATCCCTGAGCACTCAATACAGGTCAGGATACCCAGATTTGTTGAAAGCCATCCAGGATCTACAGAGAGAGTGGCAGCGGTTTGAACACTTCCTGAAAAGTTCTCACAATAAATCACATTACATCAGTTCATTTTCAGCTGTTTTAATTGTTGTTTGTTCAACTTTTAAATTTTTTGAAATATTAAATTTAACTCTCATTTTTCATTGTTGGGAAAAAAAAAAAACATCTCTCTAAATCCTTGAAAATCTGCTTTTGAAATCTACTTCAGCATATTTACACTATTTTTAGCTTTCAACAAATGTTTTGCTAATCTCAGTTTTTAGCTTTAACTTTTATAATTAACTTTAGCTATTGTGTAATTGTTTAGCTGCTGTTTTTGATAATTTTAGGATTTAACTTCTGTTTAGCAAACTTTCGCACTGAGCTTCAGTTTTTAGCTACTGTTTTATTAACTTCATCTTTTAGCTTTTATTGCGCTAATTTTAGCTTCTAGCAGCTGTTTTGATCATTTTAGCTTTGAGTTTTGTTTTGCTAAATGTAGCCCTAACTTTTGTTTGCTCAAGTTTAGCGTCCAGTTTTTCTTTAGCTCATTTTAGCTCATGACCGTTCAGTTTCAGCGCATTTCAGCATCTTTTAGCTTTTTAGCATCGCTGCATTTTCACAGAAAAGGTAGTTTCTCTGGATTAATGAAGTTGTTTTTGATCAGAAAAACATGTTTTGTGTCAGAGTGTCTGTCCTGAAAGAGGTCAGATTCAAAGTAAGATGAGAATGGATGAGAAATGAGGCAGGATGCTCCTTACCTGGAGTGCCACAGTCACAGCAGCTGCTGTTTCCAGGCATCCGGCGGATGTCGTCGGTGATGGCCCGGGTCAGGTCCTCGACGCTGCTTTCAGCTCCTCCTCCTCTCCTGCTCCCATCCAGAGCCATGCTCAGAGCTTCCTGCTTACTGTTACTGAGCACCGAGATCCATCTGAACGTTCAAAACAGGAATTATTTGTCCGCCTTCCTCCTCAGGTGACCATTTATGACTATTTTTATTGATTGGTGTTGATCTCTGGGTCAGATTCGACTGAAACAACATTCCACACAGTGTATCCTCTTGACACTCCGGTGTCACCACGAACTGCAGAATCCTGACGTGAATTGTGTTTTTTTTCTCAAAAGCATTACCATATTTTTCGGACTATAAGGCGCATTAAGCAAAAAACAGTCGAACTTTATTCAACACATTCACAATAAATGCATAAAATAGGTTCGAGGTCAGTCAGCACAAGCAGAATTAATACATAAGACGTACCTGATTATAAGGCTCACTGTTGATTTTTGAGAAAAGTAAAGGATTTTAAGTGCGCCTTATAGTCCGGGAAATACGGTACTTCAACTAAATCACATCGTTCAAACGCTTTCCTGCCTCTTTTGTTTTATTTTAAAAACAAATCAAGCAAATTCTGAGTAAATTTCATTGATTGTTATGGCATTAAAAGTACCCAGCACCCTTAAATTAACTCAACAACCTCAGCTCTTTACAGCTCAGTTGTTTAAACACAAGTTTAAACAATTGTGGAAACATCTCGAGCAATAAGCACGGTAGATTTAATAAACAAGTTGGTGCAGAAGATTACTCAGAAAGCTGCGAAAGTTGTATCAGAAAAAAATGATGAGAAACCAAAACTTTCTCTCGTCCCTCCTCTTTAATAAACATCACTCTTTGAATACTCGTCTGCCTTTCGTAGCAGCAGAAAATAATCCATCTTTGTTTTGGCTTTTATCTTAGATTCAACGATCAGTTCAGTTACTTTTTATAAGAACAAGGCCGAATAAAAATGTTTCTGACTTACGCCACACACTCGGCTTCATCCTCAGCCAGGAAGTGGTAGGTTCGATTATCTAGGGGAGAACGGATTTATTAAAGAACGCACATATTTAAAAACTACAGTATATTCAAGTGTTTCCAGTCATTTATGCATGTAAATACACAACTTTCATTTTCTTCCCCTTTTAAATTTATGATGGCAATTAGCCCTGTAGCTTTAATCAGGAAGGTACCTCTCTGAACTGCTGCTTTTGTAGGTGTGTTTTCTTTTTGTACACCAATTTGCAGTAGAAATGCTCATGTTTAAGTGTCTTTTTTGTGTGTGTGTGAATGAGACTTACGAGAGATGAGGTCAAAGCATTTCTTGTCCTCCACGCTGGGTTTAACCTGACAGGTGAGCAGGTTCAGTCTGGTTGGAGGTTTATTCGGCTGAGAGACAAAGGCAGAGCTAGTTCAGACAATTGTTACTAAATAATAAATCTCTGAAACTTCAATAGTGTCATGGATGTCCCTTAGGAGGACGCATTCTTCTTCAGCTCAAATTAATGTGGCTGTTGTTCGTGTTTGGGTTTTTTAATGGAGGTTTCATCTCAAACAGTCGTTCTTTAATGTGCATATCAAACAGTGACATACGTTATACGTAATATCCCAAAGATTAAAAGGTAAATGTTCAAGGTGAGAGGTTGCACACTTACAGTAGCGTGTGCGATGGTGAGGTAACAGTTGTGAACTGAACATTTCCTCTTCTGCCACATTTTCCTCAAACTGAAGCACAGACATGTCATTTTAGTGATAGTTGAACATTTATGAACCGTATCAAGAGTTTTAAGAGGAGTCATTTGTATTTTTTTTTAAGTGTGGTCATTTAAAATAATCATGAGTGTCTAACTTGCAGTAGACAGAATAGTTGACAGAGTCGGGGTGATTCCTTGAATGTGATCAACTGTAAAAATCCAGATTATAAACTACTAAATTGCCGCATTTATTTATTTTTTTAATCTGACCATCATTTAACTGTCTAACGTCACGCTTCTCTGCCACAGGTAAGATACTGACTGCTCTACTACCCTTAAGCAGCTCATATGACCACACTTGAAAAGTATCCAAACACAACTTTTCAATAATTTAGTTGTGAGTGATAATTATAATTTGAATATTTATGTTAGTTAACTTAACTTATTGTTATTAATTAGGTAAGTAATGTTAATTATTTCAGCAACTAACAATGTTTTGCTACAAAATTCACAAGACATCTATAAAATTATTTGCATTTTTATCCTTTTATTGGCTGAGGTGCTTATAAAACTGCATAATTTCCCATCAGCTCATATCTTAAATTAAAGAGTCGTAAATTATTTGATTTAATTTTATTGTCTTGGGGGTAAACTAAGCATGTGAAGTTCATTTCTGAGTTTACCCATCGCTCTTCTTGTAGAGGAATCCTGTTCTCTCTGTTCCGTACTGTTTGTCTCCCAGCAGCTGGTGCATACTGTACACCTGCTTAGGTAAAGAGTCCTGTGCAAACACACGTACGTTATTTAGCTGTTGAACAGAAATGCTAAATGCTAGTTCGCCTCAGCGTTCGTGTCTCCGACCTGCTCTGCGTGGACGACCGGCCTCAGCTGGTCTCTGAGGGAGCACAGCTGCCGCTTCTCCTCCTCCTGACGCTGCTTCACCTGCACACAACTCACCTGTCAGCTTTTCTACTATATTCCTCTATAAACAATTTTATTTATAGACCATTTTTTTACAGGCATGAACACTAAAGTGTTTCATGCAGAAAAGAGTAAAAATAAAATTCACTCGTAATACAAAAACAAGTTACACAAGAACTGATGGAAAAAGGAAATAAAATCTGACATTTTAGAGCAAAAATGTACAACCACAATTTGCAGGCTATAAAGAAGATAGAAGGTAGAGTTTCAAAAAATTAAGGATGCACGATATTATCGGCATGATATCGGTATCGGCCGATATTAGCATTAAAGCTAAATATCAGACATTGGCCATTCCATCAAAATAACTCCCCGATATAAAAGACGCTGTTTTTGTATGACAACCCAGTGACATGGATGCCTGCAGCGCCACCACAACATGATGATGTCACACGCGCCTACCTGATCACGGCGGAGAGGAAGAAGTCAAAATGTCGGCGGTGTGGAAGTTTTTTTTCCGTTGAGGATATTGGATGCTGAAGATTTTTGGACAATAAAGTCCCTGCTCAATAATCCAGGTATAAATCCAACATTTTTCAGTCAGGTCATCTGGACAGTTTCTTTTTTTGTGCTGAAACGTTTCGCCTTCGATCCGGAAGGCTTCATCAGTCAAGGAAACACACAACAAAACTGATTCTTCCTCCAACAGCTTACTCCAAAGTAAAACAAACCAGTTCTGCTTGTGATAAGATGGTTTATTTGGTACGCCCCCTCCTCCATTGCGGGCCCTCTTCCTTGTTGACAGTCTTGTCAAACTGGTTGAAAACAACAAAGTCCATGCTCAATGGAGCAATGGAGGAGGGGCGTACCAAAGAAACCACCTTATCACAAGCAGAACTGGTTTGTTCCACTTTGGAGTAAGCTGTTGGGGGAAGAATCAGTTTTGTTGTGCATTTCTTTGACTGATGAAGCCTTCTGGATCGAAGGCGAAACGTTTCAGCACAAAAAAAGAAACTGTCCAGATGACCTGACTGAAAAATGTTGGATTTTTGGACAATGTTGAGCCTCGTTACATCCTCCCCAGTCAGAGATATTTTTTCCAACGTAACCTTACCCGAGTTACAAGCCGTCGATTCCAACGTCATTGAGAATCTAACAGCCAATAGCACTCGGATGAGATTTACCACAGACATGTGGACGTCGTGTTAGCCCCGTTAGCATGATTAGTCTTACGGCACAATGGATAGACAAAAGCCTTGAACTTAAAAAGGCTGTCCTTCATGCACAAGAGCGCAGAGGATCCCACACTGAACCTGGAACAAGCCTCCACAAGTGAGACAGCATCGCAGGTGAATAATGCTAATAAATAACATTTAACACTTTTCATTTAATATAAGTTGAAGTGCTATGCCTATCATATGGCTGTTACTGAATATATGTCACCAGCTCTTACAGCTGTTACAAATTTTTGTAGCAAATAGACCTAAATAAGAGGGCTATGTTCTGACAATGGAAAGTATATTTAAAAAATATCGATATCTGTATCGGTTATCGGCCAAATAAGTTTTACCATATCGGATATCGGCCAAAAATCCAATATCGTGCATCCCTAAAAAAATATGCACCTTGACGAAAAGTTTCTGTTATAGCTTCAGCTTTGAATATTTGAGATTTCCCAGATAAATTATGAAAATGCATTTATATCGATCCGTGTTTTGCAAGCGTAAGATTTCAACCTGATATTTGTTTTATGTTTGGAAGAAAGAACAAAATTTGATCAAAAGGTTTCCTCAGAAAATGTCAGTGTATTGTTATTAAAAGAAACTAAATTAATAAAATGATTGGTTACTAAGATTGTTCAGGTCAGATTCTACATATATTGTTTGCATTTAATCTTTGATAATCACAAGTTGTTCACATCTTAGATCAATGGTTCCCAAAGGTTGGGTTAGGACCCCACTCTGGGTCCGTGAAGCTCCAGCTGTGGGGTCTTGAGATGATTTTCAGAAACAAAATTAAAAATTTTAATTATTTATGATTGTTTCTTTGCCATGACTTTTACAAGAGCTACAAAAGATAGTCATAACAAATCGTTATAATGGTTAATAAAACTTTTAACATCATTTTTTCCTTGTTTATTGTATGCTAATATGCTAAAATAATAAATCACCAACATTTAGGATCACAAGATTCTGCAATATTCATTCTGTGGTTCACTGGCTGAAAAATCTCAGGATCACTGCTTTGGACAGTGTGTTGTGTTTAATTCATTTATTCTAATGACCACAGAGAAATACAGCAGTGTCATCGACATAACCATGAATATTTATGTTTTACTAACATCCTTATTTAACGTCATTATAATTTTAACACAGAGACTCATTAAAGTGGTAGGTCTTCCAATTTTTAAGGTAATTGAAAAGATTATATGAATAGCAAAGATGATGCAAATTAAATTATGTTTATAAACATGACAGATGTGATTTTATAAACGATTATAAGTTAAAACAAGTAATCCAAGCCCTTACATTCCTAACAGGCTGGTAATTTGGCTTACAGCAAATCAAAAAATATTTATGTTATCCTTACAAAAAAAAATTAATTCAAATCTTATTTGCTATTTAATATAATTTCTAACATTAATACCAGCATAAAAGCAGGTTTTATGGGGCTAGTTTTTCAATTTGCATGAAATAGTGGTAATTTGACATTCTCTTGCATTACCGTTTTCAGTTTCTTGCACTGTTTTGACCTGATGTTGCGTTAAATCGCCACTAATAATACAACAACAAAAAAAGTCATCAGCATATTTTCCTCGCTAAACAAAATCAATAAAAACATGCCCTGTTTATACCGTGATCAGCACTCCGTTCAGCTCCTCCATGTACTGCTTCAACCTCTGAGTGGTGGAGACGCACTCCTGCAGGAAACTACACAAACACAGACACAGCTCATGCACACATACCGTACGGAGCTCTCTGTGTGTGCGAGAGAAAAACAAAACGCACTTGTTTTGGCTGTGGTAGTGCTTGATGAGGTTCTGAAGCAGGTCGACTCCTCTCTTTGTCTTTATCTCGTTTACCTTAATGAGATACTGAAACAGAAAGGAGGACCCAAATAGTGGAAATGACCACACGTGTAAAGAGCTGAGGAACATCAGGGGGATAAAGTGAAGAAGAGGAGCAGGAAGTTACCTCGCACATGCTCAGTTGGAAGGAGCGCCTCTCCTTCTCAAGCTCCTCAGCGATTTCTCCTCCACTCACCTCGCTCCTAACCATCCCATACTGCCGTGCTAACTCCCTCTTCTCCTTCTCCACCTGCTTGCTGAACACACACACAGGTGAATTAGTAATGGGACAGCTCACAGTTTTACCACTTTACTTCGGCTGACAGTAGCTTCTCCAGGTTTCTGAATTATGCAGGACGTGATTTTTACACGCAATAACACTTAACAAGGTCGCCCTAAAAATAGAAGGTACACGGCGAACAGTGTGTAAACTCTGTCAGATGAGTTTAATGTATCGTCACTCACAATCTGCTCTCATAATCCCTCCAAGCTCTGTCAAAAGGCTTTTTCAGATCCTGCAGAGACAGAGAAGGAAACATGACGTTAGAGTCACAACTATTGAATTTGTAGGGATACCGGCTCTTCCTGCAGGTTCCTGAGTTCAGAGGTGGAGTCAACTACCAGCAGCTGAGAGTCATCCCACTAATGAGCGCCAGGACTTTAAGAGGCTGCAGAAGAGCTTCCTTCCCTGCTGGAGCATTACTTACCTTCTGGTATTTGTGCTATTGGCCTCCTTGTGTTAACTCTCTAGACTCAAGTAATCTTACGTAGTGTTCTCCTCTCATTCTCACGAAACCTGGTCCCTGAGCCTCCTGTCCTGGATCTCTGTCGCTGCTCTCATTCCTCAACTCCTTGTGCCTATCTGCTCTTGCTCAAGGCGGACGCATTCTCCTCTCCCTCCTGCTTTTGCGCTCTGTGTGTGTCTCGGAGCTCCTTGTACACATCTTCCGAACTAAAAAATACTGTTATGGATCTGCTCAGATGTACTTTCAACGCCATCGACAAAATCTGTTCAACAAAACAACAGGGACCTGGAGAGCCCTCATGTCCTGCTGAGACTCACGCTGCGGGATACATCCGGGATCCGTGGGGAGTTTGGCAGCTGATGTGTCTTTCAGTTCTGTTACCGAATATGTTTATATAATTGGATTCATGATAGCAGCGTTTCTGCTTTTTGGCATCGGTGGGTTCCTATGTTATCAACTTTTGAAGAAAACATCGGCAACACTTTCAGCCATGACAAAACTTAAGTCTGTTTGAAGGTTTGGTTTATGCTATGAGTACTCAAAATCAGCTGATTTATGAGCTAAACCATAAGATGGAAGCGATTTCTGAGAATCGCAGGCCACCTGAGGCTTCTAAGACTCGCCAGCATGTTGGGGTCAACCTTGAAGAAGGCTCATAGCATGGATCAGTGGAATGCCCATAAATCTGGCCATTTTGGATCTGGAAAGTTCCAGCAGGACTCGAGGCTGGCAAGGAAAAAACAGTCTGCCTGAAGAAAATCAACAATTGTGGCTTATCTGAATCTGCCTCCCCCGTTTGGCCTCAGATGTGGACTGATTATCAAATATCTCCTGGGACATGTGTAAACTAAGGAAAAAGCTTTGTCTATCGCAACACCCCCCCTCCCCTCCTCCTCCCCGAGAACTTCTGTGCAGGCTTACAACAACATCATCAGAACTATGGCCTATCTGAAAGTGCTTCATGGACAAATCTCAACGTCTTGACATCAATGCATATGTAATGTGTTTATAAATGTTCTTGCTGGTAGAGTTTTTGATGTCTCAAATTGTGTCCTGACAGGACAATATGTGAAGAGATCTTTTTTTGTAATACCACTATCAATCCTCGTGGCCTTTTACCTTTTTCTATCTAAACAGTATTCTGATAAAGAATAAGTGTCCGCGCTCTTGTAGCAGCAGCAACGTGCACGCCGCCCATCTTTCGGACGATTGTACGAACGTAATCTCACTGTGTCCTGGTACAGGGATAATAAAGCTTATTCTGATTCTGATTCCACCTGTGAGTTCAGAATCCTCTTTGTGGATCTCAGCTGCTCCTTCACCCTCCAACCACTTGCCTCCAGCTCCATCTGTACTCCTTCCAGCAGGACCTCCTCTAACCTGGATTCCCCAGACCCTCCTCTCCATGCTGTCCTTCGACCAACGATATGTGATAGATGTACTGGTACACCTTCATAAGATATCTACAACCTGCATTATCAAACTGCTCTGCACAGCTTCTGACGTCTCTCCTTCCCTTCCAGGGGTTCCAGGGTGTCCCTACTGTCTTTAGTAAATCTCACCTTATCACTGTAAATAATTCACTTTATATCTTAAAGGTTTTGGGTCTGTTGTCCTCAGTCCGTTCTATCTAAACCCTCCGTTGTGACAGATTTACTAAACACGTGTCAGGTGTTTTCATAATTATCAGTTCAGTTAACGTTATGACTTGACTGTGTGTGTATCAGCTAAAATGATTTAGGTACAACAAAAGCCCTTACCCCCTTCACCTCCCTCAGGTCTCCTTTAACAAGAGAGTCCAGGAAGAAGTTGATGTTGTGTAGCATGCTCTTCAACTGCACACAGACACACACAAACAAGTGGAGGTCATTGACTTGAAAACATTGCAGGTCAGAGTAAATAGATCCAAAACATTTTTTTTTTAATATTCCCATGTGGACAGGGGTCTTGGACTTTTTAAAGTTTTTGTCAAAAGCGGCTGTTTTGGCCTTTGACCTCCGAGGCGTTGAGCTGTCACTCACCAGGTTCTTCATGGGCGAGATGAGCTCTTTGGAAAAGTCCGCCAGGCGACAGAAGGCCGAGCAAACCTCCGCCTCTCCGTTGGAGTGACAGTTTACAGCGAGCTTCTCCATGGAGTTGATGTACTGCTCCAGGTGAGACACGTGGTCTGAAACAGAAGCCGTGCTGGTTAGTGAAACGACACGTGCGTTACCGTGCGTGCGTGAGCATGCATGTTTCTGTACCTTGCCCTGATGCGTACTTGGCTTTTGCTGCTTTCTTCATCTTCTGTAACACCATCCGGTCACTGTCCAGGGCCTGATCAAACACATACACCTATGATGAGTGGGTGGATGTCCCCATGTGCATGGATGGGGGTGTGGAGTGGGGGTTGAGAGGGGAGGGGGGGACAGTATTTCCCTGCTGACTCAACACACACGCAGAGTATGAGCTCTGCTGTGGGACAATGGGCTGCTACATTCCTGCACGACTAAACCATTATGCAGCCATCATCATCATCTTGAGTCCACGGAGACCTTTGCTCCAAGAATTAAAATATCAATCTTTCTTATTTCCAGACGTATCGGATCACATGTCCCAAGAACACCATATCAGAGCGAAGCTTTCCCCTCATCAGACACGTTTTTGTACTCTTCGACTTCAAGTCCTGGCAAATTATTTGGCATTCAAGCATTCTTAAAGATTAAAAATGACTTCCAGACGTCTGAGTTATTTATACCTGCAGTATATTTCAAGCACTGCTGGATAAATTATGATTCTCTGAGTATGTAATATATTAATTATGAGTGATGTTTGTTTTACTGATGGGTAAAATACTTGTTCAGAATCTACAGCATCAGTCTGTGCAACTTTATGTTTTAATAACTGAGTAAACAATGTTTGCTTAAATCTGTTGTTTATTTTGAAGGCTGGAAAAACTCATAAATGACCCAACATCCATAACTTGAATGTTGGTGAACTGTATTATTAAATTACTAGTTTAATGACCGTGAAAGTCTTTACTGTGTTGCAGTCAGTGTCAGTTCTTGTTTTAATCTGTTTGTTTTATTGAACTTTGGGTTTTCTTAAGAAAAGAGCCTAAAAAAAGCTTTGTTCCTGCTTGCTCTTGGCAAAGACGGATGCTTTTCCCTCCCACTCCTGCCTCTTTCCTGCTTTGCTTTGTCCTGTGAACCCTATCGGAGCTTCTTTCTACATATCCTCCCAAGGACGTCTGTGGACCTGTGTCAGAGTTAAGCCGACTGATAGACACTACCATCTCTTATCAGGACTATGGAACTGTCTGGCAGTGTCCACGGACCACCACCTTTGTCGGCCTCGTGCATAAATGTATTATGATGTCATCAGTAACAAAGTTCATGCTCAATCATCCAGGTACAACATCCAGTAATGGTCAATCAGGTCATCTGGAAACGTCTTTCCACAAAAAAAAAGAAACTGACCAGATGACCTGATTGACCATTATTGGATTTTGTACCTGGATGATTGCGCATGAACTTTGATGTCTTGAACCATTTTGGCTGAGGCTGCCTGCCTGCGAGGAGTGGACGGGGGACAGGACAGCCTCCAGAAACCATCTTGTTACGGGCTGTTATGTCCGTATACAAGCGGTGTGAGAGTTTGCGTCGCATTACCGGTAGTTAGGGGTTGAACGAGTATATAATTTTTAAACTCGACATTAACATAATAAAACCCGAGTAGAACTCGAGTATTTGATGACGTCATAGATCTCAAGTGTTAGGGGTGACTCTCAGCTACTACCACACCAAATTTTCGCTCCATACATGTTAAACTGACTGACTTTCTGCCTTTTTGTGTGGCCTAATGTCAGTTAGCTGTGGCAGCCATGCTCATGAGTTGTAGAACTAAAGTCATCGATGACTTCGTGACAGTTTGATCAAAATCCATCCGACGGGTAACGACGTGTAAATAAACCAATAGTTGCTCGCACGCACAGACACAGGCAAAAACATTAGGATTAGAGAAGGTGAACCTTTGGATGAATACGTGTTTGTGTGAGTTTTAATCATCCAAACATGGCGCGTGGTACACTCTGGGATTTGAAAGCTAAAACAACACAGACGGTTTCATCTGGTCGTATCAGTCGGGAGGTGCTTTCAAAGCCCTTCACAGGTTTCGATAAAGTGTTTTCACTATTTAAAGAATAGTTGTTGTTTTTTTTCCATAAAGCATTTCAAGGGAATAAATATATTTAATGAATTTAATGACGTGTTGTGTAACGAAAAACTAACTAAATAAAAAGATTTCATGTAAAACGGGTGCTTTCGTCAGTGCTGTAGCTCCCCAGCCTGCCGTTAACGCCACATTAACATCTTTATTAAAATAATCTCTCTGGCTTCTCTTCAGAACCACAAAACAACAAAAACAAAGAATAATGACGGGGAGTAATCTGTTGCCGTGGTAACATATGCCAACCCTGCTGGAGGCTTTGTGGTGGGGGGGGCCAAAGGGGGACAGTTTGCGCCTGTTATTCAGGCTGCCCTCCAAGTCAATAACTCTACAGTTTGGGGGGGTCGGGGGGTCCTGCTGCATGCTGCAGCGAGCACAGTCCCATCCAAACACACAGACCTCACGCAGCAGGGCCGCACTTACACACACTGTTTACAACCATTAATTAGTTAAATGAAACAAAAAGGCACGGGAAATCCAAGGGATGCTGTTCTCCAGGCCAAGAATAGTGACGGTCGAGCAAATCTGGGGCTTTTTTTTATTAAAAAGTGTAAGCGTTTGATCTTTTTTTTTTTTTTTTATCTGTTTCTGCAGATTCTAAGAAAACATCAAACTAGAGGAGTTGTCTTTCAGGTTTGGATTAAAAGAAAACATTTTTAATTTAAAGGATATCTTGACTTTCTACTATTTACTTTGAACTTTCTTTTTTTTTTATACCAACCCAACTTCCACAACATTTATTGTTACTTTTTGAAATCACAACACTACAGTTAATTATTTCCATCCATCCATTATCTTTACATGCTTCTTCATTATTTATTTTATTTTATTTTATTTTATTTGGGGGGGGGGGGGGGGGGGGGGGTCATGGTGCCCATATCCATCAGTTACTGTGAAAGAGGAGGGGGGCACCCTGGACAGGTCTCCAGTCTGGACACATAGAGACAAACAACCATTCCTCTCTCACTCACACCTTAGAGTTACCAATCAGTCTAACATGCATGTACCCCGAGAAAAAACACGCATGCATGGAGAGAACATGCAAACTCCACAGAAAGGTCCTGGGCCAGGATTTGAACTGGCGAAGAAACAGCGCCACCAACTGATCCACCGTGCCGCCCTACTTCCTAATATACTGTAAAACTCTAAAATCCCTTTTGCAGTGCCTCTGAAAAATACTATTAATCCATAAAGTTTTCCTTTGTTTTTCACAAAACTACTACAAAATAAGTGTTTTTTCTGCTGAGTTATTGTGATAAACCAACACAAAGTTGCAGGTAATTGGGAAGTGGATGGAAAACTGTTTTACAAACAAAAATCTGAAAAATGTGGAGGGCGTTCATATTTACCCTTTAATGCTTCTAGCGAATGGAACCGATTGGCTTCACACAGAGTACACACGTTTAGCTCAGTATAAATCCATCTGTCCTGTGAAGTTTGTTTCAGAACGTTAGTAATCAAGCAGCATCATGAAGACCAAGGAATACACCAGACACTGTCAGGGATAAAGTTGTTCAACTGGCAGAAACAAACACCAAAAGACTTGCAGCTGTCAGTGCAGCAAAAAGTGATCAAAGTATTTATTCTGCAAAGTATTTGGTTTTATGAAGTAGTACAGCTGCTGTAAAGGTGACCGTCTTTTTTTTTTTTTTTCAAATACAAGCGACGATAATAAATTAAGAGGAACTCTGGTAAATTACACATAACATTGTCTGACGTTACTTTGAAGCAGCATCAGAAAACTTTACAGTAACAGAGGCACAACGAGGAGGAGGGGTGGAGGGGCAATACCCCCCCCCCCCCTTATTTATTAGCTGCCCCCCACAACCCCCTTAGCCAGGTGGATCCTCATATCTGTTAGCAAAATATGTGAGATTGATATTAATGACATTTTCAGAAAGTAATGTTTTTTTCAAGATGGCCACCACACCTAATCAACTTTAACAAACACACAAAAAAAAAAAAAAATGGCCATAACTCATTATTTTTTACAAATATTGAGCTAAAACCTAATGTGGTAGTAGCCGAGAGTCATCCCTGACACACACTCTGAAAGCTAACTTATCATGACGTCTTTGTTAAACACGTTGGCGTGAACTGCAGCGGGCGACAAGCGCTCTTTTAATAATTCAGAAATATGAATTTAGGAAAGGAGACGGCAGCTTCAGGACTTGATTGTTCTGTTTTCACTTCCTAAAACTAAATCCAAGGGATTTCTGTGACATCAGCACAGAAAACCTCTGGCTTGGGGCCGCCAGATGTGCACAGTGTACGCACCAGTGTCTGTTCTTGTCATTGCAGATGTTTTACCCGGTTCCACACAGATGTTATCGCCGCTCAGAGCTGATGGGGGGGGGGGGGGGGGGTCTCTGCTGGGCTGTGCTGGTGCATGATGTCACCAGACTCCGTGCACCAGTGACAAGAACAGGAGTGCAGTTTATGTTTTGTCCTCATCATGGCTTCATCATGGGGGGGATCAATGTGTTGGGGAGTTGTTTAAAACAGCAGACAGGATAAAGGGTGTAAAATGCTCACAGCAGCAGTCAACCCAACAGAATGAAACTGCACAAAGACACGGGGGGGGGGGGGGGGGGGGGGGGAATGGGGGCCAAACCCAACCAAGTCCACCCCATCTTCTCTAGAGAGCTACAAACCATCACAGCAGAGGATAGATGGTGGTTTTATGTGATTTCCCACGAACCCTGCAGAACCTGTTACTCCCCCCCTCCCCCTCTCCCCCCCCACCGGAAGGACCCACCTCCTCCAGCAGGTAGACCGTGTTCCTGCAGCCCATCATCTTGGAGGTGAAGGACGAGGTGGTGGGGGAGCTCCAGTCCTCCTGAACCTCCTGCACGAACTCCGACACGGAGACGCACTCCGGCATGGTTCGGTTCGGACCGGCAGGTACCGAGTTGGACCGGGACGGATCAGACAAAAGCCACTGAACACCATGAATGAAAGAAATACAAATAAATAAATAAAAACACGTCGAATGATTTCAGATATCCAGGAGGACCCAGTGAGACTCACCCAGAACCAAATGGAGCATTAGAACCCAGAGGTTCTGCTCAGTGGGACAGAACCGCAGAATCTGACGCCTCTTTTCTCCGAACAAAAGGTGACCCGGTCCGGCTGGAACCCAAAACAGCTGATCCAAGTTCACAAAAACCTTGAAGTAATAACCAGTAAAATATGAAAGTAACACGCCTCCCTCCGGTGCGCGCCTTCATTCAGAGGAAAATAAATAAATAAACAAATAAATAAATAAATCAACAAAGCGCAGCTGGTTTGTGAACCGGCTCACAAAGAGCGGAGGTTCTGCAGGGGGGAACCGGACCCACTGGGACCGGGTTCGGTTTACAGGATCAGTGGTCTCTGTGGTTCTGGTCCCGTCTCCTCGGCAGCGGCTCTTTTCTCTTTTTGCTTCTTTCTTAAAACCGCATGGAGATGCGCGTTCACGGCGCACAGCGGCGGAGCCCTCCCGCGGCGGCGCGCACTGCTGACCGAGCCCAAACCCCGAGAGGACTGGGAACTTAAAGGTTCTCACTGCACAGAATCAAATCAAACATATAAAAAAATAAAATAAAAAAGGTTACTATATCAAGTGGTGCGGTTTGACCGAGTCTGCTAGTTTTATACATATTGGGCTATTTAAATGCGGGTCCACACTCATTGTAAATAAAATGGGTTGAATCCACTTAGAACACATGTATCAAACTCAAGGCCCGGGGGCCAAATGTGGCCCTCGTTGACATCTTATCTGGCCCCCAAGATGTTATTTTAAATGTACTTTTAATTGTTTTCAGTAATCTTTGATTATGATGTCAAAAGTGCAACAGAGAACATGAAATGAGACCAATCAAGCTCTTGTTGAGGAACCTGCAACCAAGAAAAGATGTCGAGTATCTAACTTGAGTTAATGTAGAGTCGGAAACCCGCCCTTAGTTTGAAAAAGGTTTTAATTTTGCCCCACTGTTGTAAGTGTGGTTAACACCCTATAGCTCGAGTCATCATGTTGTAGTCTGTTTGCGTAAAAGTTTAAATTTAAGAGCACGTCAAACATCAATATGAGAAAGAAACTTTACTCTTCATGTAATGGCAACAGGAGCCCAGATCATTTTTCCATTCAACCTTTATTTATAGGTTAGTCTCATTGAGTCACGAGGACTCGTTTTCAAGAGAAACCCGTTTTAGACAGTTAACTATAAAGAGACAGATAACATAAAGATCACAAGGGGAGTGGTGGCGCAGAGGTTAGAGAAGATGGGTCTGTGATCGGAAAGTCGCAGGTTCAACTCCCGGTACCATCAACATCAAAATGTGGCTGGTAAAGGTAAAACACCCACACCTGCTTCCACCCTCATTTGCCACCCTAAGCAAGGTCCTTAACCCTCACCATCTGCTCCCAAAAACAGGTCTCTCTTGAAAATGAGTTCTCGTGACTCAATGAGACTAAATAAATAAAAAAGATTTAGTTTAAAATAAACATCTGTAAATCTGACTCACGAAAGGAAGAGTTAAGAGTCGACTGATCACTTCAGCTTCCCTGAGGAATGACAATTTATTTTTTTATTTGAGAACAAAATCTCAGCCCCCTTCCCACAACTGTTGTTGTTTCATTACAGCATCTTAAAAAGCTACCCCCACTTTTATGTTTTACACTTTTATGTTTTACACTTTTATGTTTACAC
>NC_056504.1:46565225-46578364 GCF_014905685.2 Nematolebias whitei
TTACACTTTTATGTTTTACACTTTTATGTTTTACACTTTTATGTTTTGCACTTTTATGTTTTACACGTTTATGTTTACACTTTTATGTTTTACACTTTTATGTTTACATTTTTATGTTTACACTTTTATGTTTTGCACTTTTATGTTTTACACTTTTATGTTTTACACTTTTATGTTTTACACTTTTATATTTTACACTTTTATGTTTTACACTTTTATGTTTTGCACTTTTATGCCGTGTGAGTTTACAGATTACACTGAGAGATGTTTGAACATCTGTTCCTCTTGAGATCTTCAAATGTTGCCACCGACTTTGTGTTTGGGCCTTTACGTCGACTGTTACCCCAAATTAATAATTAAATGTACATTTCTAACGGATAGTTTTTGAAGTTAACCCGATTCACGGTGGCTGCCACGGCCAACTGACCTTAAAAAACACAATAAAGGCTACAGTTTAGTTTGTTTTACAGACATTGAGCTAAAATTTGCTGTGGAAGAAGCCGAGACTGATCCCCAACACTTGTGTTGAGCAATAGATTGCGCAATATCTTTAGTAAAATATATCATGTAGCACTGGATGGACTTTAATTAAACTTTCAGGAAAAACAATAACATACACGTAACTGCTAAACTTTTGAGTCAACCCAATTCAAGAT
Source organism: Nematolebias whitei (assembly GCF_014905685.2). Lineage (NCBI taxonomy): Eukaryota > Metazoa > Chordata > Actinopteri > Cyprinodontiformes > Rivulidae > Nematolebias > Nematolebias whitei. Next base: position 46,565,882 of record NC_056504.1, read on the forward strand.
GGCTGCCACAGCTAAACGGCTGTAACTCACTCATTTCTACAGATACTGAGGGAATACTCGGTGTGGTAGTAGCAGAGATTCATTCACAACACATACTCTGAGGGTGCCGCTATTTTTAAGGTTTGACTAAAACAGTCTGTCACACAGAACCATATGATGAAGAATAAAAATCATCTAAAGAGTTATTAAAATCCTTTCTGCACTTGAATTTATTTAAATCAAAGTAACCTTCGGAGGAAATGTCTGTTAAATCATTCATTTCAGAAGTGAGCTGACTTATTCCAGAGTGAATAAAATGAGGCTGTTTAAAAATAAAAGCTTGCTTGTGTTTGGGAAAGACTAAAAATGTTCATCCCTCGATCGTATCTTTTGTAGTGTCGGAGGAAAAGATCCCAAATTTGCATGGACACCGCCCGACGTCTGCAGTCTCAGAGGAAACGATCAGAGCAACCTTCTGCGCAGTAAACAAACTATTAGCAACTTCCTGTGAGACAAAGGCCAACTGTACTCCTGCTTTTAGCTGAACTCCATCTTTTGTCTCTTCTTTCAATGTTGCAGAAAGAAAAGCACGAGACCCAAACCAGCTGCATCACTGAAGTGTAGGCTGGAGTTCCTTAAAAAGCATCTCCAAGTGTCGTAGCTTTATGTAGATCAATGTATTTTTCGGCCTATAAGTCGCACCTTTTTGCCTAATTTGACTTATACGCCAAAGCAACTTATTTATGTTTTTTCCCATATTTATAAACCAATTTTTGGCTGAGATTTGACCGTTTTCATTCATTCTGACATGGAAAATATAGAACACTACCATTTTCAGCTGCTCTGTATGGCATGCCATTGTGTCATGTAATAGGTAAGCATGGCTATTAATGACACGAGCGGCTTGCCTTAGACTGCCACCTTGTCCAGCTCCGGGATAATGTCTGGAGCATTTGTCAAATCAACTTCATTTGGCTGCGCCGCCCCAGTAAAATGAATTTCATTTGACCATTAAAGTGCATTTATTAAGTAAAAGTTCAACTGAGACACAACTTTGATATAATGTTGAGCAAACAAATAATTGTTATTAAGGGTTAATCTTGTTAAATTTAAAAGAAATGTGCGGCGTTCCTCCTTCCTGATTTCCTCCCTCTGCTCGCTCCCAGAGCATCGAGGCAGCGAATACTTTGGAAATGCAACTGATTTTATCATTAAAGTGCATTTATTAAGGAAACGCTAAACTGAGACACACCTTTACTATAATGTCGACCAAACAAATAATTGTTTTTAAGTGTTGATCTTGTTCAATTCTTGTTAAAGTCCTCCCGTGCATGCTCCCACGTTTCCGGGTCATCAGCGGTGATGAGTAATAGATGCAACTTATACGGCGAAGCGACTTATTTATGTGTTTTTTTTCCACTTTATTAGACATATTTGGACTGATGCGACTTATACGGCGGTGCGACGTGTCCGACGGAAAATACGGTACGTCAAAAAGGATAAGAAACTAAACCATTGAGCAAGAAGTATCACAGTGGATACATTTTTCTTCTAATGGAAAACAACTGCAGGATGTGTGTGTGTCTCAAAACAAAAATAAATCAAATAAATAATTACAATGTTTTATGGACTGTACTTGTATAGCGCCTTTCTACCTTATTGAGATACTCAAAGCGCTTTACACTACAATCTGTGCCCTCATTTACCCATTCATACAGATCTCTACAAAGATAATTGAACAAATCATCTAAAGAGACTAATCAGAGCTTTATCACATTCATACACTGATGGGACACACATCGGGGGCAACGAGAGGTTCAGTGTTTTGCCCAGGGACACTTGGGCATGTGACTGCTGGTGGATTCGAACCTCCAACTCTTGCATTGGAGGACGACTGCTCTAACCACTCAGCCACAGCCGCCCCAACTCCAGCATTAGGTGCCCTTTCAGTACAATCGTGGTGTCAGTACTAATGAGAAGACACAATGAGTACCCTTTAAATGAGTAAAACACACAACAAAGTAGCTCTCAGTGAAGAACGTGAGATGTGGGTTCTACAATACGACCCCAGGATGACCATTAATGAACTTGTTGTGTTGTAGGCTGATCATCAGGAAGGTGATTCATATTTAAAAATAGAACTTTTTTATTTTTTCAAGCAGTTATTGTTTGATTACGATGGTTTATGAGGCTCACAGGGTTTGGTTTTACTCACAAACTTGACTATATTGAGTCACAACCCAAGAAAAGAACATTGTTGGAGAGAAGTTATTTAACATATTTAAAAAAAAAACACAAACAAAATAAACATCCATAATTGTAATCACGATTAACTGCCTGCAAAGTTGCAGATAAAATTATTCATTCTAAATGTTTATCAATCACAAAACCAAAGCCAATGTTAAGATTTAGCAACTTCAAAGAAAAAAATCAGGGCATTAAATATACTTTTTTGCAAAGTTAAGAGAACTGGACAGAAAAATTCATAAAGTAAGAAACAAAATTGGCACAATATATTTGTCATATCAATAGTCAATGTGTCAAATTAAAATAATTCAAGCAAAGTTGATGTCATCTTCCAAGTAACTGAAAATAAGTTACACATTAAGCTTAGTGGCCATATTTGTTTACCTGCAGCAAGTCTTCTGTAGATCATGTGACTCAAACTTCTACATTTTTGTTTTGTTGTTTTGTTTACATTGAGTGTGGACCCACATTTATGAATCAACATATCTGAAACACTATCGGAGTAAACTCTTTCAAACTGCACCGTTTGACGCAGCTCAGGAGGACGTTTTATGCTTGATTTAATGAATACATTTAAACAAAGAGTCAGGTGTATTTGTATACATTTATATTTAATTTTTTTCAGAATAAAAGTATGAACGAAAGCACAACTATGAGCATTAGACTTCCTACTCCAGTTCAGAAACAATGACTCATCGAGTCCAAGTAATATATATATATATATATATATATATATATTCAGACCAGATATTTTGAAAATTTGTTATAAGTCTGAGGTAATAAGTAATTTCCTCTATGATTCTCCTCCTCTGAATTATTATCAGCAACAATGGATGACAGCGAGAGAGTTGGAGGAACAACCAGCGTGAGGTGACGAAGATGTTCAGCAGGCTTCTTCATCCTTTGACGATGAGGGAGCTGATTTGTCCCGGCAACGTGTAGATGATGAGGACCAGGAAGAGCGTCAGGATGACCAGGATGACCAGAGCTATGATGTACTTCTTGTAGTTTTTCCAGATGAGGAAGATGAAGGTTTTCATCGGGTTGACAAACCAGTTGAAGCTGGTAGTCGGACGACTGGAGAGACGAAAGGAGATGGTTTGCATCAGTTTACACACCTTCAAACTCTGTCGTGCTTAAAACAGAGAACTCTGACAATGAAACTAAGTTGATGGGAAATTGTTACTTATATGTTTTCATTTTATTTCATTCAAGTGATAAAGGATGGAATAATGGAGCTGTTTCTGTTTGTTTTACTTAGGTTTGTCCAGAGGCTCGGGTTCTTTGCGTGCTCGTCCCACAGGGTTGGCCTCAGCCTGCTCCAGAGCCACCAGTTGAAGCTCCGCCTCCACCTTCCCCTTAACAAGAACAGTTCCAGTTACTGGATGTGAAAATCAACATTTACAACTAGAATATACATCTGTGAGTCCAGGAAACACATTGAGGTGACAGGGTCAGGAACAAAACAAAACGTTCAGGTAATTTAAACTTTAGAGGAAAAACGTTCTATGGTTTCTACTCTACTTTGGTTTTTAATTACGGTTAAGTACATTTTAATGTTAAATAACTCTTCCTATGCTGAGATTTAACAATAAAAAGCATGACAGTAGTGCATGACACAACCTGATACATACCAGATGTATACTTGATATTTGCCTAGTGAGTACAGGGTGTATATACCTACGTACTTACATGGGACACACCAGGTAAGTTTATGTTGCTGTTTGTTGTATTGTTTTTATGCTACTAGTGTTTTGTGTATTTTTATTAAGGGTTTTCTTAGTTCATATCTTAGATCTTACTGTTTTTTCTCTTACATGTGAATATTTTTTGTTGGATGTAACTGGGACCCTGTGTACACAATTTCGTTCCACCACAAGAAAGACCCTTGAATCCTTGAAGTACTGTGTGAAAACCTGGTTCATGCCAAGTAATACCTGGTACATACAAAGTAGATATGATGTAAGTACCAGGTATGTACTGTGTACCTACTTTGTAACTACCCAGTAAGTACCAGGTATATGTTTTACAAGTACCAAGTGTATATCATGTAAGTACCAAGTACTCAAGTGATACATTCCCAAGAGAGTACCCAGTGTGTACCAATAAAGTAACTATCGTACCCACCTACCATTTAAAGACCAAGCTAGGTTAATTCAGCGCATAATATTTATTAATGTTTGGTAGTTTTTGGAAAACATATTTTATTTTCCAAAGCATTAACCTTTTCATGAAGTATTTCTCAGAGTAGAATCTGATCTCAGTTTTAAACAAAGTATTTGGTACCATTAATAAGAAAGTGTTGCCCAAGCTGTCGGTGTACTGGATGTCCTCTTGTCTTAGCTTGCTCCTCCTGTCTTTGCTTTTCTTTTTTTTCTTGCGTCCTTTCTTCATGGCCTCCTGCCTCTCCTTCTCCTCCCTCTCAAAGTCCTCGGCCGTCTTCAGGCGGACCAGCGGCCACCAGCCCTTCATCTTTTTGGCTCGAAATATGGAGAAGCGAGGGCTGGCGTGGTCCTTCGCCATCTCGATGGTGCACTTACTGGACATTTTCGCTGGTCGAACCATGTTGCTGAGAGAAAGCTCTATGGAGCCTTAAAAGGCAGAGAAAACGAGACGTTTTTAGCACAAATGTTGGTATAAAGAGAGTTTTTGTTTTTTACAAAAGCTCATCACATGTTTTGTGCGTCTGTGTGGAATGAAAAACCCTAGAAGTAGAAGATGTTAAGGCTACTTTAAAACATCAGAATCAGCTTTATTGTCATTGCACCGAAGCACAACGAAATTACATTTCAGTACAGCCTGCCCAAGAAACACAAACAACCAAACAACATGGGAAGACGGGGGTGCCTGAGGCTGCAGCCTCATGAGAGGCGCTGCCTTTTTTTGTTAGATAAGGAAAGGGAACACGAGGGAAAGAAGAGGTTAAAAAAAATCATCTCTCACACTGTATCCCTAACAGGACACAGTGAGGTTGCAAAAATCCTCAGCACACACAAAAAAAGCAACATACATAAAAGTTCACAGGACAAAGAGCAGAAGCAGGGGAAGGAGCGGGAGGAAAATGCGTCCGCCTTCGCCGAGAGCAAGAAGGGAAAAAAAACATAGGAGTTTCTAGATTTTTTTTTTTATTTAAATTTTTTGCTATTTTATGTACAACATTTACATTAAAATATGAACTAGGCACCATTCCCAGTGTTATAAATAATCAAATATAAAGTAGAAAACTAAATAAATTAAACAATTCCCACACTGACCATAGGGTTTTAAAACAGAAATGTGATTTTTACGTCATTTAAAAACAAATCTGAGTTGAAAAATTGTCTTACTCCTTCATCTGTCTTTTTGCATTCAATTCTTGGATTTAATTTAAATTTTACAATTTATTAACATAATTAGAAAAGTGCTCATAATTTACTGAATGAAAACTGTGAATTTTCGCTGCAAACATTGTGTGTTTTAACCAATAATTTGAATTATGTTTTAATAAATGTAAATATTTGTAATAATTTGCAGTTTCTCACCCAGGAAGTCGTTGGCTGCGATGCGATCATAGTCCCAGACCTGAAGGGTCAGAACAGCCGGCTGACGAAACTCAGACTCTTCCAGAGAAAATATGGACTCCTTCTTTTTATACACCACCTCCTTCTACAAGAGGAGAACAGATGTATTGTATTTTTTAATACTGTCAACATACAACCACATATTTGTTAATATCTAGTTGTGTTATTTCTGCAAACACCCTAATCCAGAGTCCTAGAGACACCGAGAAAATCAGATTTATATCACACAGCACGGTACCTCAGTGGGAAGGTAGTCGAAGCGGAAAATAAATCTCCAGTTGAAGTTTCCCTCTCCTGTCAGGGAGTTGAAGTGGACATCAGTCTCCTGTTTGTCTCCGTCCAGTCCTTTTATCCAGCTGCAAAGACAACAGAAAGCTTTCACAGCTGAGCGGGGACTGCAAGTAAGGACCACTGAACCTGATAATGACTGATGTTGGGGTGGAACGGCTGAACTGTGAGGCCGAACCCTTTAATGTAGATGTCAGAGGATGGGTCGCCCGTGAACGGGTTGACATCATCCAGGAACACGTCATCCGTGTTCCAGATGATCACTCGCAGCTCGTATCTGCCACAATAAAAACATCAGAAGTGAAGTTTCATTCTGTCTTTTTGCATTTTGTTGTTTTGATCTCGGTTATCTGCTGACGTACTGCTCAGGTAGGCGTGGCTTTATGTCAACAGGGGGCGGGGCTGGGACATCAGTGGGAAACATGTCGACCCACATATGAAGGTAACCCTACAACACACACATTGTTGTTGACATTCAGTTGTACCAAAAGTTCTTCTTGACGTTTGCTGTGTGGATACCTGCGGAAGCCCAGGATTGTCCTGGTTCTGCAGAGACCGGATCTCCACGTGTTCTGGGACCAAAGGAACAGCTCCAGGGAGGAACTCTCTCATCTCCCCCCAGCGCTGCAGCACACTGAGAGCTGAATGCTCCTCCATCTCTGCCTCCTCCTCCAGGGACCGCTGGTTCTTCTTCAACAGACCTGATAACAACAACAGAACTGCAGTTTTGGCATCCCTTCAACCACTCCTTGACCGGTTCTGGACTGACTTTAAAACCTTTCTGTTTCCTTTTAAGTTTTAAATGGGCTGGCATAATCTTATTTTGCAGATTTTATGAGCAACCACGCAACAAAAGAACACATTGTCCAACCAGTCCGTTTTTCCTGTGTTTCTAGAGAGGACTTTGACCTCTACGGTGACTTGAATATGATACTGGAATTACAGGAACAGCTCTAAATTGGCTTAAATCATATCTATCTGATCAAATCCAATTTGTAAGTGTAAATAATAAATCCTCATCATACACCAAAGTTAGTCATGGAGTTCCTCAAGGTTCAGTGCTTGGACAAATACTCTTTACCTTATACAGTATATGCTTCCACTAGATAATGTTATTAAACAGCATGGGATAAATTTTCATTGTTATGCTGATGATACACCGTTATATTTGTCCATGAAACCCAAAGACTCCAATCAGCTACTTAGACCACAAACATGTCTTAAAGACATATAAACCTGGATGACCCTAAATGTTCTGCTTTTGAACAAAGACAAGATTGAGGTTTTATTTTTTTTTAACCTGAGCATCTTAGGAAATAATTTTTCAGTCTTTTGCCCTTTTTGGATGGCATTAATCAGGACTCCAGCTCTGATGTCGGTGTTATTTTTGATCAGGACATGTCTTTTATCCCCCACATGAAAAACGTTACTAGAACTGCCTTCTTTCACCTGCTTATTATCGCTAAAATTAGAAACATATCTAAAAATAATGCAGAAAAACTGGTCCATGCATTTGTCACGTCTAGACTGGACTATTGCAATGGTTTATTATCTGGGTGTCCAAATACTTCTTTAAAACGTCTTCAGTTGATCCAAAATGCTGCTGCCAGAGTCTTAACTGGAGTTAGTAGGAGAGATCATACTTCTCCAGTTTTAGCTTTTCTCCATTGGCTCCCTGTCAAATCCAGAATTGAATTCAAAATCTTACTTCTAACCTACAAAGCTATTAACAACCTAGCTCCATCTTATATTTGAGATCTTATTGCCCCATATTTTCCTAACAGTGCAGGATCTCGTGGTCCGTAGAGTTTCCAAAAACAGAACGGGAGGAAGATCTTTCAGTTATCAGGCTCCTCTCTTGAGGAACCAACTTCCAGTTTCTGTCCGTGAGGCTGACACATGGTCCAGTTTAAAGCCTGGACTTAAGATTTTCCTTTTTCATAAATCCTATAGTTAGGGTTAGCTTGTTATGCTACTATAGGCTTAGACTACTAGAGGAAAAATTGACCACATTTCCTTACATGATTTGCTAAAATTAATTTTTTTTTCATTTTATACTATTTCTATCTTAACATGTGATTCTTGACCTGCCATTGTGTATCTGTTCCTCTCAAACCCAGCCGGTCGCAGCAAATGGTCGCTTGTCCTGAGCCTGGTTCTGCTAAAGGTTTCTTCCTCATGAGGGAGTTTTTTCTTTCCACTGTCGCCTTCATGCTTGCTCAAGATGAGAGTTCTGTGATGGAGTTAAACTCAAAACAGTCTGCTCCTCAGATAATTAATGTTAAATTGTTATTTTTATATATGAATGTTTCTGTTCAGTGTCCTGAGACGACTTCTATTATGACTTGGCGCTTTATAAATAAACTGAATTAAATTAAATTTCACCTCGATACAGTCATACAAGCATTAGACATAGCTTTAGCACTGTAATAGTACATGATACTGCTATTAAATCTATTCTTCTGCGTGATTACAGATTGATTCTAAGCATATTTCCTTGTTCACTGTTTAGAGGACATCGTAATGCTTCAGGATATAAACTCCTTTACTTGACAAGACTGCATGTGTGGTGACATCCGCCTGTCTCGCTACCTGTGTGTCTGTCTATCCTACCTTCAGGTACAGCGTCTGGTGGTATTTTGAAGATCTTGTTGAGTACTTTCACTTCAGATGTTCTGTACTCTGGAGATGGGATTCCATTCTTCCTGCAGAGCTCAGTCAGGATTGTTGACGGCTTCTTCGCATCACGCCACTTGTTGTAACCGTCACTTTAAAAAGCAGAAAGACAGGCAGACTTAAACGAGCACAGACTAACACCAGTGTAGAGTCGGTGCAGTGTGCCGCTGTAACAGGAAAGGTACAAACGTGTGGTACGGCAAATAATATTTCAAAGCATTTTTATAGATAACTAGAGTTTTGATTCTAATATTGTGTAGATAAGGAGCTAACATCCTGTCACTTGATGGTACCTGCTCTAATTTATCGCTGATAAATGGTACTGGAAAACGAGTTGCAGATTTAGTGCAGATATATTAAAATCAACAAGTATTAAAGCGTAGTACTTGTTTAAACGTGCCACGGATCTTGTACTGGTGGTTCTTATACCGGTTTTAATCTTGTCAGTTTAAGTAGTTTAGGTACGTATTTATATATTTTGTTTAAAAACAAAAGTACTAGATTTAAGTGTGCCATAGCTTTAGTAGATAAATATCATTCTGGTACTACCATACGGTTATATTTGAAACATATAGTACTTTTGTTCCACACTTTTATTATTTCGTTGCAAACAGTAATGTTACAAACAATTTAAATTACTGGTTCTTGTGAGGATTTGTGTAATTCTTGGGTCTTCTGTCCTGCTCTCCTGCCTCTGCCACCTGTTGTCCTTCCCCAGGTGTTCATCATTGTCAGTTGGATAGCGTCTGTATACAAGTCTGCATCTCTGTGTTCTTCCTTGTATGGGTATTATTTTTTGTCAAGCTCCATGTTAAAAGATCTGAAGCTCTCCACCATGACCTCTCTAAGTGGCTTCAAACATCTGCTAAGTTCATGGCAGAAACCAATGCAGACATGTTCCTGTTTATAGTATTTTACATCACTTACATCTTAGTTGTTTTTTTTTAATATATATTTTTTCTTCCATTTATTTTTTTCAATTTATACGCTTTCTTTTATGATTGTCTACTGTTGTCATCACTCTTTGTTAAAATCAGGTCTCTCTTGTAAATGAGTCCCCGAGGCTCAATGAGACTAACCTGTAGAAATAAAGGCTGAATGTTCCGTCTTCCCTCGGTGTCCCCAGCCTTTATGTAAGTTTTCTGCCCCGTCAGCTTTTTGTTTTCATTAATAAATTGTTTCTTATTGTGATCTCCGAGTCTCCGTGGTCTGCCTGCACTTTGGGTTCATTCATTCATTCAACCTTTATTTATACAGGTAAATCCCATTGAGCCTCGAGGACTCATTTACAAGAGAGACCTGATTTCAACAAAGAGCGATGACAACAACAGACAAATATAAAGAGGCATACAGATTTTTTTCTTTTTACAAATAAGATGGCAAAAAAAAATTAACAAAACCAGCAAGATTATAAGGCGAATGTAGAAAACTAAAAACAGGAACATGTCTGCATTGGTCCTTGCCAGGAGTTCAACACTAACCACCAGATCGCAACAGTTCTACTGTGTTATAACTTTGGTGGTTCACACTTTATTAGTATTAAAGTATCCAGTTTTGTACTAACAAGTAGTTTCTAACTGTTGGTTTTCTAGTTACATACATATGTATGTGATCCAGTTTGTATACTAACACACATTAAATTTGTCATTACTGGTGTTTGAATGATCTAATACAGAATTTTATAGCCAATATTTTATCACCACTGTGGTAATTTTATAGTAGTCGGTGTCATACCTCTGATTCCATGGTGTTGGTTCCAATATTAACTGATGCTAACACCATTTGACATATGTTGTTAATACGCTTAAAGCCTGGCGCCGATGAGATGTTGCAGTTTTCAATGTGGTTTTGGAACTAAAATCCTTGTGGTACCTTTGTGTAGTTTGGATACTAGGCTTTTTGACTGAGCCACAGTTCCACTTCTAATTTTATTACAAGTTAGCTTATTCTAGATTACATATTATGAATGGCGTTTTAACCTCAGTTTATTATTATTATTATTATTATTATTATTATTATTATTATTATTATTATTATTGCACTGACGTATCATAGTAAAGAGCAAGACCACAGGAAGCAAGATGTCGGCTGTAGAAACGGTTCTCCAAGTCAACCCGAGTCTCGCCGATGACATCGTCGGCTCCGATGAGATCATGGTCCATAACCGTGATGACCAACTCTGTCTCCAGTGGGAAGGACACGGTGAGTTCAAACACCCTGAAATATGAAGTCTTACATTTAGAGAGACACACAGAGACAGGTGGACAAACAGAGACAGAACGGTACCGACTCTCCAAACGTTGGGTTGAGCTGTTTGGGGATGTATCGATCTTTGGTGTCCAGACTTTGGTCCCCCACCTTGACTATCAGGTATGGGTCAGCTTTACCATTCGGGTCCGTAGGGGCCAGACTGGTGGCCTGCAGGACACAAACAATCAATAGATGCAGAAAACAAAGCAATACTGTGAATTTATCTGTTTTAATCCCAATAATGGAAACTCGTCAACTGTTCATGTGAGGCGGAGGCAGGCAGGCACCTTCACAATGTAAACTCTGACCAAGACTTTTATTGGTGAGTTTTTGGGGACTCCATTAGTGATCTGACACGTGGTGTCCTCTTTGTCTTCTGGATCGATGGGATAAACCAGGAAGGAACCCTGGAGAAGAAAATGACAAAACAATCAACTCTGTTCAACAGAAACACAAACAGATGAACGAACACAGAACTCCTTCAGCTTTACTTTATATTTTCCCATCTGCCTCTCCTGGTCATCATCATCATCATCATCTGAGGTTGCTCTGCCTTTATGCAGAGGAAAGGTCTTCAGCCAGTCCTGAAACTGTCTGAACTCTGACTCCAGATCACCTACGTACAGCTGAACACAACCACACAGCATAATAACATTTTATAATCAACAATTAATCTTCTGTACATTTGCTCGTTAGTCTGTCAACATCATATATTAAAAAAAAAAAAGACAGGGAATGTTAAAAATATTCAAACCAGTTAGTTTTATTATTTGGTGTAAACTATTGATTTGGCTAAAAGATTTAATGGATGCTAAGTTCTGTTGATTAAATATTTAATTTATAATAGGCTTTCAAGACCAAAAACTATTCTGTGACACAAAAATAAATACTGAATTATCAATGCATGTAAGTTTTGGAAAAAAGTAGTAATTTCATTAGCTGAAAATTAGACCCAAAAACAAGAGTACATGTTAAAAATGGTTATCTCAAACCGTAGCCTGGAAATTTCTCTGAGTCAGAAATTATGGTTGTCTGAATGCATCTAAATTTTTAAAAAAACTCTTTAAGTTCACCTTTTTGATTACAGTAGTCCCTCGCTACTTCACAGCTCATTTTTCGTGGACTCGCTCTATCGCAGTTTTTCAAAATAAGATTGGACATGACACACAACTGACTGATTGATGAAAGAGCTGCATGATAAACATGGACTTTTTATTTAAAATGAATTATTTAAAATTATTTAGCACCTGTGTGCAGCGCACAGTTTGCAGGAGAAGCTTCCTCCTGCAGCGTGTCATATCTCTGCTCTGCAGGGGAGAAGTGGGCGTGGCCAAGAACGCTGGCAGAGAGCAGCCAGAGGCAGAGAGCAGCCAGAGGCAGAGAGCTGAGATCATGACATGCTGTGCTCTTTTAGAGCATTTCGAAATATTGCAAGTGTGTTGGAAGGGTTTAAAACACCTTTATTTATTTATATATATACATA
>NC_056504.1:46578764-46580848 GCF_014905685.2 Nematolebias whitei
ATATATATATATATATATATTATATATATATTCATACAACGATTAGGTTGGACCATGTTAAGTTTGGCTGGCTTTCATATTTCTTTGGTCACTGGTCTCATTTATAACCAACATGCTAGAAAATGGCTCGTTAACTTCCACCTTTAATGTTGCAATCTTCTTGCGTTTCGGAGGCTCAACCTCAACCATCACAGCTTCCTCCTCCTCCTCCTCGATGTTCGCCATGGACAGATTCCCTCCATCTATTCAAAGTAGAAAACTTTATCAACACTGGACATGAACGAGCCCCCTAACCCTGTAAAACCATATGTGGCACAAGCGTCTTTTCAGATAGCGTAAATAAAACACGGTAATATGGACTGTGAGTTTTCTACACCCTCAGATGTGTCTGTGTGAGCGCAAGTATGAACAACTGATCTAGAAGGGAACTAGATGAGCTCATTGTTCAGCTCTGAGTAAATCTGTACCTGTCTCTGCTTGTTCCTCCATCTGCTCCTTCTCAGCAGCCTGCAGAAATATACATACATCAAACCAACAGGTTGCGTCAAGTAAAACACACAATCTGAGAACTTTTACTAACTGGCTTTTATAATGGACGTGAATGTTTCTGTTCAGTGCCCTGAGATGACTTCTGTTGTGACTTGGTGCTATATACTGTAAATAAACAGCAGTACACTAAATATAAATTGAAGGATGATGCAGCTGTCAATCTTTCAGGTCTCTGATGGGCAATCCACTGAGCTACGGCAGCCCCGTTTAATCCCTGTGATGTTTGTGTTTCTGCATGACATGTTTAAAATAATGTGATTTTTCTGTACTGTTCATCTGCAGAATATCAGGCCTTTTCTTCTTTAATTTATTTTATTTATACATTAATTTAAAAGAAACAAAAGAAACAAAACTAATCCATTAAATTGCTTTTGCTTTTCTTTTGTCCTGCACTTGTCAGTGTAACCAAATTGTTAAAAGAGACTCTTCACAACATGTTGAAATATGACGACGTTTCAGCTCACAGCTCTTTGGTAATTCCCTTGTTAGCCCAAGACTAGGATTATATGGGGCAGAGGCATGGCAGCCGACCCAGGACCCGTAAGTCCCTGGTCCGATTCCCAGCCATTATCACATGTCGTGGTGTCTCTGAGCAAGACACCTTATCCCTAATCGCTCCCCGGACACCTACATAGCTGCCCACTGCTCCACCTGGGTGTATCTCAGGTGTGATGGGCTAAACACAGAACCAGTTTCACCATTGCATGAGAACATACAATGATGACAACACACTGCACTTTACTTTACTTATATATCTGATAAATTTTTAGTTTGAGATTATTTACATAGATGGGACTAAAACAAAGTAAATACGTGTTTTTATGACACAGCCCAAGTAAAAAGATAGTAATAAAAAAAATACAAACAGGTTTTGTTTTAAGTTGTCGTATTTAGACAGAAGCTGCTCATCCCTTGAGTTTGGTGGAGTTTTTTTTAAATAAAGCGTTCACGGGTCAGCGCCTTGGAAGGGTCAAGGCTTTTGCACTGTGTCAATACTTTTATTTTAACCTGGTTTCATCTTTATTGCCTTAACTAAATCAGGTCAGGTGGGTAAAATATGGATCTCACCTGCTTCTCCTGCTCCTCCAGTGAAGCATAGTACTTGGACCACCAGTCCAACTCCTCCTTCTCAGGCTCCTCTTCCTCCAGCTCCTCCTCTCTCGGTTTATTCAGCTTCTTCAGTGGTGCCTTCAGGTGTTTATCATATCAACCAATGAGGAGTCAGCGTGCTCACAGTCTGCATACTTTGTGTCTGCAGAGGATGACTGTACTCACATTCACCATCTTTATGGGGTTGATGGGAATCTTTGACTGGGTGACCGACAGGCCGCTGAGCCCAATGTTCTTCACAGACGTCAGAGGGTTGATCTTGGTTGAGCTCTGCCTCACTGGAGATACAGTAAAAATGTGTCTGTGAGGAGCTTTAGGAACAGAAACAAGTCGAAGAACGGCTGATGTCAGATCAGAGTTAAGGATCTAAGGTGAAATGAAAAATGAAAACAAAATGTAAACCATGACACCACCCCCCCCCCCCA
>NC_056504.1:46580948-46623383 GCF_014905685.2 Nematolebias whitei
ACACACACACACACACACACACACACACACACACACACACACACACACACACACACTCCAATGACCCTAAAACTCATAAATGATGAATATAATCAAAACTTTTATCTTATTTGAAGCTCTTACTCTTTGGTTTAGGTTCTTCTTCCTCCTCTACCTCCCCCTCAAGGTCATGTGGTGCATAGTCCATGAGATTCTGGACCGCATGAGAGCCAACAAGAGCCAGCTGACCAAATGCTCGATGCTCCACCACAAACACTGTCAGAGGAGGGTGGAGGTAGGACTGCTCTGGCAGCTCCTGATTGGACCAACAGTAAGCAGGTGGATGTCAGTTTTGTGCTGCGTGCACCCAATTTATGGAGTTTTCCAAATGTCTGAGCTTCGTTTATCTCATTGTGACCGGAACTGACCACGTCAATGTAGCGGACCACCTCTTTAAAGTTTGGGTTGGCCTTGTAGCTCTGGATCTCCTCAGACTCCAGCTGATGTCCTGCGCACTCCACCCTCACCAGTGGACGCTCCACCTCGAACAGCTGCACCCGCTTCAGGTCCCGCAGACCCCAGAACAGCACCTAAAGTCAAGTCAAGTTTATTTATTAAGCACATTTGAAGCAGCAGCTGTCACCAACGTGCGTAACAGTAAAATCAAAGCAGTAAAAAAAAAAGACGTAATTAAAAGCATAAAAACATAAAAACAATGAGAAACAATGAAATATTAAATCAAATCACACTGTGTTAAATGTCAGTGAAAACAGGTGTGCTTTCACAAGATATTGAAAAGCAGGAAGTGAAGTGGCCTGTCTAATGTTGAGGGACAGATTGTTCCAATGTTTGGGGCAAACGACTGAAAAAGCCCAATCTCTTCTGCGCTTCAACCAAAAGCAGCAGGTCAGATGTTCTCAGCGCCCGAGAAGGAACATATGGTTGACGTAGGTCAGAGAGGTATGAGGGTGCAAAGACATTTATGCACTTAAAGGTCAACAGGAAAATGTTTTAATTAATTCTGGTATGCACAGGGAGCCAGTGAAGGGAGGACAAAACAGGTGAAATGTGCTCAAACATACAAGTTCTTGTTAATCGCCGAGCTGCAACATTTTGGACGAGCTGGAGACACGAAAGGGACATCTGACTGACCCCAACAGAAAGCGAGTTACAGTATTCAAGTTGAGTTGTAACGAAGGCATTGATTATTTTTTCAAGGTCAGATCTGGTCAACGTGAACTTAAGCTTAGCTATCTGCCTTCACTGGAAGAAGGTTTTTTTTGTGGAACAGTTAACCTGTTTATGACACAAACACACACAGGAGCATGCAGGAGTCAGTCACACGTGCGCAGCATCCAAAGAGCCTGAGTGCGTGACTGAGTGTTACCTCGATCCTGAACGTCTTCAGGACAGGTCGGACTCCCTCTGGGATGACGTAAGACCTCTGCACATCATCGTAGGTCAAGTTCTGAGGGTCCACGCCGATGGGGAGACCAGGCTGTGAGGAGGAGGGAGCATCTTCTCGTTAACAATCTATTACAGGTATCGTATTTTCCGCCCTATAAGTCACACTTTGTTGCATAGTTTACATGCCCTGTGACTTATAAGCTGAAGTGACATATTAATGGATTTTTCCCCATATTTATAAACCAATTTTTGGCTGAGACATGACCGTTTTCATTCATTCTGACTGAAAAATAATAATAATTGAGCAGTATCACTTTCAGCCACTAGATGGAGGCAGAGAAGTAATAGAAGTATGGCATGCCGTTGTATCATGTAATAGGTAAACGTGGTTATAATGACAAATTCAAAAAAGTCCAAGACAAAAACAACTGGACTTTATTTATTATACTTTATTGTTTTTTCTTTTAACTTTTTTGAATTTACCATGTCCTGAATGACTGAGAATCTTCACCAGCTATTAATAGACTGTATTTGGACTGTACTTATAAAGCACCTTTCTAGCTTAACAAGACACTCAAAGAGCTTTACACTACAATCTGTGTCCTCATTTACCCGTTCATACAGCACTCTACTAGATCTCTACAAAGCTAATTGAACAAATCATTCTAAAGAGAATAATCCGTGCTTTATCACATTCATACAGTGATGGGACACACATCAGAGGCAATGAGGGGTTCAGTGTCTTGCCCAGGGACACTTCAGCATGTGACTGCTTGTGGATTCGAACCCCCAACTCTGGCATTGGAGGACGACTGCTCTAACCACTCAGCCACAGCCACCCCATATTAATGACTCAATCGGCCTGCCATATATCCCCACCTTCATTCTGCTCGCTGCTTGGACCGATCGTCAAACCAGATGCACCGCCCCGGCAAAATGCAGCCAATTTGACCATTAAAGTGCATTTATTAAGCAAACGTTAGACTGAGACACACCTTTCATATAATTTCGAGCAAACAAATAATTGTTTTTAGGCATTTGTCTTGTTAAATTTGCACACTTCCTGTGCATATTCCCACTGCCGCCATTTGGCAGCCAATCGATTTTTGGCACAACACCACCCCGCATTTCTGGGTTGTCAGCGGTGACACATAATAGATACGACGTATACGGCGAAGCGACGTATTTATGGATTTTTCCACTTAATTAGACAAATATGGACTGATGCAACTTATAGGGTGGAGCGACGTGTAGGGCGGAAATTACGGTACTAATTGCAAACTATATAACCAAACATTTATTCTGAACTACATCAAATGGTGCATTTAGAAAGAGTTTACTCCATTAGTTTTCTAGATAGACTGAATGCAAATCTAAAGTTTGCATATAATAAAACTGACAGGTAATTAAATGACAAACGGAGGTGATGAAGACTGATGGACGTCACCTCTCCAAACCCGGAGTAGTCGAGCTCGATGAGCTCAAAGGCAGCCAGCAGCTCCCCAGCAGGAAGCCTTCCCCGGATGATGTCATAAAACCGCAGGCGGGGTTTCTCGTAGAACTGCTCCACAGTTTTAAACTCCGGCTCAGCAAACGCTCGACCCAGAGGCTTTGGAGGGCCCTGCACACACATGCACGCACAAATGTTCTGAGGCAAAAACTGATCAGTTTAAATTGTTTTTAACTCGACATCAGTCCGTGATATGGATTAGATTTAAATACGAGAGATGAAACATTGTCAGTCGACTAAATTATTAAGACTTTTTCTATTTCACCGTATAAAAATTAAGTTACCACGTTGTCGTGGTCATAGACGTTGATGATGATGAGGGGTGGGTCTTGTTGAAGTTGCTCCTTCGTTCCTTCAAGCAGGACTCTGTCAAACAACAAGCACTCGTTCCAGGAGGGGGAGAGAGTGTCTGACAACATCTGTACAAAGAAACACAAATTTTATTCATCATTATTTAAATACAAATTTAAGTGTTGAACCCTTTAAGAACAATTAAAGGCTGCAGGACGTACCCTGGTGACCTGGCACTGTGTAGAGAAGACCACCCTGGCAAAAGGATCTGACAGGCCGTCATCATCTGCAGCCATCAGGCCTCGGCCCTGGTACAGGTGACACCGTAACTGGAAGTACCTGCTGTCTGCAGAGGTTCGGAGGTTTACCTTTTATCTGAACAGAGCATGCGACAACATGGTCCATGCAACAGAGCATGCGACGTACTGCTCCCCTTTCTGGAGAGGTCAGGTGACTCACCCTCACAGGACAGACTGACAGGAAACTTCCTCCTCTCGCCCACAGGAACCAGCCTCCTCTGAGTTTCCTCCTCCTCCTCGTACACAGGTGTGAATTCCTCTGGAAGGCTGTTGATGGCCTCTTTACTGTACTTGACAGGACCGAGCCACAGGTAGACCTCCAGCTTCGCAAAGACCTCACTCGCCGAATATCCTGGAGACTAAAGGAGAGAAATTTGGACTGTTTGAACTTCACAGCAGCGAGCAGAAAATTGAGCTAGCATGTAAGCTACGGGAAGATTTTGAGTAAAACCCATCAAGTAATATGAATAATATAAAAGAGACTGAATCAGATACGTTCAGAGTCAGATATTAGAAAAAAAAAACATTTTCAGTGAGAGGAAGAGGTTGAAGGTTGACAGAGGTTAAAATAGTTGCTAAGGTTTTCCAGCTTTAATCTGCCTTCAACATCATCCAGTTTGATTTGTTCCGTCTCAAACTTGTCCTAAACGCCGACAAAACCAAAGGGATGCTGTTTTCAAACAGGAAGTCGTTCCCCGCAGTTCTTCCTTTGATTTTATCCTCGAACGGTGCTCCTATTGAGTTTGTCGATTCCTATAAATATTTGGGTATCTTCGATTCGCTCTCTCTTTTAAGCTCCACGTGGAAAACTTGGTAAAGAAACTGAAAGCTAAACTGGGTTTCTTTTTCGGAAACAGATCCTGTTTAACTCTGAATGCTAAGAAACACCTTGTGACTGCAACTTTCCATCCCTCCATTGATTACGGTCACATTATTTGCATGAATGTTCCTACAAGCACCCTGTAGATGTTGGATGCTGTCTATCATGGTGAAATATATATATATCATGGAAGATCCATAACTGGTTGTAACTATCGTACCCACCACTGCACCCTGTACTCACTGGTTAACTGGTCATCATTAACTTTACGCAGACTCTCCCACTGGTACATTTTCATCTTTAAATCTTGGTCTGCTGCCTTCATCTCCTCCTACATGTCTCTGCGTGAGTGCAGCTACAGCGTGCGCTCTCAGGACATTATTACCTGCAGTGTCCCCTCAGTGAGGACTGAACTAGACAAAAGTGTCTTCTCCTACTCCGCTCCTGTTTCCTGGAATATCTTGCAAAAAGATCAGAAGCTCTCGACCTTGACCTCTCTAAGGGACTTTGAACATCTGTTAAGTTCCTGGCAAGAACTAATGCAGACATGTTCCTGTTTTTGGTTTTCTACACCACCTTACAAACTAGCTGGGGTTTTTTTTTTTTTGGTTACTTTTCCTTTTAAATACCATTTTATTTTCACTTGTTAAAAAAAATTCTCAATTTGTACACATCCTTTATGATTGTCTGTTACTGGCTTTGTTGTCCACTGTTGTCATCACTCTGTTAAAACCAGGTCTCTCTTGTAAATGAGTCCCCGAGGCTCAATGGGATTAACCTGTAGAAATAAAGTTTGAATGAATGAATGAATGAAGACTGTACAGATAGTTTGAAGCCAGATGCACATCTGTCACTAACTGCGAAGCTACTTGCCAATAAATAAAGAACAGACTTTCAACAGGTAACTTAATACAAATTAAACTGTATTTATGGAAGAAGATAGAAAAGACTGTAGACTTATTCTAAGATTTAAATTTCCCCTTCTTGACGAGGTGGCGAGAGAGAGGAGAGGTCAAGTCTAAAAAAGTCTCAGGTCATGGTTCCCGACTGGAAAGCGGTGGAATGCTCCGTCTGGGTCAGAGGTGAGTCTCTACTTCAAGAGGAGAACTTCAAACATCTGGAAGTCTTAATCATAAGTGACTTTAGGCTGGAATGAGAGATGGATCGAAGGATAAACTCCTCATCCACAGCAATGATGGTGTCCCTTCAGTCTGGATGCTGAAGAAGGAGCTGAGTGGAAAGCCAAAGTTCTTGATTTACTTGTTTACGTTCTGACCCTCACCTGTGGTCTTGAGGTACCAAGACCAAAAGAACATCTTAGGTACAAGAAGCTGAAAGGAGTTTCCCCTGAAGGGCTGCTGCTCCTCCCCATCAGAAGGAGTCAGCTGGGGTGGTTAAGACATTTGAACAGGATGTCTCCTAAGCACCTCCGTCTGAAGGTTTTCTGGACACTTTCCACTGGGAGGAGAGCAGACAGACCCAGAACTTATCGGAGAGATTCTGTTTCCTCTCTGACCTTTGAACACCTTGGGATCCACAAGAGAGTTACTGGGAGAGGAATTTATTCAGGTCCCGTTTGAACCTGTTGCCTCCGTGACCTGACCATGGATAAGATACAGTGTGATGGACAGACGCTGGAAATAAATTACTAGAAACAGACTATGTTTGTTTTGAATGAATTCAACTATTTCAGATATTATTTTGGATTAAAATGATGTATTGTGACATCATCTGTTCAGCATCATCTGTGACGTCGATGACTTAAAACACAGTTTAATAACCTTCATGTAGAGGGTGGTGATGCGGCCACAGTCCCGCCCCTTTTGCTCCTCGACCAACGAGAACAGGATGGAGTGGGCGGGGATCCTGACGTACGACAGTCGCCTGTTTCCACTGAGCAACCAAAGGAAGGCGTCAGGGATGGTGCTCTGAGGCTGGAGGGAAAGCACAACAAACTTCAATCAAATCGCCCGTCCAGTCTTCGTGGTGACCTCTAGGCAACCCAGTAATGTCTGACCTCTGCAGCCAGGAGGCGGAGCTTCTTTAGAATTTTCCTGCCATCCATCATGCGCTGTTTGGTGTTTTTTCTAGAAATTCTCCTTCTGGCCCTGACCGCCTGTCTGGCTAGCAGGACCTGTGGACAGTCAGGCAGTCAGACAGACAGGGAAAGAAACAGGCAGCCATATTTTTAAATAAGAACACACTCACCAAATTCTTTTTGATAAACCCCTTCCTACGTTTGTCCAGGGTATTGGGACGAGATTGAGATCTTTTCTCTGAAAAAGCACTGAACTGTCTGCAGAGGAAGAGAACAACATTAAAAAAAAAAAAAAAAAGGTTGATGAATCGATGTCAGAGGAAGTTTGGTCAAGGTCAAGGATGTTTATCACTAACTAATGTTAACTGTCCACGAACTGCCCATGAACCATGTCTTTGAGTTAGCAGAGAGAGCTGAATGAGGAGCTGATTTGACACTGCATGTGCAGCTGGTACTCCAAGGTCACCTCGGAGTCTGCGTGCTCGGAGGAGCTGATAAACGTGTACTATAAAAACAATCCTCGCACACTGTCCGGTGCAGATACTCTCGACTGGGCTTCAATGAAACCTGTTGTGACCGTCTGTCCTGGCAAGTAAAACTCACTTAAATATCTTCTAGTGTCCTCGTGTGGCTTCTTTTTAGACTTAAGATGAACAGAGGATATTTTTAATCCAACAATCAAATACAAAGTTGTTGTTGTTGTTGTTAAGTTTTCATATAGAAGAAGCTCACTTGCAACTTGCGAGCAGTTCCAGTAGCACCTCAACCAGTCGCTCCTTCGCGTTACTCTTCGGCCTCCTTAACAGTCTTTCCACCTCGTCGAGACCAATCTCCTGGAAAGTAAGAACCATGGAGGTGGTTTTAAACATTGCCTACAAGACTCAGGGTCACTCCTGAGAACAGAATCAAAATAACGTGTCTCTGACCAGCCTGTCGGCCATCTTGCTGAGCCAGTTGGCCTGAAAGAGACGAAAGCAGTGATCTTCGAACTGGCTCCAAACGAACAGGCAAGGTTTGGTTTTCACTGAAGGAGGCTGGAGCTGAAGACACTGGAAAGACCTGAAAACAAAAATCGAGACCAGTGTGGGCTTATGCGTACAAGGACAGGAAGTCCCTCCACTGATTTTACCTGTCGTATTCAGTGGGCTGAGGTCTCATGGCAGCAGACACAGATCTGTTCTCAGATTCAGGATTCTGCACCTCCTCTCTGTCCAGCTCGTCCTCAGACTCCAGCAGAACCCGCGTCTCCTCAGTCAGGTCTTCTCTGCTCATCCTCAGCTCTTCCCTACTCCTTCTTAGCTCCTCTCTGCTCTGACTTTTCTTGGATTTACCAAGTCTCACCACCTTCCCATAGTTTCCTGACAATACAAAAAGAAAGATGAGAAATGAAATATGACACGGGAACATCAACATGTTCTGGCTGAGAAATGAACAAAACCACATGTTGAATAAGACCAAAACAGGCCTTAATGCTGCTCTTCAGGGTGCACTTCTCATGAAGATTAAAGTTTATATCTCTGAGAACCCAAATGGCTGCATTTGGTTCTTAAATGCCACATACGTAGCCAAGCTTAGCGAGAAGCCAGAAAATTAATTCAACCTTAAACAAGAGATGTATTTGCTATAAATTTATTTGTATAATCTGGTTCAAGATGTAATAAAAAAATTAAATTGGTTGGAGCATGTGTCATATCACGTCTCGGATAAACACTAAAATGTTTGTTTATTTTTTCTGCAGAAATGCAGTGTAAATGAGTAGGTCTGATGAAGAAGTTATTAAATAGTAACTAAATATAAAGACAGTAATCTAATAATATAATAAAGCCTAAAAGCTAAAAGAAGCAGAACACTAGCTTAAAGAAGCAAATTACTAGCTGAAAACAAAAACTATAAAAAGGCTAGCTAAAAGCTGTATGTAGCAAAAATATAATCTAAGAGCTTAAAGCACCAAAAGGCTAGTATGGGGCGCTGTTTGTAAAGTTACACAGTCCAAAATTAACAGCAATATTTTTGGTTTATTTAGCCTTTCATAAGAAAAAAAAAGTTTTTTGTTTTTTCAAAGTCATATTGTCACCATGTTATTCGTATGTTTATAAATGTCATAGTTCCAAACTAAATATTTAATTTACAAGCTAAATATTTAGTTTACAAACTAAATGTTTATGTCCAAGATAAATGTCCATCCATCCATCCATTATCTTTACCCGTTTATTCCATTTTGGGTCACGGGGGTCGCTGGTGCCCATGTCCAGCAATCACTGTGCGAGGGGCGGGGTACACCCTGGACGGGTCGCAAGTCCATCACAGTCCAAGATAAATGTTTAATTTGCAAACTAAATATTTAACTTGCAAGTATTTAGTTAGTAAACTAAATATTTTGGTGTAAATTAAATATTTAATTTCCAAGCTAAATATTTATTTTCAAAACTAAACATTTAATTTTCAAACTAAATATAATTTGCCCAAGATAAATATTTAATTTCCAGACTAAACATCATTTTTTTAAGCTAAACACTTAATTCCTAAACTCAATATTTAATTTGCTAAATATTTAGCTCGGATCTAAATATTTATATTTCAAACTAAACATTTTATTTCCAAAATAAATATTTAATTTGCTAACGAGTTTGTAAATTAAACATTTATCTTGGATATAAACTTTTACTTTGTGTGGAACTAAATAGTTAGCTTGCTAAATAAATATTTAACTTGCAAGATAAGTATTTAGTTTGTAAACTAAATATTTAGCTTGTAAATTAAATATTTAATTTGGAACTATGACATTTATAAATGTACGAATGACATGGTGAAAATATGACTTTGAAAAAACAAAAAACTTTATTTTTATTTTTATGAAATGCTAAATAAACCAAAAATATTGCTGTTAAATAAAATTGAAAGTTGTAGCTCTCCTCCCCTGAGTGAGCTGAAAGTTTTGATATATAAATGAGCACATTTAAAGTATGCTGAAGTAATCAGAAAGAAAAAAAAACATACGAGTCCTGAATCATTTGCACATTTTTACAAGGTTTAGCTACCTATTGAGAGTTCAAAGGTCAGAGGTTTGGTTCCTACAGATGGGTCAATCATCGTGACTTCAAACAGAGACGCAAACAGCAGGAACTCCTCCTTCTGTCCAAGGTAACCCTGAATGAAAAGAAGAAAATCACAACTCTGTTTGTTGGAACATTTTCTTTACAACCGTTTTTGTGGTTAACGTTCAGAGCTTTTGATGTAAATAAATGGAAGTGAGCTGAGTCAGTGACGGTGGTTCTGACCTCAGGCAGAGGGTGGATCTCCTCAACTTCCACTGTGACAGACTCTGGTACCTCCACTCCAACCTCTCCTGACTCGTCATCAGCCGGTCTGCTGGCAGCTGGAGACAAAATGACAGAAACTGGGATGATTTCATACGGTCGGTGAAACATGAAACCAGCTACCGACAGCTGAATCTGTCATTCTTTTATCGATCAGATCTTTATTAGAACTAACCTTCCTTTATCACATTCTTGCTGCTCTTCTTTTTCTTCAGTCCAAACTTCCCCAGCGCTCCTTTCACCTTCAAGGACACACGATGTTGATTCACAAGTCAGATGAAGGACTGATGATGTGCGTTGCCAAGGAAACAACATGGTGACTCTAGAGACTCATCAAACTGGAGATAATGACACGCAAACACGACTACTGTCTGACAGGTGGTGCGTCTCTGTGGAAAAACTCTTTCCTACCTTGGCTGCGGCGGCAGAGCTTGTGTCTGAGGCGACGGCAGAAGGGGAATTGTAGACATCCATGCTGAGAGCCAGGAGGATTCGCCCTCGATAGAAGAGTCCTTCACCCAGCCCCTCGTTCAAGGCCTGAAAGAAACAAACTCCTGCATTTCTTTTTCTTCTTCTGATTTATTTATGCTGACGGGTCAAGAGTGACACCAGGTAACGACTTTACAAGACGTGTGGGAAACAGAAAGACTGAAACAGAAGTATTGTGAGAAACTTCATGGCTCACGAATATAATGTGTAAAAAAATATGATGCACCTTGTTTAGAAGTTCAACCAAACAAATGGTGCAAGTTCTTGGTCTGGTGCAGGGGTCTGCAACCTTTACGACCAAAAGAGCCATTTCTGCCCCTTTGCACACTAAATAAAACGTCTATGGAGCCGCAGAACCTGCTAAAACTGTGATCACCAACTGGTGGCCCATGGCCCACTTCAGCTTGTTGGAGGCAGCTTTTCCAGCCAGTAGATGTGATTTTAAGAAATTAAAATAGCCAGTGATTATTAATATTTATTAATATTTTTATATTTTAGGGCAAAAGAAAATATATTTACTTATGTAAAGAAGAAAAAAAGTTTTTACCAATTTTATAAAAATTCAAACACAAATGCAGGCTTATGTGATTATTATTATTTTTTTATTATTGTGGAACATTTTTTATAAAGTATCATTATGAAGTAATAAAGCATAAAGTTAAAAATTAGGCCAGTGTGTTAGATAAATAATTTATTTTTAAATTTTAAATAAATACTTCCATTTACTTTGTTTTTTCTTAAATTTTTATTATCATGTGGACTCAGCAACTTGCCTTAAAGGTATTCTCCCAAAAACATTTGATGGATTTGAGAAAAAGATCACATCGCAAAACTGGAAGTGAGCTAATTGAAGTGGCTAACAAACTACTAGCATGATGTAGTAAACAAGTTTTACTCCTTGTGTTATACTACCATTCACATGTTGGCAAAAGAAATGACCAGAGAACTGTTAAAACTAGCCATTTCAAATTGTTGGTACAACAACAAACTTAGTTTTATGTTAGTTTTGGTCAAAACTAGAGCCGCTGCAGAGGGACCAAAGAGCCGCAGGTTGCAGAGTCCAGGTCTGCTGCAATCATGTTGTGTTTTATTAATTTATTTTCTCTAAAGTTAACAAAAGTTACTTAAAAAATAATTTTTAAAAGATTTGTTCATGCTTGGGAAGAGGGACACTTTTTGTTTTGGCTCTTTTCCTTTGTTTGCCTGGAAACAGCTTGATCAGGCCCACTGCCTGATGCTTGTGTTACTGAAGGAACGTTTTGAAACGTGTCAGCTCTAAAGTTAAAAGTCTTGGTGTTATTTTTGATCAGGACATTTTTTTTTTATCCCCCACATTAAAAACGTTACTAGAACCACCTTCTTCCACCTGCGTAATATCACTAAAATTAGAAACATCTAAAAAAGATGCAGGAAAAACTGGTTCATGTATTTGTCACGTCTAGACTGGACTTTTGCAATGGTTTGTTATCTGGGTGTCCAAATACTTCTTTAAAACGTCTTCAGTTGGTCCAAAATGCTGCTGCCAGAGTCTTAACTGGAGTTACTGGGAGAGATCATATCTCTCCAGTTTTAGCTTCTTTCCATTGGCTCCCTGTCAAATCCAGAATTTAATTCAAAATCTTACATGTAACCTACAAAGCCCTCAACAACCTAGCTCCATCTTATATTACAGATCTTATTGTTCCATATTTTCCCAACAGAGAACGTCGCTCTCAGACCGCAGGTTTACTCGTGGTTCCTAGAGTTTCCAAAAGCAGAATGGGAGGAAGATCTTTCAGTTATCAGGCTCCTCTCCTGTGGAACCAACTCCCAGTTTCTGTCCATGAGGCTGACACATGGTCCAGTTTTAAGACTGGGATTAAGACTTTCCTTTTTCATAAATCCTATAGTTAGGGTTGGCTTGTTGTGCTGCTATAAGCTTGGACTATACTGGAGGACAAATTGACATCATTTTCTTAAATAAATTGTTAAAACTGAATAGTTTTCATTTGATACTATTTCTATCTTAACATCTTGGCCTGCCATTGTGTATCTATTCCTATCAAACCCAGCCGGTAGAAGCAGATGTCCGCTTGTCCTGATCCTGGTTCTGCTAAAGGTTTCTTCCTCATGAGGGAGTTTTTCATTCCCACTGTCGCCTTCATGCTTGCTCAGGATGAGAGTTCTGTGATGGGGTTAAACTCAAAGCAGTCTGCTCCTCAAATTAATAATGTTAAATTATTATTTTATTATATGAATGTTTCTGTTCAGTGCCCTGAGACGACTTCTGCTGTGACTTGGCGCTTTATAAATAAACTGAATTGAATTGAATTCAAAGTTATGATACCCGAAGTGTTTTCTCATTAAAACAAAAAAATTAAATTAAAGAAGTACACACATTTAAATGCAGAATGTAAACAAGTTTCAGTGTAAAGGAAAGTGATCTAATTGTCACTAAAATGTAAAAACATTGTTTTATTGAGTGTATTTTACCTGGTGGACATCTCCCAGGGTGGAGTTCTGCTGAGAACCGTAGAGATGGACCCAGCTTGGACCAAAGGTTGGGTTGAACCCTGCAGACAGAAATGTCACTCAAAACTGCAAACATGATAAGGAAAGTGAACATTTCCAGCTATGATTCACTGATTTCACACATTCTTTTCTTTTCTGTTTCTTGTCACATCAACTTAAAATCAATCTGTTTTCAATTTTGGATTTTTTTTTTTCAACTACTTGTAAAACTTGAAGTTTTCTCATCAATAAAATTGCAAGCGTTTAGGTAAAACTGAAAGAATAATTTAATTACTCTGTTGTATATTTAAAATGTTACTCTACTCAGGTTAAGATTTTTTATTACTTTACTATGAATCAAAATAATCATCAAATCTTGTTGAAAATGGATGCAAAGCAGTGTTAGAACAAGTTTCATCTTAATTTTTTTAATTAATAACTTAAATTATTCTGTTTTTGCACTGAGACAAGGCACCTGTTGTCACTTTAGACGTGGACGTGCATTCTCTTTGTTCAAGTCCTCCACATACATTAATGCATAGGAACAAATATTAAATATTTTAACAACAATTAAATAAAAAAAATTCAATATAAACTTTTTTTTTGACATTGTGCATCAAATGAAATCTCATATAGACGTCTTCAAGTAAAAGTGCTTTGTAGAGTATTTTACTTTTAAAATAATGTAAATATTTCCTTCAACGTTGCCAAAAACTTTTAATTTGGGATATTTTGTATTGTTAGTTGTAAGTAAAATAAAATTAGTAAAACCCTTAATAAAAGATGATTAGATGTAAAAATAAAACAGAATCGTGGATATTTATAGCACATAAAATATAATATTATTTAGTATTTATAGTATTATAGTACCAGCAAAGTGTAAAACTTGCTTCTGTTAACAGATTAAATCTCGTGTTCAGACGTCTCAGTCCAGATAAAAGTTGAGTTTTCTGGGCTGTTTCTGGGTCATACCATTCCTTGTAGGGTCAGAAATCTGCTGCAGGTCCAGGAAGTGGGTTGCCAAGGCAACGTCTCCCATCTTGGCATCGTCGAGAACCTGGACTTTGATTCGTTGAGCCAGCGGAGGAAACTGCTCGATGAAGGAGATCTCTTCGTTCCAAACAGGACTGCTGGTGGCGCTGGCAACTGAAGTTTCACCCTGAAAACAGTCAAACAGAAGAAGCATCAGGTTTTGCAAATAAAACTTACTCTTTTTGATAAAAACTTCTACAAAGCAACAAAAATAAAACTTTGTATTTCCTTAGTAATGGATGACCTGTGAAGATTAATTATTAAAATACTTTTTTTTTTTAACTATTCGTGTTCAGTAGAAAGTTTTATACACAAGGAAAACATATTTAGTATGAAATAAATAAAAAAAATACTAGTAATATCACATGCTATAAAGGAAATAAATACACAAGTTTGTGAAACTGAGTACCTGTTGTCCAGCAAAGGTCACCTGCACGTAGGGGTCAATAAATACTGCCCTGTCAGTGACAGACACCTTGGCCATAAGCCCCGCCTCCATTGTTGGCAGACCCTCAGCCCGATAGATCCGGATACGGAACCGAGCCCACGGACGCTCTGAAGGCATGCCTCGAGGAAGCAGCAGGTGTCTGTAAAAACCACAGCACATAAGAACCTAAGCCACTTGCAGCAGATGTTCAGGGACTTTCTTTAGTGCCTGTTAAAGCACCGATAGATTTATACTAACGTGCACTAACGCAACACACTGACCGATAGTTTATCCAAAGGATGAATATTTAGCCTTGATCAAAGTGTGTCCCTCTTTAATTAAACGTCTGTCGGCGCTGGTCAAATGAAATTAAACCTCAGCTCCTGGTGGATCTGAAGCCTTTTGGCTTTTCTGACTCGTTACGTCTGCTGTTTGAGTTGCTTCTTATTTATGAATTGTTTTTACTGTTTGTGCAAAATGATGGACACGACTGACTTTTCTATGTCCTCGCCTCCTGCAGACGAGGAGGCTGGTGGCAGACTGGGCATTCGCAGAGCTTCTCCCTTCATCAGAACACTCAGGCTGGCCTTGACGTAACCCTTCACCCCTGACCGGGTGTCTGCCGGGTCGGTGAGAGGAGCCCACTTCTGGTAGAATCGGTGGTCTGGAGCAGCAGAGAGGTCGTAACATGGAGAGCACTGCGGGCTTTAGGTGAAATGAACGAGTTATGAGCAGCACCGGTACCTGGCTGTCTGTAGACGGTGGAGATGTCGATCTTAAAGGTTCCAATGTGGGTCATCAGGAAGGCCAGAGCCCGTCTGTGGAACACCTGAGTGGGAACATCACAGGTGATCATTCCATGGCCACACCCACTGCGTCTTTCACCACAATATCAGCAGTAGGAATACGGTTAAAAGGAAAAATAAATCAAAATAAAAAAGTCAGACAAACCTTTATCTCTATGACTTCATCAAAGAAGATCTGCGGAGCCTCCTGGAACTCAAACTGGAAGTTCTGAAAGAGCAAAAAAAAAAAAGAACAGAAACTATTTTTTTATTATTATGTTAGCATTAAAATTTGCTGTACAACGCTTTCAAAGTTACTGTAGTGCACAGAATGTAAATATTCTGCTGTATTCTACTGTTCTGCCCTGAATTCTCCTGTATTTTAATTTGCTGTACTGTGCGTTATTTCAGCATTTACTAATCACTTCAGCTTCTGATCATCAATAAAACGGTGGCAAAGACCCGCAGCCTGCAGACTTGCGGGGTGTAATGCACAAACATCGCTACTGAGTCTCCTAAATAAGGACAAAGTGACAACACTAACAACCTCAGCCATTATAACAACTCATTTCAACAATTTAGGACTACTGTTATGTGCCCGAGTCACATTATTGTTAGGCTGACCTTCAGGAGCTTCTCTCTCAGAAGCTCTCTCCTTTTGGGTTCATTGTGGTTTTTGACTGCTCTCTGGCCGCTCTTGTTTGTTTTTTGAGTTTTGTTCTTCATCTTGTTTTTTTTTTAATCACCAGGAGCTGTAAGCTGCAGCTGCCAGCCTCAGACTGAAGGTAATTTTTTTGTTAACTTTTGTATATTTTTGTTGTAACTTTGACCTGGTGGGACCAGTTGTCCTGTTTTTGCTCTTTCTTTTGTAATAGATGTTTGTTTTTAGGGTTTTTTGTAGTCTTAGTCCGGTACCTGCAGCAGCTTCGACGGCCCTGTATAGGGCTGGCCCACTGCGGTACCTTTTGTTTTGTCTCACCAGATCACCAGGTCCATCTTTCTGTTTTTACTTTGGGCTTTTGTCTTTTTAGTGGGCACAGGAATTCAGGGTTCCTCATGACTATTTTTTTTACAGGAAGCTGCAAATTGAAAGTTTGAACCCTGAGTCCGTGTCCTCCTTAAATATGTTGTGGCCTTGGTGGACGTAACACTACAAAGATCATCTATGAACCTCATAACAGTGTTGGATGACCCACAGTGGTGTCACAAGACCAACTTTGGGAACTACTACTGTTTTTTTTTTGTTGTTGTACTATCTTGAAACATACAACAACAACAAAAAGAAACATTTACATTGTCATTGACTCTGTATTCTACAATCCTGATGAGTTTGAGGTTTGGCTGAGGGTTTTATGAGTCCTGCAGCTAAACAGAAGCTGGTTCCAGCTAAGAGGACAAACTGAAACTCTACTTCTGATTTATTGCATTAAAAAGAGATTAACTGGACTCCACTCCGACTTGTTCGACAGTTTTATTCAGAATTCTCCGCTCTGCCGTACGTACCTCATTATAGAACGGGCAGTTGGTGGATTTCTGCGTCGCCGTGTGTTTTTTCTGGCCACCCACTCTGATAAAAACTGCAGGGTTGATGTTTACACCGACAAGCTTCTGAGCCTCCAGGATATTCACATTCACCTGCATGCAAACGCAGATTCACACAAAAATACACACAGAGATCATCGGCGTAAGAAGATTTCAGAGTCAAAGTCTGACAACTTTATTAAATCAAACAGGCAACCAGTTTGTAGCTTCCCAGTCACTTTCAGTATACATCATCAAAACAAACATCAAACTTCATGCTCAGTAATCTAAGTCAGGTCCTCTGGATGGTTTCTTCTTTTGTCGAAACATTTTGTTTTTCATCCAAAAGACTTCATCAGTCAGAGGAGCCACAACAAGCTCAGTCTTATAAATAGCACCTACACACAGTGGGTCAACCAGTTTGATGGTGATAAGATGGTTTCTGGAGTCCGCCCTCTCCCCCGCCATAGCCAAAGTGGTTCAAAACATCAAAGTTCATGCTCAATAATCCAGGTGAAAAAGTCGGCGGGGGAGAGGGCTGACTCCAGAAACCATCTTAGCACCGTCAAACTGGTTGACCCACTATGTGCAGGTGCTTTTAAGACTGAGTTTGTTGTGGCTCCTCGGACTGATGAAGTCTTTTGGATGAAAATGAAGCATTTCAACAAAAAGAAACCATCCAGAGGACCTGACAATTTTGTTGGAAAACATCACATTTTACCTCATCTTTTGCTACATTTAGCTTTTACAGGTCTTTTTGTTATGTTAGCCTTTAGCAAGTGTCTACCGATTTAGCTTGCAATTAGCTTCTTTTAGCTTTTAGCTCGTGTTCTGCTTGACTATGTTTCAGCTTCTTCTGTCATTCAACGCTCGCGTTCACAGGAAATGCACTTTCATTCTTTCACTCCGGAGACTTTTTAACAGACGATCCATCATTTCTCTGCACACGAAACGATTTATTATCAGGCTCTATGAAAGTTAACGCTGATTTAAACAAACATCTGGAGGGGAATCAAAGGGAGTGACACAACATCCAGCAGCTCCAGGACACAGAATCTGACTCAGCTGCTCCTTAATAAAAATATTACACCTTTAGGAACTGAATTATCCAAACTGAATGAACTCACCTGAAAGCTCTGGACCCGGGGCATTGCTGCTACAGAACTTCTTGACAGTGGTCTGCATCGACTGCACA
The DNA here is from genome assembly GCF_014905685.2 of Nematolebias whitei. Lineage (NCBI taxonomy): Eukaryota > Metazoa > Chordata > Actinopteri > Cyprinodontiformes > Rivulidae > Nematolebias > Nematolebias whitei. Next base: position 46,598,549 of record NC_056504.1, read on the forward strand.
AACAAACAAACAAACAAACAAGCAGCAGATGAGTTTCACAGCATCCTGATGGGTCCGAGCCAAACACACTGACAGACTGACCTCAGAAGAGGAGTGAGGCGGATATCAGTCGTCTCCATCTCCACAAGCTCATCGTCGTAATCATCATCAAAATCCTCGTCGTCATCTTCATCCCCCGTCCGGACCAGACTCCGACCGAGACGGCGAGCTTCTCTTTCCAGCTGATCTGGGCGAGCAACAGTCAACCCCCTGATCGGGAAAAAAACAATAAAATGATCTGCTTTGTTTGATTGATCCATCTGAAACAGAAGAGTTTACATCACACGTGGAGCTTCACCGTGTTTTCACCTGTGAGGAACAAGAGGAGGTTTTTAGTCAGTTGTTTTAGTAATCTCTACAAACTTATACAAATTCAACATCAAGCTTTAATAAATCTGTTTTTCCATCAGGAGGATTTTAAAGGAGGGATGAGCAAAGTTTTATCAGCTTTTTAGTTAAACGTTAACTTTGAGCACAGGAATATGACGTTTCTTGTCCAGCACATTGAAGTCAACTCTTCTCATCAACAACAAGGAGATGAGAAAATGTCAATGAGATGAGATTCCAAGCCCAAACTTATGGTACTTTATCTGACATTAACTTTACGTTCACTAGTATTATACTGTAGTAAAATGAGTAAATATTAAATTAACTCACTTCTCAGGGTCCTCAAACGCCTCATTTCTGATGACCAAAGCTGATCTGAAAATGAAGACAAAACCAAATGCATGAGAAAATTTAAAAATTGTGTAACCTGAAATTTGATCTGAACTCCAAATCCTTAACATCATAAAGCAGTATAAGCAATCTTCTTCCGTTTCAGGTTTTTGTGCAAAGTTGCTTCAGAAACATCCGTCGTGGGACGTTTGTTGTTCTGCGTTTTTCTTGAAGCTACTTCTTCAAGGAACAAAAGAAGCCCAAGGACAAATCACGCACACCTAAAGGTACGTCGAGTAAATTCAGAGTGAACGTACAAATACTTTTATTTTGTCTTTGACTGTAAAACGCAGGAGCAGCGTGTGGTCCACAGCTGTCACCATGGCAACGAATTGCTTCAATTTTTTCCACATTACAGCATCTAAAACTGAGAAATGACAAATAATCAAAGAAGGAAATGGAAAATTGTATCTGTTTTTTGTTTTGTTTAAATTAATTGGTGTAATCGATCGATTTAACGGATTTTAAACTGCTTATTCCATCAAACAGAGTTTATTGAATTTGATCCGAGGTGTTTGTTAGAATCCATGACACTTTTCGGTCACATGTCTGAATTGATCTATTTTCATTCAACTAACTAAGTCCTGCAGGCTCTAAAATATATTATTTAACATAAATCGTGCGCAATTTTGGTTTCATAAGAACAAAAAAAAAAAAAACTGATTAACTTTGGTGTGAATTTGAACTTTGTTTTCAGATTTTTCTTTTCTTTAAACTGAAATTTCAACAATGTTTAATCAAATAGAAATTGTAACATGTGTTTTGCATGATCTTTGTCTCTGAAAACATTCTGTGTTGTATTTCTGTTATTACATGTCATAAAAGCTGTTAAGCTGTTCTACCCTGAAGCTGTTAGACTCATAAATCCCTAATCAGGATAATCACTGCAGGGAGAGAAAAAAATCACTGTAATGCCACTTTAATTGGTGATATGTGCTGCTGATTATCCTTGCTGCTGATCTCATGCTGCTGATCTCATGCTGTTGTATTAACTCATATCCTTCTGCTCACCACAGACTCATGTTCGGGCTGATCTTGCACCGTATTGTTTTATATTATTAGTGTATATATTAGATCCTTATTTACTGTTTCTTTTTATACTTTATATTTTGCTATTTTTGAGTTTAACTGGGACGCTGTGCACATAATTTCATTCCACCTCATGTGATGGAAATGACAATAAAGTTGACTTGAACTTGAAAACGGCTGGAGATTCGAAATCTTTATTTGCTCTTTGCAAACGTTCGCTGAGTCTCTCCTACATTTAGGTTGAAAGCTCGTCCACGGGTCTGTGTGGACGTGACCTTACTCGTCGTCGTCTTCAACACTCAGAAAGTCGTGTCCCGCCCATTGTCCAGCTGTCCCCTCCACCGGATGGAAGCGGATGTCCACCTCAATTATAATCTAAAGAGACAGAAAGTAACAAAAGCAGCTGAAACCCAAACTGTGTCTCTGTTCTGTGGTAAAATACTGTATAATGATACAAGGTAAAATACAAAATACAAGAGCAAATTTATTCTTGTTTGTAGTCTTTTACCGTGTTTATAACTTCTTTTATTTGATTTTAATAGCTTTTTGTTGAATATTGTGGCCTGTGCTTTAAAGGTTATCTGTCTAAATCAGGTCTTTCTTGTAAATGAGTCCTCGTCACGCAACGAGACTAACCTGTATAAATAAAGGTTGAATTTTAAAAAACGTGTGTGCCTTTGTTTATGTTACCTTGTAAGGTCCATTTTTCCAACACATACTACATTGTCATTTAATTATCATTAAATCTAGATAAAACATATTATATGATATTCAGTAATAGTAAAAGAAAAGTTGATGCTCCATTTATGGTAGAAGGAATTGAGATTCTTAGAGTTAATGAGGTGAAGTTCTTGGGCGTTATTATTGATGAAAAATTGACATGGAAATCTCATATAAATAACTTAAGAACAAAAGTAGCAAAATCGATAGCAATTCTGTACAAAGTAAAGGAGTTATTTAATGAAAAAGCACTATTTATGTTGTATAATGCACTAATTGGTCCTCGTTTAAATTACTGCATCGAAGTCTGGGGTAAAGCATGTAAAACAATTACAAACCCACTTTTTATTTTACAGAAAAGAGCAGTACGAATTATCACCAGACAAAAATTAAGACATCCATCAAATGTATTGTTTTGTCAACTGCAGATATTGAAATTCTATGATTTGGTCAATTACAGCATTTTGCAGATTATGTATAGGGCTCATAAAATCATATTGCCCGTCAATATTCAAGTACATTTTATTAAAAGGGAGAGTGTTTATTTTCTTAAAGGGATAGAAATGTTTGTGAAGCCTTATTTTAGCACTAGTTTAAAAGAATGATCCTCTGTAATCCAGGGGATAGGATTATGGAATGGTCTGGACGATACATTTAAAAATGCCAGATCTCAACATATATTTAAGAGAATGTTAAAGGAGAGTTATTTGACAGAATACAAAAAACTCCAAATTGAATCCACTAAAGTTATTGTTTGAGTTGATGATGTTGTTCTTTAGTCGATGTTGTTTTTAAATCACTGAAGTTGTTGCACATCTTGCTTTTTGTTTTTGTTTGGTAACAAGACAGTAAGGGTAAAAAAATGGGGCAGATATTATAAGATTAATTCTTCTTCTGCTGCCTTTCATTTTATTTTGACTGTATACATTTTTTATTATTATTTTTGAGTTGTTATGGTTTTAATGCAATGAAATGAATAAATTAAATAAATAAATTGTGAGGACCAGCTGCTCCTTATGGGGCCCAAAGCCCGGGCCCCAAGAAGAAGTGCCGTTGGTGGTTTAGGGGCTAGGTTTAGGACTTAGGGTAGGTTTAGGTATGTACAGGTAAAGGCACATGTGTCAAACTCAAGTGTCAAGCTCTTGTTAACATCCTATCTGGCCCTCAAGATGATCTTTTAAAAGTAAAAGTAATTTTATCGCTTCTCATTTTACCTAAAGACTGAGTAGACCTCATTTAGTGCTGACTTCTCATAACTTTGAAGTCTAGAAAAATAAGTTTGAATCTTATTTTATTTTTTCCTGTAATCTTTGATTTTTGATGTGGAAAAAGCGACGCAGAGCGTCAAACGAAACTCTTGCTGAGGAACCTGCAACCAAGTCAAGATGTCCGGTATCTGACTGGAATGAATGTGTTGACAGAAAGTGAAACACATTTGTAATTTTGGTCCCTTTTGTGACAGTTTGACACACCTGGTTTAGAGCAAGGGTCAGGGTTAGACTATATAAATGAATGAAAAATGAATGGAGGTCAGTGCAAAGTTCCTGTAAAGATAGAAAGACAAATTGTGTGCGTGTCCTCACATCAGTCACGCTGTAGTTGGAATCAGTCAGAGGTTCTCGAAGCAACAACCTGCCGGTGGTGACTACATGCTGGAGACTAATGACCAGACGGCCCAACAGTCTACAAACACACACACAGAGGGAGAGGCATTTGTCATATTGGGCATGCGTGCGTTCGTGCATGCGTGTGTATTTTACCTGTTGGAAAAGACTTTGCTACAGTTGAAAACACTGATGGACAGAACCTCATCATTGATCTCTTTACCGTAGTGAGGCCAACGGAAATGCTGCAACAAGAACAAAAGACGAGTCACAAAAATAAATTTGGACAATTGTTTTATTTTCATCTTTTAAAAAAACACAACACACGTCAGGACGTTGTTGCCTGAGGCCCTTTCCAGTTTTTTGTCCACTTGACCCTTGAAATTTAGAACCAGGGTGCAGACTGGGGAGGAGAAAACATCTCTGGTTTGGACCTCCCATGATCTCGTTTTATTAAAATGACCACGTTGCTCCTCAGAAAGAAATATGTTATATTTTGTTAACAGCAACGGGAATTGAACACCCACCTTGTGATTTAACTCCAACAAGCTTCAATACAGAAAAAAGTCACAATAAGTCAACAAAGTCTTTGAATTAAGACACTTTTTCCTCCAACACTTTCTGTAAATTGAATAATACAGTGTGAATTATGATTTCTGATCACTAGCTAAAAGCCAAATGTAACAAAACACTAACCACAAGAAGCAAGTTGCCAAACGGGGCCAACACTAGCTAAAGGTAAAAGTAACAAAACAGTTACTTCTGGTGGCAGTAAAGTGATTTCTGTTCCTATAGAGGCCATTAAACTGCTAAAAGTTAATTAAAAATGTCATTTAAAGTTTAAGTTTTTTCACTTGGCAATATAAAATTTTTTAAAAATTGTGCATCAATTTGTTGTTTAAGCAATTTTTTTTTGTTTATTATTATTATAACAAATTCCACCAGAAGCCTCACATGTTTAAAATTCTCATGACTGAACGCTGGATGGATTATAAAATGTATTTTTCGTGTAAAATAATTACTATATAAAATTATTTTGATGACACAAAACCCAGAGGAGAAGCGAATCGTTCCTTTGGACGTTTTCCCGAACATTCATTAACTCCTGAACATGAGGGACACCCTCACCTGGTCACACCTGAAGAGCAAACACCCGTCTGCTGCTCCTGCTCACGTCACACAGAGCTGATTGTTTAACTTCACAGGTACGGCCGGCCGAGTTCACGTCAACAAACGGGCGGCGAAGTAAAAAATGGCTACAAACTTTTTTTTTCCTTTTTCCAGGAAATCTACTAAATCAGATTCTTGTTTTATTAGGATGAAAGGGTGAGAATCAGCAGGTCAACTTCAAAACACTACAATACCCATGAGGCTTAGCTGCTGTTGCTTAAATCACACTATGATCTAAAGACCTGGGACTGTCAGAGGGGCCTAGGGCGTTTCAGATTAGAGCAACGATATCAAAGAATTATTTATACAGAACCAACGAGCAAACACTTTTATAACTTAAGAAACAAAATACATACAATGTTTTTTCGAGCTCGTAAGCAAAATTTGTGACAGGATGCTAACTACCACGAGCATTTGTTTACCTACAGAAACAACCAAAGTGAAGACATTTGAGATCCAGCAATTGTCATGTGTTGCTACATATCTACGCTCAGACTTTACTCATCTAACAAAAGTTTTACAAAATCAATCAAAGCTCCATGAGAAAATCAACGTCTCCACCAAATGTGGTAAATAAATAACAAAGCTGCCGAGCAATTTCCCTCACAAGCAAAAGCTCTCACATCCTGGTGTCTTTGACAGGAACGTTAGTCGTTACGGTCCACTAAGTGAAAAATAGTTGAGACAGATGTTGTTGAGCTACGTTCATTTGTTACAAAATGGCCGACTAACATAAACTCAGTGTTCACCTAAAAGCATCCGTTTATTTGTTCTCTATGGAGAAAAGAGGAATAAAATGTGTAGGTGTGTGTTTGTGATCAAGGAGTGGTTGTGTGTGTGTGTGTGTGTGTGTGTGTGTGTACTGTAGGAGGGGTGATGTTATCAACTCAATTAAAATGGTTTCAATCTGAAGCAGAGAAAAAACTGCAGCTGTCTGGTTTTAGTCACCGTCGCACTTTAACTCTACAGTTTGTGAGATATTATCAACAGAATTTAAAAAAAAAAACTTAAAGTTTCAAAACGCCCTCGTTATCATCCACAGCCATTAAAGATGGGCGATCATGTAAACACCTGTGTGGGTCTATTTGTTTGTCTGTTAGCAAATTATCTCATGAACCAATGGATGGATTTTAATGAAACTCTCAAAACGTAATAATTGGATTTACATCTGTAAACAACCTGTTACCTTTTAAAGTTAACCCAATTCAAGATGGCTACCACAGCTAATCTACCACAGCTAATCGACCTCAGCGAACATTGAAATGGATAAAGTTTTATAGAAAGTTAATAATTTTGGTTGTGGTAGTAGTTGGGACTCTTCCACATCGCATAACAAATATTGTTTAAAACATTGGCATGCGGGCAGTTGGCAGGTTGTGTTTCTTCAAGGAATGCTAGTTTTAATTGACCAAAAACTACTAAGCCTAAAGTTTGTCTTTTGCAAAGTTTGAAAGGAGTACAAAAACTAAAAAAATTAATACAAATATAACAAACATTATGAAACTTCAACTCTCAGTAGCTCATTGAACTCATATCCAACCAGAGTGACTGCATGCAAACTTGTCAACATTCAAAATTGAACTAGATTAGGGACAGGTGAGCTTAACGACGGTAATGCAGCAGAAAAATGTTCACTATACTCAAATCTGAGATCTGTTTTATTTTTATTTTCCTTTTTTTTTAATAAACTTCTGTTTGTAGCCAAAGCAATGACCTCCTGCTGGCCACTAGAGAGCATGCAGGATAATTGGCTTCACTTTTCAGACCTGGAGGGCGCTTAATTTCATCTGACCCTCAAAATAATCTGCTGTTTCTGCAGCATGAACTCGGTTACTGACCTCATTGAAGATGGCCACATTCTCGCACTTCAGTACTCGGGTTTTATGGGTGAAACCTGGAGGACAAACAGACTAGTTACCATAGCAACAGGAGTCACGGTCGTAATCCAGCGGACGAAACCCAAACCAAACATTTCACTGGGACGACAAAGGCGGAGGATTTAACAAAGTTGAGAGTCGAATGAAGAGTCAGTAACTGTCTTCTTATGCCTTATGGATTTTAATTTTAGTTTTCTTGAAATTACTGGATTTTTAGGAAATAAAAATAATAAATTTGTTTTTGCCCTATTCTACAGGAATGCAGAACATTTTTGTTTTCATTAAACTCAGACCCAGTAACCACGGATATTTTGAGAGAAACTTCAGAGATTTGAACTAAATCACATCTTTGTTTTAATTGAGCATTATTTAAGTATTTATTTTACTGTTGGGTCACTTTTTAAAAGTGACTTATTTCATCGAGGCTTCCTTTTTGTAATGAAGTTGTTTTTTTACAATGTAACTAAAGTTTTGTTTTTACATCAGACAAATAAAATGCAGCCTAAAAATCAGCTGAGGGGATCCCACGGAGCACTTCCTGTTTAGCCAAATTAAACATTCATTCAATCTTTATTTATACAGATTAATCCCATTGAGCCTCGGGGACTCATTTACAAGAGAAACATGATGAACTGTATTTTGGAGAAAATCAGCCCAGGTTGTTGTTTTGTTTTTTCCTCTTGATGAGAACAAACATGGCATCTTTAACATCTGTAGCTTAATAAACTTATTTGATAAATCTCCAAGTTTGACATCTTAAAGGCTTATTTTTGTTTGTTTTTTCAGTAGTTGTATAAGAACTGAGGACTTTGGTGTTATACAACTGTTTCCTCAGCTCTCCAACAACTGACTAAAGACAAAGTTTTGTCAAGATTTGCTTTTGAAACTTTGAGGAAAGGCTTTCCGTCCCTTAGAGAAACAGCAAACAGGTACTTGACTGGGAAGAAAATTAATGAGGCGCTCAGCCAGGTGTGTTTGTAGAGTTTACCTCTGAAGGAGAGTTCAACCTTCCTGTCCGATCGCCCCGGCAGGTTGGAGATCCTCTTCAGATCCACACTGATGGACATGATGGACACTGTCTCCGCTCCCCCGTCTACATGACTGAAGCTTGAGCAGGTAGAAATCCCTGTCTCTCTGTGAAACTGTACGTGTGGGCTTGTTGAAGTGTGCCGTTGGGCAGGTCTTTCTAATGTTTGATAAAGCAAATAGTTGCTCAACTAGTTTCCTCTTTAGTAAAAAAAAAACACGAGGCCGCCACAAAACATGTAACTTAAATCTTTTCCCAGTTATAAATTAAAACTATACAGCTAATCATAAACTTATGCATTCACTAAATCGATTTATTTAAAACCTTTGCAACAGTAATGTCAATATATCTCTTTTTTTGTTCGGTCTTACCTCTTTCTGACGGTCTAGTTTTTTCTTCTTTCGGCTGCTCCCTTCTTCAGGGGTCGCACGAAGACTTGGTTTTTAGGCCGGATGCCCTTCCTGACGCGACCAACCACCGAGCCACCACGGCCCTCTGTGTGGAGCAGAGCTGCCATCTAGGGCACCCAGGGGAGCAGATGGTGGGGGTTAAGGGCCTTGCTCAAGGGCCCAGAGTGAGGAAACTGAGGGTGGAGGCAGGTGTGGGTGCTTCACCTTTTCCTTTAATGTTGTTGGTCACGGGAGTTGAACAAGCAACCTTCCAATCACAAGCCCATCTTCTCTAACCTCTGCACCACCACTTCTTTATTCTGATCATCTACAATAATGTAGTAAACATTTAAATCAAAAGCTGCTGTTTTTTTTTTTTAAATAAATGTCTGTTTATGATGTATAAAAATATAAAATGATTAAAGTTTAGGCAGCACGGTGGCGCAACTGGTAGAGCTGCTGCCTCTCAGTGAGCAGGTCCCTGGTTCAAACCCCAGTCCAGGGGCCTTTCTGGGTGGAGTTTGCATGTTCTCTCCGTGCATGCGTGGGTTTTCTCCGGGTACTCCGGTTTCCTCCCACAGACCAAAAACATGCATGTTAGGCTGATTGATAACTCTAAATTGTCCCTAGGTGTGAGTGAGAGTGAATGGTTGTTTGTCTCGTTTGTCTCTGTGTGTCCCTGTGATGGACTTGCGACCCGTCCAGGGTGTACCCCGCCCCTCGCACAGTGATTGCTGGACATGGGCACCGGCGACCCTCGTGACCCGAAATGGAATAAGCGGGAAAAGAAAATGGATGGATGGATTAAAGTTTAAAACCAAAAGCAGCAGATTCTTATTAGAAACAGTCCTCCATGGTGTTTGTTTTTGTTTCGTATTGTACACCATCAGCTAAAAGTAGTGATTTGTTTTAGCCAGTGTTCTGCTGTTTGCATTAACAACTCAGTTTTAGCTTCTTCAGCTAAAAAGGTTGAATCATGTCATCTGGACTTCGTTTTTTTGTTAAAAAGAAACGTTTCGCCCCTCATCCAAGAGGCTTCGTCAGTCTGAGGCCTAGCCATCTGGTATTACCCAGAAGCCACCCTGACTCTTGTGTTTCAAGCCTGCCTCAGATACCCCTGAAGTCTGGCCTTTTCACTAATGGTTTCAAAAACACAAAGTTTGTTTTCTCAGTCTCAGTTTCGTCAGTCTGAGGCTAGGCCTCAGACTGACGAAGCCTCTTGGATGAGGGGCGAAACGTTTCTTTTTAAGAAAAAAACGAAGTCCAGATGACATGATTCAACCTTTTTTGTTGTTATATACCTGGATGACTGAGAAAACAAACTTTGTGTTCTTCAGCTAATTTTAGTCGTCATTCGGCTTCACAGAAAATCCAGTTTCTCTAGTTGACTCTTGTAAACAAGGCTTGGAAAATGCTGCCGATCTGTTCTAACATTTCTGGTTGAATTTATTTTTCTCAGCTGAGCTCCGAGGACGGTTTGAGCCAAAAAGACTAGCGGCAAAAGAACAAAACAAGTTGGCAAAAAAAAAAAAAAAAAAAAGGATTTATACTTGAAACAGTAGCAGCTCTGCTCATTAAACATCAATTATTTTTCCAAAGGTCGCTTTATAATCATCATGTTAAACGATAAACTGGCCAATTAGTTCAGTATGTAATAATTCGCACGATGCTGTAAACATCTGAACACAAACATTCCCAAACGTTTCTACTTCCAACCCGCAGAAAACGAGGTTAGAGCGTGCGTCACGTGGAGCTGCAGTGAAAATACAGCTTGTACAAATAAAGGAATACAAACACTTGTTGGGATTCAAAGGGTCGATTTATTGTTTTTTCAAAAGGGGTCATTCTTAACATATGAGGCTCCCAAATTGTGTAAAAAAATACAAGATTTTGCTTCAAGTCGAGGTTTAAAAGCAACGAGGATCATGGCAACAATGAACAAACGATATACTGCAGTTTGGCAGAAATACATGGAAATATCTCAACTTAAAGGTCCACTGAACTGGTTTTGTTCAATTAAAAAAGCAACAACTCATCTTTAATTCAAAGCGGTCAGGAATAGATGATGTGGTTTTGTATGGAAATTGTGTGGAAACAGATAAAATAAGGCAATCCAGGCTTTGACAATAATCATTCTCAGAACCATCTCACGTCTTAAAAAAGTACAAACGGTGAATGTGGGGTCTTTTAGCAAAAATACTTAAAACTCTTCCCAAACAAGACAATCTCTGCTGTAAACTAAAACAAACATAAACTGAACAGCTAAAGAAAAGTCCAGACTGTTTAAAAAAAAAGAGTCATTGTGGCAACGTTAAAGAAGCTTTTTCTGCATTCCTCTTCTTTAAATTTGCAACATGAAAAAGGCACAAAATAAACGATTAGAAGTGATTTAAAGTGGCTAACGTCCTGTGGGCAGCAGTGCGGTTTCATTACATAAATGTGGCTTTATAAACATGAGTTTTGACACATTTGACATTTATTTAAGTGTTCAGGTCATTCCAGTTTAAAGAGGACCCACAATGAGATGATAAAAACTAAAACTTGGTGCAATTTCTGATTTATTTGACGACGTATTATCAAGTGGAACTCTCAATGAGTCTCAAAATTTTCTGTCTATTTGTGATGCGTGTCCTAAATTTAACCACAGTCGTCACGGTCTGGACTGTTGAGCTCAGACGACACAGTAACACCTGAATGCAACACTGCAGTCGATTAATTCAAAGTAAAAATGGTAAAAACCTGATGAGCTGGTTGACCTGAACGCAATACTGACTAAGGGTGAAAAGTGGCTCGTCAGCTCTGCGCCGTGAGCCGAGACGGTAGAATAAAAACCGGTAATAGAAGAAATTAACCATTCAAGACAAAGTGGCTGAGGAGCAACAGAACAGCTGCAGCCCAACATAAAGTAAGGCAACAGTAAAGTTTATAAGGCTTCGAGGAAAGCGAGTACATTTCATAGTTTTTCCAGCATTTTATGTGTAAGAAAAGTGCAAAGTATTGGCACCGAATCATTAAAGCTAATCAGAACCACACACAGCTGGTACAAAAAGGAATGAGAACGACCTGCCATGGAGGGAACCTTCGTTTGCTGTTCCACTAATGTCTACTAGACCAGGGCTCCCCAACGTTTTTGGCACCACGGACCAGCAGCAGGGATGTGAATGTGAGGGGAGGTCATGAGTTTCACTTTTATTTTGTTTTTTATTTAATACAACTTCTTATTCTCGGCCCAGCAGTGTTGACCACAAAATCTGGCTGATTGGAGTCGCCGTTGAGACGTACCAGTGCAACTATGTGGCTGACAGAAATCAAGCGGAGTGGTTCTGACCCAAAATAACTGTTATCTGAATCTGGCTCCCCCGTATCGGCCTTGAATTGGCCAACTATCTCAAACTCTCCTGGATGTTTTGTGAACAAGAAGCTCTGCTACCTGCTCCCTTCCTGAGAACATCTGTGGACCTGTGTCAGAGCTGAGCCGGCTGATAGATACTACCATCTCTTATCAGGACTATGGAACTATATGGCAGTGTGCACGGACAAATTCACCGCCTTCGTCGGCCTTCCTCATGCATATGTCATCAGTATGTTGTCGTTTCTGTGCTGTTGTTTTTTTGTGTGTGTTTGTTTTTGCAACTTTCACACCATGTCCCATCTAGGACACAGTGCGAGATGTTTTTTTAAATACCTCCCCTTCCCCCGTGTTTCTCTTTTCCTATCTAAACGAAAAAGGCAGCGCCTCCCACGGGGCCGCGGCCTCAGACACCGCCGTCTCCCCATATCTGTTTAAGTTTTACTTGGACGGGCTGTACTGAAACGTAATTTTGTTGTGCTTCGGTGCAATGACAATAGAGCTGATTCTGAGTATTACTGCAGTTAGCCACTATGAACTCAGTGCAGACATTTAATGAAATGGCGGATTTCAGCAGCAGTTTCTGAACTTCATTGTAACATTTCTACTTTACTTTTAAAAACTCAAAGCTCGTCTTTTAATGGCGGGGGATCAGTTTCCATGTGGTGAAGCAGTTTTGAAGGTTTCAGGGCTTCGATGGATACCAGGTGTGAGTGTTTGACACACCTGACTGATGTGATGAACCCGTAGGACTCATTTTATTTTGGTGGCAGTTGTTGAGCCTTCTGCTATCTCTTCATCAGATCTGTTCCCTTTTTCAAAGAAGCTCTCCAGCTATATATTTTTTTAAAACTCATTTCTGCTAAAGTTGTTAAATTTAGTTTAAGAGTTTACCGGTGAATGAAAAGAAAACTAACCTAGTCAATATGAGTCAGTATCATGTTGCTAACTGGACCATGTTGCTAATTAGAGAACTTCACCGTCATCACAACTACTCTGCCAATAAGACCATGCTGCTGTAAATTTATTTCTTTTTCACTTTTGGCGCCTTGTTTCTGTATTTTTGTTGCATGCTTTAAATAAATCCCAGTTTATGTTAATTTAGTTTATGTCAGTGCCCACATTAAACGTGTAAATTATAGCCAAACCGAACCTATGAGAATCGTACTGCTGCTGTTTGGTGAATTGTTTTGAACTATTAGTGACTGGCGTATATCTTAATCTTTCAGCGTACCGTTTGGCGTTCATTTAGCGTGTATCTTAGTTTATATCTTAGATCCTTATTTACCGTTTCTTTTATATTTTTGCTATTGTTGGATGTAACTCGGACCCTGTGTGCACAATTTCGTTCCACCTCATGTACCACATGCCATGCAAATGACAAAGAACTTTGAGTCCTTGAAAATACCATGCAGACTAAAGGAAATGGAAAAATATTTCAAAATGAAACTTTTCTCCTTTCTATGCAGCCCAGTATCAAATGATCCACAGCCTGGTACTGGTCCATGTCCTGGTGCTTGGGGACCCCTGTACTAGAAGAACAGCTAGAACCAGTTTCATTCAGATACTACGACAACCTTACTGAACTGGAATGTGGAGCCAAAATAAGCGTGTGTGTCTCTGCGTTGATTACAAACCGCTAACAAATGTGATTTGCATAGTTTCGAAGCAGCAAAGTCTAAATCTATGATTCAACAGCTCAAGAGCAAAACTGTGAAAATGAAGTGGTCATAAAACTTGGAAAAAAGAAGCGATATTCAGTTTTGGCATGATTATTGGGAAGTGCCAAGTGGTCTTTTCTGATTGGTTTGCGCATCATGCAGATTCTTGCTGAGCCCCAAAGGGTTTGGAATATGACAGGTGGGTGTGGGGGCAGCAGTTTTATAGGTGGATTTGGGGAATGTGGGGTTTAACACCATGAGTACAGTGTTTAGGATTTGGGAGCAGCTTGTTTCAGCGGGTCGAGGCCTCTCATTTTGAAGTAGGACACCACCTGGTTGGGGACCTCAGCGAGGACAGCCTGAGCCAGAGCCGTCATGGGAGCCTGGACAGAGGGAGACACATACGAAGTTAACACAACACCGCTGTTTGGAACCTTTAAACTAAGTAATAAATACAGAATAATTAATGTATCTGTATGACTTCTGAAGCAACGCTCCACCCGCTTCCTTTCTTTAAAAGTCTAAATAATAATAAGAGCAAAAAGTCTTACATCTTTGAAATTTCTGAACGGAACGAACTGGACGATGTCTCTGGAAACGGCTTCTCCCACGGTGGACCTGAGCACGCCATCGTCTCCATCCAGAAGCTCCATGGCCTTAAAATCAGCTGGCCCCACCCCAATGATAATGATCGACAAGGGCAGCCTCGACGCTCGAACTATAGCGTCCCGAGTCTGATCCAAGTCTGTGATCTCGCCGTCAGTGAGGATGAGGAGGACAAAGTATTGCTGCAGAAAGGAAAAGTAAATCAGAATCTGAACATTTGTGTGTGTCCGGTGTGTGTGTGTTCTCACAGAGGCTGTGTTGGCCTGGCTGGCGCCGAGGGCGAAGGAAGCAACGTGGTTAATGATGGGGGAGAAGTTTGTGGGTCCAGAGAGTCTGATCTGAGGCAAAACCATCCTGTAGGCTTCAACAATCCCCTGAATGCCTGAGACACAAAATGTTCTGTTTTTATCGGAGCTAATAAAAAACTGAGATTAAAAATAAGGACAGAGCAGTCACCAAGTTAAATCATCTGTTTCGGCATGATCTGTTCAATTCTGGTGCAATTAGTTTTATTAAAAATACAAAAAAATTTATGTAGGCCTGTCACAATAAACTCTGCTGGGCGATTAATTGTCTCAGAAATTATTGCGATAAATGATAATATTGTTTGAAATTTGACAATAATTAGTAATTATTGTCAAATTTAAGAAGAAATGTTGGTTAATTTGTTGTGTGTAGTACCTTTTCTTGACCACAGGATGGCAGTATAGGACTGTTTGAACCGAAGGATGGATAGTGAGGGAGCGAGCTGCATGTCTCTTTAAGAAAAACAGGAGGGAGGCCCCTTGACATGACATGGGCTGTCTCTCCTTCCTTTTTTTCGGTTCTCAAAATGGCGGACGCTTGGTGTGGTTTGAGCTCTTTAGCATAGCATTTTTCACACAAAGCTTTAAGTTAAAAAAAAAAAATCAGTAAACAAGTTCTCAGCTTGTTTTTGCAGAGAAAAACAACTTTTTACACGAAGGCACGGATTTCAACCGTGAATTTTGGAGCTTTGACAAGATGGAGGTTTTTCCCCAAACGAGGTCAGTCTGTTAGCTTAGCTCGTAGCTTAGCTGCTTTTAATGATCCAAGAACGTGATTTTGGATGGTTAAAGCGGGCTTTTAAAGAGAAAGCGGGGGGTGGGTCATCAGTGAAGGCCACCGGAGTTGAGCTTTGTCATCCGGTGTCTTCAGTAGAAAGTGAGATTCGAAGAAACGATAAAGCTGATAAATGAAAATGTTGATAATTTTCATTTCTCAAGCGATTAATTGATTTATTGCTTGTCGCGACAGGCCTAGTTTTATGATCTCATAAATACAATCTGACCATAAAATATTGGTAAAATAGATAATTTGAATACAGTTTTAGATCATACAAATTTCTCAAAAATCTAAAACTGTGATTAGAAAATAAAGTAAAAACCATTAAATAAGTTTTTATATTTTAGTTTATTGTAATAAGAATAAACTTACAAAATTATCTAAAGTTGCTTCCAATAAACCAGCTAAAAAAGCAAAACACACATTTATAATCTCTATGCGTGTCTGAGTACCTGTTTTTTTATTTTTACATTTTTAAAGCTTTTTTATTTTCATTTTTTTGGCAGAAGAAGTTTTAATGAGGAACAAAGACCAGTCCTAATATGGTGTGACATCGTTAGATGTTTGGTTTAGAATAAAATGTGGATTGAGTTTAGGCAGATAATAAAATAAGATTTTAGAGTTACAAATTAAATGAATGGAAGTCATTATAATTTGCTAATAATTGAAATATAAACGCGCGCGCACGTGCGCCGTGTGTGTGTGTATACACACCTTGGCAGTAGGGACTAGAAGGATTGAAGTTGAGGGCAAACTCATGATGTGCCGCCTGTAGAACAAACAAAATGTTTAAAATGCAAACCAAACATTACTTACTAAACAATAAAGTTAATAAATATATAATTATACATTAAGGTTTTTACTCTAAAATGTTTAAATCTGTTCAAGTAAAGCTAGCTAACGGAGCTGGTCCGTTAAAACGCCGACCTGAAAGTCAGGAGGGAGTTTGGCTCCGAATCCAAAGGCTGGGAAGAGTTTATCACTGAAAAATAAAAAAAAAACACAACAGCTGTCAATATCACGTAATTAATTTTTAAAACATACAAAATTTTAAATAAAAATTACATGAGCTGGTTAACAAGTGACTATACCAAGACATTAATATTGAATTTATGCAAACAGGAAGTGTTTCACTCGACCAACATGCCCAGTTACTTCAACTAGAGGTTAAAGGTGGACAGATTTAATCTGATGAAAACAGAACTGTAGAAACTGTATTAGTCGGGCTCCATTTACCGTGTCCAAATAAAACTCTGGAGAGGCTTTCTGGCTGGAAGGAAATGTTCAGAGCTGGTTCTGAAGTTGAACTGCTGCTGGCACCATCCCAGAACCTGGCTGAAGAGGTTGTTGGATATTTCTTATCTAGACTGGTCCTATGGTTTTGATCTGCTCAGACGGGATTATAATGAAATTATGACTCGGTTCTGACTGGGTTAAACTGGACCAGCAGCTCTAAGAGAGTTTTCAATATCAGTCAAGGAACAGAGTTTAATCTGCTTGCCACATCACGTAGAAAGGCTTTTGAAGCACCGTCTCATATTTCCTAACACATCAGAACCACATAAGATCCATTAAGATCACACTTAGTCACGCCCCCTCATACACTGACAGGTTGAGCTCCCCTTCTGCGAAGGAGGAGTCCAGGACCCTATAAATGAGTAATGACACGAGACATCGGGGCTCTTCCGGGTCTGTGAACGCATCACAGACTGGAGAGTCCAGCGCTGTAAATTGTAACTTTTTCCTGCCTTGATTTTAATATAATTGATAAAACTTAATTGACGTTTCCTTGATTTATTAATAATGAGAGTTGCCACTTCTGAGGGAGATTCGAGCTGGGGGGGAAAGACGTGGGCTGGAGGTGGTTTCCGGGTCCAGTGGCCCGCAGCCAGCTCCTGTATTTAACAAGGTGCAGTAAAAACCTGGATGTTGCTTGAGCGCTGGCTCTAAACCAGCACTGGAACCACTTTAGTGGTGTAACTTCTCAGCCCACAAGATAACAGCAGCAGAAACATGTGAGCCCAAACAAAGTCTTCTTTATCTTACGGCTGTTCCCTTTTCAGGGGGCGCCACAACAAGTCGTCCTCCTCCATCTCACTCTGTCCTCACTCCAACTACCTCCACGTCCTCTCTAACTGCATCCATAAATCTCCTCTTAGTCTTTTTCCTGTAGCTGCATTTCTAACATCCTTCTACCAATATACCCACTGTCCCTCCTCTGGACATGTCCAAACCATCTCAGTGTGGCCTCTCTAGAGAAAAGGGTTCTGAAAAAAGGGACCGGTTCTACGTACTGTTACAGTAGTCCCTCGCTCTATTGCGGTTTTTCAAAATAAGATTGGGCATGGCACACAATTGGTTGATTGATGGATGATGGATGCTGTTTTCCGTGCAGAGCTGAGAAGTGGGCGTGGCCAAGAACGCTTGCAGGTGGCAAAAAGCGGACGAGGCATGGAGCTGAAATTATAACATTCTGTGCTCTTTTAGAGCTCTAGAGTTTAGAAACATTGTTTAGAATATTGCAAGTGTGGGAAGTGTTTAAATACATCAATATATATATAAATACTAAAATAAACTACTACGGTACTTACAACTTGTACTACTATTCCTACTTCACGGTTTTTCATTTATCGAGGGGCTTCAGGGTAAGAATCCCCCGCGATAAACGAGGGACTACTGTAAAACAAGGGTTAAAATGACAAAAAGATACTATTTTTTCCTAATAGCTCATTTAAGTTTTAATAACAAATACGGTAAACAAATATAATTAACCAGTATTTTTTTTTTTGTCAAATTATCTCCAGACCCTAAACTCAATGTTTTGTGGCTCATAATAGTCTCTACCTCAACTTTGGGAACCACCTGTAGATTATAAATAAAGCCATAATACAGATTAGAGAATTTGGTCTGGAAACATAGTTTAAAATAAAGTTGTTTCTTGTTTATGGAGTTGTAACGTATGTTTGAGGGGAAAATAAGGAAACAAATTGCGACGCAGGAGTTTGTCACGATGATGTTGAGTTCTGAGTGTACAAAGCCGTTTGGGTGTAGTGTTGTGATGTGTACTACTAACGTGTCATAATCCTGGATCACCTGACCCACAGACCACAGAGCAGACAGGTACTGGTTCAGCCCATCAGGGCTCATGTAGTGGAGAGAGTTGGGTGAGCGAGGGTCACCGTTTGAGCCGGTGAAGTCAATACCAACCTAACGCATTCAAAGATTGTTAATTCAGCCATTAATAATCTGTGAAACTTTTAACTGTAGTTATAATGTTAGAAGTAGTAACTAAAATATATCCACGTATCAGACACAGTTGCTTCTGTACGTGAAAAATTAACAATTCAGGATGTGAGTGTGTGCGTCAGCTGATGTGAACTTACAGTGAAGTTGATCTGGCAGCCGCCCATCACATAGTCCAGGAAACTGTACTGAGCCACCAGCTGCACGCAAACACATGAATCAGTCAGGAAAGATTTACGTCGGAAGAAAGAAAGTGCAAGATTTCAATGATCGAAAGAAATTCTTCAAGCGTGAGCTGCTAAATATTAGATGCCAAAATAAGAAGGTTTTAGTTGCTTTTAATTAGGTGTAAATTCCATACACAGCTGTTTAACGCCAACAACCTTTTATTATTAAAACAGGTAAAGCATCTGCAGGTTTCCAAGTCTCTTGAAAAGTTTGAATATGTTTAACCTGACATTCATTTATACTTTTAAATCCAACAGTTTCCAAACAAAAAGTCCACACTGTAAACTTTTTACCGTACAGCTCTTCACAGAAACGACACCAGAGTTCTTGTAGCCTTTCTTCTTCTTCTGTTTTTCAGGGTGGACACAGTCAAATTCCACCTAGAAAAAAAAAAAAAAAACGCACACAGCTAAACCACCTCTGACCAGCAATGAGAAATAACTTTTTATACATTTTATTTTCAGTCACTCACCGGTGAGCCGCTCCCAGCTTTCTGCAACTCTGAGACTTTTGTTGTAAAAGAACCAATCAAATCGTGAGATCCATCGCTGTCGTAATCAGAACAATCCACCTGCAGAAAGAGGGGTTTTATAACAGATGAAGAGCTGATTGTTAGGGGAGAAGCTGGATGTTGATTGGAGGAACCTTCAAGGGTTTTTCAAGGTCGCAGGAGCAGAACGTCTGCAGAGGAACAGAGAACTTCTTCCAGGTGGGGTTCAGGTTGTTCTTCACCACCTGCACACAAATCATGAGCAGAGCTGACACAGGCTGTCTTTAAATTCAGTTTGAGTGAACAGCTGATGAGCTCAAAGAGAAACTTTTACCCAGTTCAAAACAGTAAGAAATAACTTGTACTGGGAGAAATGCAAACGCCTATTGTCATTATGTTTATATGGTTCTTAGCATCTTCAGTTTAGAAACATATTATATGTAAAATTATTTGAAATGATGGAAATTGTGGTTCTAGAGGCTTGAATAATTGTGTGACTAAAAAAAAGTGTGCGTTTACTTCAGTTCTGTGGACCAGCTGCCATTTCCCGTCATCTCCTTGTTTGAAAATCTCCAGGAATGGATCAGACTTTCCAAATGTATCCTGGACAAAAATAATAATAATTTTGATCAACTTTTGCAAAACGGAATGCAGCAATCCTTACAGAGCACAGAGGCTATTAGGGTTTGAACTAAAATGAGCTCAAATGAAAACAACAACAAAATTAAGAATTGAGAAAAAATAAATATTGGCAAGCATAAAAAAAGAGAAAGAGATCTTGTTTAAAAAAATTACACAGTATCTGTATTCAAGTTTATGTCATGTATAAAAATGGAAAACTAAGCCTTAAGAATAAAAAAAATCAAACATTTCAGTGCACCAGTTGTAAAGAGTTGAAGATGTAGAAAAGATGTTGACCAAAAGGTGAGATAATAAAAGAACACACAACACTGAAGGCCTCGTTACCTTTTTGTCAAGCTTCTTAGCGTCCAGCTCCAACACAATGGCTCTGTTGTCCTTTATCTCCTCTGCAGTGACCTAAAGATGAAAACATTATATTAATACTTTAATGTCACTAAATGACATCACTTTATCAAGGTTTCTCTATAGAGACAGCCATACAGAATGGTTGTCTGTATTAAATGGACATACTGTGATGGTTCCTTTCCCTGCTGGCTTGTTCTTCTTGAGCTGGAGAGGTCTGGTAACAGTTTTACTAGAAACTATCTGAAACACAAAAACAGGAAACAACACATTCAGTTGAGTTTACGACAGAAGGAAAGCTCAAACCTGCAGCATGGCTCCGATTCTGCCTTCAGTCACGAAATGAACTCCTCCATGCCTATTTTTAATTTTCTAAGCACCCCCATAAAAACATAACTTGTGGTCATGAGTCCATCTGGCCTGCAGGGGGAGCTAGAGTTCCACAGGAGATTTCAAGGGGCTCCACAAAATCTCTGATTCATCAAACTACAAAACTTTAGATATTAATAGTCAACAAAAAAAACAAACACTTCAGTGATTTATGTAATAATTTGTAAATGTAAGACCCCAAATTTTCTAATTTAGTGCACCAAAACGTTCTCTACAAACACTTTTTTTTATACTCTAATATAAACCAAAGTGGGGGATTAAGACTCACAGGATGACTTCAAAATTAGTGTTGACTTGACAACAAATAATGATGCGAGGTCTGCAGTTGGGAATATTAACCCTTTTTTAAGAATAAAAACAAACAAACTTATTTTTGGAAATCGTGTTGCTCGCCAACCTGCAGGCCAAAGTTTGAAACAAAGGTCTTGGATGATCAAATCAGAGCTTGTGGATGAGTTAGGGATGACTTGGCTGCATCAAATTATAACTTTATATCTGTATAATGATTAAGTTTTAGCTATTTTTTGTTTTGCTATGGCCAATTAGCTGCGGCAGCAAACATGAATTAGAATAACTCCAAAACAACCAGATGTAGATGCAATGATTTTTTTTTTACTTTCTGAAAGTTTCATTAAAATCCATCTGCTGGTTTTGCTAACAAGCAGAAATTCCCAGAGACTGAGGCGACAACACAGTTGCCCACATTTCATGGTGATGGGCAACAAGTCTTGCTCGTGTAGTCTCCTTTCAAACCCGGTCATGTTAGGTGTGTACCTGTCCCAGTGTTAGCTCCGCCCCTCCCAGGTAGTCATCATCGCTGAGATCAGAGGAGGAGTTATCAATGTCGTAGATCCCCAGCTTCAGATTCTGAACCGACTCAAAGTGATAATCCAGCCTGAGGCGCTGACTGAACGATGGATTGGAGCAGTTCTTCACACGCTCAGTGCGAGCCAGCTGGCACAGAGACAGGAAGAGGCGAGACGGGTGGGGTGGGTTTCATTTAGCTCACACAGACATGCAGCTTAAATAAATCAAAACTAGTGATGATGGGATGTTACCTCTGTCCATTTGTCTCCTCCTGAGCTCTGCAGCAGAACACAAAGAGGATCTGACAACGATCCAACATCTTTATCCAGCAGGTTAGCGCAGGAAACGGTCAGCTCCACCTTAGAGACACAGTCCGCCATCTGAATGGAGCACAGAGATCACTCATCAGATCAGAAGGTACATTAAATTATAAGAATGGCTTACAAGCCTGAACCTCTAATAAAACAGAAATACTATTCAATTTCTAAAACAATCAAATCACAGTAAAATAAACAACTGTAAAATGGATCATTTACAGGTTATACATCTCACATGTATCTGAAATGCTCATTTGCAATAAATGCACGGACAAACTGGCAACATCTTCAGTTTAATGCCATTGCAACATCATTTAAAAAAAAGGCACAAACATGTAATTACAATACTGTTATTATGTAGAAACCAATCTGTATAATCTGAAAAAAAATGTCAGTTGCTTAAAATAAAATATATGTATACTGGTATATTTGGCAATAAACCTAGACTTTCAGATGTCTCCAAAAGCAGCAGCAGCACTTTAGAGATAGACAATAAAAGACATTAAAGCGTTTCAGCTTGACTGAACCTAATCTAAATTATAACTTTTAAACACGGTTTAGCACTAAAACAATTCATGTTGCAGTTCACTGTCACTCGTGAAGTTCATAAAACATTTTATGACTTTTCCTGAAGATCTGAAGTCAAGGCGGTAGCATTTTCCCCCCCACTTCTTTCTCATCTAGGTTTAAGACTTTCCTTTTTGCTAAATCCTATAGTTAGGGTTAGCTTGGGGTTTCCTGAGGTATCCCTTAGTTATGCTGGAGGACAAACTGACCACATTTCTTCACTACGCTCCTGTGTTTATTTACTCTGCTCTCCCTGTTTTGTAATTGTTTTTGTTTTTCCATGTGTTTTTGTCTTTCAGGTACACCTGCAGCTACATCTGGACCTGCCAGTCGGCGTTTGCTCGTCTCTCCTTCCCGTCTTCTCAAACCAGCCGGTCAAAGCAGGACGCTTGTCCTGAGCCTGGTTCTGCTGGAGGTTTCGTCCTTTTAAAAAGGGAGTTTTTCCTTTCCACTGTTGCCATTGTGCTTGCTCAGGATGGGAGACCGCGACAAAGTGAAGATTCAACTTGTCTGCTGGTTTCCTTAGATAAAAAAAAAAACTTTTAATAGTTTTTTCTATACATGTGAATGTTCCTGTTCAGTGCCTGAGACAACTTTGTTGTGATTTGGGCGCTATATTAATAACTGAAGTGAATTTATCTTGCTTTTGCACATTTACCTCATCCATGTCTCCTCGTGACAGTTTCATCAGATAACATTAATTTAGCTTTACTTGTAAAACAGGTCCTCCAACGTCTTTATCTGATTCACTCCATAACTTTCTCCAGACAAGGACAGACACACAGGCCAAACCACATGCAGTTCAGGTGTTTATATATAAAAAAAGCACACCCATTCATACACACAAACCGAGTTATGCCAGTATAAGTTTTCTGAATCACCTCATGAGAGCACTTTTCTTCACCAAACCTGAAGAGCTAACACCGAACGGATAACAACCACTCCCACATTCACTCCGGAAAAACAAAAAAAAAACTACCGACAGCTTACAGATAGCACTGCACGTTACCTGATCGATATAACAAAGCTTTTATTTAAAATAGTCACAAGGGAGAACTGTTTTTTTCCCCGTAATTGTAAAAGAAAGTTACATTTTACCTCAGTTCGCCGGTTCAGTCGCTTTAGCTAGCAGGGAGTACTAAGCTAATATAGAGCAGAGGCGGGCAGAGAAGCGACTCTCTGATTGGTCAATACGTTACAAGAACGGGTGATCTGATTGGACAATAAGGATGTCAGTCACGCTCTGCGGCAAGGCCCCTATTCTTTCACAATAAAAGAACTCCAGGAATTGCAGCATTAGGTTTGTGCAAGCCGTTCCAGTACAAATGGGTGTACAGTACAGTAACTATTGACTTCATCACGCTGTCAACCATTATTAGAATTGAAAGAAAAATATAATTTTCAGTTAAGCTGCAAATACGCAAAAAAGAGCCAAGACACACAACGTCAGTGGAACCTATAACCTTTCATCAACACGCTGTTTCTGCATTCAGTATGGAGTGTGCACGCATTATACAAATTCACAGATACGGTGCAGCAGTGCCAAAAGCATTCACTGATTAACAAAAGCTATGATGCAAATTACACACAAAAAAGGAGAAGGCCAAAGAATATTAAAATAAAATAAAACAGCAAAACTGTCCTTTCAATCCTAAAAAAATTAACAGCATTTTTAAAATATATAAACATCTTTTGGTTTCTAATGCAAAAAAAAAAAAAAGTACAAACACACAAAATATACAACTCTAAATGGAAAGTTTTTAATAAAATGCCAATAATCTAAGTCTAATGAAATATAAACATTAATAACAAATAATGAATAGCAGAGAAAGAACTAAATAAAGTTTCCCTACATTTTCTTTTTTATTCTTCTTTTGTAACAAACCATTTTGTACAACACATCCAAAAAATCAATAACTAAAGTACAATCCTAATCAAAGAAAGGAGGGGGGGGGGAGACATGTGATCCTTATAGGATGTCATGTAACATCACTTAGGGGGAGCTGTGGTGCAGTGGTAGGGCAGCCAACATGGGACCAGAAAGTCGCAAGTCGAACTCCCTGCCATGCCCACATGTCATGGTGTCCTTTAGCAAGACACCTGATCCCTAACTGCTCCCCGGGTGCTTACAAAGCTGCCCACTGCTCCACCTGGGTGATTCTTACATGTGCTGGCCAATGCAGATAACTAATTTCATCATTGTATAGAAACATAAAATGACGATAACACATTATTTCTTATAGTGCTTGTAAATTTAACGAATACACAATCAGTCATGTTTGGAATCAACACCTGCTCATAATAAATTGTAAAATGCTACAGACCAACCACCAGGTTCAAGTCAGAGTTTTATTGTCCTTCAGGGGAGATTTGGTTCTCAGCAGTGGTTATATATGTATATATATATGTATATATGTATGTATATATATATATATTCATATATGTATATATGTATATATATATATATATATATATATATATATATGCACATTATATATATATATTCATATATGTATATATGTATATATATATATATAT
>NC_056504.1:46625983-46652776 GCF_014905685.2 Nematolebias whitei
GTTTGATGGCAGAAACACGTGTCCAAAGTGACAGGGACAAGGAGTGGTACAAATAAACAGCAGTAAAGAGCATTTTTGCAACAAATTAGGTTAACTGGGAACAGGTCAGTAAGAAGAATGGGTATAAAAAAAAAAAAGCATTTTAAACACAGTGACTCTCTCAGAAGTAAAGATGGGCAGAGGTTTAGCTGTCTCCAAACAACATCGAAAACTTGTGGAACCTTTAAGAACAATGCTCCTCAGGGAAAAAAAAACAACTTTGAATATTCCATCATCTACAGCTCATATCATTAAAAAAGTTCAACAATCCAGAGAAATGTCTGAGCTCAAAGGACAAAGCTGAAAGCCAGCATTGGATTGTTGTGATCAATGGGCCCTCAGGAGCCACTGCATTAAAAGAAAAGGTCGAATTCTGTTCTGGACTTCACTTCGGGTTCTCAAGAACACTAGCAAAAATTATTGTCTGTAAACAGTTCGCTGTGCCATCCACAAACGCTGGTTAAAAGCTCTATAATGCAACGAAGAAGCCGTATGTGAACACTACAGTAGTCCCTCACTACTTCACGGTTTGACTTTTGCACTCGCTATATCGTGGTTTGTCAACGCATATCAACATATTTTTAAAAAATTGTACAGGACACGATTGTCAACTTTTAATATTACTTACATGATTGGGACAGTACTGTACAGTAAAAAGTTAACGAAAAAATAAAATACTTCGGACAGTTGCTGCCATTTTGTAGTTTTCTCTCAGTAAGTCTACACTGTATACCTGCTTATAATGACCACATTTCCCAGAAGCCAACGGTGCCCCACCCAGAAGCCGTTTCGTTCTGCTGAAATACTAGAGGGAAAGTTTTGGTTTGATCGGAAAAAGTTTGGACATTATTACAGTGACTTCGGCACCCAATGGATGCAGAGAGCCGTACGGAACCGGACCAGAACGACCAATCGGTGAACCTTGAGAGCTGCTAGCCGGCCCATGAGGACTTCCGAGCAAGACGCGTGCCACCGAAGGTCCGGCGCTCCATCCGGAGACCACCGGGACTTTTTTCCATCTTTTTCATGTGAATGAGGACCTCCGAGCGGGGACGCACTGGTATGTAAAATTTATTAGCTACATATAAATACGTTGTTAAAATTAGTAGGTTTAAGAGTTTAGAACACCGATTGTGGGCTTCATCGCTGCAGGGTACGTCTGCAGAAACGAACCGAGTCGGACCGGAATTGAGAGCCGTTGCTGTGCTCTGCAGAGCCGGTGAGTAAATTTTAGTAGCTACATGTACAGTACTGTACGTATGTTGTTAAAATGACATCAGTTTAAGAGCCAAGAACATTGCAAGTGTGTGGGGTTTCTAAAGCCTTTATATATATATATATATATATACACTAAATATAACGTTGCTACTTGGCGGATTTTCACATATTGCCAAAGGGGGTGGTGTTCGTCTGGAACCGAACACCAACAATAAACGAAGGACTACTGTATTCAGAAAAGCAGCCATCTTCTCTGGACCAAAGCACATTTCAAATGGACTGAGTCAAAGTGAAAAACTATTATATGGTCAGATTAATGAAAATTCCTTTTGGAAACCACAGATTCCATGTCCTCCATTAGGGCTGGGCGATACGGACCAAAATTAATATCTCAATATTTTACGACGAATGGCGATATACGATATATATCTCGATATATTTTTCTTTACATTAAGTAATAACAAAAATAGATTTCTGAGTCAAAGCTTTG
Organism: Nematolebias whitei; assembly: GCF_014905685.2. NCBI lineage: Eukaryota > Metazoa > Chordata > Actinopteri > Cyprinodontiformes > Rivulidae > Nematolebias > Nematolebias whitei. The sequence goes on from NC_056504.1 coordinate 46,627,731, forward strand.
TCCCAATTGTCACAAAGGCACATATAGTAACTAACAGCTGTAACTGTACAAAATGCCTAAAAAACAAACTATTTACATATATCAGTTTATTTTTTAGACCTTTATTGACATATATTAAATAATCCTCTTCATGTGCGCGGCCTTCACATTAGTAAGCGTGTGTGAACTGCAGCTGCAGGTCCGACAGACTTCAGCCTCCTTCCGAGACAAACCACGGTATAAAACTAATTTAGCCGTGCTGTCTTTTGAGTCGCAATGAGAACACATTAATGAAGCAGTGGCTTATCATATTGCTAAAGACACTGTCCTTAGCGGCTAACAAGACGGCTAACGCTTTAGTCGTCTTGTTCCACAGTTGAACTGGGACCGTGTCTTTAGCGACATGATAAGCTGCTTGATGAACGTCGCCCTCTCACTGTTCCTCTCTTAAGACACAGCGCGGCTAAATGAGTTTTATACCGTGGTTGGTTTCAGGGAAGGAGGCTGAAAACACAGTCGGAGTGCAGCTTATAACTTAACTTATAGCGCTGTTTTAAACGGTGAAAAAGATTTGTAGTGCCGACCTTTTGTTGGGACTTGTTTTTGGCATCGTCTACAAAAAAACTTTTTTCTGCTGCTAATTTGACAATTTAAATCAAAACAGTATCTGAAATAACAGCCATTGTTTTTCTTTTTGCTCAGCAGCTATGCTGCTCTTCATATCTCCCATGTTTACTTGTTAAAGTCCAGCCCACCTGGAGAAGCAGGAAGCAGGGGGGAGCGCGCAGCTGAGGGGCTGGGTTTGTATTCAATGAGGGAAGAGGCATGGGAGAAAGAAAACAGCAGGTGGATTTTTAAGTACAGTAAAACACTATATCGTTCATATTGATAGTCTCATCTTATATCACAAATGAAATTATCTAGATAATTTTTAAATATCGATATTGCCCAGTCATATCCTTCATACTAAAAGGGAGCGCAATTATCCAGTGCCATCAACATCAAGTTCAAAAGCCTGCCTCTCTGATGATATGGGGGTGCATTAGTGCCTCTGGAATGGACAGTTTACACACCTGGAATGAACACCAATGCAGAAAATTATAAACAGGTTTTAGAATAAGCCATTCTCTCATCCAGCAAAAACCCAATATTGTTTAACAGAAAGAATCACATTAGACAGGCAAGGGATAACATTCTTCAACAAAAACCTCAGCGGCTGCTCTCCTCAGATCCTAGATGTTCAGACTGTTGTTAAAAGAAGAGCGGAAAAAATCACAGTGATAAACATGGCCCTGCCCCAACATTTTGTAGACGTGTTGCTGCCATAAAAATTCAAAATTACTTCCATCTTTTCCCTCCATTTCTTACGTTCAACATTTTATGTTCCTGGATTTGTTCCATTATACATAAATTGTGTTATATGGCTAATATTGGTATGAAATTTGCAAATTGGGGTTGTATTTTGTCAAAACGCAGACAGAGCTAGAAGAGGTCCTCGATCAATCTCTTAAGTAAAAATATGAAGTTGACTGCTAAACAAACTGGTAATTCATTTATGGCAAAAAGATGAACATAAAAGCGTTTACTTTTAGGAGACAAAACACTAACATTTCAACTAACGTTAACTAAGACAAGCTTCCATCATAAGAAAGTGAAGAGCAAACAGGTAAGAGATCATCAAAGGTGAGGAATGTCCTTTTATTAACCAAAGCAAAGGAGACTCCACATCATGTACGATCACACAAATTTGTTCACACTGACAATAAACAAATGTAAGATTTAATGCAAAAACATCAAAATAATGAGCAAACATACAAAGTGCTACCAAACTAAAAGAAAAAACACTAGGCTTCTTCTGAGCACTCTATAGTCCAAACACATACAAAGCAAGTACTGTAGGGGGAGGGGGCAAAGGGAGGAATTTTGAAGGTAGCATAATTAGTAAATGGAAACATCATAAAAATAGGACAGAAGAAAATAGCAGGCCCACAACAAAATGAAAACATGACTCCACAATCTCTTCATCCAACATCCTTTGTACAGCGGCAATGCAACAGCTTTAATTATGATATTCACCACAGGAATGGGAGATCTCGTTATTTCACCATAGCTTGGGATCACAATCGTGATCATGCCAGTATAGCTTTTAATAATTCACCATAGCAACATAAACCGTGATAACTTCCCCACATCTGAAGAGTTTACCGTAGCAACAAAACATGTAAAGATTTTGATGCAGCAACAATGCATGTGAAAGTTTTTTTTTTTGTTTTTTTTTTTAACCATAGCATCACAACATAAACATTTTGTCATGGCAACATTCTGTGGTTGATCACAGCAGCAGAGCATGTTAAGGTTTTACCAGAGCAACAGAGCATGTGAATGTCAAACCACAGCAGCAGAGCATTTTAAAGCATATACAGCAACAATATTTGTGAGCCTCTTTACCATCATCAGCTTATCATAGCAAGAATACGTGACTGTTGAGATAAAACAAACAAACAAAAAAAAAGGTGCACTGCCATGGAAACTGGGTAAGAAAGGCCCAAAGCCTACCAACATTGTCATTATAACCATAGTAACCGCAATGTTCATTGGTTAGTACAACCAAAGTCAGCAGCTGCAGGAAAATATGGTAAAGATTACAGTCTTTAACGGACACTGCTTACCTGTTGATATTTACATGGGGGGGGGGGGGGTGCAATATCTGACAGTCACTGTATGAACACTGGGCAGTTGGGTTTATTTCAGAATCAGATATGGTTAAATCTGGCTTTGTTTCACCAGGACTACTGATTCAAGCAAATATAAAGTCATATATACAGTCACTTTGCTTTAGGTGGAGCCTTAACCCAAGCTTATTTTGACCTTGCGTGACCCAATAGGTCTGTCATTGAGTTCCATGACTGCCGCTGTGGCCTCTTCGTGGTTCTGGAAAGCAACCATGGCCTCACCTGTCGGCAAACCTTTCTCATTGAACTGTAAGCAGACTGAGCCTGGCAACACCTGGTAGCCATAGAAAAAGTCCATAATCTCATCCACGGAAACAGTGAAGGGCATGTTCTGAAGTTTGACAACTGTTGGGCCAGGAGCACAATGTTGACTGTTGGGATTGCTAGATCCTCCTGGAACTGGCTGGTTGCAGAGGCCTTCGGTGCCTGGCGTGAACACCTGCTCTCCACCAGTTGGGCGCCCCTGGCTGTTGTTAGGGCCTCCTCCTCGGTTCTGTCCTCCTGCATTTCCTTTTCTGTTGGTGTTGTCAAAAGGTACAATGCCTCTAAGTGCATCTTGGCCAAATGGAGGTCCTCCAGGTCCTCCACCAGGTCCGGGTCGAAAGCCAGGCGGCTCCAAGATTTGTGCTCCAGGAATTCCTGAAACTATAGGAGGAGTAACACCTAAATTCATTTCCCCTAGCCTGGCAGGCATTGGAGGGAGAGGAGGAGGGCCTGCCAGTCCATTTCCAGGGGCAGAGAATGGCGTCGCAAAGGGGCCACTGCTGAGGTTCCCCATGGTGTTTCTAAGGAAATTAAACTCCTCGCCACTAATTCCAACAAAAGGGTTTATCTGGGGCTGCTGGGGATGGGGATGGGGATTGGAACTGGGATTGGGAATGGGATTGGGAATGGGATTGGGTTGTGCTTGATGGTGCTGGTTGTGGTTTTGATTATGTTGATTCTGGTTGCGTTGGCCTCTTTTGTTTTGAGGTGGAGGATTTCTTTCAATTACCTTCATCTGATCAAAAGTTATCAAATGGACAAAGGCATCACGGCCATTAAGCTTTTGCCGGTGCAGCCTTTCAGCTTTGTGGGCATCTTCTTCGGTTCGCAACTGGAAGATGGCTTGTCCTAAACCATGTCCGTGGCTATCGGTCAGGACTGTCAGAGTGTCTTCATAGATTCCCACACCTTCAAGGAAGGCACGGACATCCTTCTTGGAGATGCTGTAAGGGAGATTTGAAATGTGAGCACAATTCCTAGGGGTTTTCAAGCCATCATGGCTCTTGCTGTCACCCTGTGTTCCTTCACGTTTGCGGATAGAATCAATCTTTTCAAGCATTGCGTTTCGGCTGATTGGATGAACCTGGATGAAGCGAGATCCCATGTACTGCATGTGAGAAGCAAGAGCAATCTTGTATTCCTCTTCAGATTTGAACTCTAGGAAACCCTCTCCTGTTGTGCGTCCATTTGGACCATAGGCAATGTAGATGCTATCTTCCACAATGACCAAATTCTTAAAGAATTCCTTAATTTGTCTTTTGTTGGCTTCATAAGGGAGACCCTTCAGATAGATACAAAACTCCTGCCTATGAGGTGATCTGTCTCTGTCTCTGCCTCCTGCCCCAGCATTAATGCGGCGGTGCTGCTGATTGTGTAACTCATTGCTGTTACTTGATTTGTTACCAATGTGAGGAGCAAGACCTATCCCACCGTCACTGAGGTTGGCCCACAGTTGCTCAGAGCCTGGGGTGAGCTCAATGAATCTTTGGCCCATCATGCCACCACCTAGCCTTAAAGCCTCAAAACTGTCCTGGGGTGAGAAGAACTTAACCATAGCCCTGCCATTTGGCCGACCATGCCCATCCCTCTGCAGGCGAACTGCATCCACCCCAAGACCCCGAAAAAAATCCCTGACTTCCATCTCTGAGCAGGAGAAATGAAGATTTTGTAGGACAACATAAAATTCATCAGGATTGGGTCCTCCTACTCCAGTGGCTGCTGCAGCTGCAACTTTCATATGAGCCTGAAGGCCAAGTGAGGCCAGAGGATTAAGAGGGTTAAAGAGCATGGGGTTGGGGGTACCAAGAGGGAGGCCTGAGCTCAATCCTGTTGGTGGAGGAAGGGAGGGATTAAAGGGAGGTAGGGAGGACATATGAGGAAGATGAGACATAGGGGGCATTGGCGGTCCCTGGGATAATGGAGTAACAGAAGGAACAGGGGGGAGGGTAGAAACGGGAGGAGGAACTGGAATTGTGGGCATAGTGGGCATAGAGGGAACGGAAGGCATGTTAGAAAGTGCAGCGATAGGTGGGGGACCTGCACTAAGTGATGTCAGAACTGTGGTGATTGTAGGGGTTGAGCTGTAGCTATTAGGAAAACTTGGCACCACAGGTGGCTGGCAGGTGGCTGCTGCTTTGCTGCTTGGTTGTTCTTGAGATGAGCTTCCTGCTGCAACTGAGGTTGGGGTGTTACTGAAACCCTGATTTCCATGGCTACCAGATCGTCCTCCTGCCCCTGACTGCACAGGGGGGATGGAGGCTGCACTTGCTTGTCGGTTAACATTTCCTGGTGTGGGTGCAGCTATATCTACAGCTCCTGCTCCAGCTTCAAATCTACGGCGGCTAAGTTCAATCATGTTCTGCATTTCTGTCTTGCTACTAAGCAACAGTGACACTTTGGAGCCTTTGATGGACCCACCCGTTCGCATCATGCCTTGTCGAGCATCCTCATCAGTGGCAAACACAATGAAGGCTTCACCATGTTCACCCCCAACGATGTGTACGCCACCGTCGGGAATGGTGAGGCCAGAGAAGAAGTGTCTGATGTCCATGGTGCCGGCCACTATAGGCAGACCCTGCAGCCTGATGACTACCGCCATACTGACTGCTAAACAACAGCCCTACAACCTGGGGAGAAAGCAACACTACCATCAGATGAAGAGCAAAATGAAAGAGAGCAGTAATTTGCAAATAGTTCTCAAACTTCAAAGGTTGTAAGCAAACAAAAACATAGCTTAAGACTCAGATACTTCACAACAGCTTAGAAACTACTTTTAATGTTACACACATTTTGGATACTGAACTTTTTAAACCAGGAATGTTGGAAAACAGCATTAATAGATTTAAATAAATTGGTCTTATTTTCATAATATGTTTAAAATCATATATCAGATTTTTGTAATCACAACAGAAACTAAAATAAGCATGAACACAAAGTGCCAGGAACAAGAGATCTCAGAAGAACAACACTTTAGACTGAAAGTTAATGCTGGACTATAGTCTCTCATCAATAAATTGTGCATCCTCATTTAGGAGCTAAAGTGTTTTCAACATGCCAAAACATTTGCCATCAATACAATCTGGTATGAATTGTGCATCTGGTCACACATTTTACCAGCTAATACCAATATTTTTCAGAAGCAAGCATGAACCAATGTAATCTTAAACCCTTCAAATCCTCCCAAGTCTGTTTGACTTGTGATTTTGTTTTTTCCAACTAAAGAGTTAATTTTACTGTAATTCACACGTTTGTGATTTTTAAAAGTAAAATTTTTGTAGGTATTTTACCAGTATTTACCAGTAGAATTTTATTTTGTCAAAATTAGATATGCAATGTGCGCTATGACTTTAGAGCATTACAGATAAGTGTGTATATTTAATTTAAACGGGGATAATTTTCTATTTAAGCTCTAAAAACACAAAAACAAAAGAACGCTGTCATACAATCTAATTTAAAGAAGGCTTCAGTCTGTGTAGACAAAACTTGTTACCAATTTTCAACCAATATGATCCAATTCAGCGTTGGCTCATTAGCTTGCTAATTTCACTGCAGTTTTCCACTGACAATAAAGGCATTTCGATTTTATTTTCTTTGTGCAAAATTAAAACTACAAATCTCATGCAGTTTGAAACTCACCAGTGCAACTAAGCAGTGTGTATAGTTTCACTGAGTAACAGGATTTCTGCTCGACAATGAAACCTGGTGAAAAGGTCAGAGAAACAAACATTGTTCACACAATAAATTGACATTAAATGTTACATTTGCTACCAGAGGCCTGTGTTTTCAGAATTTGTATTTAATTGGTATCAGCAAGTACCAACTACTAGAATTGAAAAAAATCTGAAATGTACTCATCTATTGTGACCCAATAGTATTTTAGTTTTACAACAAGAAAATAGGTATTAGCCCTAACCCCATAACAAGAAAAGCCAACTCGGAAGCAGATATTGCAACCAGATAGAAAGGCATAACTGGAGCGAATATACCCGACTATAAGAAACCACATCATGACGTCAAACATCAAATAAAATTACCGGTAGACTTAATTTTTTATTTAAAATAAGCACCCAAGTAATCTGGACATACTAAGTAAAAACTGTTGATGTCATAAAGCAGCTACTGCAGAAACCATTCCAGAACACCAAACAACACCAGGACTTATCCAACAATTACATGCTCGGCAAAATCGCTCAGATCTGGGTGATTATAAATGACCCAAGTCAGCAAGTCACACTTTAGCACCTGCAACAACAATAAAAAAAACATGTCAACCATTGAACGAGCGTAAAGATACCAACGAATAGCAGCAACAGCGGTAACATAAAAATGCAGCAAGAAAAACGTCACCAAATTGAAAACAGCAACATTAGTATCATGTAAACCACAGCAAATTTAAGAGATTACCAGCACAGCATAAAATACAGCAGCTGATCAGTAAAGAAATTAAGCAGCAAGAATAAAGAGTAACAATTTAGAAAATGGTGACAAAAAGCCGCTGTCCACCTGAGTAGTAATAAACAGAGCGATGCTTGCAGTTCACACAATCCACCGTTTCACCATTTTACATCGGACAGGTCCGCAAAGTCTGTCACTCCACTTTCTGGGTCATTTAAAACCAACATCAAGCCCGCACGGCGCCACGCATTTTATAATGACACTTGGCAACATTATCATCCTTACCAATATTAAGAGTTCAACAATAGCGCGTACAAAATCACAAGATCTTCATTTAAACATATTTTCAGTGCTCCAGTTATCACCCACTGATTACAAGAAAAAGAAGGCGAAACAAACAGCTTAAATAAGTTCAACAATGACTGAAAGGAAAGGGCAACAGCTAACACCAACATCAACTTGAGAATCCTGTGGAAGGAGAACATTTTCAACCAAAGAAGCCTTTTAGAGCCTGGAACAACAAGAGACAGAAAGACATTTTCTGCAAACAGAGAGAAAACAATAAGTACGGTGAATCAAAAGCAGGTGGTTGAAGCAAAACGTTCTCAAAAGCTGTCTTATACACAACTACGTGTGTTTTAGTTGATATCCAACAGCAGCAAAGAGTGCATTTCCAGTGCAATATTTATGAGAAACAGTGGAACATCTCAATCAACTCACACAAAAACAGAATCGATTTTTAAAACCAGTATGAACTGGATTCAACTTACCAGCAAATAGGACAAATACCTAATCCAAAACATAACGCAGCATTTGCAATTAATCAATCAATACCAGATTTTTTTAATTTATTTCACAACTCATAAATTATACAATTCTTCTTGCACAGACCTCTTCTGACTCACAATGTGCACAACGATCCAGAGCACGAAATCAAAGACAGCTAATTGGTTTTTTTTTTTGTCTGTGTTCAGCATCCAGTTTACCAACAACGCTGTAGTCTTGCACATTTAACGACAATTACAGGTTATAATATGCTGTTTAACTGTTGTATTGATATTTTTAACTGGACTACTTAGCACAATCCAGCGAAGTGAAAAGAAATGAAAATGCACCTCAACAAAAAATGTTTACAACAACGTGTACTAGAGGGCTAATGGGATGTATCACAATTATTTAATTGGGTATTTTTGGCATCCTGATCAGGAGGCTGAGCTTATATTTACAGTATCTTGTGGCCGGTGACTAAGCAAATACCATATATTAATCTTCTTTGTATACTCAAAGAAACAGGAAGAGCAAGAGCAGACAGGAAAGAACAGAAAATTTAAAAGGCAACTTATAGCAATGAAAAATTCTTCTTTCGGCTTTTCCCTCTTCAGGGGTCACCACAGCGAGTCGTCCTCCATCTCACACTGTCCTCACTCCAACCACCTCCATGTCCTCTCTAACTGCATCCATATGTCTCCTCTTTGTCTTTTTCTTGGCAGCTGCATTTCTAACATCCTTCTACCTACAGTGCCTTGCGAAAGTATTCGGCCCCCTTGAACTTTTCAACCTTTTGCCACATTTCAGGCTTTAAACATAAAGATATAAAATGTTAATTTTTTGTGACGAATCAACAACAAGTGGGACACAATTGTGAAGTGGAATGAAATTTATTGGATGTGTCAAACTTTTTTAACAAATAAAAAACTGAAAAGTGGGGCGTGCAATATTATTGGGCCCCCTTGCGTTAATACTTTGTAGCTCCGCCTTTTGCTGCAGTTCCAGCTGCAAGTCTCTTGGGGTTTGTCTCTATCAGTGTTGCACATGGAGAGACTGAAGTTCTGCCCATTCTTCTTTGCAAAACAGCTCGAGCTCAGTGAGGTTGGATGGAGAGCGTTTGTGAACAGCAGTCTTCAGCTCTTTCCACAGATTCTCAATAGGACTCAGGTCTGGACTTTGACTTGGCCATTCCAACACCTGGATACATTTATTTGTGAACCATTCCATTGTAGATGTGGCTTTATGTTTTGGATCATTGTCTTGTTGGAAGATAAATCTCCGTCCCAGTCTCAGGTCTCTTGCAGACTCAAACAGGTTTTCTTCCAGAACGGTCCTATATTTGGCCCCATCCATCTTCCCATCAGTTCTGACCATCTTCCCTGTCCCTGCTGATGAAAAGCAGGCCCAAACCATGATGCTGCCACCACCATGTTTGACAGTGGGGATGGTGTGTTCAGGGTGATGAGCTGTGTCGCTTTTACGCCAAACATATCATTTTGCATTGTGGCCAAACAGTTGGATTTTGGTTTCATGTGACCAGAGCACCTTCTTCCACATGTTTGGTGTCTCCCAGGTGACAAACTTTAAACAACACTTTTTATGAATATCTTTGAGAAATGTCTTTCTTCTTGCCACTCTTCCACAAAGGCCAGATTTGTGCAGTGTACGACTGATTGTTGTCCTATGGACAGACTCTCCCACCTCAGCTGTAGATCTCTGCAGTTCATCCAGAGTGATCATGGGCCTCTTGGCTGCATCTCTGATCAGTCTTCTCCTTGTTCCAGATGAAAGTTTAGAGGGACGGCTGGGTCTTGGTAGATTTGCAGTGGTCTGATACTCCTTCTATTTCAATATGATTGCTTGCACAGTGCTCCTTGGGATGTTTAAAGCTTGGGAAATCTTTTTGTATCCAAATCCGGCTTTAAACTTCTCCACAACATTATCTCAGACCTGCCTGTTGTGTTCCTTGGTCTTCATGATGCTCTCTGCGCTTTGAAAAAAACCCTGAGACTATCACAGAGCAGGTGCATTTATACAGAGACTTGATTACACACAGGTGGATTCTATTAATCATCATCAGTCATTTGGGACAACATTGGATCATTCATAGATCCTCACTGAACTTCTGGACTGAGTTTGCTGCTCTGAAAGTAAAGGGGCCCAATAATATTGCACGCCCCACTTTTCAGTTTTTTATTTGTTACAAAAGTTTGACACATCCAATAAATTTCATTCCACTTCACAATTGTGTCCAATTTGTTGTTGATTCTTCACAAAAAATTTACATTTTATATCTTTATGTTTGAAGCCTGAAATGTGGCAAAAGGTTGAAAAGTTCAAGGGGGCCGAATACTTTCACAAGGCACTGTACATACCCCCTATCCCTCCTCTGGACATGTCCAAACCATCTCAGTCTGGCCTCTTAACTTTATCTCCCAGTCCTTCAACCTGTGCTGTACCTCTGATGATCTCATTCCTAATCTTATCCATTCTTGTGACTCGTAAGGAGAACCTCAACATCTTCATTTCTACTACTTCCAGTTCTTTCTCCTGCATTTTTGTCAACGCCACTGTCTCTAGTGTAGACAATACAACATAGCTGGTCTCATCACTGTCTTGTCTGTTCCTTTGACCGACACCCTTTTGTCGCAAATCACTCGTGAAACTTTTCTCTATCCACTCCATCCTGCCGGGACTCTTTTTTTCACCTCTTTACCACATTCCCCATTTTCATGGACAGTGGACCCCAAGTCCTTGAGGTCCTACACCTTTGTGACCTCTGCTCCTTGTAGCCTCACTGTTCCATCTGTTTTCCTCTCATTCACACACACATACTCTGTCTTACTACGACTGACTTTCATTCCTCTTCTTTCAAGTGCATACCTCCACCTCTCCCAAGTTCTCTTTCACTTGTTCCCTGTTCTCACCACAGATCATGTCATCTGCAAACATCATAGTCCATGGGGATTCCTGCATAACCTCATCTATTATTCGGTCCATCACTAGAGCAAACAAGAAGGGGCTCAGAGCTGATTCTTGATGCACTCCCACCTCCACCTTGAAGCTGTCACTCCACATCTCACCACTGTCCTGCTGTCCTCATACATGCCCTGTACCAGTCTAACACTTCTCTGCCACTCCAGATTTCCTCATGCAATACCACACCTCCTCCCTCAACACCGTTATACCAGTTTCCCCTACCGTTATGCAAGCGGGGCACCCCGCCAACAAAACTGAGCACCCCGCCTACCAAACCGAACTGCACCCCCCCCAACACACACACACACACACACCAACAAAGCACTAAGCTAGTGGCGTGCAATACAGACTGCTAGCTAAAAAGCTAAAAGCAGCACTGACGCTGCATCTTCCCTCACGCTGAATCCCCACTATGTCCCCCTCCCCACCCCATCGACAAAAATCATGGCAAGTTATCTAGGGGAAATACTGCATGCTTGTTCTATATTCACAAAAACACAACGAGGTTCTTTCTGACCTTCTCTGTACTTCATCAGCATACTCAAACCAACAATGGCATTTGTGGTGCCCTTTCTCAGCATGAAAACCATAAGGCTGCTCACAAATTGTCACCTTTTGTCCAAGTCTTGCTTCCATAATTCTCCCAGATCTTCATCATGTGGCTCATCAATTTATTTGCCCCATAGTTGCTACACTACTGCACATCCTTTCCAGCCTGATCCCTCTGTTCTGCCAATTGGTACAAGCCCTTCTCGGCCTCTTTAGTGTCCAGCCTCCCATACAACTCATCATACACCTTCTGCTTTGCCTTTGCTAGCTCTCTCTTTGCTCTATGTTGCATCTCCTTATATTCCTGTCTCTTCGCTTCAGTCCTCTCACTGTCATATTTCTTCTTGGCTATCCTCTTTTTTTTTAATAGCTTCCTGTACTTCACTATTCCACTACCATGTTTCGTTCTCTTTTCTCTGTCCAGATGTCACACCAAGTACCTTCCAGCCGGTCTCTCTAATTACTGTTGCTGTAGTATTCCAGTCATCTGGAAGATCTTTCTTACCACCCAGAGCCTTTAACTGCTAATCTCTGAACTCCTCACAACATTCTTCCTTCCTCAGTTTCCACCATTTGGTCTTCTCTGATTTTACTATTTTTCTCTTCTTCACAACAACAGCCATTCTACACACAACATCCAAAGCTGTGTGGCCACGCGCTCCCCTGCCACAACTTTATAGTCTCCCTCCAGTTTCCTCTTTAAGACAGAATGTAGATGACCTGTGTATGCCTGCCTCTTATGGAAACAAGTGTTGAGTACAGCCATTTCCATTCTCTTGCTAAAATCCACCACCATCTGTCCTTCCTGGTTCCTTTTCTTGATACCAAACCTGCCCATCACTATGTCACTTCATCCAGATCCTTCCAAAATGTATATTCTCCTCTCCATCACATCCAACCTGTGGAGCATAACCACTGACAACATTTAGCATCAGACCTTCTACTTCTACCTTCAAACACATCACCCTGATACTATTTTCACCTCTACTACATTATTTGCCAACTCCTCTTTCCGGACCACCCCTACTCTATTTCTCTTTTAATCCACATTTTGGTAAAATAGTATAAACCCTTCTGCAATGCTACGAGCCTTGCTGTCCTTCCACTTTGTCTCTTGGACACATAAAACATCTACCTTCCTTCTCTGCATCATGCCAGCCAACTCTTTGCCTGTCATTGTCCCCACATTTAGAGTCGCAACCCTTTCTCCTTGCTCTTCTCTTGTCTCCTGACACATTTCCCTCCTCGTAGTCTTGGACTGACAGCAGCACAATTTCCACCGGCACCCTGTTTGTCAACAGCACGGGTGGCGGACGTTGTTAACCTGGGCCCGATCAGGTAAGGTGTTGCTTAGATGAACTCGCATGTTAGTTTCGACACGTCTGTACATTGGTTTATACTCCCCCTAGCAGCTACGAATAATACGACACAATATTTAGACAAACCAAAATAAATTTTACAATAGCAATACACACTATGCAGAATGTCAAACCCTCAGCAATCATTTACTAATTATTAAATGTAACTAACTAGCTCCCAGCAGTGTTTTTGGCTTAGCTTCGCTTCTTAAGATGCTAGCGTTCCGTTAGCAACTTAGCCGCTAGTAAAACCTGCTTTGTTTGCGTGTTTTGGGAGCAGAACAGCAAGCAGGATCCGTGCTTTCAGAGTCACTGGAACAACGTCATTAAACGACCTATCGCTTGTGAATTCTTACCGAGAAATTTGTCAATTAGCATACAGAGATTTGACTCTTAAACCGAAGTCTTTTCTTCTCCCCTTTTTGCAGCTGCAGGCTTCTTCTGCACGAAATGTCGGCTCAAACATCGCGATAACTGAAGCGGTCTCGCGAGAACATGCCGACGATGTCATTTTTTGAAGTTATATCGCCCCCTGGTGGCTGGAAAGGCTTAAATGCGTACTCCTCATTTTCACTGCAATAAAAATGTCACAAAATGAAACTCGATTATAAATAAATAAGTAAATAAATTTTGAATTAAATAAAATAAATCTTGAAATAAATAAAAAATAAATCTTAGAAAAAAAACTACAGGTAAACATTTTCTATTTAAATGTTTTATTTCATGGGAACATTTGTTCATTTATTATAAATTTATTAATAATAAAAAAAACACTTTATTTAATTTTGAATTAAGTGGCTCAATGCTTCTACATATTTCATACAAAATTAGATACATTTGATACATTATATTAATTACAATTTTTCAGTGAAAGACTTCTTAAGATGTATGCTGGTGGTCAAAAATACAAAATAAGGTGTTAAATATGGCATAACTTTGAATTAACTGCACAGTAATGTATCCAGATTTATTTATTTTTCCACTTAAGTGTGGTTTCTTGTAATTCTCAGTTATGGATTATATGTGTGCTTATCAAGAATATGATGTATGAATATGTGCTTGGTGTTCCTATTGAGTTTGTGGATTCATATAAATACTTGGGAATATTGGTTGATGCATATCTCTCTTTTAAACCATGTGTCAAAAACTTTAATAAAGAAACTGAAATTAAAACTAGTTTATTGTTATTGTCTGTACTTTACATTATCTTTCTGGAACAGGTTTCTCTTGTAAATGAGTCCTCGGGGCTCATTGAGACTAGCCTGTATGAATAAATGTTGAATGAATGATAAAAGTATATAATCTTCTGTATATAAATAAACTAAAGGCAACAATAAAGCAAAAACGATTTTCAATAAGAACTATAATTTGTTGTATGTGGATTAAAATGTAATTTGAGTTGATAGATTTACACAAAGAAAAAGTTGCATTAGTTGTTAACTGAGGAGATGGAGACGGAGATGATCGTGGACTTCAGAAGGAACAAGCACACCTACACCCCCCTGAACATAAGAGGATGTGCGATGGAAGTGGTCTCCAGCTATAAGTACTTGGGTGTATGACAACCTCAGCTGGAGCAACAACACCACCAGGCTGATCAAGAAAGCTCATCAGAGACTCTACTTCCTCAGACGGCTGAGGCGAGCTGGTCTGGGAAGCTCAGTCCTCACCTCCTTCTACAGGTGTGCAGTGGAGAGCATCCTGTGCTCGAGCATCAACGTGTGGCATGGAGGCTGCACAGCTGCAGAAAGAAAAGCTTTGCAGAGAGTGGTGAAGGCTGCACAGAAGATGTTGGAGTCAGGCTTCCCACCATCACAGACATCTACACCTCTAAATGCAGGAAGAGGGCCAACTGCATCATGAAGGACCCCACTCACCCAGCACACATTTTGCCCTGCCCCCCTCAGGAAGATTAAGGAGCATGCTGATCCGTTTCATGTTGCTGTGTTCATGCATGCTCATCTGCTCACAAACTCACGTTTTTATGCTAATAGTGCTTATGGATGATGTTTTTCTTAGTTCATATTTTAGATCTTATTACGGTTTTTCTTTTACATTTTATTGTTGGATGTAACTGGGACCCTGTGTACATAATCTCGTTCCACCACATGCACCACATGTGGTGCGAATTACGAATCTCTCTGAATCTCTAATCAAATAGTTTCAGAAAATACAAAATTACAATTATTAATTGCAACATTTCTTTTATTGTATGCTGATGTGAACTGTGTAACAGTGGAAGCGTTAATAAATTACAAGTTTGAGACTCAGACATCCAAAAAAAAAAAACATTAAAAAAAAAAATGATGTTGACAACTTTCAGGTTTCCTTCTGCGGACATTGTCCTCAATCATGGCTACCATCTAAAGTTTCCTTTGGTGGTTTAAACCTGGACTGTAGCTTTTTTGTAGTTTCACACTAAATAAACTGATGCTGCCAATGCTGTTCAACTAATGATCCAGGCAACTTACCCAAATAAAACTGATGGAGAAGACAGAAACATTAGAAACATGAAGGTATCCAACCTGCCAGTCAGTAAAAACTAGAACTTTTAAGTATTAGTTGACAAATCAACACAATCTGAACGAGTGAAATGACTCCTGCTGCCTTCTCCAGCTTGTTTTTAATCATCATGAAGCTCCAGTCAGTCACCGGTCATTTACTGACGGCAGGTGATCAGGCTCACCCTATTACGCAATGTTAAAAAAAAAAAAAAAGGCTAAACAAAGAGTTCACCACTCATGGTTTCGTGTTTACATCAGTAACAAACAGCAATTAAGATGTACAACATTTTGATCAACTTCTGTTTCTTGAACACGCATCAGATTTGATGCACTTCCTTTATGGTTTCGGCACAATTCCCCACAGGAAGCGAGAACTAACAGAAGCGTTGGTTAACCAGCTTCATAATGGTAAGATGATGGTGAAAGAGGTAAAGAGTTCAGTAAATCAGTGTAACACAAACAGGTGTTACGCTGTAAAAACGACAATTTACTGCAACTGTGTAGAGATGGGTATTTGCTGATTTGTGGGCTCAACGTGAAGGGGGAAAAAAAAAAAAAAAAAAAAAAAAAAAGCACGAGCTGGCACAAAATAAGCCAGATATTTTTATTTTAACAATATTTTCATCTGTGTAAAAGTTTCGTCTCTCCTTTCTTACATTTTGTTCAGAAATGGCACGTGATAAATATTCTGCAGCTCGTTTTCTCCATCACTTTTTCCCTCAGCGGTCAAACAAGCTAAAGTTCTGCGGGCCAGCTTCTTGTTGTCAAACCTCGAGTTGCCAGCAGTTCCTTCACAGTCCTCACTGAACAGTTTACACATTTTTTGTCCCCAATAACCCCAAAGCTGCGCACTTTGGAAAAGCCTCACAGAAACGGTTTTGTTTTTCGACTTTGAGCAACATCTGGAGGAGCTTCAGCTACAAACAGACTTCAAGTCGGACAGGAAGTTTGTGCGTGTTTGTGTCGGATTGTTCCAAGGATCTCTTGGAACCGTAGGAAGCAGACAGGAAGTGGACGGAGCTCAATGCTGCGTCCACTTGATGCTCTTCAGGTCAACGCCTTCCTGGAACATCTCCCATAAAGGACTTCAAAACAAACAGAGAAGGAAAAAGAAACGTTAGTTAAACTTACTGCAGCAGATTTGTGCGTTTTGCACCAAGAATCTGCAGCAGAGAACGGAACAACACTGACAACACCAACTGGAGTTTTCACTTTCTTGGACCAAAACTGAAACTTGCGTTATGTACATATTAATAATTTTAATAACAGTAAACGGTCGCAGTTTGACTAGTTTTTTTAGAGTGAATGTTAAAACAAAGACCGTCCACTATTTCAAAAAGTACCCTGGTTTATATTTTTAAATTAACATTTTATTGTTTTTAAATGTTCTGTAGAAATAAACTTTAATCTCTAACTTGATTTGTTACCTAAAGTATCGGATATTAGTTGTAATAAGACTGTGTTTAAATCAACTCAATGTTATTGATTAAAATGATCAGAAATAATAACCAGAAAACAGATATCAGGAAACAACTGCATATATGATAACAGGTTTCCTGTTTTTTAATAGTCTGGTTCCTGATTCAACAATATACAAAGAAGACGGTCGCAGCTAATTTGGACCTCGTCAGGCTGCTGCCTATGTGAAGGTTGGTTCGTGCTTTGAGGGCTCAAAATCAGCTGATTTACGAGCTAAACCGTAAGATGGAAAAGTGACTCGTCAACATGGAAACGACCTAGAGAAGGCTCGTAAGCACGGACCAGTAGAATGCACCCTAACCTGACCATTTCGGACCTTGGAAGTACCAGTAAAAATCCAATGCTGACGGGAAAATAAGTCTGCCTGAAAAAAAAAATCAACAATTGTGGATTATCTGAATCAGACTTCCCGGTTAACCTCGAAACAGGCGACTTATCAGTTTCTCCTGGGAAATGTGTAAACTAAAAAAAAAGCTTTGTCTATCGCATTATTACCAAATATTAGCAAAATAAAAGCCGAGCTGAACTGACCTCATCTCTCGGAGCCTGCGGACCTGCTGGATGCATTTTTCTGCCGTGTAGTCGACCTCTTCTTCTGTGGTGAACCTGCCAACACCGAACCTACAACCAAAACATGACATCATTCACCTGCAAAGGTGCTTTGTTCTGAAGAAATTCTGCTTTTTACAGAGTGTTACAAAAATATATATATTACAAAAAATAAAATAAAAGTAATCAATTTTGAATGGCTTGAGCTCTTTTGCAGCACAGCTGGAATTATAAACTTGCGTAATATCAGACTAAATCCTTCAATCCTTCACAGTTTGAAGGAGCAGTTTTAACAAACAGATCACATAATAAATCATTTCAACATAAAATGATGTCAAATTACATTATTATTATTATTAGCAGTATCCTTCCTGTCAAGTGTTTGTACCTGATGGAGGAGTGAGCCAGGTCTTCATCGGTGCCGATCGCTCTGAGGACGTACGATGGCTCCAGAGACGCCGACGTACAAGCACTGCACCCACACAGACACACAGACGTTCACTCGTCTTTAACAAGGAGCAAAACCCGCCTTAGATGATTCAAAGTTATGGTCTGACCTTCCAGATGACAGAGCAACATCCTTCAGGGCCATCAGGAGACTCTCTCCCTCCACGTAGGCAAATGAAAGGTTTATGCAGCCTGCAGATGTAAACAGAGTAAGATTAGTCCAACACAAGACAAAGTGCTTAAACCTTTCTTGGTGGTTAAAAGTGATTTTAGAGATAAAATGACACCTCCAAGCTTAGATTAGGGTGAAATTGAACTTGTGCATTGACTAAGATGGTTGTGGATCAGACGAGGGTTAAAAAAAAAAAGCAGAATATCATTAAACGCTCTGCATAAACGTTCAGACAAACATAAACGTGACTTCACCGGGGTAACGCTGTTCTGGGTCTCCATTCATGATGACTTGGGGAATCTCAGACATGATCTTCTGGACCAGGCGATTAGCAAGCATGGACACTCTCTGGTGGTCATACTACACACACACACACACACACACACACACACACCGAGGTTAACAAGTGGTTCCTGGGTACAAAGCGTGTTCGGTCAGGCTCATAAGGTTATTTGACCTCCATCTCCTTCTGGGCGATGCTGCAGGCAGCTCCCAGCCCAACAACCAGCGGGGTGGGAACGGTGCCAGAGCGAAGACCCCTCTCCTGCCCGCCCCCACTCTGCAGCGGCTCCAAACGGACTCGCGGCCGGCGACGAACATACAAGGCACCCACACCTGTACACAAACGTGCATTACAAATTTACCCTCTATGCTGGTTAGCACGTGAAGCATCGCAGGGTCAAAAAGCTGCTTTCGGTTCAAAAAATGCATCTTAAATTGTGTTTGTTTTGACACTACTTCATGTTCCTCTCCCAAAAGTTGACTCAAGTTTACTTTACCCTTGGGATGAGAGAGGTTTTGAAATTCACTTCTCATTTTAAAACGGGTGACGATGCACCAACAATAAGTGTAACCTACTGATGCCAACAATCCCTAACCTTTGGGTCCGTAGATCTTGTGACCACTGATGGACATCAGGTCAACCTTCCAGTCGGAGACACTGATGGGAATCTTTCCAACAGCTTGAGCAGCATCCGTGTGGAAAAAGACTCCTTTGGATCGACAAATCTGGCCTGAAAAAAAAAGAAGCTCCATCAGTCAGTAGCCCCAAACAAAAGTTTAATTAAACGATTATCAGAATCAGCTTTATTGTCATTGCACCGAAGTGCAACAAAATTACATTTCAGTACAGCCCAGCCAAGTAAAACACAAACAGACATGGGTAGACGGAGGTGTCTGAGGCTGCGGCCTCGTGGGAGGCGCTGCCCTTTGTCGTTTCACGAAACAAGGGCTAATATTTTTATTGATGCATTAAAAAAAAGTGAGTTTCCATGGTTACCAATTTCTTCGACGGGCTGCTTGACTCCAATCTCGTTATTGACTGTCATCACGGACACCAGTGACGTGTCGGGACGGATGGAGGCCTCCAGCAGCTGCGCACAGAAACACCAACTCAGAGTTTACACTGTGGTGTCTGCAAGATATCAGTCTGTACAGGCTTCTTGCAGTACCTCCAGGTCCAGCAGTCCATTCTTCTGCACGGGCAGGTAAGTAATGTTGAACCCTTCAGCCGCCAGAATTCGACACGAGTCCAGGACACATTTATGCTCGGTCTGTGTGGTGATCACATGACCCTTCTTGGCCTTGTAGAACCTGGCCACGCCCTGCAAGAGAGGACCTGGAGAGTAATCGCAGGTTTGGATCCGATTTTCTTCAGCTCATCCTTGAAGGATTTTCCTTACAGAGTTGTTGTTTCTCAGTTTGTCTTCCTGTTTCATTTAAATACTTAAAACTAATAAGTGTGGAGGCACTTCTGTTAGGTTACAATGAGTATGTGCTCTGTAAGATACTTTTACTAAGAAGTAAAAATAATGTTTTTGTAGGAAACAAGAGAAATGTTAGTGACAGCAGCAGGAGATGTTTGAGTGATGACAATGATGATGAAGAGGAGTTATATTGGTACCTTAATGGCCATGTTGTTGGACTCTGTGGCTCCGCTGGTGAAGATGATTTCTCTGGGATCGGCTCCAATGAGATCAGCAACCTGCTGCTCGGAGGAACGAACAGCTCACAGTCAACAACTACGCTCATTTACACGCGCTGCGGTGGAAAAGCTCATTACTGTTGAATTGGTTGAAGCAAATAAAACATGGCCACTCGCTACAATGATGCCTAAAATAAAAATTTTCTAATGCTCAAATTAATGGTTTCATATTTTGTTTCTTAACATCGCAGCTCTCCAAGTATGTTGTGGCAGTTTGTGCATATCTACGATACACTGCAAAACAAACTTACCTGCAGGTACAACTAATGTAATGTACGGTATATTTAACTGTAACTATATTTTAATCCGTATCGAAACTGCTTGGAGAAACAAATCTCCAACAGACTGTTTCTTTGTGACAATGTTTGGGTTTTACACCTTTACTCTTTAACCTTGAAGATCTTAACATTTTAAGGCATTTTTCTGAGGATAGATATGCATAGGCCTGTCACGATAACACATTTTGCTGGGTGATTATTTGTCTCAGAAATTATTGCGATAAACGATAATATTGTTTGACATTTATATTTGCGTTGTATCGCGGTGCAATGCCAATAAAGTTTATTCTGATTCTGAAATTTGACAATTAGTAATTATTGTCAAATTTAAGAAGAAATATTGGTTAATTTGTTTTGAGTGCAGTACTTTTTTTGAGCATTGGATGGCAGTAGAAGACTATTTGAACCAAAGGATGGATAGTGAGGGAGCGAGCAGCGTGTCTCTTTAAGAAAAATGGGAGGGAGGCCCCTTGACGTGACATGGGCTCTCTCTTCAGTTCTCAAAATGACGGACGCTCGGTGTGGTTTGAGCTCTTTAGCATAGAATTTTTCACACAAAGCTTTTAATAAAAATCATTAAACAAGTTCTCAGCTTCTTTTTGCAGAGAAAACTTTTTACACGAAGGCACGAGTTTCAACCGTGAATTTTGGAGCTTAGACAAGACGGAGGTTTTTTCCCCTCGAGGTCAGCCTGTTAGCTTAGCTGCTTTTAACGAACCAAAAACACGATTTTGGATCATTAAAATTAATTTTAAAGAGAAAAGAGAAAGGAAGGGGTCAGTGAAGAGCACCGGAGCTGAGCCTTTTTGTCATCCAGCGTCCAGTAAAAAAAGAGACAGGAAGAAACGATAAAGCCGATAAATGAAAATGAGGTCGCCAATTTGCATTTAACATGCGATTATTTGATTTATTGTTTATCGTGACAGTCCTAGATATGCATAAATATTATAATTTGAATTGTGAAGCCAAAAAAAACTACAGCATTCCTTTACACTATAGGGCAAACGAAAAAGCATAGTTGCTAAAAACTTATAAGTCTAAGGAGAAAACATTAATCCAAAACTAACAGCAACGCAAAACAAATAGCTGAAAATTCCTAATAGAGTTATTTGTATGAAAATTTATTTTTGAATTCAACGTTGGTTATCATTACACTGTATAAGTGTATAAAAAAAAACAGACAAGAAAAGCAACCACTGCCATGAAAGTAAATAGAAAGGACTTCAGATTATTTCTATAAACTGAACGTCTCTGTACCGTCCTGGCTTTCTCCATGGCGCGCTCACTCTCCCAGCCGTAGGCATGTGTCCTGGAGTGTGGGTTACCATAGTAGTTCACCTGGTAGGGCAGCATGGCATCCAGCACTCGAGGGTCCTAAACAAACAAACAATAGGAAGGAAATTAAGAATAAATCACTCAATAGCTGAAGAGCTCCAAACATTTTCATCCACAATAAAAACCAAATAGACACAAGTTAACCCAATCAGTGTCTCTAAATGCACAAATTTTGATTTTAAATGGCAAAACAAAGACGTATGTGAAGACATGCTGTCCACATGGGCACAAAACAACTAAATACAGTAGTAATATCTATCATAAAAGCAATGTTACATAAATACATGAAGAGATGCAGCTGTAGAGGATGTAAATAAATGTCTTAACATTGTTGCCACAACAAAAGGAGCAACCGATACATTGTTGGAAGGTCTAAATGTGCAGTAAAACAATCTACCATGACTTATTAGCTAATTGAGCCAACATCGGTAACCATTACCAAGGGAGTGGTCGCCTGGAAGTCCATGTAAAGAGGCCGCAGCTCATCTTTCCCCAGCTCATATTTCTTGATCAACTCTGCAGCAAAAAAAATTTAAATTAAAATTTATTTTGTGGCATTTTAAAGTCTAAAAGTATCTCACAGAATGTAATTTAATGACTGCTTAGCAATCCCAAGAGATATAATCTGAAAAGCCCCAAAAAACTTATTCACCTAACAACTGACCCATGAACCAAATGTTCAAAATAATATTTAACTGTGATCACAGCCCCTTTTCTTTTTGTCTGAAGCAAAATAAGTTTACAAAAGTTAAGAGTTTAACTTTATTCTTATATTTATAAGATTTTTTTTTTCTTTTCAACTACAACACTCCATTTGTAAAATAACCATAAAGACAACAAAGTAGTATTTATACAAAGTATCTTGAACAACAAATATTTCAGTTGCAGTGTTATTAAAATTTTTTTTAATTTAGAAATACAAAAATCAACTTTTGATTTTGAATTTTCCACAACAAATAGGAATTTTCTTACAAATATTTCAAGTTTCTATATTAAAATATATTTTATGGAGTCTGATTTTTATTTTTTTTTTTTTTAATAATCCATATTGGTGGTGACTTAGCATAGCAATTAAAATATAATCATAAAATTAAATAATAAAATATTTATTTTTGATAAACGTTAATTACCAGAAATTAAAATGACTGGCCATTATTTAGATCCCGTTTGCAATTTAGTTTTTTTTTTTGTTTTAAAGTGTGTAAAACAGTATTTGATGCACATTTTTGGCCTAAACACACTCCGAATACCTCAACGATTTCCACTCAATTCACAGGTGTTGTAAACTTGCATGTACCCCCTCCAAACTGCGTCACTTCGGAATTAGCTAAATGCTAGCTTCCCTGAGGGAAACGAACAGGCCAGTGAACTCCTGGTTTTGTTACCTTTCTGCACGGAGCCGGCGGCTGCTCGTTCAGTGACCTGCCGGAAAAGAAGCCACGAGGTCGGCCTCAGCAGCCGGGAGCAGACGGTCCTTCCCGGGGAAAGCATCTGGTCGGCAGGCTGTCTTCAGTTTAAGACCCGCTGAGCTCGGTTAACTCGCACTCGTTGCCTGCAAACAAAAAAAAAAAAAAAAGCGAACTTATTTGTACTTATTCAATCAGCCAGTTATCGTGGGGTTATGAAAACCATTTTTAAAAGTTAAATGCGTGCAAGGTTCTGATTTTAAACACATCGATGTCAGCCGCTTACGGTTGAATCAACATCAAAGCTAGCTTCCGGTTTTGACTTTCAAAATAAAAGTCTTAGCAAGCGCGCAAAACAAGTCACGAGCGCGCCCACACCTCGTTGCGTTAAATATGAAATAACTTAAAACTAAACTACATTTAATCATTTTAAACGAGACATCTAAAACGTATTGATGCGAAAACAAATTAGACGTTATTATACAGGGCAGTGTATTTTAACTGCACAGACAAGGAAAAAAACAAAAACTCACCAAACGGCGGCTCCTAGAGTTGATAGTTGGAAGAAGAATGTTGCATCGTTTAACGTAATGTGCAACTCTGTCTTCTTTTTACATTTCCTGCTTCTGTCTCCGTTACTCAACCTTGTACCAGCATGCACGTTTTTGTTTTTATGATGTCGTAAACACCGGAAACGGAGGGCGGGACTTCCTGCAAAATGTCTGATCTCTCATTGGCCCAACTGGATTGTTTCCGTATTGTTTTAACAAAGTAAAGGCATTTTGTATTTTTATACAGGCGATTGTTGACAAAAACGTTTTTTTAATTTTTTACTTTAATAGTCGTCAATTTATATTTGAATTTTTTTTCACTTTCTTATGTTATCCAAGTATTTTGAATGGGTGTACTGCTACTATATGCTTTGTTTTTATTAAATAAACACAAAATACATTCAAAATAGGAAAATATATTGGCCTTCAGTGGTACTGTAAATCCCACAATATGCCTGATTTAAATTAGCCATCTGTGCTTATACATGTGGAATAAAGTATGCAGAGAAATATACGTTGTTTACATAAAGTGCAAACCAGCATTTCAGAATAGTGCTGTATATGAATATATCTTAAATAACAATTGAGGCTGAATCCTGGCCGAGACCTGGGTGGAGTTTGCATGTATATATATATATATATATATATATATATATATATATTATATATCTTTCTGTGACAAACTGTGCCGAGCGAAGTCGAACCGTGCTGTACCAGTACTAATGGAAAAGAGACATATGTGGCCCTGTGATGGACCTACACGGGTGTCCCTCTCATGTACAGCGATGGGCACCGCAGCGACCCAGAAAAGAAGAAGCGGGTAAAAGATAATGGTTGGATGGAATTTGAGAATAATGTTCCTCAACAGAAAACTGGGAAGGCTTTGAATGTCCCAAATTCTAAAGTTCAAATATCATCAAAAGGTTTAACTCCTCAGTTTCAAAACTTGATACGTCCAAATGTGAATAAAATATGACTTGATGAGATTTAAAAACATTGCGTGTGATGGACTGGAGACCTGTCCAGGGTGTCCCCCACCTATTGCACAGACCGCTGGATATGAGGACCAGTGACCCAAAAAGGAAGAAGCGTGTGCAAGATGGATGGATGGATAACTAGTAAACTCTTTGAAATGACCCCATTTGATATAGTTCGGTTTTGTCTTTTTGTTTTTGATTTTATACTTTGTAATGAACAACTTGAAATTACATTTAATTAAAACAGTTTAGTCTACAAAACTTTCAGATTTGCACACACTCACTTTTCCATCCATCCATCCATCCATCCATCCATCCATCCATCCATCCATCCATCCAT
>NC_056504.1:46652786-46675339 GCF_014905685.2 Nematolebias whitei
CATCCATCCATCCATCCATCCATCCATCCATCCATCCATCCATCCATCCATTGTCTTTACTTGCTTCTTCAGAGTAACTGCTCTACCCAAGTTTGCCACCCATTCATTTTTCCAGTTTGGCTAAATCTCCATTGTCATCATCCATCAAATGTAAAATTGACCAAAATTGTTTTTTTTTTCTTATCTGTGTGATATGTTATCTATGTCTTCTTGTCAAAAACAAAAAAACAACTTTGCAGAATTATCTAGTGAAACACAACGCATCATTATGACACCAGTGTTCACTTTTATCATTAATTTTCAGTCAAACACATTTGCTCAATGGATTTTTTTTTTATTGTGCACAGATAATAAATAAAAAAAAACAATAGGTATGTAATAATTCAAGAATTAGAAGTAGATAATTAGCTATAGCCCATAGTATGGGCTGAAAGTTATGCCATCAGAAACTGAACTTGAATAGATGTTTTGAAACTGAATTTCCCTCAAATGAAACTGAATGCCATCTATTGAAAATATGCTGTTTTGCCTCATTTTTGTCAGCAGGGGGCGCTGCTGCGCCTCACAGTAGATAATGCGCAAACCGCGGATAAACCTCAAGAAGAAGAATATTGCTCGTATTTATCAGTCGTATTTACCTGTAGTTTATTTATTCATGTATTTTTAATAAAATATAGCTATTTTAGGGAACACAATGACATTGTTTCTACTTCAACGGAGGACCTCACCATGAGGTGAGGATTTCAGCTGGTTTTATAAAAATCGTGTTCAGTTTTTGAGTTAACCTGACATGGCTAATCATCAGACAAGCTAACCTGCCAGATTATTTCGTTTGAAAACTCTTGCGATTAGATTTTAATCTTTGTTACCGAAAACGTAAAGCTCACACAATGAAGCCTCAAATAAATAATATCAATAAATTAATAGATTAGTCATGATTTTTGCCTTTTTTTGTTGAGTCTGGGTACATAATTATCGCTGACAGGTTCCTGTTTTACTAGTTAAATCTGCAAATGTTCTTCCTTCTGGTTCCTATATCTGTCTCTGCTCCCAGGCCACCGAACAAAGGTCATCTGTAGGTTAAACGACATTTTAAAGGTTTGTTTTGTCGTAATTCTTATTAAATTAAAAGAGAAAATCCAATCAACCAATTTGGACACGTAGTCTTGTTTGTGTGGAACAATGTTCATACTATTCCTATTGTTTACAAATGTTTAAAAGTAATAACTACCTTCAAGTTTAACACCCATGAAGGACATCAAGATTTGAAATTAAAGTTAGGAGACAAATGTATAAAGGCTGTAGATTTTCTACTCTTGAGCTAAGAAAATTGCTTCCTCTGCAGTTTAAAACAGAAATAATTCACATTATAGAAGTCCTAAATAAAGTTACATTTTATATATTTCCTTACTAGTTCAGTTTTGATTTGCTAATGGCTTCTGACACAAAAGAGGGGGATATTATTAGGGGGTTATTTAAGATATCCCTTTTAATTGTAAGTGATGTGGAAGCTGCAAGAGATTAATTAGCCAAATTATAAAGTCTGAAAGTAGTTTTTTTTTAAGGAGTGCATATTACTCGCTGACTAGGATTATATTTTAGTTGTAGCATTTTGGTAAAAACTTGCAAATAACCTTTTGCACAATCATGCAATATTGCGAGATGTTGTGCTCGGAGAATGAGTTGTGAAATACCACTCCCTGCTACTACCACATCAAATTTTAGCACATATCTGTAAAATCGACTAGCTATTTTTGTGTTGGCAACAGTTAATGCTAAAGTTTTTAAGCAAGTGTATTGTGAATGAACCTCTGCAACAACCACACTAAATTTGGCACAGTATCTGTAAAATTGACTGAATTATAGCCTTTTTTGTGTTTTATAAGGTCATTTTGCCATGGTAGCCATCTTAAATTAGTTTGGCTTTACAAGTTGTTCAGTGTCAGATGTTCATCCATTGATATTTTAATGAAAGTTTCACTAAAAGTGTTACTCTAATCCGCTGGAGTGAAAAGTTATGACAGTGATAATGAACTCTTGGATGGCTTCACAGGTGAGCCGACACCATGAACCTGAAGACTGCTGAAGACCGACACGTTTGACCGAGGAGCTGTTGACACTGCCGTTGTCATGGGAACGACTACGAGCGAGCCGTGTATCTATGACAAACTATCTGAGAGCATCGACATCCTCCGCCAGTCGGGCTATCGCTACGGCATGTCGGAGAGGGAGATCGAAAAGTTCATCAAGCAGGTCCTGGAGACCAACGAGCCCAGAAGAGAACCTCCACAGTTCCCCATACTGAGGGCCACCATCAAGGTGAAAAGCCTGCTGTCAGCAGGCAAATCTGATGGATTCATTAAGAAGAAATCTTTATCTGAACACTGTATTTTACAACAATTACGAAATGGGACGTAATGTATAATGTAAATTCAGTTCAATTCAGTTTATTTATACAGCGCCAAGTCACAACAGACGTCATCTCAGGGCACTGAACAGAAACATATATTCATATATATTCATAAATATATATATTTATATATATATATAAACAAATGCAATGATTTTCAACTCCCACAAGCCCATTGTAATTCTGAATGGAATATAGTAAAGAAATCAAATGTTGAAATAAAAAAAAATCGTGTTTTTTTTTATTTTTTAAATTAGGCATATTTTAAAATGTTGGGACAAGGAAAAACAAAAGGCTGTAAAAATAAATAGAATAAATAAGAAACGGCTGAAGGAACATTTTGTGACTTCGATAATTGACGTCGGGTCAGAAAGAGGACCGGGTGTAAAATTAACATTTTAGATGGGCTGAATCTCTCTGAGGCGACACGGTGGTGCAGTTATCTTTTAGCGTACCATCTGGCGTTCGTTTAGCGTATTAGTTTATATCTTGGATCCTTATTTACTGTTTGTTTTTACACTTTATATTTTTGCTATTGTTGGATGTAACTGGGACCCCGTGTACACAGTTTCATTCCACCTCATGTACCACATGTGATGCGAATGACAATAAAGAACCTTGACTTGACGTCACTGTGAGGCGACAGATGTTACTTTGCCGCTGCGCCGCCCAATTGATCTAATTTTTCTGTGCTTTTTTTTGTAATTTTTCTCTAAAGAATGCGTCGTCTCTGTGTTTGAATGTTTGTTGTGTGCAGTTTGTTGTGGCTGTGGGGATCCTGCTGGTGGTGGTGCTGGCCTTCACCTACCCCCAGAACGCCCCTCAGCTGGGACTGGCCAGTCTGGGCTGTTATAACTGGTCGTCCCCTCTCAGCCATGTCCGCCTGCTCTCCCTACCCATCGCCAAGAAGTATAACCTGCAAGGTAGGAAGCGTTGCCACTCTTTTGTTCGTGGTATTGCATCAAATAATTAAAACTACATTGCTGCTTAGCATCAAAGCAGTTGTTTTCATTCTGTCATATGGTTGAGGTGTGTACGGTATGTATCTGTTTTGTCACTGGAGTTAAACAACTCGTGGTGTTTGCAATTAAGATCTTAATGTTACATTTTACTGCACAATACAAATACACAGTTCTCAACAGAATATTCTAGTTTCTTTCACATCAAACATCCCCACAACATGAGCCATGTTAATATTGTCGATCGTGAAAGTGTTATTCTGAAGTAAATCGCATTAAACAAAGTGTAAAAACATCTGCTAACGTCAATGATTTGCTTAAAAGCTACCGTGGTCTGTACTCATCGGTACTCGGTTCAGCGGCCGTGGCTCACGTCGTCTCCTGTTTTAACACAAACGGACGCAGATGTTTCCTGCAACGATGTGTTTGTGCTGCAGGTTTCCACGAGTGGTGGAGCGCCGGTTCCCTCAGGCAGAGTTTGGTCAACTGCTCGGGATGTGCCGAGATCTCCTCGGTGCTTGAGGTCCCAGAGAGCCTCAGAGGGACTGTGAGTCTGCGACGGGGGCCACAGCTCGTCCTGCTGAAGGTCAGAACCGAACACGAAAAGGATGAGCCATCAGACGTTGCATTTTCTCTAGTTAAGATAAGATCAAATGTCTTCTAGTTGAACAATCTGCTGATGTTTGAAGTTTTAGTGTTTTTACAGTTGAACTTTTTAAAATCATCTCCCTGAAGGGTGGAGAGTCCCTCAGCGTCCAGAGGCAGCAGCTCGAGGAGCTCTACTTGGCCCATCCGGACTCCATGTCCATTCTACTAGAGGAGGACGACGGCCTGCATGACCAGAACCTCGGCGTCCCTCAGGGACCTGCCAACTTCACTTTGCTCTGGTATGAATCTGTCCACACTGAACAACCGTGTGGCTCTCCCCGATTCTGAAAGTGAATCCGTTTAAACGGCACCAGTCCGATTCCTCAGGCTACTGGAATTAAAATGTAACGGCGTGGATATGATGGGATTAGTTTCACTTAAAAATACAGATTTAAAAATATATATATTTTATTCCCATTGACTGTTAGTGCAGGAGGTTGTGCATCGTTTATTTGACTGTTAAATGTAATAAGAAGCAGACCTGAGATCAGATCAGTGCTTCTGTAAAACCAGATCACATTAGATTTCATCTTAAACACATGTGGGATTTTTTTCAGTAAACATATTTTTCCATGCTTTCCTGACTAGGAGATTCCTGTTGGCTCTTTTTAACTCGTTTCCTGACGATGAGCTGGCCCCACGAGAGCTGGTGATCTTTCCAAAGCTCAGCTAATGCTGCAGACAGGCCTTCAACGAGTCAGCAGCTCGTATGATCCTCCGCGGTGAATAGCTCGCTCTGAATTTTGCCGTCGGTCACCAAACGCACAAAAAAAGAAAACGCCTGGACTTCAGCATTAGAACGCGGTGTTGAAGTCATAAAAATAGATCCAGCCGCTGCTCTGAGCTCGATTCATTGCAAATGGCGGATCGGGTGTTTTGAAAAGTTTCTCAAAGAATCCAGTGACTCCTCCCCCTGACCAATCAGTGAACGACGGTGTTCTGACGTCACGTTTTGGTGCCGGCTTGGCTCGGTTGGTAACTTGGTACCCCAGAGAAGAAGGGACTTAAAAAGGGTCTGGTTCCACAAAAAAGTGCTAGTGGAAAAAGTCTTGGAAGCATATCGAAGTGAGTCGAACCGGGCTGAAGAGGAGCTATGGAAAAGGCCCAAATGTCTCCCTGCCCAGCTGTGAGGTTTTATAAGTGGACCTAAGTGTTGTTCACACACAAACACTGGACGTGTTCTGGAGAGTGTTGATTGAACTGGGTTAGAAATGTTCCGCTTTTGTTTAAAAGATGCTGATATGTCTAAAAACTAGTGTTTGTGCTCCTGCAGGAGGTTCAGCTCTGGGACCAGGGAGAAGGTGTTGAGGTGGCTCTTCCCAAAGGCTGAGCTCTGCCCCCTGCTGGACAGCGCTGGGACCATCCTGCAGCGCTGCCTGGTCACCCACAGCACAAACTCTCAGAGCAAGGTGAGCCCAGCAGTGCAAATGTCTGGACTCGGAGACAGAAGGTCTTAACACGACTATAGTATCGGTTATTAAAGAGAAAA
Source organism: Nematolebias whitei (assembly GCF_014905685.2). Lineage (NCBI taxonomy): Eukaryota > Metazoa > Chordata > Actinopteri > Cyprinodontiformes > Rivulidae > Nematolebias > Nematolebias whitei. Next base: position 46,658,293 of record NC_056504.1, read on the forward strand.
TCACTCATTAACAATGACTTTAAATAGAGATAGAGCATGTGACATTCTGCAGTTGCGTAACCGTGAGGCTGCAGGTTCGAGTCCCAGGTTGTGTCAGGAAGGACATCCAGTGTGAAACAATTGCCAAATATTTTGTGGAAGTTCGCTCCGTGTGGAGAGCCCTGCAGAAGCTACAAGAAGAGCACGTGACATTATGTAGTCTTTACTCACTAGAAGCTAAAGTTCGGGTTTTGTTTTGTTTCAGGGCGTCAGGGTGTTGGGGTGGCTGGTGGTGGGAGAGGGGCTGCCAACTGTTCGAGTCCTGCCTGTTCAGCGGTGCCAGAAACACTGCAGCTCCTTCAACCTGTGGCTGTCACCTGGAGACATGGGTAAGTTCTGCTGCCGACACACACCGACAGTCCCGCAGGCGAAATGAGTCAACACTCCAACTGCAGTCAGTTATTGGTTTTATTTTAAATAAAGTGCAATAGTCTGGGAAGTTTTTTTTTTTTTTAAAAAGAAGAAATTATCAGAATTTTTATATTTATTACACATATATTAGTTTTTATAACATATTTTAGTCTCAAAGATATGTTTTTATTACTAATGCGTTTTTTTTTCACTAACCAAATATAAATAAAAAAGACAAATATTATATTTTGGTAGATATATGCACACAGCATAATCTTATGCACTATATATATATATATATGTTGTCATGTTGCGTATTAATGTGGCATAATTTGTCTTTAGTGTAGATTAATTGTACTAAAGAAACTTGGAAAGAGAAATCTGTTTTTATTATATTTATTTACACTTCTTTATCGCTTCATAGCCATAAGTTTTTTATTTTTTTTCCAGTTTCTGTTAATTTTATTTTACTCTATTAATCCCCACTGTGGAAATTAATGCACCCGATTCCTAAAATCGGTCGACTCTGGTTGGAGCGTTCGCTGACGACGGTCGTCTCCTCTGATCTGTTCAGTGTACGCGGACCCTCGGTACTGGCAGATGGAGCTGTTCCCCGGTCGTGGTCAGAACATCATCTGTGACGGATCGACCTTTTAGCCCCCGGGCGTGGCAGAGTTCAGGACTGGGATGCGACGCGCAAATCGGCTTTGAATGTTTGGTTGTGGAGCTCGTTGGCCTTTTTGTGTCTCTGCCCGCAGTTGCCTTTTAACACAGCTGGTGTTTCCTATAGCACCCTTCAGGTCTGGGTCTCCCCCCACCCCTCGTCACACGGAGGTCGATTTTGGAAAACGGTGCAGGCGGCTTCATGGGTCGAGCTCAGAGAATCGAGGCGTGGCTTTCTGACTTTGTGTTTTTGGTCAACTGTTGAAATTCATGCGATTCTGCCACAGCTGCTCCGAGAGCGATTAAGAAAAAGAACGTTTTTGAGTTTCTACTTGTCCTAGCCCTCAGAATCACTGCCACCAATCGCACCCGATCAGTCAAGAACACCTCGTTTTTCTTTTGAGTGCCAAAGTAGACGACGAACAACCCAACGTTGTGAGGCCAACTGCGTTTATTTGGCTTCTTTAACGTCGAAGATCAGACTCCAAAAAGTTAAATTCTTTAGGGATTCACCACTTGATGCCAAAATACATTTTCCTCTCAGGCAACCCATACGAGACGAGAAAGTCTCCATCAGCAAAGGAAGTTCTTTGATTTCTCTTTGCCGTCATTATTTAATGTGCTGAAAAGTCAAAATCCAGAGTTGTGATTTTCATTTCAGTTCGTTTATGGTTTTCTAAAATGTTCAGCTGCTGAGCTTCGCCCTCGGCTCTTTAGCTTGTTTTGTTTTTAACGGTAAATGTCCAGTTCACGTTAAAACAGCCACAGCTCCAGCTCCAGCAGTTTGCACAGCACTTTGTCAGCGAGGTCAGACTTTGCTGCAGGTTTATACTCGGTGAGTCTCTGTGAAATTATTTGCACGAGGATCAAATCTACAAATTTAATTTTTTTTTTTTGTGGGGGAAGAAGCAGTTTGCTGTTTACAGTTGAGGGATTTAATATTTAAGCTGCTACAAAAGCAGTCTTATATTAACTGATTTTAAAAGAGAGAAAAGTTGTAAAAATTTACAAAATTATATTTTACCGGTGGAAAAAGCTTCGTAAAATTTGGCTCATCCCTGAGCAAAGTTTGAAACGAAGCAGCAGAAAGATGCCTCTAAACACACACACAGACAAATGTGGAGTTTTTAAATAGTTGATCTTGTGACTCCCGGTTTGTTTAGTGGATTATTTGGATCGTTTTCCTTCCGAAACGTTCGAACTGACCCTTTAACGACCTCAAACTTGGCGCGCGGCCTCACACAGGAAAGATTTTTATTTACACGTTTGACAAAGCTGCTTCCTCTGACTTTATTGTTTTGATTGTACAAATGTCTAATTATTGATTCAGAAAATAAGCTGTAATATATTTTTAATTGTTGCTAAGTTTTAGGAGAAAGAAATAACGGAGAATATATTTTGTGCATTATTGAGAATTAAGTCTGAATGTTGTTGAATCACTTTGCCAAAGTTAACATGTTCGGTAGAAGTTTCTGCGTTCTACATCACTTTCATCGCAACGGAAAGAAAATAGTTATTTGCATAAATTTACTTTTATGAAAAAATAAAACGTATTCGGTTTCTTTTTGTGTGGTGTGCTTTTTGTAAAACGGAGTTTCAGCTCGTTCTGCTCAAAAAATGTGTTTTATGAATAATTTGCACAAAGAAGCAAGGAATTAAAAGAGAAAAGGTTTTTATAAATGTATATGCAGTTTTAATGTTTGAGGTTTGGGAGAAACCTCTGGAGATAAAACTTGTTTTCAAATCCAGTTTTATTGCTTTTTTTATTATTAGCTTACTTATTATTTTTAATTTTTATTGTTTAAAAAAGTTTTTTGTAATATATTGTATTATATTATTTATTATTAACTTTTTTTATTTGATTTAACATTTAAAAGGCTTTTAAACAAATGTTTAAAGTATGGTGGCGTAATAAAAATCATGAAACGTGCAGCTTTTGGATAAAAACAGATGGAAAATCTCTTTATACAACTCTTGTAACTTTATTAGTCTGAACAAAAGGAATGTTCAACAATGCAAAGAACAAACTTTTGATCCTAAAAAAAGCACATTTGTTGAGTTAACAGACAATAGTTTCTTGAATTATCTGAAAGTTTAAAAATCAGTGCTCACAGACTCAATTATAGGACTTAGAAGAATAAAATGCATTCAATAAGCGCTAAAACATCACAAAGTACCTCAAAACTTTTTTTTTCTTCTGGTATTTTACATTTGAGCTTATGGATCATTAATGTCAGACAAGTTTAAACAGGTTACATTTAAAGTCAAACAACATAATAAAAACTAAAATACGTAATGCGGTTAAATGACAGTATTAGAAAACTTCCAAACCCAATAAGGAAAAAATTCAACCCTGGATACTTTATAAAAGCTTGGCTAATAAATCAGCTGTATCCATCTTCTGCAGGAAAGGTCCCCAGTACAATAAAAATAAAACAAACGGCTTTAAAATGTTTTAAAAACATACGAAGTGCAGATATGTTGTCAGGGTATGAAGTGCAAAGCATAAAATTAGCATTCTCTTGGTCAGCTAGCCCGAATGACAAAGTGTCTCCTTCCGGTATCTTTATTCAGTCAGACGTACGGTAGTCCCTCGCTACTTCACGGTTCGTTTATCGCGGTTTTTCAAAATAAGATTGGACATGGCGCACAACTGGCTGATGGTTGAGCCGCACGATCAGCAAAGAATTTTTATTTAAAATAAATTATTTAGCACCTGCTGCACCTTTGTGCAGCCCACACTGCAGGACAAACTTCCTGCTGCAGCTGATCAGCTGTTCACCGTGCAGAGCGGAGAAGTGGGCGTGGCCAAGAACGCTTGCAGGTGGCTGAGAGCAGCGGAGGCAGGGAGTTGAAATCATGACATTCTGTGCTCTTTTAGAGCTTTTACAGTTTAGAAACATTGTTTAGAATATTGCAAGAGTGTGGGAAGGGTTTAAAATGCCTATAATATATATATATATATATAAAATCTACTACTTACTACTAGGGATGCACCGATCCACATTTTTTTTACTTCTGATCCGATCCCGATACCTTAATCTGGATATCGGCCGATCCCGTTCTGATATCATGATCATCATTGATTTTATATGAGGCTGTAATAACTTCCTCTCAAGTACAATTTGTACAAATATATGCATGCATGTCCAAAAAGACAACTTGAGGTAAGTTTTATTAATGTTGGATAAGTTTCAAAGTTAGAATTAAATTCTGCAAACACAAAACATGTTTGTTTTTTTTATTCCTAGCTTTAAAGCGGATATTAAAGTGATTAATTTAAGTGACTGTTTACGTAAAACTAACTTTACTGCGGTCTAATGTGGCGCTATGGCTCTGCAGACATTGCACGTTGCTGTCTTGTCTTGTGGTGTTTAGTGTAAAATACTTCCACACAGCGGACATGTTTGGATTAAAAGTTGGTTAGCTGTTAGCCACAGTGCTGCTAACTCAGTCCTCACGTTGTAGCTGGCTGCAAACTATGAAATGGATTTCCTGAATGTGAGGCGGATCTTAATACTCTGGGTTCATGAGACGCGCCTCCGTTCAGGAAATCCATTCCATAGTTTGAAGCCAACTTGCATCATGGATCGGAAATCTCTGCAGGTTGGATCGGAAAAATCTGATACATAAATTATGCTGGTTTCGGAGGCCGATACTGGATCGGATCGGCCCCATCCCTACTTACTACTCGTTTGCGGTTTTTCACTTATCACGGGTCTTCAGGGTACGGCTCCCCTGCGATAAACGAAGGACTACTGTGTTTAAATGCAGTTCAAAGATGGTGCGAGCAGCTCGGAGCTCCATCGATTCACCTGCGGATCTTTGAGTTGGAGGTCTCCCAGATCTGGACCTGAATATCTGACTACATATAGTACGACTGGATGGAAGGTACGTTTCTGTGCCCCCGAGCGTTTAAAAGCCACCAGAGCCTCTGTCCAAAAAGCTTTAAATGAGATGAGAAAAGTTTTAAAAGGTGTGGATGCAGCGTGTAGGGCAGCTGTGATGTCATGTGGCTCCCGCCAGCAGCGGCGACGTCTCCGACGGGTTGTTCCGACGAGACGCGCTGATGCTTCCGTGTGGCGAGTCGTACAGGTGGCTGCTCAGCAAATCCACTTCTGTTCGCAAATTAATTTTCTTCGTTTTGGAGAAAAAAAGACAAAAGAGCATGTTTTTAAAAAGGATGAGCTTTGTTCAGTAATATTAAACATCTGTTTTAGGGCCACAAAGTTCATGCTCAAGTAAGTAAGTAGGGCTGACAACAAAAAAAATGACAAGTAGCTTAGTTTTTGTATTTTGTAATCATCTTTGGAGGCCATTTTTTTCAACTAGTTTAACCAGCTTGACTTGATAATCTTGTTAAAAAAACAACTTTTGTTGCCATGTCTTGTGACACCAAGAGACAGGAAGTGTTTTGTGTCCACATTCATACACGAGAGCTGAGAGTTTATTAAAAGTGTTTAAGTTTCCTGATGCGTCTAAAAAGGTTCAGGCAGGTCCTCTGGATGTTCAAAAAACAAAAACAAAAAATTGTAGAAACGTTTCGTCTCTCATCCGAAAAACTGAAGAAGTCTCTCGGATGAAAGACGAAACGTTTCTACAATTTTTTTTTGTTTGTTTGTTTTTGAACGTCCAGAGGACCTGCCTTAACTTATTTTTCTATCTGGATTATTGATGCATGCTCAATAATCCTGGTAGAAAAATCTAAGAAAGTTAAGTCAGGTCCTCTGGACAGATTAAAAATAAATAAATTAAAAACTTGTTGAAACGTTTCGTCTTTAATCCAAAAGACTTCTTCAGTCTGAGGAGCTGCAGTAAACTCAGTCTTCTAAATAGCCCCTTCTCATAGTGGATGAACCAGTTTGTTGTTGACATCCAGAACTAGCTGTTCACGTGAAAAAGGAGGACCATCAACCTAATGACCGGATGATTGAGCCTACAAACCTTTTTCCTGAACCATTTTGGACTTGGTGTCCTCAGGCTGTTTCTGTGAGTAGCAAGATGGCATTCTGGCCTAAAACATTTGATTGTTAATCACGATGATTGATTGTTTTGGACAGAAGGGTCCTTTTGCATGTGTTAAAAGCTTCTGAGATTCCAACAGGAGGTTGGCTTGAAACACAGCAATGAAGGCTACTTATGGGACAGATCTGGTTGGCAGGCCACATGCTGATGAAGTCTTTCGGATGGAAGACGAAACATTTCTCCCTTAAAGAAACTGGTCCAGATGAAATGATTTAACCTTTTTTTGTTATCTACCTGGATGACTGAGCCTACAAACCTTTTTTCTAGTGCTCTGATGGCCGCTTGCTATTCACAGAGGGCTGAGTGATACTAGCAACAACAGCACTGTAACACCAATTGTCACCTCAATGCTGTTATTGCTAGTATCACTCACCTACTAGGGAAACTCAATTTATCTAAACTTTTCTGCGTGTTGACGTGTCCTTCAGTACCTCGATGCTGAAAACGGCGCTGAGCGTAGTTTTTTTCTTAAGGGTCTGTGGTGAATTTGAAAACAAACTTGGACTGAGCCTCAAGTCCTTTGTGTGTCTGTTAAAAGATACCTGAAAGTCTCTGATGTAGGTGAGGAAGAAGCTGATGAAGGAGAAGGCCAGACACCATTCAGACACCGTGCTGAACATGTGTGCTAAATAACCCTGAAGAGAAAAGAAGCATGAATGTTCTGTTAATATTCGGTACTGAATAGTTTCTGTGCCTGATACTCATCAGTGACAGATAACACCAAATGTCTGAAAGGATTTTAGTTTCTAGTTCAGATCATAAAGTTCTGCAGGTTTTTGATTTTCTTTTTTAAAATAAAAATATATACGCATTTTGATTTCTGTAGGAAAACCAATAAAAAAAAAAAAACAGACCCTCATACATAACCTTGTGGAACACCTTTTCTGTAACTGAAGAACTGAAGATAAATGTATGTTTAAAAAAAAAAAAAAATCTACAATTCTGGTAAATTAAATACTATATAATTCTCTTTGTAAGTTTGTTGTAGTGTCAGTGAACGAGTAAATACTGACCGGCTCTCCTGGTATCCAGTGGAGTTTATGAGGTACGTCGACGCCTCGTAAAGTGCTGTACATGATGACGGATGAAACAAACACTGACAGGTCGTTAAGGTGAAACAGGTCACACGCAGACCCACATGAGAATTAAAGAGGCCACACGAAGGACAATAAACATTGGGTTTTATGTGATAATATATACACTAATGGTTTCCATCTTATCGTTCTTAAATTTTGTCTCAACGGGAGGACAAAAGTTCTGATTTCCTATATTCAATGAATGCATCGTTAACCAAAATGCAAAATAAACCAATCTCAAACAAGACATCTGCTAATGTTAGCCTCTTCAAACATAAAAAATAACCCTGGAGATGTTGTTTCAGTGTTTGTATTTGTTGTTTTTTTATCCTGGAGCAATTGATTTACTCCAGAACTGCTAAAAGACCTTCAGAGGAACAAACGTCCAGAGGAGAGAAAACAAATGGACTCAGTTGTGTCACTTGAGCAACTATATTGTTAATTTTAGCTGTCGTTCTGCTACTTTTATCTTTTAGCTTCCATTTTGCTTATGCTATATTTTAGCTACTGTTTTGCTGATTGTCAGTCAATGTCAATTTTTGCTAAAATATTGCTACTTTTAGCTCTTTTGTCCATTTTAGCATCACTTTTGCTACTGTTTTGGTTCTTTATCCTTTTAACCATTTTCCTTTCAGCTTGTGTTCTGTTTATTTCAGCATCTGTTCTGCTTGTTTTAACTTCCCCAAGCCATTTTCATCTTTTAATTAAGGCTTCGGGGAATAAAGTTTTCATGTAAGTGATATTTAGTGTCTTTAATGAAACGAACCAGAAGAGCTCGGCTCCTGGACTGGACCCACGGTTTAAAGGATACTGCTGACGATGCTGCACAGGGTGCAGACTCCGATGCCGAGGCGAACCAGGTATATGGTTCTGCTGCTGATGTGCGGGTGCATGTAGAGCGAGAGGAGCGTCTGAAACAGGATGTAGAGCGCTCCGACCCCGAAGGTCAACACAGCCCCCACCAGGTGCATGATAAACAAGGTGGTCTTCTGCTTTGAGAGGGACACGCATGCTCATGGCGGACGCATTCAACACCCGTGCGAGAACTGATCTCAGAACAGCAGCTCTCACCTGGAAGTTGGCCACCACGCTCATCCCAAAGGAGCTGATGCAGCCCAACAGCAGCCCGATCCAGTTCAGCCTTCGGCTCGTGACGTCATCCTCGTCTGTAAGAGCCTCTACCTGTTTGTAACGCACGTACACCGTGGCTACGCCTGCAAACAGCAAGGACACACAACATGTAGACGATAATGGGTAAAGATAATGGATGGATGTATAACTGTGTAGGTCCATACAGTTCAACAAATACTAGATGAACACCTTAAGGCAGGGCTATTCAACTGAAGGCCTAGGGGCCAAATCAGGCCCACAAATGTGCTCAGTTTGGCCCACCAATGGGTTCATTTTTAAATACAGTAGTCCCTCGCTACTTCACGGTTTGTTTATCACGGACTCGCTCCATCGCGGTTTTTCAAAAGAAGATTGGACGTGACACACAATTGGCTGATTGATGGATGAACTGCACGATCGCCATGGAATTTTTATTTATAATAAATTATTTTAAATTATTTAGCACCTGCTGCATCTTTGTGCAGCCCATACTGCAGGGTAAACTTCCTGCTGCAGCTGATCAGCTGTTCACAGTGCAGCACGGAGAAGTGGGCGTGGCCAAGAGTGCTTGCAGGTGGCAAAGAGCAGAGGAGGCAGAGAGCTGAAATCATGACACGCTGTGCTCTTTTAGAGAGTTTAGAATTGTTTAGAACATTGCAAGTGTGGGAAGGGTTTAAAACGTATATATAATAAAATAAACCAGTTACTACTTGTACTACTATTCCTACTTTGCGGTTTTTCACTTATCGCGTGTCTTCAGTGTACGGATCCCCCTGCGATAAACGAGGGACTACTGTAAAACTCAATTTTAAATCATAAAACGACCTTACTTTATGAGAATAACTGCTGGACGTTCGGCCCCTGAGGTCTTGGCTTTCAGTAACTATGGCCCCTGAGTAATTTAGTTGAATAGCACATCTGTTTCATGTTCTTCCAACCACTATTGCAACTGTTAGAACGTTTTATTTTTCTGCTGAAAGATGTCAAGAGATATTTTTTCATGAAGGGGGTAGAGCAACTTAAAAAAACAAAGCAAAGCACGTTAAAGACGGACTTTCCAGCTTTTCCGACACTCACTGACTCTTGAATTTCCATAGTGCATCTTCCAGTTGTTTGTTCTCGCAGATAAATAAACTGTAACTTTTTCTGTCTTCGTTACGACCGTCACTTCCAGTGGTGGAAGGAATGAGGATGGACACCGTGACAAGTCCACACAGGCTTCTGACACGTTTCTGTGAAACCCAAACAACTCGAGCCACCCTCCACTAGTCATACACTGATGTGCTTTCAGAGAGTTTCACCAAGATCCATCCGCTGCTTCCTCAGATATTTTGCTAACGCAACAAATAAACTATAATTTCAACTCAGCCCTTTGTTTCTGTAACGGATTGCTAACCAATGCAACCAGTTCAGTTGAAGATTATGTAAATTCACAGGGACTGGTTTGCAGAATGAAGAGTCCGTGCACGTGCGCGTTTACTGCACCTAAAACTGCGGACACATCCAACATGATCCCAAAAACGCATCTCTCTGGCGCCATGGTTCCCGTGTCGCTGCAACACAAAACAAATGGGACATCAGAAAAGTCTTTTTTGGTTTTATTAACCTAATTAGATTAAAAAAAAATAATAATGTAGGCATTGCTTGAGAACAACCTCCTCAAAAACGGACCCGGTCCATTTAAATCATGTATTTTTTTTTCTGCTTCAGAAAATAAGAAATAAAGGAAATAAAAACCTTTAAAAAAAAAACCCAACTTTTAGCTTCTGTTGTGTATGACTGACGTCATCCTTATGAAAGTGTAAGTTAGGAAAGTCCTGACTCTGACCTGATATAAGGCACCAGAGGGTCCACGTGCGTCAGCACCACCGCTGTGATGTAAGCAAAGACGAAGGACGCCACCGTCCAGATGACCAGAGCGGCGGGCAGGAAACACAGACCCTGCTGAAACCACCACATGGCCTCCTCACTGGTCCGACGCTCACTCCTGTACAAATCATCATCATCATCATCTCAATGAAAGTTTATTTAGATTTGCTGATGTCAACTTCTGCATAAAAACAAAAGCCTGGTTACAATTTGACTTTAAAATGTTTATATGTGCATTCAAACAAGTACACAACTTTGTGTGAATTGAATAATACTAACCTGATTATCTTATTAATTATTATCTGGACTCTACAAAATAATGCAAATTTAGCATCAAGCATTTAATCACAATAATAAATGGTTTATAGAGACCTTGTAGTAATTTGTTCGCTTTCACGATTTGAAATTTGCTGCCATGGCAACAAGAAAATAAAAAGCACACATATAGAGACAAGTAAACTAGAACATTAACATTAGATTATATTCGCACAAACATTTAAATAAAACCCATCTAGCCTGAAATATGTCGTTAGATTGTTATTTAGGTTGGTTAAAACAAAAGACATTCATTTTCTCTAAAGGTGATTGAATTAAAAACCACTTTTCTCTGCAACATGTCAAGGATGAGACGTTTTTCTTTACATTTTTTACAACTGAGTTGGATGAATTTAAAGTTAAATAGACATGCCTTATAATTCAGATGTATTTTATTTTAAAAGCTCAGTCATTTTTGGAAACAGACATCAAACTAAGTGGAAACAAAGTCCTTTAAAGATTAAATTCAGAGCTTCAAGGCTCAACCCCCTGATGACTTCTTTATAATTCGACATGTTTATTTGTTTATAAGAACTTCAGTTCAAACAGTTTCACTTCCCTGTTCTCATGAAGGGAAACTGTCAAGGTTTTAATCCGGTTTATAAATCAACACTAAACCAAGCAATACTGCAAATACAATATAAAGAACTGTTTAAAAACCAAAACAGAGCAAAGTCAAACTTACATTGTTTGTATCAAAACAAATACATTTAGTGGAGCACTTGGACAACTTGTTCAGGAATGCGGACGTGTGTTAAACTTTATTAAAGTTTGCACTGATTCTTATCCAGCTTCGCCTTTGATCATACATTTATATGAAGACCAGTAATGATACTCACGTTTATCGAGTTTTCCGGAGATTTTACTTTTTCTGCGCCGCAAAATAACAAACCGGACAATTTATTTCAACATAAAAACGAGCCGTTCGTAACTCCGTTGCTCTTCTTGAGCTTGCTCGAAGGCGCAAACACCGATTTGCTCTGAAAAACTTTAAAATCTACCACGACTCGTGCGCTTCCTTCCACAAAGTGGCACGCATGCGCATTACGCACATACCATGAAGGGATTTGTGTGTCCTGAACGCTGACTCGCAGGCAAGTCTGCGGAGCAACGGCGTGCTACCGGAAGTCGGGTGATTGCCAAAGGCGACGTGGCTGAAAGTTACAGTCAACTGGAGTTCTCGAAGGGAATGTTGTCCCGTGTTTGTATTACAGAAAATTCAACAGTTATTCTTTGTTGCATTTTTATGTTTAGCTGGATAACATGTTAGTAAACCACTTTTCTGCATTGATGGCCTCTTTACAGATGTGCAAGAGGCTCTAATGCACCCTTATACCATCAGAGAGGCACTTTTGAATTAATAACAGACTGGGTGGTCCCCCTCCTCTAACGTCCAGAGGATGAAGCTTTCTCATATTACTCATATGAGTGTCTAGCCCGCTCCGCACCTCACAGCACTAGTTAAGGACCTATACCACTCAAGGCCCGGGGGCCAAATGTGGCCCTCGTTGACATCTTATCTGGCCCCCAAGATGATATGAGAAACGTAAAATACTTCTATCTCTTGAATTTTTTTCAGTCATTTTTGATTATGATGTTGAAAGCACAACAGAGAACATCAAATGAGACCAATCAAACTCTTGTTGAGGAACCTGTGGGTATTTACTGTAATTTGAGTTAATGTAGTTTCTGAAATTGGCCCTTAGTTTGAAAAAGGTTTTAATTTTAGCCCTCTTTTGTGAATCTGACACCCCTGGTCTATACCACTGCCCCACTCAGCCCAGTTTGAGACCGTCTCATCCGCAGTTCCAAGTGAACGTTCCGAGGCCATCAACGCCGTCACTGCATGACCTGACCAATGAGTTCGTTTTGTCAAGTTTTCTAATTCAGTACGAAGCTCCAAAAATAATGCCGTGGACCAATGACGAGGAGCTTTCTGTCTTCATTGGCGGATGATTCATTGGTGAGCTGGACGGCGCCACAAGAACTGGCACAAGTTATCAGAGATGATGGCGCAGCAGAGCTACACCTGGACCTGTAAGAAGGCCTGGGTAAGATAAAAACATTGGTCAGATTACCGTTACGATCCTGTCCAGAGAGCGGGGAAACAAGTCACAGTTCACCTGCACCTGAGAAGATGTGAGAAGACGAGAACCCACTCGAGTCATATCAGTGGCAAGGGGCTTTACTTCTAGAGCCTTTTTATTACCCGTCTTCACTTTTATCTATCATAAATATTAACATTGCTTCATTAATTAATAGTTTCAGTGACTTGTTCACTGTTTGTGACCAAAATATTAGTTTGAGATTTGCAAATCAATGCATCATTTATAACATTTTTCCAAAAATGTCCTATTTGAAAATGTGATTTTAATTTTCATGTATCCAAGAAAAAAATAAAAAAGAAATGCAGACATGGAAGTAAAGATAAAAATCTACAGTAAATGAACAATATCTAAAAAAGATGACTTTCATAAGTGGTTATAGAAGATCTAATAAATGATCTAAAAGTTCTTTTTGATAATTCTTGAATTCAAGTAATTTACCACCACCTATACGGGTGTTACTATGTCAAAGTGTATTTTTGGTATCTTCCAGGTATAACTATGAAAATGGTAAAAGTGTTTTCAAACATTTACACAATCCTGGTTCTTTGAGTTGTTGTTTTGTAATAAAAGTCCCGAAGGAACAAGAAGATGATTTCAAAGACAAACCAAGTCGTTTTTAGGTTGAAGTATGGAATTTATTTGCACGTCAGGTGACCTTGTTCACTGCTGTACTCACTGGTGAAATACCTGAGTTGGGCCAAAAGCAAACACATTTTAATACGAGCCTCCGAGAGCAGAGACACACGGCGGCAACACGCTCCCCCAGAAAGGCTTCTTGTCTTTACAAAACCATAGAAAACAAACGTTTAAGGCAAACTTGACAGAACGAGAGTGGACGTGACGGAAACGAAAAGCGTGCTGCTGAAAAACGCAGGTAGAAGTTTTACAAAGACTCTCCAAATACCAACAGTGGGAAAGTACAACACATGCAGTTTAACAGGTTCATTCCTCAATTTCAACTGCAACGCTGGAAATGGAAAAAAAAAAAAATAATAAAAAATTACATTTTAATAGACTTTGTTTTAAATGAGTCTTTTAACACTCGCGTTAGAATTAAACGCTGCAGGAAAATGATCCCGATTAATAAATGTGATCATCCAAATCACAGACGTTTCCCAACTTCATGACGTATTTTCCAATAATTTTGCTTTCCAGCAAATTAGAAAATGGAACAAAACGTTTTTAGAAACTCCTGGAAATTATAATATTAAATCAGTTCCCGCTAAAATAAATCTAACCTGAGTGTTTAAAAATGTTTTTTTGTTTTAAAGATTGGACTTTGTCAACCTGACTGGTAAATTGTATTTATATATATACACATATATATATATATATATATATATATATATATATATATATATACACACACACATAAAGTTAGGTCTTTTACTCTGATCAAAACAAAAAAACTACTTTTATTGATGAAATGTTTTAATTTTCCATTCGTACCGTATTTTTCAGACTATAAGGCGCACTTAAAATCCTTTAATATTCTCACAAATGACAGTGAGCCTTGTAACCAGGTGCGCGTTATGTTTTAATTCTGGTTGTCGTTACCTCGAACTGATTTTATGTGATTATTGTGAATGAGCTTATAATCCGAAAAATACGGTACTATCATTTTAGAAATTATAATGTTTTGTCATTCTGGAAATATTAAATTACTGTTATTTGTAAGTAAAATAAACATTTTGAATTTAGTTGTTTTGTATATCAACATGATACATTTACTTCCAACGCAAGTTATTTTATTTGTATATAACTATTCATATTACACACTGTTCCTTTATAATTCCTCAAAATTATTAATATTTTTGAATCCTTTAAGTCGCTGCATTCTATACATGTCTATATTTTAGGTTATTAAAGAATATTGTTTTAGGATCTGGGTGAACCTCCAGCTCTCGTGTGGATGTTTGTGTGAATAGGTCGTCAGATATCCCATAACGCCGCCTCAGGGAAAACTCGGACACTAAACGTTAATAAGACTCGACGCCTACGATTGGCATCGCTGATGAAAGTAAAGAAAACGTAGAGGCATAGCAAGAGAATTTGCAGATGCAGCGCAAACAGGCACGATAAGCTATAAAATGTTACTTTGTAAGGACATGAAATGTGCAGCTTTGATGCGAGGAGCTGCACCGGAATCGGAACGACGAGTGAATTCAGCGCGAGCGGAAAGTCGTTTCATGAAGTTTGATCCGATTCTGGTCAGTTCTCGCATTAAAAACCACGAGGAGGTCATGCGGCCTCCTCCGCTCCGCTGAAGCGCGCAGAACGTCTGAGGAGGAGACTGTTAACACTGAAGACGGCTCACAGTGATGATTCAGTTCAGTCGCTGCAAGAATCAATACTGAATATCTTTCACATCTATTCTTTTAAGTGTCAGGTGGTACTTCATCCTCCAACAAAACCCCTGGAAAACATTAAAAAAAGAAAAAAGTCTTGGACTTTGTGGCGTTTCTTCTATCCGTGACCCGTTTTAATTTGACCTGCAGCGTGGTTTTTGACCTCTCGCTGCTAAGACAGCTGTGTTCACATGCACAGCTCAAAATGGAGGAGCAAAAAGCTGTGATGACGGAGATTTTCATCAACGTAATATACGGCACGCTGCTTTCAGACGTTCGTTAGCAAGCATGTCACCGTACGGGAGTAATAAAAGTGAAACATGGAGGTTTGTTTTGGCGTTTTCACTAGATATTTCTGACGCTAAATGAAACGATTAAAAGCATCGGATGGAGCCGAATTTAAACCTTGAAAGTGTAACAGGACTGCGGTGTTCCTTTTAAAAGAACACCTTCGTCATTAACGATCGCAACATGCGAGCAAACCTTTGGATGAGGTCATCAAAATTAAAAAGGCCACTAATTACTTTTCACATCTTTCATCTGTAACTGCAAAAATGAACAACTTAAAGAAAAAAAAATAAAGCAGTAACAGACTTCAAAGTTAAGGTATTTTGTCGTAAACGTGTCTAAATGCATCTATTGCTCTCGTCCACTTGTGTAAAGCTTCCTTTTGTGCCAACAATACAAGTAAATGTGAATAAAGCCGGCCTCCTGTAATGCATCACTAGACATGCAACCCTCACATTCACTTAAAAAAAAACAACAGAGGAAACGGAAAGAAAAGTGCAATCAAGACTGGCAGTGAATTCGTTTCTAGGTTTTCTACAAAAAAGGACGTTTCGATGTGTTAAATAAAAGTCAAAGTTGTCGTTCAGTTTCCACCAAAACCATATTTTGCTGACACAGCATAGCAGCTCAGTTTGGATTAATGTGCAGAAGACGAAGTTGCTTTAAAATCGAACACATGAAGAAAGAAGTTTAGAAATGTGTCGAAACGAAGCAGAGAAGTAAGTTTGGTATTTACAATGGCAAAAGGTAAATTTATGCAAATATTACAAAAATGAGAACGATCAAAGTAAAGAGTTTGATTCTTGTCCTATACATCTTTTCGCACCCATACAGTTAAAACACGTGAGCTTCTCTCCATGAACACAGCGAGTAGCACCTGTTCTCTCCTGAATATTTGCTTCCTGCAACCTTGAATTTGTCAGAAGATGAAACTGGCACAAATTAAACTATGCACTGGTGAAAAAAAAAAACAACGGTAATATTCCAGTATCTTAATATATATTATTTGTCCTCACATTCAGGTGGCAAAAGCACATACTTTACACCTCGTCGTCTCCTGCCGCTCTACGTGGAAACTCTAGGAAATAGAAGATGAGCGCGACTAACTGCGAGGAACTGAGTCAGTGACGGCCGCCGCGGCCTCAGCGAGGAGCCGAGACGGGAACCGAGTAGGGCTTGATTTTGAAAACAAAAATGTGAAGATGACTGGCAATCTGGTTGCAAACACTGACGCAGTAACGCACCAAGTCGAACAAGGAAATGATCTGTGGGAAGAGAGGAAACGCAGTTACACGTTTCAGACTTTAAAAGTTCCATTTAAGTTATAACTTGTCTGGAAAAGTGACTTTTTTATATAAATGATAAAATAATTATGTATATTCAAGGATTCAATGTTCTTTATTTGTCATACACACATAGATCATGTGACTACTTCAGCTTTTCCCTGTCGTCAGTGTGTTTTTCTAAGTCAGCCATTTTAACTCTGCAGGTCCTAGCAAAAAAAAAAAAAACAGCCAAGTATTTTGTCTATGTTCATGTTGGTTGAGGGGGTTCAGGAATCTGGTAAGGATGGTTCCTGGGAGGTGCTCCGAGAGTGTCTGAGTGGGAGGAGACCCCGGGGAAGACCTCGGACACTCTGGAGAGACCATATCTCTCAGCTGGACTGGGAACACCTTGGGAGTTCTCCCAGAAGAGCTGGAAGAGGTGGCTGTGGAAAGAAATGACTGGACCTCCATGCTCCAACTGCTTCCCCCGAGACCTGATTCCAACACTGACTGACTCCATGACTCCAAGACTAACTGACTGACTCCAAGACTGACTGACTCCAAGACTGATTCCAAGACTAACTGACTGA
>NC_056504.1:46675349-46699923 GCF_014905685.2 Nematolebias whitei
TCCAAGACTGATTCCAAGACTAACTGACTGACTGACTCCAAGACTGACTCCAAGACCGACTGACTGACTGACTCCAAGACCGACTGACTGACTCCAAGACTCACTGACTGACTGAATCCAAGACTGACTGACTCCATGACTCCAAGACTGATTCCAAGACTAACTGACTGACTGCAAGACTAACTGACTGACTGACTGCAAGACTGATTCCAAGACTAACTGACTGACTGACTCCAAGTCTGACTGACTGACTCCAAGACTTACTGACTGAATCCAAGACTGACCGACTCCATGACTCCAAGACTGATTCCAAGACTAACTGACTGACTGACTGAATCCAAGACTGACTGAATTCAAGACTGATTGACTGAATCCAAGACTGAATGACTGACTGAATCCAAGACTGATTCCAAGACAGACTGACTGACTCCAAAACTGACTGACTAAGACTGACTGACTCCATGACAGAGACAGACAAACGTTTCTTGATTTTTCAACTAACCAAACAAAGACAAACTTCAACCAAGCATCTAAAACGGTCTGTGTCTGCCAGCTGGTTGGAATGTAGAGTAGCGGCAGGGGGGAGGACATCCTCCTTCTTGGACTTGAAATGTTTAAATAATGGTCTTTTTGTTTGACGGGCAGAGAGAGGTTTTTTTGCCCATTTTATTGTAAGAACGACACTTTGTGTTGAATTTTGGAGGGTGACGTTCATCTGGATGTAAGGGCAGTTTTCTCTCTCCTTGCAAGTATTTTTAATACTTTTATTTTCTAAACTTCATCCAGGACTTCTGGGTAATTATTTAAAAACATTCTAACAATAATCACTGCATTTAACTACAAATACGCCAATTTAACCTGGTTTCTAAATCTTCTTTGACTTGTCATCAAAATGATGCATTTTTTTTCCTTTTCTATCAATTCTGTTTTACAACACTGTAAAGTATCAACTAAAAGTCCAGCCATGACTGAAAAATTCACTAAGATCACAGGTTTAATTTTTTTTTTGACTCATGACATCATTATAAGTACAGGCTGTATTACATTTAGCCTAATCTTATCAAGTGAATCCGCTTTTTCTACTTTAAAAACATCCAAGAGTGACAAATACACTCATCAGTTCATACAAGTACTTACCAGAGCAATCCAGAGCACCAGGTACTCGTCGATAAAGCTATTAAAATACTGATCGAGGAACAGTAGCCCTGGCCCCAGGAAAGCTAAATCGTGAAGATTCATCTCACTTTTCGTCATATGTGCAACCTGTTGGAAATTTATTTACAGGAAGCATTACAAGCAAGAACGACGTTTTAGAAAACATCACAAGTGAACATATTTGTCTCACTCTAAATCTCTTACATTTGATTTTATTACATTTTATTAGCAACACTTTTAACTTATCTTTTGTATTTACCTCTTTACATTTATATATTTCATAATTTCTTCCCACCCCATATAACTTCTGGGTTAGTGCCAGCTTGGCTGCACAATCTGCTCAACGAGTCCTGAAGATATTTTATAAAATACATTTGAAACTTTCCTCTTTTTTTAGCCAAAGTTAAATATTTTAAGCATCTGAAGTAGTCAAGCGTGAATAAATATTAGTCACTAGTTAAAGGGGATTAATTTGTTCCAAGTGAAGCTCAACAAGTTAAACAGCTTTGCAGTTGTAATGAGTCGAGATGATTTCCCCTTTTTAGGAACCCAAAAGCAGCATTTTTCTCATTTCTCCCACCTGGACTGTACTTTATTATAAAAACTTGAGCATCAACAGAAATCACAGGTTGTTCACACGTTGCAACACGTGTCTAAGGTGATACAAACAAGATCAGTTACTTAAACTGGTTGAATCTGGCGTGGAAAACAGGAACAAGACGAAAAGATTAACTTCCTGCAGGTCTGTGGTTTGATGTCTGTGTGACGGTTTGTAGAAAGTTTTCTACCTATAATCAGATTAAACTCATGCAAACAGCCTGGTTTCCCTTTAATATATAAAAAAAAGATCCACTTACAACTAATTTATTGGTGATTTTAGCTGATACGAAGCCAAACGCCAGGATATAGAGACATGGATGTTTCTCGAAGAGCCGGACAGCAGACTTTTTGTATATCATTATTGCCAAAACTATAAC
The DNA here is from genome assembly GCF_014905685.2 of Nematolebias whitei. NCBI lineage: Eukaryota > Metazoa > Chordata > Actinopteri > Cyprinodontiformes > Rivulidae > Nematolebias > Nematolebias whitei. The sequence continues at coordinate 46,677,482 of NC_056504.1, forward strand.
TGAACCAATATGAAGGACAGGAGAGAGGACGCTGGTTCCCTGGAGACAAAGACAAAAGAGGGGAATAAAGACGTAAATATGACAGAAGAAATATAACAAAAAATAAAAGCGCAGATAACAAATGGGTGAAGTGTTATGCCTGCATTCACTCTCAACTACAAACTGATCATTTTGCTCTGCTTTGACATTAAACTTTTAGATCTGGTGGTAACGCGTGTCCTGAGTGATCCAGTCAGAAGAGAAGACCGACACGTCCCGGCAGAAGCTGAATCTTTAAATTGTGAGAAATCAAGTGTGTCCAGGACCACACACCAAGGCCACCGTTTCTTTAAAGCAACTACCCAAGAATGTTTTTATCTTCAAGTGTTTTACTGGAAGACACGTTTATAAAAGAACAGCTTCAGTCTCACAATGCATTATTAACAGTTAACCTATTTGTTGTGAGCTTTTAAAAACGGCATCAAATCGACTTAACGTTACGAAAGCTTTGATGCTGCACTTACAAACGGCCCTGCGTCAGAAATTTCTGCTCCTCAACACTAAACTGTGACGTCACACAGACGACAAATTGACCTGAAAAAGCATTTACAAGACAAATAAACCTACTTGAACTTGAATACGATGTTTACGTAAAACCTGGAAAATAAACTGCATTATAATTGGTTTAATGTAGTCACATTTTAAACAGACCTGAGTGTTTAAGCTCCTTTTCTACTCTCATAGTATCTAATAAGTAACTGAGCTTATACAGCTGTTTTTACAGATAAACCAAAATAATAATTGTGAATTAGGCTGATCTAAAACACGCTCAAATTAGGCAGTTTCTCGAATTACAAAATCAACTAGTGTTTAAAAGTTTAAGTGCACAGATATTTATTGTTCAACAACTGAAATCTGACTACTGCGTGAGGACAGATGTTAAAACCAGATGTAAACATCTGCTTAGAGCTGCTCAAATCACCCAGAATCCGTTATTAATTCACAAAAAAATGAGAGGAAGCAGAGAAAAGTGGAGACTTACAGCTATTGTGGATCCGTTTTTACCCACACCTCCTGTAAAAATAACTCTGAAGTAATTTGTGCAGGAGAAGATGGCTCCTAAAAAAGTGCCGATGGCAGGAATCATTTTCATCTGGATATTTAGGACTGGAATCTGCAAATCAAAACATTCACCAAGTAAACTCAGGGATAGTAACAAGCAAAGTACAAGTACTGTTATCATTTTGAAAACCAGAGGCTGTTTAATAGTTTCTGAGCACGTTCAGCATTACGTCGACAATAAAAGCAACATGTTGGATAATGATAAAAGCACTCAGATACATATTTTTATTTCAAATTAAACTACCAACATGGATAAATTTGTTTGTACCCTTTCCACAAAGAAAAAAACACTAAGATCACTGAACCAACTTGAAACTGACAAATTAGTATTAGTATGAAATAAGACAGAAAATCTAATAATAAAAAACTGAAACTAACTGAAGTATGGGCTATAATCAGCACCACATGCGTCTTCAGTCATGTAATTACACAGCCTGCCTATTTAAATGGTTAAACTGTTTGGTATCATAGTGTGCACCAAACTGAACAAGAACCACAGAAAGCTAAAGACAGAGACGCCGTAAGAGCTTAGAAATAAAATTATTGAGCAGCACGTTGAAGGTAAAGACTAAGATCATCTCCAAGCAGCTTGATGTTCCTGTGACTACAGCAGCACAGATTATTCAGACGAGTCCACAGGACTGTAGCCAACCTCACCGGACGTGACCACAAGAAGAAAATTCACGACGCATCGAAAAGACAAACAAAGTGAATCACAACCCAAGAGTCCAGAACAATTTTCAAAGGGATTAGAGGTGAACTCTGAGGTCCGTCAGGGTCAGATCGCAACATCAGTCTGTGTTTTTCTTAAAGGAAGACCGATGAGGGGGGGCACCAAATCATAAAAAAGCGAGACTGGAATTTACCAAAAATGAATAGAGAGAAGCTACAAAACTTCTGGGAGAATGTCCTCTGGAGAGATGAGACAAAACTGGAGCTTTGAGACAACAGGTTCATCAGTTCTCTGTTCAGACACTAAACACTGAGCCCACAGAGAAACACGGAGGACCGGTTCAGTTCTGGGTCCGCTTTGCTGCAACTGGTACAGTACGTCTCGAATTTGTGCGGAGTACGTTAAAATCTCAAAACCATCAAGACATTCGGGAGCAAAATGTGCTGCCCAGTGTCCAAAGTTTCAAATGCAGGTGATGGGTCCTCCAACAGGACGACGATCCAAAACGCAGCTAAAAACACCAAAGAAATCCTTTACTTCTTATATTTTTGTCAGTTTAAAGTTGTTTGAGTGACCAACGTGAGTTTTCCCTTCTTTATTTAACAGGGCACAAATTAATCTGCGTCTGCATTTTGCATAAAACAGTACAAAGATGCTAGAGCAGAATTACATGTGCATCAAAAATGATCAAAGATTTTTATCACACATTTATGACATCACTCTTATTAAGTCAGTCTGTAGGAATTAGAACCGTTAAGAATTACCAGTGACTGCCAAAAAGCAGATCCTCCCACGGCGGCCAGCAAATACATAATTATAATGAAGATTTGCACCTCAGTCACATCAATGCTGAGTGGGAGGAGAAAGCAAACAATTTATAGTGAGGATTAGTAAAAATCTTCCAGCACGATGTCATCCCACAGCCTTCCTCCACAACGCAGCTGAACATGGAGCCCGCTGTTTGGCACGAAGCACGTTTAAGTTTTAAAATGTTTGAAGAGGCGCACCAACAAATTAAGAATGGACTTTCTCCATGTGACTCCATGCAGGTCAGCAGCCATTGTGGAGGCGGACAGCAGCGAGCCATGCAGGCAGCAGCCAGGAGGTTTACCAGAACGTTCCACAGAGAGGGACCCACTGTGGTTGTGAGCAGCTGGATCCCTGCTAGACTGATCTGCACTTCTGTTATATCAAATCTACACACAGAGCACATTTACATTTACTCCACCTCGACTGCACATGCTACTGCTGCAGTTTAATGTAGGGAATAACACCGATGCATAACTATTTTATTCACTTAGACAAAACTTGTTTTTTTAACTGCCATAAATATTATTTATGTCATCATTTGATATGTTTTGTTTACATTATTTATTTTGAGTATTGCTTTGTTTGTAAGTTACATTGTGTAGGAACCGTTTTTCAGTGCTATGTTGCACTGGGGACAATTTAAGTTGTTACAACCCTAAGGCGGCGTGTGCGTCAGGAAAAGTTTGATGCCCTGCCTAAAGGTTTAAGAAGTTACATTGCTCTTTTTTTTGGTTGAAGATTTACTTTTGTTCCAGCGGACTCATTCCCTCCTTGGTTACGAGCGAGGTACGTTTATTTGTTTATGTTTTATTGTACACATTTATAGTAAATTTGTATGCAATGTACGAATATGTATATTTTGTACATTATGTATTTTGAGCAGTTCCACGGTGAATTTGATGACAATAAGTGCCGTTCAGATGAATAAATCCATCAGTAACAGAAGAACTATGGTGTCGTCTATTTCCTGGAGGGAGTGACATATTTAATGTCTTAATTTTAAACAAATATTTTGCAATACAGGGAAGAAAAAAAGTGTTTAGAGGCAAATCCTCCGTTCGTGAAGCTAACCAGTCCACCTTGCCAAACATGCAGGTAGTAGGGGGGAAATACATCAGCTATTAGGTCTAAAATAAAACTGCAGGTAAGTAGCCATAATTATGAAATTTAAGTAATCCAGTGTTTCAGCAATTCATAAATATGCATTTAAATTTAAAATAATATCTACATATTTCAACTTGTAGAAAAATGAATTAAGTGTAAGAATAATAGTGTTTCACTGCGTTTAAAATGTATTAATCATGGGTGTGTTATAATATTGTGCTTGTTGCAGAACAAGCTAAAACGTTGGTTTTAAGTTAAAAACAAATGTGGTGACATCTAGTGGCCTGAACCACCCATTGCAATCATTTTAGTACACGTTGCTTCTGTGTGTAAATAAATAAATACATAAATAAAAAACTACAGACTCAGAGTACAAAAAGAGAGGGGCAGAGAGGACAATAAGCAACATTCTTGGACATAAATGAGCCATTCTAAAGACGATGAACACAACCGTACTTCACAAAAGTCTCCACTAAAACAGTGCAAGTCAAATTTTCTTGTAAAAAGTGAAAGCAGTGGTGAACAGTTGTGATTCTGCTGAACCTCAAATGGTTGATTCACAACCAATTTCCCAATAATATGTTAAAAGTAGGGATTGCTTTTGTTATATTTCAATATAAAAGCGCTTCTGCAAGTTTATATTTGGGTAAATGAAGTAAAAACAGACAAGGTGAATCTTTTTTGTTGTTTTTGTTGGTGACTCACATGCCGAAGCGTAACGTTCCTGACACGTATGTTTGCCAGTGGGCACAGTAGAACATGAACATGCCAGCAAAGCAGCAGAAGAACATCCAGTCCGGATTGGTGCCCAGCTGCACTGCTATACTGGTTCCCAACACAACAAACACTGCAGAGACAAGCACATCAAACAGACCAGTGTTCAAATGGATCCGCGTTTTCTGAGACAAAAGCCTTACTCACACAGACAGAACTGATTGTGTCTTTGTTGCACACCATCTAATGTGTGAGCCACGGAGGAGCAATAATCTTATGGGGTCAAGCTGTTCCACCTTTGAGCTGCTAACAGAAGTTAGCACAAAGCAAAAACGACCTGTGTGTAAGGGAGCGTCAGCAGTGTAAAACACGCTGCTCTAATCAAAGACGCTGTTGACACGCAGGAGATTCTGCAGGAGCAGCATTTGTCAGCACACAGAAAAGCTTCTGTGCTGCTTCTGTTCCCTCTGTATAAATTACCACAGAGGAACCGCAGCAGCTTAACAAAGACATTGTTCATCACCTGTGGACAGAGAGTCACAGCCGTGGTCAAACAGCTCGCCCAGGGGAGAGCTGCTATTGGTGCGTCTGGCCTGCTTCCCATCAATGGCGTCCAATGACTGGTAGACAAAAAGACCCACAGCACACAATAGGTATGCCCAGAGAGGAGCCTGGAAGAACACACAATACAAAGTCGTGGTCAAAAATCAGTTTTTATTAGGTCAATTTATTTTTAATATGAACACTTACTAAGAATTAAGGCAACAGAAACCATTAAAAGACTTCATTTAAAGTTTAGTGAATGTCACCTGTAGAATAGTGCTCCTTAAGGCACTACACATGTGGCAATTTATTAATTTACAGCAGCATCTCAACCAAGAAAACCATCCATCCATCCATCCATCCATCCATCCATTATCTTTACCCGTTTATTCCATTTTGGGTCACGGGGGTCGCTGGTGCCCATGTCCAGCAATCACTGTGCGAGGGGTGGGGTACACCCTGGACAGGTCGCAAGTCCATCACAGGGCCACATAGAGACAAACGAGACAACCATTCACTCTCTCACTCACACCTAGGGACAATTTAGAGTTACCAATCAGCCTAACATGCATGTTTTTGGTCTGTGGGAGGAAACCGGAGTACCCGGAGAAAACCCACGCATTCACGGAGAGAACATGCAAACTCCACCCAGAAGGCACCTGGACCGGGGTTTGAACCAGGGACCTGTTCGCTGAGAGGCAGTAGCTCTACCAGTTGCGCCACCGTGCTGCCTAACCAAGAAAACCACTAGTTTCAATTATTGTTTGAAAACGCGACACCAGTTTCATAACTTATCAGAGAATCAGAGTTCTCAGAGAAAACAGACATGTTAAGGGGAACATGCAAACTGCAAACAGAAAAAAAACAAGCTGGGAGGCGATCCTGTGACCTTCACGCCGAGAGGTGACAGCTTTAACCACTACACCATTGTGCTGCCCCTTCGAGCATCGTTTAAGATAAAAACAAATGTTCAAAACCTCCTGGAATAAATTTTCTCTCTGCTCACTAACCTGTTCAGTGGCAGTTGGGCAATAGTACACAAGGACCAGGGTGGTGAAGACATTGGTGACCAGGCCAATGATGGTGATGAGGTTGGGAGCAATCCAGGAAGGGACCTGCCCCACCAACCATTCCCAGTACTTCTGCATTAAAGGCTCCAGCAGAGAGCGCCCAGCACTGCTGTACCTGCGGGACCCACAACATCCGGGTGAGGCCATGTGAAGTCTAGCTTGAAGACTTACCTCATGTCACGTTCAAGTTCAAGGTTCTTTAAAGTCATTCGCATCACATGTGGTACATGAGGTGGAAATAAATTGTGTACTCAAGGTCCCAGTTGCACCCAAAAACAGCAAAAATATAAAGTATAAAAAGAAACGGTATATTAGAATCTAAGATATATGATAAACGAACCCTAAACAATACAATAAAAGATCCAAGATATATGCCAAACACTAATAATGTAAAATAATACGGTATATTAAACAGCAGCCCAAACATGAGTCTGTAGTGAGTAGATGGGTATGAATGAATACAGCAGCATGGATAATCTAGCCAACAAAAAGGAGATATATACATTTATGTATTAATTATAATGTATAACATAATAATTAAATACAAAGACATACAATAAATACAGCAGGAATCCAGTACCTGTGCTCCTCAAGTCTCTTGAGCTGGTGTCGAGAGAGAGGGGGAGCGGGAAGCTCGATTAGTCTGCGCAGCACTCCGGGGGCCAGCCAGCAGGTCGCCTCCATGCCCATGCCTTGACCAGGGTCCTTGTCCCGGCCAAGCACTCGGCGTGAACGCAGACCCACCCCTTGCTGCTGCCCCGCTGTGCTCATGGAGCCCTAATGCCTGAAGGTTTTTATCCCCGACCGCTCTGCCTCTGCCACTGCCCCGACAGCGAGACTGGACGATTCCTGGGGACGAGAAACCAATGGTGTTCTGTGAAAAACATCTCGTTTTCATTTGAAAACGCTAAAGAAAAAGCGTAATTTGACACAAAAAAAGGCAATAAATGTGTCAGTATTTTGCTCTTCAAATGCACTAGCAAAAAATACCGTCTCATTTAAAATGTAGCTCGTATTAGAAGTTTGTCATTTAAAGATATTTTAGGAGATCAGACGAGTCAACAAAGAGCAGCTCAGTCTCTGTAGGAAACAGGTAGTGTGTGAACGATTGTTCCGACATTTGGAGACTATAAAATGCATTAAATATTCAAAAAGAACCTTCAAATCCAAAAAGCTTACTTCTTACCCACAAAGCTCTCAACAACCTAGCTCCATCTTATAATTGAGACTTTATTGTTCCATATTTTCCTAACAGACCACTTTGCTGTCAGACTGCAGGCTTGCTTGCGTTTCCTAGAGTTTCTAAAAGCAGAATGGGAGGAAGATCTTTCAGTTCTCAGGCTCCTCTCTTGTGGAACCAACTTCCAGTTTCTGTCCGTGAGGCTGACACATTGTCCAGTTTGAAGACTTTCTTTTTGAGAAATCCTATAGTTAGGGTTGGCTTGTGATGCTGCTATAGGCTTAGACTACTAGAGGACAAACTGACCTTATTTCCTTAAATGAATTGTTAAAATTGAATAGTTTTCATCTGATATTATTTCTATCTTAACATGTGCTTCTTGACCTGCCATTGTGTATCTATTCCTACCAAACCCAGCCGGTCGAAGCAGACGGCCGCTTGTCCTGAGCCTGGTTCTGCTAAAGGTTTCTTCCTCATGAGGGAGTTTTTCCTTTCCACAGTCGCCTTCATGCTTGCTCAAGATGAGTCCAATTCAAAGCAGTCTGCTCCTCAGATAAATAGTGTTAACTTGTTATATATAAACAAAGAGTTACAGCTTAAGACTTAATAGACATAATTTCTTTATAATAATGCAATTGAGAGTGATGTGTAAAACAGAGTTGGTATATATTTGTGTAATAAAGATAAAAATCTGTATCCTTAGCAGTGCTTCTTTGTCAAACCTGTAAAAAAAAATGTAAATGAGTCCTTGAGTCTCATTGAGACTAATCTGTATAAATAAAAGGTAGAATGAATATTTGCCAAAACATTTGATGAAACTGCAAACTGAAGTTAATTACTTCAACTAAAGCAATCCCTCATTTGAGGACAAAGCAGAAGACTTGGCCTATGAAGCTAAAACGTCACATTTTCATAATCAGTGAAGTCAGCATGAAAACTCCAGACAGCTCCACAACGTGTCACCATGAAGCACTTCATGTACCACTCACAGGAATTCCTCAGAGAGCGGCGCAAACCCAAGGAAGTGAAGAGGAAGTGTATTTGTGTTCCTAAACTACATATTCAAACCCTCAGCAACACATGAACCGCTGACAACCCTTAACAACCAGTCGTGTTCTCCAGCAGCACTCTTTCTCTTTCTGTTAGCTCCGCTGAGACTAGCTGCACAGGCTGTGACGTCAGAGCAAGGAAAAGTAGCAACGCAAGATTTGGCTGTTTAAATTGTTGTAAATTAATCTATTCTCGTCAGCTTATCGTATCTACTTCCACTAAGAATACCACAGCACGTTAAATGTAATATATAAATAAATAATAGGAGGTTCCTGCGGCTAGCCTAGCTTGAGCAGCCGACCCCACAAACAGCTAACGTTAAAACAAACTGACCTGCCGATTTAAGGACGCGAGTCGCGCACAGTTCAACAAGAAGCTCGGGTGTTTCAGTCCGGCAGCTAATATCTCCCGTCCGTGGGCTTTCAGATTAACTGTGCGCGACCTGAAACACCAGAGCGGTGTTTGCAGATGCAAGGAAATGTCCACGACCCGGCGTCACTGGAGTTGACAGAGCTAGCTAATTATCGTTAGCTTTCATGGAAATCTCGCGAGAGTTTCCGTTAGGGAAAATTACCCTGAGTGAGATCTTCCAGGCAAACAGCTCGTGACGCAATCACTTTTCTGAGTTGGTATCTTCAAATAATGATAATAATAATAACTAGAAAGTTCCTGGAGAAACTTTGACGGGGACTGCCAGGCTGCTGCTGATTTAAAATTTAGATTTTACAGTACTGTGTTGGGGATTGCTCTCAGCTATCAATACGCCAAATTCCTCTTTGGAAGTAAAGAGGGGCGATTTATTTTTTGCGCAGGAGCCTAGATGTGCAAAATTTGGTCAGAAATGGTAAATATGAAAAACAATTCTGGGCAAAAAAAAAAAAAAAAAATCAGAAAATACTGTTTGCTATTATACAGTATTTAGCAAACTAATGATCCAAAGTTTCATAGAATGCAGTCTCTTCTGATATAAAAACCAACAGAAAATTCACAAAGGCTACATTTTATTTGGCATTAACACAAAAAAGAAAATCCAGAAAATTAAAAAAACTTCTTCTTAAATATAATGTTTAAAACTGAACTTGCACACACTTATCCTGATCAACAAAAAGTCCATGCTCAATAATCCAGGTTTACAATCCAAAAATTTTCAGTCAGGTCATCTGGTCATCTCAGAATCAGTTTTTTGTTGTGTGTTTCCTTGACTGATGAAGCCTTCTGGATGGAAGGTGAAACGTTTCAGCACCAAAAAAAAAAAAAAGAAACTGTCCAGATGACCTGACTGAAAATTGTTGGATTGCATACCTGGATTATTGAGCATGGACTTTGTTGATTTGAACCAGTTTGACATGACTGTCAACGAGGAAGACGGACGGCACCGGAGGAGGGGGCGTGCCAAAGAGACCGTCTTAGCACCAGCAGAGTTTTTTCCACTTTGGAGTAAACTGTTTGGGGTTTAGTTGTTGTGTGCTTCCTTGACTGATGAAGCCTTCTGGATGGAAGTTGAAGCATTTCAGCACAACAACAACAACAAAAAAAACTGTCCAGATGACCTGACTGAAAACTGTTGGACTTATCCTGATCCTTTAGTGCAGGGATGCCCAAAGTGGGGCCCGCGGGCCAAAGTTGGCCCACCAAGCTGTCATTATTATTATATTAAAATTTCCTTTGAAGGTAAGTAAGCTAAGTAAGTAAGTAAAAAAGTAGTGATCATGCACTTAATACACTTATAAATCACACATAAACCGTTTAAAAGTAAATTATAAATATGAACTGGCTTCAGTGGTGAATTTAGCTTCTTTTTGGGGGTGCTCAAACACCCCTAAATTTTAACTCAGCACCCCTGAAAAAGTAAGAAACCATCATTATGATTTTGTAAGGAAACAGTTCTCAAACCTTTGATTCACCTAAATATTACTTACTGCTGTTTTTCTTTTACATTTTATGCTTTTGTTGGATGTAACTGGGACCCTGGTGCACAATTTCGTTCCACCACATACACCACATGTGATGGAAATGACAAATAAAAAACCTTGAATCCCTTGAATATTGAATAAATGTTGAATAAACGTAGAATAAATGACAACAGTCTTAAACGGGCCAGTAAAATCTATGATTTATTTTTTATTTTTTTGCAAGCGTCCCGCCACCTGTCAATCAATCCAGTAGGCATGTCAGCAACTGGCCAGTCAGCGACCTCAGTTTGTCCTGGAGTGATCGACCCTTACCTGCAGAGCTGCAGCGGTGTTCAAATAAAAACACTTTGCAGTCAGAGAGATTTCAATAATAACAGAGTTTACCTCTTTTGTTTCATGTTACTCTACTGTAATAAACCTTTGTAAAATACACCAGAATGCAGGAAATGGCATCTATTTATTCAAAATTCTCTGCCGTATAAGTCGCATCTACTATGCTTCACCGCTGACACATTGCGTTTGTTGTGCGTCACCGCTGACCACCCGGAAACGTGGGTCGGTGTCGTGCCAAAGATCAATAAGCTGTAAGATGGCGGCCGCGGAAGCGTGCATGGGAGGACTTTAACAAGAATTTAACAAGATCAAGACTTAAAAAGAATTATTTGTTTGCTCGAAATTATAGCAAAGGTGTGTCTCAGTTGAACTTTTCCTTAATAAATGCACTTTAATGGTCAAATCAGCTGCATTTCAAAAGCCAATTCACGGCTGTGCGTGCAGAGGGAGGACTCGCTGTGCATTTCTTCAAAATTTACCAAGATAATCACTTACAAACAATTATTTGTTTGCTTGACATTATAGCAAAGGTGTGTTTCAGATGAACTTTTCCTTAATAAATGCTCTTTAATGGCCAAACTGGAGACCGAGATGGTGTAGGGGCAGGGCAAACGACTCAAAACCTGAAGGTCCTGGGTTCGATCCTCGGTCATTGCACATCTCATGGTGTTTTTGAGCAGGACACCCTATCCTCAGTTGCACCCCGGGTGCCCGCCATAGCTGCCCACTGCTCCACCTAGTGGTGGATGGGTTAAAAGCAGAGAGACAATTTTGCCTTTGTATGGGAACATATGATGATGACAATAAATAACACATTATTATTAAATCAGGAGTTCCAGAGCGAGAAAATGCTGGCTTTGTATGGCAAGCCAAGTGTCTCATAAATAGCCACTTTTACCTATTAATGAGACACTTGGCTTGCCATATTAGTCAAGGGCCCTCTAGTGGCTGAAAATGGTAGTGTTCAATATTTTCTGTGTCAGAATGAATGAAATCGTCAGATCTCAGCCAAAAATTGGGTTATAAATAAGGGGGAAATAAATGTAAATAAGTCGCTTCGCCCTAAAAGTCGCAGGGCATGTTACTTTATGTAAAAGGTGTGACTTAAATGGCAAAAAGTGAGGTAATTGCTTGGCTCTAACACACAGACTTTAGCATGATTATTTACAACACGTGTGTCTATTTAACAAATAAATGAGCAAACTTCACTTTTAGAGACTACTGTAAGATGAGACAGATAAAGAGCAATAAAGTATGCACAGTTGAAGATAGTGAATTGCTCCAAAACAGGAATCAGATCATAGAGAATTATGTTTGTGCCCAGTGGAACCAGAAGAAATATGTACCTAAACAATTATTTTCGAACCTAGTTCAAATAATTTTTAGTCCTCGTCAGTTTTATTTTATATTTTTTCCTCATTCGCTCTCGGAGAGCCCTCATATCCCGCTGAGAATCTCAGGAGGATGCCGAAGATGTATACAACTGGATTTATGATAATAGGTTTCCTGATTTTTGGAATCGGCTGGTTCCTGGTCTATTAACATACAAGAAGACAGCTGCAGCTAATTTGTCCCTCGTCAGGCTGCCTGTGAAGGTTTGGTTCGTGCTTTGAGGACTCAAAATCAGCTGATTTACAAGCTAAACCGTGATATGGAAGTGATTTTTAAGAATCGCACGCCACCTGCAACTTTGGGACTCGCCAGCATGTTGGAAACAACCTTGGAAAAGCTCTTAAGCACGGACGAGGAGAACGCACTCTAATCTAGCCATTTTGGTTCTTGACAGTATCAGTAGGACTCAAGGCTGACAATAAAAAACAGTCTGCCTCAAGAAAATCAACAATTGTGGTTTATCTGAATCTGACTCTCCAGTTGGATTCGAAAACAGGCCGACTTATCATATTTCTCCTGGGAAACGTGTAAATTAAGGAAAAGCTTCGTCTATCGCACCCAACCCGCTAAACTAACTAAATGCAGAATGTATGTCAAACAAAAGTATGTTCCTCAAACCTTCTTGCTGCAAAACTATAACTCCATCGGAACAAATACATTAATTACAGATGAACAAAGTGTTGTTGGCTACTAATATCTGTGTTCTGAAGCATCTGCAAAATTATCAAATACAAAATAAGCATTTAAAAACATTAGGGAAAATGTTTGGGAATGTTTGGTCAAAGTTTATGGATGTTTTTAACTGCTATGGCTGAGTGTCAACTCTGCCCATGAACCATATGTTTGGGTTGAGCTGGAAGAGGAGCTGGGTGAGGCTGCAGCATGCGGCTGTTGCTCCAAGGACACCTCCCAGTCTGTGAGCTCGACTGAACTGATAAGTGAATAAAAACAATGTTCACACACGGCTCGTGGCAGATTCTTGTGACTTGTACTTCCTGTTTATCTACTTTGTATCTAACCTGTCCAGGAAATCTGTCCTCGCAAGTAAAAACCAGTTAAAATCTTCTCCTGTCGCCAAGTGCAGCTCCTTAAATGAGATGAAGCAGGAATATTTTTCTCCAACAGAAAATAACTTTTCATGAATAACATTTGTATGTATTTATTGCTGATTGAGAGTCTTGGTACTACAGATCATGTTGGTGCTGTCCTATAGGCTTTTATTTTACAAAAAAAAAAGAACACAAAGTATTTATTTTTTATGTACAGCTTTTGTTTGTGCATCTGTGTGGTGTTAAGGTTCTTCCTCCAACAGATGAGCCAAGTGAGGGTAAAAGAAGTCCCTCAGGACGTTGTGGACCTGAGCAGGCTGGGAACTCCCTGCAGCACGGACCAGCACCGGATTCAGAGCCGACTCCAGGATCTTTGTGGGGCTGAAAGCAGCCGAGCGGGCCTGCGCGGTATGGAGTCCTTCAATGGCGCTGGAGAGCCAAATGAGCCTCTTCAGACTCTGGATGTTTCGACCACGGTCGTGCATCAGCTGGTGTTCGGTCACGGCCCGGCGGCTGCAGGAGACCAAACAGAAGTCAGAGCACTGCCTCGCAACAGATCTCCAGAAAATAAACAGATTATTCTAAAACAAGCTAAGATTTACTTATCTTTAAAAAATAAAATTAAAACAGTACACAAATAACAATAACCACAATGAATCCATTAACAGTTGCATAAGAGTTAAATTTTAAAAAACTGACAGCAGTCAATGAAAAGATGTTCAGCAGTCTGAGGTTGTCTGATTTTGTGCAGAAAATACATTTTTAATAATCTGAGCTGATGTCCGGACATCCACAAGTCCCGTGAGTAAAGACAGATTCTTCTAAGTTGTGCAGAATAAAAATGTTGCCCATTAAATAAATAAATAAAAATAGTGATTGCATGCATCAGTAAATCTAATTATTGTTGCTGTCAGAAAAAAATGGGTCTAATAAAAAAAAATATATATATATTTTTTAATGTTTTAGTATCAATTAACTCTACTGCCACTGTTGACTGTCTGAAGTTTTATCAATCAATCAATCAATCAATCAACTTTATTTATATAGCACATTTTAAAAACCACAAGGGTAGCCAAAGTGCTGCACAATAAAACAATAAAAACAAACAAAACAATAAAAACATACAAAGCATACACAAAGAAACATAAAAACCATTCACATACCAGTTTCACAGCAGGTGTATTAAAAAGCCATAAAAGATAAGATCACGTGTTAAAAGCCAAAGAATAAAAGTGTGTCTTTAAAAGAGATTTAAAAACAGGAAGAGAGGAGGCCTGTCTGACACTCAAGGGTAAAGTGTTCCACAACCTGGGAGCAACAACAGCAAACGCTCTGTCACCTCTGAGCTTCAGCCTAGTTTTAGGGACTGTCAGCAGCAGCTGATCAGCTGATCGTAGGGATCGGGGTGGACAGTAAGGCTGAAGCAGCTCAGACAGATATGGTGGGGCAAGGTTGTTCAGACATTTAAAAACAAACAGCAAAAGCTTAAAATTAATTCTGTAGTGCACAGGGAGCCAATGAAGGGACGCCAGGATGGGAGTAATATGCTCGCGCCTACGAGCCTGAGTTAACAGGCGAGCAGCAGAGTTCTGCACAAGCTGCAAACGAGCAAGAGACGTCTGGCTAATGCCTGCATACAGCGCATTACAGTAGTCAAGACGAGCTGTGATAAAAGCATGAATTAATTTCTCCAAGTCAGGTCTTGCTAGGATTGGTTTCACTTTTGCTATTTGGTGGAGCTGATAAAAACTTTTCTGAACAACACTGCTGATCTGTTTTTCAAATTTAAAATCAGACTCAAACTTCACCCCCAGATTGGTGACACAGTCCTTGAGATAAAATGACAGTAAGTCAAGATCTATGCTGGGAGAGGAACGGCAACTTGGTCCAAACATCATAACTTCAGTCTTGTTCTCATTTAGACTAAGGAAGTTAAGAGAGAACCATGCCTTAACATCATTAAGGCAGTGTGTAAGTTGTTGAACTGTGTTGTTTTGTGCCATGGGAAAATAGATCTGGCAATCATCAGCATAAAAGTGAAATAAAATGCCATGCTTCCTAAAAATCGAGCCAAGGGGGAGTAAGTAAAGGGCAAATAAAAGAGGGCCAAGGATTGAGCCCTGGGGAACACCATGTGGAAGAGGAGCAGTGGAAGACATAAAATTGTCGATTTTTAAAGATGAATATTCAAGAAAAATTGTAAAAACAAGAGCTTGACCACACAGAGTTTTATTGATATGGTATTTAAAAAATATATAAATATTTTTTGAAAAATTCAGTTCTTAGAAAACACAGTTTCTTCCAAACATTGACAACATATCACTGCATCAGTGCTACCTTCAGATTAATAAGATATTTATCATCTGAGCACTGATGCATTCCCATACATCCTCTTCATTCTTTGTTGCAACCTTTACGTAAACGTCTTCGATTATTTCTTTATAACTAAAAACTAAACATTCTGAAAAGTTTCTGTGCAAGTTGTGTTTTAGAAGTGATTTCAGAAAACACTTCAGAGAAGTTCAATTCTGCATCAAAGACAGAACAAACTTTCTTGAGCTAATTTATAAGTAAGGAGGCGGCGGGCGGTGTGCAACTCAAAGTATTTTGTTGTGCACACAATTTCACATTTACATCACATGTTGATGAGCGTTTAAATGATTTAAAAAGCAATGACTTTGTTTTATGGTTGCATCTGAATGCTCAGTTCCTCTGCAAACAGAAAACAGAATCAAATGTGGTCTCACTTTTCATTCTGTTGACTCCGGACGGTTGTCAAGACGAAAAGGACCATGACAGCAAACTGCTGCGCAGACCGGTGGGATATCTGCATCTTCTGAATAAAGAACAAGACAAAACAAAATAAAAAATAATGGACAAAAATAAAATAAAGCTTCTAAGATATTTGCCATTCATTCATTGCTTTGTTATTCAATTAATCACAAATCAGGAGCCACACGTGTCTACTGCCAATATTTATTTAAAATAAAACGTATTCGCTCTTGATTTTTCTTCATTTGTTGCACAAACCTTTGCCGTACATCGCCCTTTTTTTAACATACAAGCCTGTTGTAAATGCAGTGAAACTTTTTGCACAAAAATGTAACTAAAGTTAAGATTCAAAACCCAGCTTTCTATTTTTGAATCGTCTAAATGAAAAACGCAGACCAGATGTGAACCGTTTCCAAATCTGAAGAAAGGAAATGATAAATCAGACCATTGCTCTAATAGTTTAGTGAAATATCTGAAAACACATAAAGATCTCTGCTGTGTTACAGATGTCTGTATGTGTAAGGATGGCACCTTTTGCTGTTTCTGTTTGTGTCTGTGTTTCCCTAGTGTTTCCTCGTCAGTTTAATTGTTGCCACCTTTGTCTCGTCACACCTGCTGTTTGTAATCACGTCTTGTCTTGTCCTTGTATATAAATCTCCTGTCCTGTGTTATTCCTTTGTCGGGTCGTATTCGTTTGGGTCTTCATGTTTCCTGCGTCTTGTGAGTTTCTCCCTGAGCTTCCTGAGTCCATGTAAGTTTTTGCTGCCACGTCAGCTTATTGTTTTGTTACCTTTTTATTTTATCATTAAACATATCTATTTTTGTAATCTGCCGAGTTGAGTCCTGTCTGCACAACTGGGTTCGTTCCTGTCCAGCTGATCCTGACAGTATGCATTTATTTTAAACAGTTTACAGGGACAATAATTAATCTCTGTTTCTGTCATTAATCTTCTTCTGTTTATTTTGATAATGCTGATGCATACTAATGCAGACTTTATTCTGTGGTAATGAAGCAACATCCACCCACCCATCTTTACCCGTTTCTTCCTTTCTGGGTTTCAGAGGTCCTAAATAAATTTAACTTCATGATCGTTTTAGAATACTAGTTCAAAAGAGGCAACTCCACTGCTGGTATTTTACTCCTAAATTAATTGAGTACAAAAATCGACTTTTATTCACTGGATTCGTTTTACTAGAGCAGATTTATTGCAACATATTCACTGTAAAATTAACAGCAAAGGGCTCGCTGGCAGTATTTTATCATTACTTACAAGACAATTTGTTTATACCGAAAGTAAGTTGATTGATCAGACTCCTGGACACAATGTTAAGTAAAAAAACAAATTAAATTAATCTGGTTTTCCAAAGTTATTTTCAGTGACTGTTGTCCAAAATTACCAATTTTACTAGGAAAAGGCTTCATGAGGGTGACAGAACTGATTGATGGGTGAATAAATTGTCATATGCATAAAATCAAACAGTCACACAAGTTTCAGAGCAGCAATTAAACTCAGAAGCTGAGAAAATATAAACCCAGGTGGAGGTACTTACGGTGTCCCAGTTGGTCCAAGCTGCTCCTCCGATGATTCAACTTTAAACTGAAACCTGGTTCGAACCTTCAGACCTTTTATAAAGCCCTCTGACCCCCCCACCACTATTTAGACCGCCCACATACTAAAGAAAGAAAATTAAAAATAGATCGCCTGGTTTTTGAATGAAAGAAACATCAGCGACTTCATCTCTGACTTTTGTCCGTGGTGAGGAATCGTCCCACATTTTTCGAGGGTTATTTGTGTTACTAACCTGATCCCGAACAGACCAGAGTCCGTCACTCACATGCATTCTTCATGCAATCAGGTGAAAAGAAAGATCCAATTCAGTCGAGGGATTATCATTCTTTTATTGTCTGGTTTAATCCTCCACATTCCTTTAAGAGAAATCCTGGCACCTGAGCCAACAGAAGAATTAGGAGAAACGACGCTGATTGGTTTTATTGACACGGAGGACGAAGACACGTTGGATGAGTCACTGCAGATGAGCTGAACGTCAACGTGGTGCTTCGGCTTTAAACTTTTCTCCATAGTTAAGATGTTTGTCACCAGGAGCTCCTTCACCTGAACACTAATGAATCTAATTGAGCTGAAGCCTCTGGTTGCCATGGCAGTCGCCATTAGCAACGGTCGCCTTGACGACATCCTCCAACAGAAGTTTCTCTCTGGGAGGAATGGACGGCCGACAGAAGCTCACAGGCACATGGCTGCGGCAACAAATGATTCAGGTCATTAAAGATAAAAAGGATGAACTGGATATAAAAAAGTGAAGATGGGCATCAAAAAAGGAAAATGTCAAAGCTGGAAAGACACAAAACAGAAGAAAAACAACATTTAGAGACCTAGAAAGTTCCTGGAGACACTTCGACAGGGACGGCCAAGCTGCGGCCATTTTTAAATTTTGATTTGACTGTACTACTGTAAGAGTTGAGGTTCGCTCTCGGCTACCATCATACCAAATATTATCTCGTTAAGGCAACAGATCAAGAGTTATTGTCTTTTTTTTTTCTTTTAAGCTATGGTGGCCATCTTGGATTTTTTAAATTTGGATTCATTATGTGATGGGGAACATTCTCAGCTATAACCTCACCAAATTTCAGCTCTGTGTAAAAATAGCTGAGTTAAAGCCATTTAAATTTAGCTTTGGTGGTCATCTTGAATTTTTTATTTAAATTTAGTATTTACTGGGCATTACTCTCAGCTACCATTACACCAAAATCCACCTTAATATCTCTAAAATGGCTGTTAATCTATAATGTATAGATTGGTGATATTGTTAATATATTTTTTTCAACTCTCAATGTTAGTTTTAAACTGTATTTCTTAATATTATTTTATTTGTTTCCACCCTTTTTGAGGCACCTGGGGATTGCCCCATCCAAATTTCATTGTAATTTGCAGTGACACTAAAAGTTATTCCACGATCTCCATCATAAAACTAAACAGAAGTTTCCATGTCTGCTACAAAATGAATTAAACACATAACTTGTCATCTCAAACTAAAGTGCCATCCTTTAGTATTACATGCTTGATGCAAATGTCATTTCAGGTTTTAACCAGGCGTATCTAAAACCACTTGTACTGTCTGGCTTGTGTAAGTTTCTCTCTTCATAAAAAAACTAATATGAAATGAAGAAGTTGACGAAGCTGAAAACTGGTAATAAAACCGAAATTACTTTCTTTGTGACTGCTGACACAACTTGGTCCTCGGTGGTCTCATCTTGTACTCTAGTTGGACACATTGACATTTGGCACCCATAAATTGGTAAATCCCAAATTGCATGCTGGCGTGTTTTAGCTTCTAAGTTCACTTTTATTGTTGCATCTGTACACACCTGTGTGCAGATGGTGGCAGCAATGTCCCCTCATCAACAGCATGGAAGTTCAATAACTTAATTAAATTGTTTTAATACTAATGTTTCTCTACTAAGTTTTTTTTAAAAGCTACTACATTCAAATTTTCAACTGAGGTCTGAGGGTGAACCTTACAGCAGAAGAGGGCTGACTAAATAAGGATTTGTGTGGGAGGATAATATTCTTGAGGCATTCACATGGCCAGTTTGCCTGCAGCATTTTTATTTCTTTCATCTTGGATTAAATTTTGTAATTCCTCATGTTCTTTTGTTCTGAAAGCATCTGCAACCCCAGAAAAAGAAACATGTGAACATCATAGCTGATCACAAATAATTATCCTTTTTTTTTAAAGGTTTTATTAATGTTCATGTTTTTGTCAAAATGCATTATATTTTGTTATATTACTGCGGTGTAATTTTTTATAATATATTAAATTGTGACAAGTTATTTATTGGCAATAGCATTTATACAAAATAATTTTCCTTAAAAATAATATCTACATTGCAACAATAGAAGAAAAGTTGAAGAAAATAATCTTAAATATTTTTATTTTGGTGATTATTTTATATTTTATGTTTTATTCTTAACTTATTTTCACGTGATAACAGGGAATGTTGAAAGGCTTTGCAAAATAGTACACTGTATTGTTAAAACCAGAAGTGTTTATTTTAATTTTTTTTAGCAACTTTATGAATTTATTTCTTGGATATGTCGCTAATGTTATCCCTTCATATAGACTTTTCCCTCTTTCAACCTTACGCCTATTTGAAGTCAGTAAAACAACTCCAAAATCGAGTTTTTAGAAAAATATCTGTACAGTAAATGATTTTTACTTTTTGGACGACAAATCCCATGATACACTTCGCCGTCTGTCGTCATCTACCGTTGACTGCCTTTCAGTGACGTAACGCACGAGCCGCCGGGAGAAGTTTGAAAATAAACGTGAAACTTTTTTCTCTTTCTACTTTTAGAGTCAAATTCGATCAACTTATTACTTTTCTACCACGCTTTGGGGGAATTTAACAAAAATAAGAATCGAAGTCGACAGAAAGAAGCAGAGGAAGCGCGTTTTCAGGTGAGTAAGGTTAAAAAAAACACTAAACTCTGCTAGCTGAAACTGAAACATGAGGCTGTTTCTGCCAGATTCTCCTCACACTCGCTGAGCTCCGCTTATCTTACCGTAACACTAACACTAAGAGATATGATGGAGAATCCCGAGTGCACACTTTTTAGTGAACCGGCAGCTGAGCTCAGCGACGGAACCGAACCGTTCGGATCGGCGGTTGATGAAGCAGCTGTCCCAACTGACTGCAGGCCCACCTGTTGGTGCAGAGTCACAGCCTCTCGGGGCTGATCTCAGCTGTCAACATCTCTGAAACAACCTGCAGAGATGAGCCACGCTCGGACAACTCATGGTGAGGTTAGAGAGGAAGCTTCCTCCGATTCAAACACTTATTTTACTTTTCCCCCCAACTCAAAGCAGCAGTGATGCAACGTCAACGAATGCAATATAAATAAATGTGCCATATTTAAAAGTGACTTTCTTTATAAGGGGTCTGCGACCTTTGCATTTAAGAGACCGTTTTATCATCTTCTAAACAAAGTTTGCATGAATGCACTTGACTCGTAAAAATAAACTTGATGGATTTCAATTATTATACTATACATTAAAAGACTGCAGTTTATGTTGCGTTGTATTTGCATTGCTTTTTAAGTGTTAAGACAAAAGAGAAAGCACTTGAGTCCTTATTTAAATAAATTTCAGTTCAGTTTATTTATAAAGCGCCAAGTCACAACAGAAGTCATCTCAGGACACTGATCAGAAAGTGTTTTGCTCATTTAGAGTGAGATAATTAAAACACCAGACTACAGTCTAATGTCATAAAAAGGATGAACACAAATGTTCAATCTGTTGTTGGTTATTTATTTTAATTTTAAATAGAAGATCACAATTTTTATTAAACTACCTGGGCGCCTGTTATTAGAAGCATACCTTTATTTTTATTTTGCACATCGTTATAAGCAAGTAGCTTTCTGTATGTCTGTAATAGCAATTAAATAGGTTATAAACGTTACTTCATTTTCATTAATCCAGGTATAAAATCCAACAATGTTCAGTCAGGTCATCTGGACGGGTTCTTTTTTTGCTGAGACGTTTCATCTGTCATCCAACGGACTTCTTCAATCTTAGGAGGCACCGAACAAAACTGATTCTCCAGCAACAGCATAGTGGAAAAAAAAAACAGTTTGCTGGTGCTAAGATGCCTCTGAAACATTACTTAGGTTTATGCACTTGTTATGCAAACCATGACTTTTATCAGACTTTTATCATTAAATTATTTACAACAGGATAAACACAGCTTTTTTTTTTTATCCAGAAGTACAGACAGTAACATATTTATTACACATATAAAATTATTAGCTACAGTAAGTGAAAGTTCGTTTTACCTACGTTGTTAGTTTTCTGACAAAATATTAGCAACATGCATTATTATAAAACATGTAGCTATACTCTAATACAAAATGTCTGTTGTGCAGATGAAACAATGCTTTCAAGAAAGTTGATTGAAATTTCAGGATTTTAACTGAAACGTAAATTATCAAATTATTTGCTTATAACTTTTTACTGTATAACTCGAGCACTGCATTGCTTTATACTTGTTCTGCACTCTATTTTAAGTGAACATGTTGCACATTTGATTAAATTTTATTTAACCAGGCAAATCCCTTTTATATCACAGATCTCTTTTGTAAGGGAGGCCTGGGCCTGAACGCAGCCCAACATGCATGTTTATTTGCATTTTACTTCACTGGATTGATCAGATCTGTTTACTTGTTACTATTGAGATTGAGTGTTTACACCTTAATACACACATTGTTCCAGTTACCCACAGTTGTTTACCTTGTAAAACCTCTAGATTTCTTGGTTGATCCAAATAGAATAAAATTACCATTTTACCAAAGTAGAGAAGAGTGAAAAAACCAATGCAGGAGAACTGTGTTGTTGTTTTTAGCCCCACTAGTTTATCTTCAGACTCATGAGACGTACCCCACCCTGAAGTCTGAAACCATTAGACTGAGCTGTGCAAAATACAAGTTCAAACATGAATTAAAATTGTCACCGTTCAACCAGCTGCAACAGTAGTGTGCATAAATATTACAAACCTAATGAGAAACGTGGTTGTGTTTTTTTCAGCAGAGTGAGATATTTTACTAATTTTAGGCGCGTTTTAAGATTCCAGACAACATTCCAATGTTCCAGAAACGTTGCCTACAATACTTTAAAATTCTTACAGTTGCTTTGTTTTTGTCATGCTCAGCCTTAAGAAGTTTT
>NC_056504.1:46709923-46751389 GCF_014905685.2 Nematolebias whitei
GCCTGAAGCTTGTTGGTGTTTCAGCCTGAAGCTTGTTGGTGTTTCAGTCTGAAGCTTGTTGGTGTTTCAGCCTGAAGTGGTTGGTGTTTCAGCCTGAAGCTTGTTGGTGTTTCAGCCTGAAGCTTGATGGTGTTTCAGCCTGAAGCTTGTCGGTGTTTCAGCCTGAAGCTTGTTGGTGTTTCAGCCTGAAACTTGTTGGTGTTTTAGCCTGAAGCTCGTTGGTGTTTCAGCCTGAAGTTGTTGGTGTTTCAGCCTGAAGTTGTTTGTGTTTCAGCCTGAAGTTGTTGGTGTTTCAGCCTGAAGTTGTTGGTGTTTCAGTCTGAAGCTTGTTGGTGTTTCATCTTCCTCTGTTCCTGTAGGAATGATTAATTTCTCTGATGCTCTGTCTTTCATCACCTGACTCTGTTCTTGGTTCATGGAGTGTGAAACTAAGAGACAGTTGAGCTGCGCGTGCTTGTACCGGCAGTTTAGAGCGGGGGTGACGCAGCTGAGCTGTGCCCGCACCGGCAGCAGAGCGGGGTGGGGGGAGAGAAAAAGCTGAGCTATGCTTGTACTGACGAGCGGGGTGGGAGTAAGGGAGAGATAACTGAGCTGTGGACTGTCTGTACCTACAGTTTAGAGCTGGGTGGAGAAACACAGCTGAGCCACGCGTTGTTTGTTTTTAGCGTTTTAGCTAGCTAGTATCACGCGCAGCTAATTAGCCTTAGGCCAGTACCGACAGGTGGATGGGGGGTTGAGCAATTCGGTTCAGTAGTTCGGCGCGCTGGGTTCTTTTAACGGAGCGGGGCGCCCCGCTTGCATAAGGGGAAACACTGATGTATTTACATCATGAAATTAGCATATTGTGATATCATTTATTTTCTCGGTTAAGCTTTTTTAACGGTATTATCGTGAACGATATGATATGGCCCAGCCCTACTAAGAAATATGCTAAACGAACGCCGAACAGTACGCTAAAAGATCTAAGATATATGCTACGCTAGTCACTAATATTGCAAAACAATACACTGAACACAAAAGTCCATGCTCAATAATCCAGGACGGTCCAGATGACTTGAGTGAACATTGCTGGAACACACTGAACAAATCACCGTTTAAGCACTTGACCCCAAACAGTCTTCCTGCTGCATGAACGTTGCAATATTATAATTATAATAACGGTTGTTTCAGCTGAAAATGATATTCCTCATGTGAAATAAGTTGTTTTGTTAATAACTATGATCCTTAATGTCTGTTTTGTTTGTGCGTCCTGTCCTCAGTTTCTCTCTGCGTTGCTCCCTCATAAAAAGTTTGCAGCAGAGTTTATTTCTCATGGGGGAGTGCAGAAACTTCTGGAGATCCCGAGGCCTTCAATGGCGGCGACGGGCGTGTCTCTCTGCCTCTACTACCTGGCCTACAACCTGGACACGATGGAGAGGGTACAGTATATATGCGCCCATATCTACACGTCTTGTTGAAGTAACGTACTAGAGCCTGAACGATATGGAAATTTTGGCTATCACCGATATCTTTATTGGGAGGGGAAGGCTAAAATTATAAGTATTTATATTGATGTATAATGAAACAATTATCACAGATACCGATACGTCCCCAAATGCCTATATCGGCCCTACCGATATATCGGTCGGGCTCTAGAACGTACGTCTGAAGATCCATGACTGGCAGCTTATGTGGACGTTTGGAGCAATTCTAAGCTGAACTGATTTGATCAGTTTGATAAACTGTTAGATTTTGTGTTGGGATGTTGGAGTGTCGAGGACCAGGGGGTTTGTGGTGAACTTCACCATCTTTTTGCTCTTTGTGCTGTGTTTGCTTACAGGTGTGCCTTCTCCCAGAAAGCGTGCTGTCAGATCTGGTGTCCTACGCCCTGTGGTTGCTGGAGTCGTCCCACACGTCGGGCGTCTGCCACGCCACCATTTTTTTCTCCATTTCATTTTCCTTCAGGGCCGTGTTGGAGCTCTTTGATCAGCAGGACGGCCTGCGCAGACTAGTCAATCTGGTTAGTACAAAACCGTACATTTTCTGTTTCGTTGCAGTTTTTATCATTCAAAAAGGACGGGATAGTGAGCAAAATATTGAATAATGAGAGAAACTGCATTTTCTGTGATAACACTGAATGACTCCTGAAATTACCGAGTTGGAAAATCTTAAAGAAGCCAAATACTAGCTAAAAGGAGTAAAACACTAGCTTTTTTTTTTTTTTTTTTTTTGGCTGCTCCCTTCTTCAGAGGTCACCACAGCGAACTAAGTCACACGAAGACTTGGCAATTATTTTTACGCCGGCTGCCCTTCCTGACTCAACCACAGACCACCGAGCTGCCACAGTCCTCTGTGTGGAGCAGAGAGCTGCCGTCTAGGGCGCTCGGGGGAGCAGTTGATTGAGGGTAAGGGCCTTGCTCAAGGGCCCAGAGTGGGGCAAATGAGGGTGGAGACAGGTGTGGGTGCTTCACCAATCCCACCCATGTTTTTTTTACGTCAGTACCGGGAGTTGAACCGCCAATCTTCCGATCACAGGCTCACCTTCTCTAACCTCTGCGCCACCACACCCCACTAGCACTAACACTAGCTTACAGCTAAAAAAAAAAAAAAAGCAAAAGTGTAGCTAGAAGCCAAACAGAGCAAAATGTTGAAAGTAGCAAAACATTAGCTCCAAGTAACAATTCGCAATAGACCAGCTAGAAGTTAAATGTGGCTTTGAGACATAAAAGGTTCAAAAGCAATACTTTGTGTGGGTTTAATGCAAATTATGGGCATAATGTTTGACTTTTGTGCACAACCTGTTTATTCTGGAATGTAAACATGTTTTGTAAATATTTATTATAATTATAAGGGTCTATCAGCAGTGATTTTTGTTGGTCCTCGTTTTGGACATTTAGTAAATCCATATTTGCTTACTTCTTTTTTGTAATTTGTTTCTTTGATTCTATATTTTGAGACATATATCATAAAAATTCTTATTAAATTTGCCTTTTTTAAATGTTTTACCTTGTTTTTACGTGTTATGCATTGTTGATTTGATTTATTTATTTATTTTTTACTCATGTAAAGCGTCTGAGTATTTAGAAAAGCGCTATACAAATAAAATGTATTATTATTATTATTATTATTTTTACTTAATGTAAAATTAGTTTTCATGTTCAAAAAACTCTGACTATTAAAAATTTATACTTTAAATATTTTTCTCTGTAAGGACTTTTAGAGAAAAATAAATGGTAATGAATATAAAAGGAAAACTTTGTTTTAGTAAGTGTATTGTCAAAGTGCGTTCTCCAACATGTCAAATTAAAACCTTTGTGTTTTTTATTGACACCTTCTTTCTCCATGTAGATCACTACTTTGGCGATCCTAAACACAGAAAACGAGGCGCCCGTAATGAGCGATGACCAGGTCTTCTCCAGCCGACAGACCATCAGACACACCTGCATGGCGATACGCAGGTAGAACCATAGACGAATTAAAAAACTGTTTATAAATGAATACCAAGTCAGGAACATTTTATGTTTTTGACATGTCCAATGCAACCAAACCTTTCGGAACAAATGCACGTTTTATTTTCAGTTTTAACGTTTGCACCAGGAGTGATCAAGCATGTGAACACTGTAGGCGTCCTCTGTTCCTACACCTGCTTGTTTTACCTGAAGCTTTGTGATAAAGTTAAATATAAAAACTGCACTAAGCATCAACTGTTTTATGGATTTACTTGCGAAGGTACTTTGAGGCTCATCTTGGACTGAAGACTGAGCAGGTGAAACAGTCTCTGCACAACTCAGACAGTGGCTCCGTTGTTCCTCACCAGCCACCGTACAAGGTATGAAGTTTTGTCATATATGCACTTTTATATCTTAAAAACACAGTTTTTAATTAAACCATGCACGTGGCTCCTTGTTTCCAGAGTTGTTTATACACCAAAGAGCAAGTAATTGAGATGACGGAGTTTCTTATCGAGTATGGACCTCCTCATCTCCACTGGGAACCAGTTGAAGTTTTCTACAAGTTGTCCTGCGTTCCTTTAATGCTGCAGCTCATATCCACAGCTGCCGACTGGAAGACGTACATCGGCAGGTAATCTTATTGGCAGCATTATGAGAACTGACAGAACTGGAAAAACTAAACATTTTTGTTCGCTGTTCTTTTTATGTTTTTTTAATAATTATTCCATCTTTGTCTCCCTTTTTTTTAAATTTCTCTGTTTTTTTATGAAGGAGCGACATAGCGCGCTTTGCTCTGGACATCCTGGCCATCTTGACAGCAGTTCCTAAAGTCCAGATGGTGCTGGCGGACACTATAGAGGTTCTGGATGAAAACAGGTCATCTGTTTCCACAGTAGGTCAGGAACTTTCTGCTTTCTACTTCAATTTTCAGACAAATGTGCAGTTTAAAGAGTTTAGGAGCTACGTATTTCACCGTTTGTCTTTCTGCTGCAGGTATGAGCATCATTTTGGGTGTTGCCGAGGGCGACGTGTTTGTTAATGATGCCGAGATTCAAAAGTCAGCACTACAAGTAAGCAAATAGTTTAAACCTTGCTGCCGTGGTAAAAGTTTTGCAGTCTGCTGTGGCACCATCAGCGTGTGAGCCTTTAGATTTCAGCTTTACAAAATGGCCGCTGTAGCTGTTTATTCTCAGTCCTTGTGAATTATCTACACTGGTTCTGAATGGTAGAACTTCTCTTTCATTTATTTTATTTAGTCTTAGAATTATCCGTTCAGGAAACCTTCAGGATAAATTAATTTAGATAATAAACAAATTGGATAAAACAGCAAACGTCAGTTTTTGCAACAGTTCGATTCAGATTCTTAGTTTTTTTAACAACCTCTCTCGTTTCGCCCCCCTTTTTGCTCCAGGTGATACTAAATTGTGTGTGCGCCCCAGAAAAAAGCCTGAACACTGTTGGTGCTTTTGCCGTTACCCCTGTCAGGCAGTCTCTCCGCCACCAGGAGCCCCCCACCACTCACAACAGGGTGCTGGCCCACATGTGGCAGGTGGTGCAGAACAATAACGGTATAAAGGTAAGCAGTTTAAAAAAACATGTTTTCTACGAGGCGAGAACAAACTTGTCCTATTCTTCTGGACGTCATGTGTTTCTGCACCTCTTGTGTCCTTCAGGTGCTTCTGTCTCTGCTTTCGGTGAAGATGCCCATCACAGATGCAGACCTGATCCGTGCTTTGACTTGCAAGGCCCTGGTCGGACTCTCTCGCAGTTCCGCCATCAGGCAGATCATCAGCAAGTTGCCGCTTTTCGCCAGCGGTCAAATTCAACAGGTGAGCACAAGATGGTCAATCTGAACCGCCCCACTCACCCTGCACACACACTTTTTGTCCCGCTCCCCTCAGGCAGGAGGTTGAGGAGCATTAAGTGTAGAACCACTAGACTGAGGAACAGCTTCTACCCTGAAGCTGCTAGACTCATGAATCTCTAACCAGGAAAATCGCTGTAATGCCACTTTAATTTGAGATTTGTCACTTTATCTGTGCTGCTGATTTCTTACCATCAGGTGCTGTATTCATACCCATCTGCTCACACCAGACTCATGTTCAGGCTGCTGTTTAATACACCTTATTATTTTACTTTATTATTATTTAGCATGTAGCTTAGATCCTTGTGTAGAATTTCTTTTTTAATAGTTTATATTTTTGCTATTTTTGTGTGTAATTGTTATTTCGTTCCACCTCATGTACCACATGTGATGCGAATGATAATAAAACCTACTTGAACTTGACCTTGAATTTGAATACTTCTACTTACACTTCTACTAAGGTCATGTACACAATACACCGTGTACGTCTACTAAGGTCATGTACTCGGTATACTGAAGGGGAGTTGGGTAACCTCTAGGTGTGTGTTTTGGTCCATGTACAAGTTTCACCATAATTATGTCGACACATAAATGATTATGCTTTTGTCCCCCCCCCCAGCTGATGAAAGAGCCGGTGCTGCAGGACAAACGAAGCGAGCACGTCCGCTTCTGCCACTATGCTGCTGAGCTGACCAAGCGAGTGTCGGGCAAGCCTCTCCTCATGGGAACTGATGTTTCTCTGGCTCGTTTGCAGAAGGCTAACGTGGTTGCTCAGTCACGCATTACCTTTTCCGAGAAGGAACTCCTCATTCTGATCAGGAACCACCTTGTGGCCAAAGGGCTCCACGACACAGCAAATACCCTCGTTAAAGAAGCAAATTTACCCACAGCACCCCTCTGCCCCAACTCCGTCTCCTACGTCACCCCTCTTCCATCCACTTCCGTACCCAGGACTTGTCGGTTATCCAGCGGGATCGGAGCTCGTGTTGCCGGCCACCCTGGGACTTCTCCTGTGTCCTCAGGTGCTTCAGCACCTCGAGCCCTTGTCATTCCTCACTCGTCGGGCTCTTCAGCTTCTACCTCAGCTGTCCTGATGACTCCTCCTCATCCCGCACCTAACGGACAGGGCTCACGTCCTGTCGGACGGATTTTGTTCTCACGCGATCGCCCAGCAGCCAACTACAACTCAGGGAAGAAGCTTCGTGCACTAAAACAGAAGTCTGACCACGGCGCTTTCATACAGGTTAGTGATTCTTCTTCTTGTATAAATAATGGAATACTTATATCGTTTGGACAATTTAAATGTCATCAGCTCTAGTATATTGTTATGATTCTGTGAAGATTTGGGCAAATTTCATCCATCCATCCATTATCTTTACTCGCTTCTTCCTTTTCGAGTCGTGGGGGTCACTGGTGCCCATGTCCAGCCATCACTGTACTAGAGGCGGGGGTCACCCTGGACAGGTCTTCAGTCCATCACATGGACACACGGAGACAAACAACCATTCACTCTCTCACTCACACCTAGAGCCAATTTAGAGTTACCAATCAGCCTAACATGCATGTTTTTGGTCTGTGGGAGGAAACTGGAGTACCAGGAGAAAACCCACGCATGCACGGAGAGAACATGCAAACTCCACCCAGAAAGGCCCCCGGACCGGGATTTGACCCAGGGACCTGCTTGCTGAGAGGCAGCAGCTCTACCAGTTGCGCCACCATGCTGCCCCTGGCAAATTTCATGTCCAGTAAAAACATTTTAAACTAGGGGTGCACCGATGGCAGTTTTCTGGCCGATCACCGATCTCTTAAAAGCCTGATCTGCCAATTCCGATTTTGGACGATACGATTTTGTTTTATAAGCGACACTTAGGCCTGTCACGATAACAATTGTTGCTGGGCGATTAATTGTCTCAGAAATTATTGAGATAAACAATAATATTGTTTGAAATTTGACAATAAATAGTAATTATTGTCAAATTTAAGAAGAAATGTTTAATTTGTTTTGCACGTATTACCTTTTTTGATCACCAGATGGCAGTATGAGTGTTTGAACCGAAGGATGGATAGTGAGGGAGCGAGCAGCGTGTCTCCTTAAGAAAAATGGGAGGGAGGCCCCTTGACGTGACATGGGCTGTCTCTCTTTGGTTCTCAAAATGGTGGACACTCGTGTGGTTTGAGCTCTTTAGCATAGCATTTTTCACACAAAGCTTTTAATAAAAAATCTTAAGCTTAGCTCGTAGCTTAACTTCTCAGCTTAGCTGCTTTTAACGATCCAATAACGCGATTTTGGATCGTTAAAACGGATTTCAAAGAAAAGAGCAAAAGAGAAAGGGAAGGGTCAGTGAAGAGCACCGGAGTTCCGGTGTCTTCGGTAGAAAGAGAGAGACACGAAGAAACGATAAAGCTGATAAATGAAAATGAGGTTGATAATTTTCATTTATCATGCGATTAATTGATTTATTGTTTGTTGCGACAGGCCTAGCAACACTGTCCGGTGTTATAAGGTCACAATGCACTTTCAATTTTCTAATCTTATTTTATTGAAAAAACATACCCTTTAACAATATCCTAGAAACAATACAAACTTGTTTTAACTGGCCATGAGGTAGTGCTCTGAAATATAAATGAAGTTTAGATAATTGTTGTTAAAACTACAAAAAAATCTGTAAAATAGGTTTCTCATGAAAGTATTGGCCGATCTCTCAAAATTAAGGAAATCGGGGCCGATAAATTGTCCGGCGTGCACTCTTATTTTAAACTATCCAATGTGGCACATGTTGTAAGTGAAATCAGCATGAAAAGATAAAAAATTAAAATAGAGCAAATATGTTTGAAGTAGATCTCGAATAAAAATGTTTTCTGAAGGATTTGAAAAGCTGTCAAAGTGTTGAAAGTTGCGTCAATAAAAGTAAATGGTTTAAAAAATATATAAAATTTACAAATACTTATCACACTATTCCTGATCAAGATGAAAGTTTGGATATAGAGTAAGAATGGCTAAAATGGCACAAAGTACGCAGAAGGAAAACAAATACTTTATAAATTATAACCAACTTGACGAGGAACTAACGGCTTCATCTCCTTTCCTCTTGATCAGACTCCAGCTATGAAAAAACAGCTGGAGCTCCACGTGCCCTCCCCACCCACCTTGGACAGCATCATCACCGAGTATCTGAGGGAACAACACGCCCGCTGCCGCAATCCTGTCACCACCTGCCCCCCCTTTTCCCTTTTCACCCCTCACCGCTGCCCGGAGCCCAAGCAGAGGCGCCAGGCACCATCCAATTTCACGACCCGCCTGGGGAGCAGGGTGTTGTATCCAAAGTACGGCGGTGTGGACAGAGGGTGTCTGGACAGACATCTGATATTTAGCAGGTAATAAACAACCTCTAAATTCAGATTATTTAAGATGCACCTTAAACTAAATCATGTCTGGAGTCTGTAATAAACTTTTGGACCTTGTCTTTCTCTTTGCTTGTTGTATTTATTTTGGTCTTCCTGCGTCAAGGTTTCGTCCCATATCTGTCTTCCACGAGGGCGATGGAGACGAGAGCAGCTTCACGTGCTGTGCCTTCTCAGCCCGCGAGCGTTTCCTGATGCTGGGAACGGTCTCTGGTCACCTCAAGCTCTACAACATCTTCTCTGGACAGGAGGAGGCCAGCTACACCTGCCACACATCCGCCATCACACACCTCGAGCCCTCCAGGGTATCTGAACGCACACAAACATTTAAACGCGTTTAAAAAGTGGCGCTTTGAGTTAATTTTAATGTAAACATAGCCTCTCCATTGTCAGGGTTCACTGCCTAATGTCAGGGTTTCTTCTGATTTGTTTACGTTTTGTAATGCAAATTGTTAATGTAGAAAATTAATAATAAACAATAGTAATGATATTACCGTAGTATTATCTACATATATCTATGGTCCCTGGTCCACCCCCATCCCCCGCAGTAAGTGAAATTCTGCCAAGAAGCAATGTTATATTTATTTTAGTATTTATATATATGTTAAGGCTTTAGAAACCCTTCCCACACTTTTGCAATGTTCTAAACTCTTAAACCTACGTCACTTTAACAACAAACATACAGTACTGTATGTGTAGCTACTAAATTTTACTTTCTGAGTTCTGCAGGACAGGAGCGGTTCTCGGTTCTGGTCCAACTCTGTTCCGTTTCTGCAGACGCACCCTGCAGCGATGAAGCTCACAATCAATGTTGTGAACTCTTAATCCTACTGATTTTAACAACATACTTATATGTAGCTGATAAATTCTACTTACCAGCGTGTCTGCGCTCAGAGGTCCTCGTGGGCTGGCTCGGAGTTCTTAGGTTCACAGCTGAGTCTGGAGGTCCGGTTCTGGTCCGGTTCAGTGTAGCTCTTGAGCGCCAAAACACATTGGAGGGGGTGGGTTCTTCGGTTGGCCAGTGCAGACCGGAGGTGGTCGATTTGAGTCCAAGTCTGGATTTAAACAGTCCCGATGGGCTACAGAAACGGCTCCGGAGCTTGTGGGCCGACTACCAGCTCTCAAGCTTCACCGATGGGTCTGGTTCTGCCCCGGTTCTGGTCTGGTTCAGGTGGGCTCAGTGCGGCTTCTCTGCATCCGCTGGGCGCCGATCAGAACTTCAAAACTTTACCTCTGGTTTTTCAGACGGAAAACGGGGCTTCTTGGCAGGTCCCTGTTGCCTTTTGGGAAATGTAGTCTTTATGAGTGGGAATACAGTGGAAGCTTACAGAGAGAAAACTACAAAACGGCAGCGCCTGTCTGAAGGATATTATTTTTTCGTTAACTTTTTACTGTACAGTTCTGTATCCAGTACTGTCCCAATCACGTGAGTAATATTAAAGTTGACATGTACTGTACAATTTTTATGTTTTGTTTTTTTTGTTCTACAATACTATGGACTGTACGTCCACAAACCGCGATAGAGCGAGAAAGAACCACGAAGTAGCGAGGGACTACTGTAGAATGAAAAAGTGAAATGTTGTAAGAACTAGTTGTAAGTTAGCTGTATAAGTTGTTCCATGTGTACTCTGTCTTTTGTCCAGTATTTTCTTGAATAATGTTTTATACACATTCACTTTTTGTTTGTGTTTCTCAGAATGGCAAACTGCTTCTAACCTCTGCCTCCTGGAGTGTCCCGCTGTCAGCTCTCTGGAGTATGGAAGACGTCTTTAGCATGAAGTAAAGCACTTTTTATCACCACTGTAATCTTAAGCCACAGTAACCATACAGAGGCAGTGTTTTCCCTGGAGGGTGCTCCGAGCGCCCTGACTAAGGTCAGTAATCGAGGGGAAACACTGAAAGAGACGTTGTGTTCATTTATTGTTTCTTTTTTTTTGTCCCCAGGAGCTCCTTTATGGATGATCACTATGTTGAGTTCAGCAAACTCTCTCAGGACAGAGTCATCGGCACAAAAGACCAAGTTGCTCATGTACGTAAACAACACGACTCGATGTCAGTGTCTTGAATTATTTTGTTAACTAAATTTACTTCTATTATTTAAAATTCTGTAACTTCTTTCTTGTTTTTGATTGCTGTTGAGGAGTTTAACACTTTCCAAGGTTATTGCTTTTGCCATTGCAAAAAGTTTTATACTCTGCATTTGTTTATTAGCACTCCCTAAATGTGTTTTTGTTTGTTTGTTTTGCAACAGTTCATTGTACTTGAGCTTATAGTGCCTGGTGTACAGCAGATTAGGTCGTATTTTTTTTATCCTCTTTCCTTTTTTGTGTCAGAATGTCACTTTAGTCATTTTACGTTTTCAATTTTTTATTTATTTTCATTTATCTTTTATTTATTCAGGTAGTCTCATTGAGCCATGAGAACTCATTTTCAAGAGAGACCTGTTTAGGGAGCAGATGGTGGGGGTTGAGGGCCCAGAGTGGGGCAAATGAGGGTGGAGGCAGGTGTGGGTGTTTCACCTTTTCTACCCACATTTTGATGTTAACGGTACCGAGAGTTGAACCTGCAACTTTCCGATCACAGGCCCATCTTCTCTAACCTCTGCGTCACCACTCCCCCAATGTTTTATCACGTCAGATGTTTTATCTTGTGTTCAGAGATTCTGGTCAGCGTTACAGGTTTCTCTCTTGTGTTGTAGATCTACGACATCCAGACCGGTCAGAAGACTCTGACTCTAAATGACCTCACCCTGGCCAACAATTACAAGAGGAACTGTGCCACGTTTAACCCCACGGATGACCTGGTGCTAAATGACGGGGTGCTGTGGGATGTGCGCGGGTCACAAGCCATTCATAAGTTCGACAAGTTCAACATGAACATCAGCGGAGTTTTCCATCCGAACGGCCTGGAGGTCATCATCAACACTGAGATTGTATCCTCTCATCCCAACTGCTTTAAAACAAATGTTACTGTTCTACAAATAACTAGAGAACATGCATTTCCTGTGAAAATGCAGTGTGAATGCTTACTGCAGAAGAAACAGCTGAAATTGTACTTAAAAAACATGCTGAAATGTAGCTGAAATGGAAGAACAAGCCTAAATAAGCAGAATAAAGCAGAAAGAACACATATTTGCTGAATTTGGTATAAATGAGCAGAACTGAGCACAAAAATTAGGAAATTAGCTAAAAAAAAGTTGAAATTAGCACAAAAAGAAATAGCTGAAAAGTAGCTGAAAATGCAGAAAGAAGCTTAAACTATCAGAAGGAAGTGGAAAGAGCTGAAATGAGCAAAAATTAGCATAAAACTGCTAAATAGTAGCTAAAAGAGCAGAAAAAAATTAAACTAGCAAAAAAAAAATCTGAAAGGAGCATAACAAGCTGAAATTAGTATAAAGAAGTTAATTAGGCTGAAAGTAGCAGAAATTACCACAAAAAACTTGAAATTGTCTGAAAACAGCTGAAATTGGCTACAGAAATGCCAAAAAGGTAGCTGAAAGGGTAGAACAAGCTTAAATTAGCAGAAAAAAGCAGAAATAACGTTTGTCCAATTAGGCTGAATGAAATCAATTCATTTTATATGGGGGGGGGGGGGGGGGTGGCAGAAAAGGCTAATTATGTCATAGCAGGATTGCTCTGAATGAGCTGAACGTTTTGATATAAGATTTGTTCAAATAGCTCAAAAACTGCAGAACGAGAATAGTGCTGAACAAAGTATGGAAGAAAACTGGATCACGATAGAGTGAATGCTTCATAAACATTCACACAAACAAAAGTTACATAAATTTAGTTTGTTGTTGGCCTTGACAGCAGGTCTCAGTGGGATCTAAGGACCTTCCACCTCCTGCACACGGTCCCTGCCCTGGACCAGTGCAGGGTGGTCTTCAACAGCAACGGCACCATAATGTATGGAGGTACGGGTCACCGTGTCTTCTATCAGCAGTGATGGATGTGATTGCCGGTGTGCTACATGTCACGGCTGTTCTTCTGGTTCATGATTCACAGCAATGCTGCAGGCTGACGATGAGGTGGATGTTATGGACCAGCAGATGAAGAGTCCTTTTGGTTCGTCCTTCAGAACCTTCGATGCTACAGACTACGAGCCTATTGGTACGTTATTTTTTACTTTAGATTGTAATTTGGTAAATATAATTCATGTTCACCTTTTCATTTGTTTACTGTTTTTTTTATTTATTAGATTTAGAATAATTGAATGTTTCATCATCAGTCCCTTAGCCTGGTGCTGTGGTGGCAGTCCAAACACAATTCAACCTCCACCTGGACCTGGAAATGTTTACTGCTGCATTAACAAACATCTGGTCTCTCATAAGTCTTAGAGGTTGTTCAGACATGTTTACATTTTTTAAAAATCTGTCTGATTATGATCTGATTGTGCCAAATACGGGTCTTGATTCCTTCAATGTTCATTGAAGACATTTATCCTTCAGATCACTGTTTTTAGTCCACATTTAGTCTGAACCCATTCAGTTCTGAGTCCTACTGTAGGACCTACTGAACCGACGTGACCCCACAAGCAGCAGAGCAACGTCTGAATAAAAAAAAATCTTTTCAGATGCTGACTCATCTAAACAGCCTATAGATGACAGATATTTTTTGAACTTTTAAATCTTATGCTGCTACAGAAGCAATAAAATGCCAAGCTCCTTTTTGTTTCTGTGTCCCAGGTTTATTTGTTTTATGCTCCTGAGGGGAGATTCTTTTTGTTTCACCTTTTGCTTTAGCTTGTAAATACGTTTCTTGTGTATCGTTTGGTTTTAAACAGCCACGGTGGACGTAAAGAGGAACATCTTTGATCTGTGTACTGATACCAAGGACTGCTACCTGGCTGTTATAGAGGTACCTTCTGTTTATTTTTTTTTTTTATCATATTAGAGTTTGTCTTATCTTTTAGTTTTAATGGTGATTCTTCTCGGCTCATCTGACGCATAAATGATTTGAACTCAAAGTTCAGTTTCTAAATAAATCAGATAAAATACAATATGTAGTTTTTATTTCACCTTATATCATCACATCACATAAATGTGTAAATATCGTTGACATTTTTTATTACTTTAGTCCCTTGTTTATCGCGGGGGGTTATTTTCCGGACTCCATCGCATTAAGTGAAAAACTGCAAAGTAGGAACGTTGTATTTATTTTAGTAATTTTATATGTTTTAAGGCTATAGAAACTTTTCCCACAATCTTGCAATGTTCTAAA
Organism: Nematolebias whitei; assembly: GCF_014905685.2. Taxonomy (NCBI): domain Eukaryota; kingdom Metazoa; phylum Chordata; class Actinopteri; order Cyprinodontiformes; family Rivulidae; genus Nematolebias; species Nematolebias whitei. The sequence goes on from NC_056504.1 coordinate 46,723,840, forward strand.
CGCTTAAACCTGCATTATTTTAACACCATACGTATATGTACTGTAGTAGCTACGTACTGCAAAAATGTATATGGGTACTAACCAGTTGGAGGTCCGGTTCTGGTCCGGTTCTGACCGGCTCTCTGCAGCCCTTGAGCACCAAGACGCTTTTAGGGAGCGCCGGACCTTCAGATAGCCAGCACAAAATCACACATTGGTCCCGTTCGAGTCCAAATCCAGATGAAAAAAGTCCGGGTGAGCACCGGAGAAAACACTGGACCTCCAAGCAATGCCTCCCCGCTCGAGAGGCTCCCTGGGCCGGCAAGCAGCACTCCGATTGACCTATGAGGCTGGAAGTCTGGTTCTGGTCCAGTTCCCGGTTTGTTCCGTTCAGCTCTCTGCATTCACTGAGCGCCGAAGTCACCATGAATAAAGACCCAATTTTTTCGGATCGGATGAAAACTTTCCCTCCATTTCAGCAGAATGCACCAGCCGGAAGCACTGTTGGGGCTTCTGGGAAATGTAGTCCTTTTGAGTGGCGATACACTGTAGGCTTAGTGAGAGAAAACTACAAAATGTCAGCGCCTGTCCAAAGTATTTTTTCTTTAACTTTATGCTGTATCCCGTGCTGTCCCAATCATGCGAGTAATATTAAAATTGGCAGTTGTGTGTCGTGCACAATATTTTTTTTCTTTTTCTTGTGTACAATCATACTTTGAAAAACCGCGAAAGAGCGAGGGACTACTGTACTGGAAGTGAGTTTCTTCCATTATGAAACATGATAATGCATAACTGATGCTCTCCCTTCCTGATCCTCTGCAGAACCAGGACTCGGTAAGCTTGGACACGGTCTGTCGACTTTATGAAGTGGGGCGACATAAATTGGCAGAGGAGGGGGATGATGATCAGGTGAGATTTATTCTGAAATGTAATCAAACGTTGCCTAACCTGCCCAGAACCGCTCAGGTCCAAGCTTGTTCGGGTGTTTGGTTGTGAATATTTAGTCTTCGGTGTATTCTGTGTTCTTCCAGGATGACGAAGATCAGGATGACAATGATTCCTCCGACACAGATGATGATGACGACGATGATGATGATGTTCTCGATATAGAACCTCTCATTCAGGAACTTGCGGATATCGAGGAACGGGAAAATGAAGAGCAGGAGAACCGGGACAGCGCTACCTCGCCTGCGGCCGAAGAGGTATCTGATTTTACCAAACACAGAACGTTTTATTGTGGATGTGAAAAGTAAAATGAATCCAAAGTAGAAAAACCTGATGGACAGTTTTTGTCTCATCTTGGCGAGGATGAGTTTATTTTATGCATTCTTATAAATACGAAGGAAGAAACATTTACAGACGCTGCCATGATTTGTTTTTTAAACCAGATACACTGTTGAGGTGGGGTTTTTTTTTAAGCCCCAAAAAAGAGAGAAACAAGAATATTTGAACATACAGCTGCAAGGAAAAAAAAACATGTGCATCAACAGAAGCCACCTGGAAATAATTATCTGAGGTCCATTTTTTATCTTTTAATAGACGAGTCTCCCGTTGATTTAAGTAGACTAAAACTGTGACTGCAGCCAGCCTGCAGGGGGCGCTCTTACAGTTTCAGCTTTGACTTCTGCACGGTGTTCCTGTGCCTAAACATTAATGCAGTATATCTTGATTATTTAGTGACATGAATGAAATGCAGTATATTCATGAGATGAACACAGCTCTTTATTGACTTTATGACTACCGGAGGTGTCTGTTTCATGAACTGTGCTTTTCTGCAACATTTTTTGACGGGAAGCTTAAAAATATTGTCCCATTTGCATTTACATAAACTTATTGAAATGATACAGGTCTGAACTGCTCCACTTCAGTACAGAGAGCCACGTAAAGTATTAATAAGTCAAAGGTTTGGACAAATTTTAGTATTAAATACAATAAATAACAGATTCTTATATTTGGGTGACTTTCCATGTATGGTAATACAGTAGTCCCTCGTTTATCGCAGGTGTTAGGGTCCACCCCTCCCCCGCGATAAGTGAAAATCCACAAATTAAGGATACAGTAGTCTAGGTTCAAGTAAACTTTATTGTCATTACCATCTCATGTGGTACATGAAAATTATGTACACAAGTAGTAGTAGTAGTATAGTAGTAGTAGTATAGTAGTAGTATTATAGTAGTAGTAGTATAGTAGTAGTAGTATAGTAGTAGTATTGTAGTAGTAGTATAGTAGTAGTATTATAGTAGTAGTAGTAGTAGTAGTAGTAGTATAGTAGTATTAATGGTAGTAGTAGTAATAGTATTATAGTAGTAGTAGTAGTAGTATAGTAGTAGTAGTAGTATAGTAGTAGTATTATAGTAGTAGTATTATTGTAGTAGTAGTAGTAGTAGTATAGTAGTATTAATAGTAGTAGTAGTAATAGTATTATATTAGTAGTAGTATTATAGTAGTAGTAGTATAGTAGTAGTATTGTAGTAGTAGTATAGTAGTAGTATTATAGTAGTAGTAGTAGTAGTATAGTAGTATTAATAATAGTAGTAGTAATAGTATTATAGTAGTAGTAGTAGTAGTAGTAGTATAGTAGTAGTAGTAGTATAGTAGTAGTATTATAGTAGTAGTATTATAGTAGTAGTAGTAGTATAGTAGTATTAATAGTAGTAATAGTAATAGTATTATAGTAGTAGTAGTATAGTAGTAGTATTGTAGTAGTAGTAGTATAGTAGTAGTATTATAGTAGTAGTAGTAGTAGTAGTAGTATAGTAGTATTAATAGTAGTAGTAGTAATAGTATTATAGTAGTCGTAGTAGTATAGGAGTAGTAGTAGTAGTAGTATAGTAGTAGTATTATAGTAGTAGTAGTAGTAGTATAGTATTAGTATTATAGTAGTAGTAGTAGTTATATAGTAGTAGTATTATAGTAGTAGTAGTATAGTAGTAGTAATATAGTAGTAGTAGTAGTATAGTAGTAGTAGTAATATAGTAGTAGTAGTAGTATAGTAGTAGTAGTAGTAGTATAGTAGTAGTATAGTAGTAGTAGTAGTAGTATAGTAGTAGTAATATAGTAGTAGTAGTAGTATAATAGTAGTAGTAGTATAGTAGTAGTAATATAGTAGTAGTAGTAGTAGTAGTAGTAGTAGTATAATAGTAGTAGTAAAAGTAGTAGTATAATAGTAGTAATAGTATAGTAGTAGTATAGTCAGATTCTCCACTGGTGATCAAGCTCTTTGAGTGACAGCTGACTTTCTCCTCCTTATAAAAAAATTTAAAGAAATATTTTTGTTCACTTTTATTAACAAAAATATTTATTTACACTATTACAGTACAGTATTTAGATTTAATTTGATTATTTACACAGAAGGAGGGAGAATGGGAGCGATGAGCACGAGTGTGATTGCAGCGGAGAAGTAGGCGTGGCAGAGAGCGGAGATCATGACCACATCGCTGCAGGAGGGAGCTTCTCCCTGCACCTGTGGGCCGCACACAGGTGCAGGAGGTGCTAAATAATTAAAAATAATTTATTTTAAACAATCCATGCCACTTGTGCAACTCATCCATCAGTCAACCAGTTGTGTCATGTCCAATCTTACTTTGAAAAAACGCACAAGAGCGGGTCCCTGAAAGTTGAACTGTGAAGTAACGAGCGACTACTGGAATTACTTTTGTCACATGGTTGAACGTTTTCGAGCTGCAGCTGAAGCGTCTGCACTTTCACTCAGTGTTGTAACGAAACATGGCTGACACGTGCTCTCTCACTTGTTACTTGAGATAAGTAGCCATAGGTCCACAGCTGGCGTTGGAAAAGTTCTGTTCGTAAAGTATAGTCGCATTTATTTATTGTTATTTAAAAAAAAATATCCATTAAGTCTGTTTTCCTCTCCAGATTGCAGATCTTCTTGGGAGCAGCAGCAGCGAAGACAGTGATGATGAAGATGACTCTGAAGATTCAGATGGAGGACCGAGTAATTGTAAGTTACTCAAGTTTTATTGGCTTGTTGCACTAAACTAATGGTGAAAACATAAGTTTATGTTATTTTATAGAGGTTGTTTTTAAACGGGTTTCATGTCTTTTACTAAATAATTATATTTAATTAAGTTTAACTTGCCAGTAGTTTTATTTCAGGCAGTGTTTTAGTGTTTTAACCTCCCGTACAATAAGAATTATAGATTGGGTAGCTGACTTTAACATTACAGCTTTATTATTGTGCTTTAATTGTTATGCTGCTCTTTAAACACATTTTTTTTTTTTAATTATTCAACTTCTCTGTTAATTATTTTTTTTGTTTGAACGACAGTCGAAGTCAGACAAGTTATCAAAGTTAAAAACATCAAAGCTTGTGTAAAAGTCGAAGCAGAGGTGAAGAAACGGCAGGAGAAATTTAAACTGAACTTTTACTTGATTGTTTTGTTCAAGCTTTCCTATCCTGAATGTTTCAGACGTCTTTTAGATAAATAAAGTACCATAATTTCCGGACTATTGAGCGCACCTGACTATAAGCCTAAAAAAAAAACTAATAATTTTGTAGATACGGATATAGGTCTATTTACACGAAGATTATTTAAGCTTTTAATTAAATCCGTACGGTAACATACACAAATACGTACAGTAAATGCTTTTTTTTTTTCTGAACAGTGCCTGTAACATGGCCGGTTACAAAAAAATAAAATAAATAAACGCAGTAGCCTACCAGGAAGTCACTGATGGCTATCTTCACCTTCCTCCTGCGCAAGCTTGTGCTGTCCTCCGTCACGCAGCTGCCTGCTGCGTCCCGCAGATCTCGGAGCCGTTTTAAATGCACGAGTCACTTATTTCGAGTGACCACATTAGGGCACAAAACGAAGGCGAGTCAACCGTGCTGAAGTGCAGCATTTCTTCGGCTACAAACCGTCAGACCAACTTTTTTTTCCTCCCTCACTTACTGGTTTTGCACCAAAATCAAGCTTTTGTTGTTCGGGTGGTGGGGGACCTCCCGTCGCAGCTCTCTGCTTCGAACCACCTGTCGGGGCTTGCTCCATCCGTTTGCGTGTCCCGTGCTGCGACTCCAAATGTTTCTTCAGATTCGATGTGGTGTTTTTGAAGACGGACAGCACAACGAACCTTGACATTGTCGTCCCTCGCTGACAGAAACTCAAACTAGTTCCAGCTACAACATGCGTGTTTTCCTCCTCGCTCCATTGTTTACGTCTCTGTCGCGGCGTGGTGTCACGTATCACAACGATAACGCGACTGATTTGTCGCATAGACCCGACGTCACTCCCCGAGACGCATAGAGGAAATTAAATTTAACCACTAGAGAAAAATGACAAAAATAGTAACGCACAGTAGTTTGGATAAGTAACTTGAATCTGTTTACTGGATTTTGACATAGCAACGCGTTAGATTACGAGTTACTGAAAAAAGTGGTCCGATTAGAGTAACGCGTTGCTGACGTCACTGGACGAGGTTTAATGTTTTGGCGGCATGAAGCTTGTTAGCACATCAAAAAATAAAAAATTAGCTGCAACATTGTAAAAGCCTCGGGTTCAAAGCGTGTGAACAAGTAGCGGCTTATAGTCCAGAAATTACGGTAGTTCAAAAATGCGCCCTTTGGCTTAAAGACGTTTAAAGGCGTGTTTTTATATAGTCTAATGGAGAAAGGGACAATACGGGACGATAACAGGCATATTTGTTAATAATGAAAGTATCCAGCAGGTCTCAATCATAGAAAATATGAAAGTTTTTATTGTTAGAATTGTTTGTGTAACGTGTTTCAAACTGTGTTGCAGTTTTCAGTGATGGATCAGGTGACGACGAAGTGCTCCTCCCCGAGGGATGGTATTTATGACGCAACAGAAGACCCGCCCCCAAACGCCCCAGGCTGACAATGTGAATATTAATTGAATAATTTGATCCCAAAATCCACAAATTTCTGACAAAAAAAAAAAATGCAGACGTTATTTTTTTCTGCTTCTTGTTTACGTATTTATAAATGTAGCTTTTTTTTTGTGTGTGTAGAAATGATACTCTTTTATTTTTTTTTATAGTTTAAAAACTATATAAATTATCTTTTTTTTTGTTGTCATTTTAAGCAAAGCAATGTAAAATATTAAGAATATTTTGTTTGATTTTTAAAGCGCATCTTTACCCCAAATTGTACTTTTTGTGTTTGGATAGTTTTATTTTTATGGAATTGGTTTGGATCTGTGCAAAGTCACTACAGTGTAGGAATATTTTCATATTCTCTTGTCTAACGCAGGAAACGCTCGACTTTATATAACGAGCAGGCGAGTCCTGACCGAGATCATCTGAATGGGATTCTTGTTTTTCATTTACAGTTTTCAGGTGTTTTTCAGGGATTGTTTTTTATTTTTAGGAAGAAAACAACAAATCAAATTAATTAAATAACAAATCGCAGCAAAGTGTGTTGTGGTTACTTTGATTCTGAAGGGAGAATTAAAATTAAGTTATTAAAAAAAACACTGAACATTTGGATCAAGTGTTTTCTTTTTGTCTTCCTGGGGGAATTTACATTTTTTATTTTATTTTTTATTGCTGGCCACTATGGAGCTTACGTTTGTTTTTAGGCCTTTAAAATACACAAACCCCTGTTAGAAAATAAAAGCTCCCAGCGCGTGATCTTCAGGATGAACTAATGTGCATCAGAGCAACAGAAAATCTGATTTATTATCGGTTTCTATATTCATTTCTTATTTCAAAGTCGTGTTTGGATTTTCATCGAGGGTGTTTTTGTAACCGATTTATTAGATTGTGATAAAACGCGTCACAAAGAAATAATAAATGAAAAAGTTGTTGGTCGAGACTTTTATATTTGATCATTTTTTCTTTATTCGTTAAATGTTCTACGTAATTTTTTAGGAAAAAGTACTTTTGTTATTGTACATGTTTAATCTGACATATATCACATCTAAACAACAACAATGTAATTTATATTTGTTTTTGAATATTGGCTGGAATTGGCCTTTCGCTTCAACCAAGGTTTTTCATTTTGGCCCTCTCCCTTGTGTAACTGAGTTTGACACCCCCTGCGTAGAGGATGCATTTATACATTTTAGTGGTTTTTTTTGTACTTTGACAGTTACAGGCTGAATCAGTCATGAACACCAGCCGGCGGGACATCCTGAACTCTGGATCTTGGAGCCGGCAGCTCGTTCCTCTCGTCTTTATTTGTTCACAAAACGGTTCAGTATGTGCCTGAGAACGTTTCATCCATCCATCATCTTTTACCAGTTTCTTACTTTTCGGGTCGCGGGGGGTCACTGGTGCCCGTGTCCAGCAGTCACTGTGCGAGAGTCGGGGGGACACCCTGGACAGGTCTCCAGTCCATCACAGGGACACTTGGAGACAAACGAGACAAACAATCATTCACTCTCTCACTCACACCTAGGGACAATCTAGAGTCACCAATCAGCCTAACATGCATGTTTTTGGAGAAAACCCACACATGCACAGAGGGAACATGCAAACTCCACCCAGAAAGGCCTCCAGGCTGGGATTTGATCTAGTGACTTTCTCGCTGAGAGGCAGCAGCTCTAACAGCTGCGCCACCGTGCTGCCCAAGAACTTTTCATCTAAGTCCATTTTTTGTTTGTCTGGTGTTTGAGTTCATGCTTATTGGGATAAACATATATATATATATATATATATATATATATATCGGAGAATCTGTTTCACAATCTGGGAGCAATAAGCACATCTTTGAGCTGTTTAAATGACTGCTATTGTGCAAAATTCAGATTATTATTATTTTTTTAATTTTAAACTGTGACGTCATAAGTATGAGCTACTCCTGCAGTACCCAAGTCTTTTTGTTTAAACCCGACATACGAGCGATGGACAAAACCACAGAATGTAAGAATTATTTTTAGGTTTGAAGCAGTCGATGATGATGCAGAAAAAAAATCGGTAAAGGTTTTACAGTGTGGTAACAGATGACAATTATATGTTTATTGATTTGTGTGACACTTTCAGGTTATTAATACGACAGCAACTAATGTAACTTGAGTTATTTTAATTAAACGTTATTATCAAGTTACTATAATTCTGTTATGACAGGATTTTTATATTTTTTTACTTTATTTTCAGTTGCTAAAATGTTTTTTTAAACACAAGGTTGTAATTTTCACTTCAAGCTTTGTGTTATTACACATTTATACTAAAAATTGTTTACCTCATTGAACAATTATTTCTAAACGGACAGCACTCTCTTTTAAAACGTGAGTTGTAACGATATTTGGTCATTACGGGTGAAACAACAGCTCTTCCATGTTCAGGCCAGCTGACGTGTTGAACAGACTTTGTGCTGTTTGATTATATTATAGACGTGTCGAACAATCTGCAGCAAAGAGCCAGGCCTGAATGTTTTATTAGTCAAAATCATCATTTTATTTATTTGTATTTTCCTGTGAGTTGTTTTTGTCTCAAACTGTTCGTCACAGCTGCAGACAAGACGTTTTAAAACCTGAATGAATTTATCTGAAAAAAGCATCTGTACACCTGGATAGTGTTACAACTTGAATTAAAACTTGGAGGTTTGATTTTGTTTGTTTATGTGTGTGTGTGTGTGTGTGTGGGGGGGGGGGGCGGGTTGCAGCAGGCTGTGTGTAAATATGTTTGACATGTTTAAATTTATCAGCCAGTTTTTTTAAAACAATAAAAAATTGCTCTATAAAGCTCGTCTGTGTCATAAAACTAAAGTGAGTTAAAATGAAAATGAACCACATTTATAGTTTCAAATGAATCGTCTTGATGCGTTTCTCGATTTAACTGGGATTGCATCTGTATCTGACACATTCACATGATGTATTTATGGTGTACTCATGTTTAATTGTGCATTGTTCCTCATTTAAATAATTTTAAATTATAGAAATGTAGATATGTTGCAAGATTATTGTGTATCACTGGATGTTTTACAACATCCAACCAGGGGAAGATGTTTAAACTCGATTTAACTCCAATAAATCTGAAGTGGCAGAGAAGCATGTTAGACTGCAGGACATGTATGAGGACAGCAGGACATGTATGAGGACAGCAGGACAGTGGTGAGATGTGCTGTGACAGACAGCTTCAAAGTGGAGGTGGGAGTGCATCAAGGATCGGCTCTGAGCCCCTTCTTGTTTGCTCTGGTGATGAACCAACACATGAGGTCAGGCAGGATTCCCCATGGACTATAATGTTTGCAGATGACATTGTGATCTGTGGTGAGAACAGGGAACAGGAGGAAGAGAACTTGGAGAGGTGGAGGTATGCACTTGAAAAAGAGGAATGAAAGTCGGCGAGGGAGGCCGGTGGAACAGAGAGGCTACAAGGAGCAGAGGTGCAGTACTTCAAGGACATGGGGTCCACTGTCCAGGAAAATGGGGAGTGGTAAAATGGTGAAGAAGAGTCCAGGCAGGATGGAGTGGATGGAGAAAAGTTTACAAGACAGTTGTGAAACCAGCTATGTTGTATGGTCTGGAGACAGACATGGACAAAAAGACAGGAGACAGAACTGGAAGTGACAGAAATTAAGATGTTGATGTTCTCCTTAGGAGTGACAAGGATGGAGAAGATTAGGAATGAGATCATCAGAGGTACAGCACAGGTTGAACAACTGGGAGATAAAGTTAGAGAGGACACACTGAGATGGTTTGGACATGTCCAGAGGAGGGACAGTGGTTTGGACATGTCCAGAGGAGGGACAGTGGGTATATTTGTAGAAGGATGTTAGAAATGCAGCTGCCAGGAAAAAGACAAAGAGGAGACATATGGATGCAGATAAAGAGGACATGGAGGTAGTTGGAGTGAGGACAGAGTGAGATGGAGGAGGATGATTTGCTGTGGAGACCCTGAAGAGGGAAAAGCTGAAAGACAATCCAGGGACGTAGATGTGCTGCTCCCATATGACCACACGAGGGCGCCATTGCACAAACATTTAACTCCTCTGATGTGAACATAAAACATGCAGATGCAAATAAATCATGCACATGTCAGTTTAGAGTAAGAGTATTTGATCAGGAGTATGTACAACAACATATCAATCAGAGGCACTAAGAGGCTCCAGAAAATGGTTTATGTTAAATATGCAACTGTTGGAGGTGCTGTAAATGACTGATCAACATCTGGAGCTACAGTTGCTCATCAAGAACAGACAAAAGTATCAAAGTAAACAAAATCTGTTTTTGAGCCAGAGATCGTGGCCATAAGTGAACGTAGACTGACCGGTAAACAGAGTTTTACCTTACTGCTCAGCTCCCTCTTCACCACAACAGACCGGCACAAAGTCCGCAATACTGCAGAAGACGTACCAATCCATCTGTGAAACTCGTGCTCCATTCTTCCCTCACTCTTGAGCAAAACTCCAAAAATACTTGAACTTGAGGCAGAACCTCTCTCCAAACCTGAGGAGGACCATGTTCTCAAATTAAATATTGCGAGCAGAAACTGTAATCAGAATCTGTCTTGATGGCACTACATCGCCCTACTTGATCTTCAATGCTTATTTTTATCAGTTGTCTTGTTATTTTGATTTTTTTCCCCACATTTCGCAGCCTGTTAGCTCATTTATAAACCTTTAATCAAATTGCCATTTTGTTTGTCACTTTTAAAGTCCAGGATCAACGTTCCAAAGTAAACCCAAAAAGTGCAAAAACAAGTTACACTTTGCATTTGATGTAGATTTATTTAGACAATTCATTTTGTATTTATTAATAATATTTAATCATGTAGGAAAATATAGGCAGTAAAAAAGTTGGCAAATGTCTCCATTTTATTTGTAAAAACATGTTTACATATTTAAATTTTTGTAATTCTAACCGTTCTATCATGAAGGGTCATTTACTTTTTTGCATTCAGTCATGATTTTGCTTTTATTTGCAGTCAGTTTAAGATGTTAATTCTTTTGTCACACCTTTTAAAGACCCCTGTTGACCTTTGACCTCATCACATCACATTAGTCTCTACAATTTTACTAAATAACATTGGTCTGATTCCACAACAGCGCAGACATCGTTTACTCCTTTCAAGCTTCATGTCGTGGTTGTCCTTTGGGTTCAGTTGTGTTTCTGTTCAGATCTTGTGTTTTTTTGTTTGTTTGTTTGTTTGCTTGTTTTTTCAGTGTTGGTGTTTTATTTTGAATATTCTGGTTTAGGTGTTGTTTTGTTCCCAGTGTTTCTTGTGCCAGATTCATTTACCCTCAGTAAGTCTCTCCAGTCAGCCTCCTCACCTGAACCTGATCAGAGTCTCAGGTGTTTCCACTTTCCCCTCTCACCAGCTTGATATTTAAATCATTTCTTGTGACCACTTCACTGTTTATGTAAGTTTTACTGCAACTTTTGTTTTTGTTTATTAATAAATCCATCATTATTTTACTTCCTGCTTCTCGTGTCTGCTTAATGCACTTCAAGTCTAATGCAGATCTTGACTCCAGCTCCAACCTGGTTTTCTGAAGATTCAGCCTTTGTTTACATTCAGTGCGTACCCGCTCATCATTATTTGGGAAAACTACTCGAGTAAACTCAAACTACTGCATCATTTGAGTTCAGGACCCCCCCCATGCAATGAAAACCTCGTTTGAAATATGTTTTTATATGTGCCTTACTGCCTTTAAAGCTCATTTCGCGTCTTTTCCGCCCGTGCGTCAGAGAGCACGCGCCTCGGTCTCTCCCATCAATGATGGAGGATCACCTGCTGTATTTTAGCTCTTGCGTCATCCGGTGAAAACCTTTAACCATCAGGTGCTCAGTGCGGAGTGAAACCTCGGAGTCATCCTCCCCCCTCGCCCTCCCAATCCTCTTACACCAACAGCACGCACGCACAGGTCCGGGACAGCTCGAGTTAGTGGCAACTCGCGGACGCATGCGTGCACGACCCCCCCGAGTAAGAAAACCAGAGAAAACGAGGACCGAGATTTCTTCGAGGTTTGAGGAGACCAGGGAGTTCTTTCCAGGTTTTGGTTTTGTGTGGAGACTGGACGTGTCCAGACTCGTGTGCAGCGCGCGCAGCAGACATGGACGGACACAACGCGCCCTCCTGACCGGATTAAAAACAGCTCTCCTCTTCTTCAGCACCCAAAGAATTCCAATATCTCCTCTGCTGACTTCCAGAGGGAAACTTTTCCTCCCCCCTCCTCCTCTCTGGGTGACAACTCTGCGGGATTTCCATGAAGCGACGCCTCGGGTGACTCGACTCGTCCCGGGTTCTGCTCCGGTTCCAGCCGGACATCATGTGGACACCGACCGAGGACGAGAAAATCGGTGTTGGTGAGCTGAACCTTTGTTGTTGTCGTGTTTTATTCTGGAGCCACTAGAGGATGTCAGACCCCCCCCGCCCCATTCTTGGCACAACACATTTGTCACCGAGATGCTTCCAGCTGCTTCTGCATCACGGAAGACTTGCTGGTAAATGATGTGAAGGAATGATGTGGTCCTTCAGAGGTGAAGGCTGTGGGTCTGTCCACGGCACCACTCTGCTCTTTATTTCTTTGCAGAAGAGGAACAGCAGGGCAGGTTTAAGGAGGTTTGGGTCCCTGGGCTGGAGCTAGTTTTGGTGCACCGGTGACATCTTTTCATTACCACGTCCTGATTACAGTCCTGGGTCTGTGCGTGTTAATTTTAAAGGTTCAGATATGATGCTGCTCTGTCACACTTTGTTTTTTTTTTAAATGATACGTTGTTGCACAAAGCTCAACATAATCTGAGCTGATTTTCTGTGTTTGCAACTGAAATGTTGTTCATGCTCCAGATGTTTAGTGTTATGCAATCGAGAGGTCAAGCTCACACGCAGCTGCTCGGAGGAGCAGGTGGAGCAGCTGCTTCCCCATTTTCTTAAATGTGGGTGCCACCTTGTGCTTTTACTCCTTTAAAAAAACAAACAAAAAAACCCCCCTAAAATATGTAATGCCAAGTGTCACGGTGGTGCAGTTGGTAGAGCTGTTGCCTCTCGGTGAATAGGTCGCTGGATCAAATCCCGGCTACTCCGGTTTCCTCCCACAGACCAAAAACATGCATGTTAGGATGATTGGTAACTCTAAATTGTTCATAGGTGAGAAAAAGAGAGAGAGAGAGTGATGGTTGTTTGTCTCTGTGTCCCTGTGATGGACAGAGACCTGTCCAGGCTGCACAGTTTGTGTGTAAAGTTAAAATAAGTGGCTACACTCTTTACTTGCACGTGTCGAAACAGACTTTCCTGGCTATGAAAGGTAAAGAACAGAGTAAAACCTTGAGCGACGTCACATCGTTCAGGAGCGCAGGATGTTCCAGCGTTCATGAAACATCGGTCCAGGCTAATGTTGGACTCTAAAAGTGAACGTTTTGTAAATGTCTACTTCTGGTTTCACATCAACATTTACCCAAGGGACGCTGGTTGCACTGAATAAAAGATGTTGAATATGCAGCTGCCAGAGAGTAAGTTCATGGATGTAGGAGGATAAGAGGGTTTGTGTGACAGAGGAGGATGCTGGGATACGGTGAGATGGACCATTCCTAGAGGGAGCAGCTGGTAATGGAGTCTCTTTACAGAAAAAAACACAAAAACATCTTAGGTTGAAATTGTTTCAGTCACACAGAAAAAAACAACATGTTAAATTCATATTTTTTCCCTTAATGACCTGTTTAGTTTCCATTTTCCTGTTTATGAGCATATCTAAAGTACGGTTTGTGGTGCTCGTGGTGTGAAACTGAATCTTGGTGTCATAAACGAACTGCAACATGACGCAGGCTATTTGTGGGAGCAGAGGCCCTGCTGCAGGATGGAGATACTGTCTTTTGTAACATAAAGTGTGTAACCATGGAGAAGTGAAGCGGATGCAGCAGCAGGATCCAGTTAATGGACGGAACAGTGAGCTGAAACTACGAGCCAATATTGTGCTGCAGCATAATGGCAGAGAATGGTGTCAGATGAGCGTTGGTGGTTTAGGGCCCATTAGTCAATAATCCACAGTTCAATTATTGTCTCGGTCTCTATCATTCAACACCACCCTTCCCCCGTCACCACTTGCTGCACTTGGTCCTTTAAAGCAGCCACTGTCGCTCATTTCTTGGATGATTTCTTGCTTTTTCTTTGGTGCAGGATCTACCTCTGCTGATTTGTGACGTCTTTTTAAAAGCTACTTGTTTTCAAACAAGTTTTCTTGTTTGTTGTTAAAAGTGTTAATTCGTCTTTCTTATTTACGAGCCACGTTTCCAAGCCCGTTATCCTTTTTCATGGATATAGAGTAGGCGTGTCACAATAACAAATTTTGCTGGGCGATTATTTGTCTCAGAAATTATTGCGATAAACGATAATATTGTTTGAAATTTGACAATGATTAGTAATTATTGTCAAACTCAAGAAGAAATGTTTAATTTGTTTTGTGTGTAGTACCTTTTTTGACCACCAGATGGCAGTATAAGTGTTTGAACTGAAGGATGGATAGTGAGGGAGCGAGCCGCATGTCTCTTTAAGAAAAATGAGAGGGAAGCGTCTTGACGTGACATGGGCTGTCTCTCTTCGGTTCTTAAAATGGCGGGCGCTCGTGTGGTTTGAGCTCTTTAGCGTAGCATTTTTCACACACAGCTTTTAATAATAAAATCAGTAAACAAGTTCTCAGCTTCTTTTTGCAGAGAAAAACAACTTTTGACACGAAGGCACAAGTTTCAACCATGAATTTTGGAGCTTCGACAAGACGGAGGCTTTTTCCCCCAAGGTCGACCTGTTAGCTTAGCTCGTAGCTTAGCTTCTCATCTTGGCTGCTTTTAACGATCCAAAAACGCAATTTTGGATCGTTAAAACAAGTTTTGAAGAGAAAAGAGAAAGGGAGGGGTCAGTGAAGAACACCAGAGTTGAGCCTTTTTGTCGTCCAGTGTCTTCAGTAGAAAGAGAGACACAAAGAAACAATGAAGCCGATGAATGAAAACGAGGTCGATAATTTTCATTTATCATGCGATTAATTGATTTATTGTTTATCGCGACAGGCTTAATATAGAGTCATGAAGAGCCGGCTGCAGTTGAACAGACCTAACATTCGATTTACAGATTTTTATTGTTTTATTAAGACAGTTCATGCGTTTCTGGTTGAGGCCGCACTGTGGATGGTTCTGCCGTGTTCAAACCATCTTACACTGTTTTGGTGTTAGCGTTTAAAGTTGCCGCCAGTCTTAAAGCGTGTATCTTGTAAAAATATAATTTAAATGATTGAACATTTCCGCATTAATTAGTTCTAACCACCCACGCAGCTGAAACGCCGTGAAACTAATCTAAACTTCCACAGTCCAACAGAATTTGCACAAGTGTTTATAATGAGGTGACACCCCCGTCCCCCCCTCCCCTGGAGGTCGACGCCATCGACTGACAGCTGCCCGGGCCTTTCCGAGTGACCGATTAGGCGAAGCTCCACACCAGCATGGCGCTGGAGGAGGGATTCGGACTGCTGACAGGAAGTCGATGAGGGGAATCATGACTCCGGCACTCTGTTAATTGGAAAGAGACATTTACTGAATTTGAATGAGACACTTTCTGTTTCCCTCTTTGTAGGCTAATCATAGCTTTTCTCTGCTTGAAAAATCAGATTTACATCACTTCCTACAAGCTTTCAGCGAATCACAACAGACGGGGATTATAATCTGACGGTGAAAACGAAACAAGCATTTAACACATTTTCAAACGGATTATGTAAAACAAACGTAAAGCAGTTTTTTAATGTTGCCTCAACGTGAGCCCATCAGTTGATGCAAATTACCACTATGGTTTTTATAAGAGTCACAAATTATGAATTGAACTGGTACTCATAATAAAAATAATCCAACGGTGAAGGATGGATCTTTGAGTTTGAGGAGTCATGTTTCCCGTCAGAGTTTTGATGCATGTGTGGCCGTTTGTTTGTCTGTTTGTGATTTTTGCTGGATAAGGCTTTGCATACCAAGGCGCAGAGAGTGGTAACTCGGAGGCGTTCCATTGGAGTTGGGATGAGTAGAGCCCGCTTGTAGAAAACAGCCATTCAGCTGGATGAATGCAGCTTTGTGGCACCCTCGGAGGTTTTCTGAATGCAGCTTCACCTCCCCCAGGGCCGCTCTGCACCCTGCTCAGTTCTCACACTCCACACAGAGCGCAGACAGACAGGCTGATAGACAGACAGGCTGATAGACAGACAGGCTGATAGACAGACAGATGGACAAATGAACAGACATCCCAGACAAACTATATATAAAACACCAAAGTTCATGCTCAATAATCCAGGTATAAATCCAACAATGTTCAGTCAGGTTGTCTGGATGGTTTCTTTTTTTTTCTGAGATGTTTCATCCTTCATCCAAAGGACTTCTTCAATCTGAGAATCATTTGAAGAAGTAAATCTATCTGTCTATCTATCTGTCTGTCTGGCCGTCCGTCCGTCCGTCCGTCCGTCCGACCGACCGACCGACCGACCGACCGACCGACCGATCATTGTTGGATTTTATACCTGGATTATTGAGCATGAACTTTGGTGTTTTAAACCACTTTGGCATGACTGTCTCAGAGGAGGTGACGAGGGAGAGGGCGGGTCCCAGAGGCCATCTTAGCACCAGCAAACTGGGTTTTTTTTCCCATTATGGAGTATGCGATTTGCGGGAATCAGTTTTGTTTGGTGGCTCCTCAGACTGAAGAAGTCCTTTGGATGAAGGACGAAATGTCTCAGCAGAAAAAGAAACTGTCTAGATGACTTGACTGAACTTTATTGGATATATATGATATATATAAAATGCACGTGCTCAAGGTTTGTCTTTTACTGAATACAAGTTTTTTTCTTTAATAAATTTAACAGATTGCAAAACTGAACATTGACTGAAAAGCATCTTGAATATTTTGAACCCAATACATTTCTTTACGCACAACGAATCATCCTACATGTCGCTGCGTGAGTGCAGCTACAGCGTGCGCTCTCAGGACATTATTACCTGCAGTGTCCCCTCAGTCAGGACAGAACTAGGCCAAAGGACCTTCTCCTACTCTGCTCCTGTTTCCTGGAATATCTTACAAAAAGATTTGAAGCTCTCGACCTTGACCTCTCTTGACATTGACCTTGACCTCTAAGAGGCTTCAAACATCTGTTAAGTTCCTGGCAAGAACCAACGCAGACATGTTCCTGTTTTTAGTTTTCTACACCGCCTGATAATCTAGATCTTTTTTGCTACTTTTCCTTTTAATTACCAACTTATTTTCATTTGTTAAATAAAAAAAAAATTGTACACATATTTTATGATCGTCTATTGTTGTCGTCACTTTTTGTTAAAATCAGGTCTCTCTTGTGAACGAGTCCCCGAGGCTCAGTGGGACTAACCTGTATAAATAAAGGTTGTATGAATCAGCAGACGTAGGACTTTAAAGTGACTGTATTCACCTTCTGCACAAAAAAACAAATGTCGGAGAGATGATGAAACTGACTCGGAGAAGAACACTTTAAATTTCTTCTAGAACCTTGTTGGGAACTGAAACTGTTCCCACATTTGGGCCACGGGTTGACGTTCGGCAAAGATGGAGAATTTTCCCAAACAGACGAGAACCACCAAACTCAGAGTTTCAAGTGTTCCTCAGTGAAATGAAGTGAGGTGTGGATTATGCGCCTGATTTATTTAGTTTAGTAGTTTTTGTCTGTTTTTCCCCGGCCTGCTCCAGCTGCACCAGCTGTTTTAACAGCTTTGTGACGCCTCTGCTCAACTGTCACCGTTTGTACAGATCCGTTGGTTTGACAGACATTTTTTTTAACCACACTTTAATGACCTATCTTATTCCACTTGCTTTCTTGATTTTTAAAAAAATCACAAAAACATGGTTGATTTAGAGAAAATTTGCTTTAGTGTTGTAAAATGTCAAGTTTTACTGTTTAATGGCCCAAACTGACCCTGGAGGGCAAGATGCTTAGTTTAACTTAATCATATTTATCAGGGTATATTTTTCTTGCTTTTGTTATAATTTTACAATAAAAATAAATTTATTTTCCACCTCCAAATTAAGTTGGATAAAGCTGCAGTTTGTTTCAAAGTGACATCTTCTTAAAATGTCAAATTGTGCACCGATGAGGCCAAAATCAAACCCAGTAATGAAGCTCTAATTTGTCTTTTTAATGAGACACACACATTTTTAAAAACTGTTTTTTTACTTCCGTTCAATGATCTGAAGAATATTTATTTGTTCTTAAAAAAAAAAGAAAGAATAAAATCTGGTGTTTTGGTTAAGATACTTCTTTAAAGTAAATATTTTATCATGAACATAGAGTCAAATCACGAGTTCAGACAGAAATCAAACCAACTTATTGTTTATGTTTTATTAATGATAATTAAAAAAACAGAAGAACCAGACTTGGTGTTAATCAGATTTGCACATCAGATGTTTCCACAAACCAGAATTGGACGTAAAATCTTCAGTTTCCATCTATACTGCGTCTGCGTCCTCATCTATGAAAAGTTATTTATTTAAAATAATTATATCTTCATTCTGATTCTTTCCACTCATCAGCCTAGAGGAGACATGCAGAAATGTCTCGTGTCCAATAACTGACAGCAGCTCAGGTTTACTCGTCTCACCTGCTCCTCCTTGTTCCTTCGAGTGTTTCTTTCACTTCCTCATCACATCTGGGAGCAGCAAATTAACAACAGCAGAATCTCTTCACTAATTTATTCTCTTTATTCACGGCGGTGTTTTGTATTCTACAGTAATTCCCTCGTCTCCCGTTAGTGAGGTGGAGAGACGAGCTCTTTTTGAAGCTCCTGCTGCGGTTCTCACAGATGGTGTTCGAGCACAACTGTTAGGGCGCAGCGTTTTAATGCGACCATTACCGTCGGCCGTTAGAGAACCAAACAGCTGTGAGGAGGAACCTCAGCTCTTTGCTTTCAACTCAACACATCCGTTCATTATCTGGACCGTGTCCTGTTCGGATCTCATGCACGTTCAAACTAACGCATTCATTTCAACGTTTCATAAAAAGTTGGAACAGGTGCAAGAAGGGTTTCCTTTAATAAATGTTTTAAAATTAATGCTCAAGTTAATTTCAACACAATACATTTTCTGTTCCTAAAGCATTCTTTTTACATATTTGATGAGTATTTCTTGTAAAAATACTTTCTTGGACAATACATAAATGTGTATTAGTGTATCATTTTGTGCAGCAGTTGTGACGTCTTTAACAACGTGACCCCCCCACCTGCCCAGTCGCTGTTTACTGTACTTCATTTGAACTTTGAAAATGTTACTCTCCGAGGCATTTTTTCTGTACTTTTCATGGCTGTTGGTGTTTAGTGACCCAGATTTACAGCTTTAATCATAAAGCCTTAGTCTGTAATAAAGCTATTCTCACAGGAGGATAAAACATTTAATTGGTAAGAGATTCCACTTTTCCCCCGACGCTAAAATCTAACCAGGTTACTGTTGAGTGGTGGAAACCGGCAGCTTTACTTTGCCGCAATAGAATAGTATGTAGTTTAAAAGTTTCCAGACATATTGTACTGGTCTGGTGATAATTCAGTTGAAAGGTAGTCATTGAAAGTCTCCTAAAACTTCCAAATATGTAAATAATTAGTTCAACATGTTCATAACATTATTACTGTTACACCTGAAGCCTAAAATAAAACTGGAGAGAGTAGGGATGGCGGGAGGAGGCAGTATGTGAGATCTGGCTGCTGTCCATGGTGCTGAAACACTAAAATAATCAATTTTTCGGAGTGGAGACGGTTCATCATTCAAGCCTCTCCTTCTCTGTTTATACACTTCCCCTGTGGAGAAACTGATAAGTCATGATAAGCTGCTGCAGACGTTTCAGTTCATCACTTACACCTTGTAGCTGGACTGTATGCATCCACTCTAACAAGGTTAAGTCAGGTCGTCTGGACGGATGCTTCATCAAAGGAGAATCCATCCAGATGACCTGACTTAACCTTGCTAGATGTTTCTACCTGGATTATTGAGCATGCATCAGGAAATCCACTCCTTCATATGCCAGCAGGTGATACTGTGAGACCAGAACAAAAACTTTAATGAACTTAAAGCGTTTGCTCATGGAGGGACGTTTCCCCACAACAGTGAGCGACTGGACCAAAAGGCAGGAGACAGGATGATTGAACGCAGATCATGAGGACGTCAGAGCCTGCTGTCCTTTAGTGATGGCTGACAGAGTCCATTAATTGGTTTTCTTTATGATGATAAAACTGTTTCCACGTCAGGGGAAAAGCTCAAGTTTATTATTGATCTCGATAGTCTTCATTTGAATGTGTTTAAGTGGTTCTGTGAAGAAGAAAAACCGTTAGTTTTGTGTTTACGTTGCAGATGGATTCTTTTAATCATTAGAGAAACAAGTTGTGGTGTCGGGGAAGACTTTCTGTCAGTGTGTGTGTGTGTGTGTGTGTGTGTGTGTGTGTGTGTGGGGGGGGGGTCCTCTGAGGTCTTAAACACATCATCATTCTGGAGGAGAGTTCTGCCGTTGTTATGGTTACGCTGAGTTTCCGCGGACACTCTGGCTTCACAATCGCCATAACAACAAGCCAGCTCCTCAGCTTCCATTCAGAAGATGGAGCCTCGTCACAAACGGTCCTAATCCTCAACAACACGAACACACCGGTCGGGTGAAACCCGTTTCTCCACGAGTTCAACCCCCGACACGCAGGAAGTTATGGAGCTGTGGAAATTGAACTGGGTTCTGTTTCTGGGTCTGTTGACAAACAATATGTCAGCTGAGAACAGGTTGTTTAGTTTTTACAAACATTATGAGTATTTTTATCATCATTATTGTTAATATTGTTTGTTATCCTTGTCACCCGACCAGATTTTATTTAAAATTTTTTACTGCAGGGACTCAGTCGTTGAGGTTTTAGCATTTTATTTGGGATATTTGTGCAAAATGCATCAGTTTATGATTCAGTTTGTGGATTCCAAACTTTTAATCAACCGTGTACTTTTCAGGACTTAAAGTTTCAACTATAAAATATCTTCAAAGGTTAATTATTTAAGTCTAAACGCATTTGTTTATTTAGATGGAATAATCTAACAAAGTTAAGTCACGTCCTCTGGACGGATAAAAAAAAAATAGTTGAAACGTTTCATCTTTTTATCCAAATTACGTCATCAATTTGAGAATCTGCACCTTTCAAAGAACTCTCTTTTCTCAGAAGTTTGTCTGTTTTGTTTTCTTTGAACATGTGCAGAACATTTTTTTTTAATATTTCAAGTCCTTGTCAGACCGTTAAGTGCCCAGAACCATCACAACCTTCTCTTGCTCACAGATGAAGCAGGTTAGAAATAAACTGCCCAAGAAATGTTTGCGCTCTTTGCACGTGTTAAAAACCTACTTCTGAGATTCCAACAGGAGGTTGGTTTGAAACACAGCAATGAAGGGACAGATCTGGTTGGCAGGCCGCTGACTGATGAAGTCCTCTGGATGAAAGACGAAACCTTTCTCACTTAAACTGGTCCAGATGACATGATTTAACCATTTTTGTTATCTACCTGGATGAATGCTTACAAACCTTATTCTTGTGTTGGTTACAGGAAATGGTTTATTTTATTATTTTTACTGTTTTCACCCTGAAATGAACTCCTGCTTCACGTGGACGAGGACACACGGTGGCTGACACAGCAGGCCAGGAGGCAAATGCTACGACTCAATTATTGTCTAAATTCTGTTTTGCTCCTTTTGAAGTTTTTTACTTTATTATTGTATTTTTCTCTGTCTCAGATATTCTCTGGCCCCCTTTATGACTTACAGCCCCATGTGTTGTTTCTCCCTTCCATCGGTGTCTCACTTCATGTGATAAAGAACATAGAAACATTAAAAATAGAAGTAACCGTTCATCTGCTCCGTCCTTCAAGTTCAGCTTTCTTATCTGTGTTTTTATTGTTTTCAAGCTGAGGAAAAGATTTTGTTTCTAAATTAGCATCCATTCTTTTAGCTAATATTGATTATTTCAGTCACTCAAGCAAAGCAGATGTTCACCCTAATTTGTTTTTCAGATAAACTTTAAAACTTTTTATTCCACAGGACAAAACAACTCTATTTTGTTCATCTTGCAAATATTGTTTTCCTTGTTGCTTTGCTCATTAAAAACTAACTCTTGATGAATTTCTCCCATCCTAATTATGATGTTAGTTACCAAGTTAATTACCAAACTTATAGTATTTTTTTGAACAACGATACTAAATTTATGGAAGGTATAAGTTTTGTACATTTAAACTGCATTTTGTCTTTTCAGCTGTTTATCTGACTGTGCATCCCAGAATTTAAAGTTACTTCAAATTAACTTAAATTTATTGCAAAGTATGAACTCATTCATAAATAAGTTGAACAATAGCAAACAATGTAGTTTAAGAGTTTTCTCCTGTAGTTTTTCAGATTTATTGATATGAAATGCTGAAATGTGGGAAGGCGCTCGACGTAAACAAAGCACTTTGCTGAATGCACCAAAAACTACAAGTTTAAGTCATGCGATTGACGATTAGGTAGAAATATAAAAGTGAATGTGATCGAAACTGTCGGACTTCTCCATCACAAACTGTTTCTCCATGGGTGTCACCATTATTGACCTTTATTTCAGTCACTTTCACTGTTTCTAGGTCAATAAAGGCACAGTGGTGTTAGCAGTAGTTCACAAATTTTTAGCTTACGGACACATTAACCATAGATTCTAGGAAAAAAATTATGAGCTGCAATATGCTCTTTTCTTTGACATTGCAATAAAGAAAAATGCAAATACTGATGTATATTTTAGAAATGGCTACAACAGTTTCATCTTCAGTATTTTGCTTAAATGCTTAGTGGAACAGTTGTAAATTTACATGTTTTAAAATAAAATGTAAGTCTATGTAAGGGTTTTCAAAGGAACACAGAAGGGAGAATAATTAACTTTATGTGCGTGTGTATTGGAGGAAAAGGGTCGACCATTAAAAACACAATTAGTTGGCCTCAGACAATTTCTTAAAGCACTCCTTAGCTGCACTTAAAGTCAGTGGTGTATAAAAAGATACTTTACGTAAAGAGTAGAATGAGCAAGATGCTGCGGATGAGTAGGTTTCCACTTCCTGTTCAAAGTCGTGTCAACTGGATGAAGTGGTCGCTGAAAACACGAGTCCATTCTTCAGTTGGTGTGTGTGTGTGTGTGTGTGTGTGTGTGTGTTTGATCAGCTGAAGTAACGACTAAATTGGACCTTGGAGACATCAATGATGAAATCAAAAGAAACATCAGCTCTTTATTTTTAGTTTTATGGCTCAGAAGTAAAGATAAATATTGACTTTGACTTTAGGTGGAAAACTGCGTCGCTGCAGTCGTTTTAATCTTTTCTCGCTTGGCAGTTTTTAAAAGTCTTAAAATTGTCTCGTCAGGCTTTTTTAGGCCAATTAGTGAGTACTGTAACGTTCAAAACACAAAGCTGTCACTGCTAAAGCTTACGTGTTGTGTTCATGGTCATGTGGACATTTATGTCCATGCCTGTCTGAGCTGCAGCTGAGCTGTGTGCACGCTTTTAATGTGCATGTGGCCTACAGGCTTCCTTGCACGCAGCATCTCATTGAATTACAATAATGGACTGGTAATAGGCCTCACTGAGTGTTTGATCATTGTGGGGGGGGACTACAGCGAAGGTCAATGAGCTGTGCAGGAGTCCATACAGCTTCAACAGTTCTGGGTTAAATGAGTTTACAGTACTATTAAAACAAATACGTGCACACTTTGCCTAAAATCTGTTCTGCTCGGTGGACTGATGTTCGTGGAGTGATCCTTTGATCCAGCTCACATAAAGATGTTTAAATTAATCAAACCGGTTCGTTATAGCGGTGGTTCCCAAGCCTGGTCCTTGCGGAACACCATCCAGCATGTTTTAGTTGTTTCTCTGCTTCAACACACCTGATTCAGTGATTTAATTACTTCCTCAAGCTCTGCAGAAGCCTGTTATTCACACATTCATTCAACTCGGGTGTGTCAAAGAAGGGAAACGACAAAAACATGCAGGATGGTGTTCCGCAAGGACCATGGTTGGGAACCACTGCATTGTAATATTTACTAATGTCTAAATGTAGCAACACACCAAAATGGAAGTCAGTACCTCACTTATTTTTTAAGTTATCATTCTCACGACATTCACAGATGGAAGGATGGATAGAGGGTCTGTCCAACTCTCCCGTTTCGCTCTGCGACAGGGGACAACCAAAGTATGGACACTGTATAACATACTTTTACTCAATGACCGTTCAGGGTCCAGTCGGGTTCTCTTTCGGATCTCGTTTTCTTTCAGTTAGGTCACAGCTCTTGCATGCACAATTCAAACAATGTTTACACGGATTAATTTGACTGAAAACAAATTGGTTGAATTTTGCGAGTCGTCTGATTCTTAATTTATAACCTCTGAGTTTAGTTTTGAAATACAGACTTAAAATCTGGACACATTAAATTTAAAATTATTCTTGTGAAACTTCAAACTTCAAATCAATATCTTAAGTATCCCCCCCCCCCCCCCCAATCATCAAGGAATCATATAAGCAAACATTATAAATCAGTAAAGAGTTTTAATGGTTTAAATAAACCTCTTTAGGTTCTCCTCATAAGTCACAGTCTCTCCTCGGTGGCAACAAATGGAGTTCTCGCAGCGGTCTGCACGATAAAGACGGAGTAAATGTGTGCGTAGGAGAGCAGTCTGCGCACGGGTAAGAATTAACATCCATCAGCATAAATTATAAACCATACCTTTAAATTTTTTAGCATCCCTTTCTCCCCACATCACATTAATAGTTACTTTACTATCACTCCTTTTTTAATTCCCGCTCTCATTCCTCCCCTCTGACTGGTGCTTCCTGTTCTCCCTCATCCCTCCTTCTGACCCTATTGCTTTCCTCTTTTAACCCTTCTTCCACTTCCTGTCGTATTCCCGTCAAACGAGGGACGTTTTCATGGACCTGGTCAGACTCGGCCTCTCTGGAACGGCTGTGAACGTGTTTGTGAGGAAGTGATTTACTGAGGGGGGGATGACCAAACTTCCTGCATTAGCACGTCCATGAGTGTGAGGCTTTAAAGTTGTCTTAACCATGTTTTTATTTAGCAGCTTTCCTGAAGATTAACTCCCCCCCCACCCCCAACTTCAAAGCTGCTCTACAAGGCAACTCCCCATTTAGTTTGTTTTAATGGATGTCTTTGGCAAATAGTTCAATAGGAAACATGATCACCAGCAGCATCACCATCATGTAGGATCCAACTAAACCAAATCCATTATTTTTTTAGCCACTTCTTCCTTTTTGGGTCGTGGGGGTCACTGGTGCCCATATCCAGCAGTCACTGTGTGAGACATGGGGTCCACCCAGGATGGGTCTCCAGTCCATCACAGGGACACAGAGAGACAAACAACCATTAATTCAGTGGGAGGAAACCAGAGTACCTGGAGAAAACCCACGCATGCATGGAGAGAACATGTAAACTCCACTCAGGGGGTTCCCAGCTGGGATTTGAACCGGCGACCTTCTCGCTGAGAGGCAGCAGCTGTACCAACTGCACCACTGTGCTGCCTGCATTACGTACTTGACACAAATAAAGGATAACTTGACTTGGAAGGGGAAATTAAAACTGTAGGTTCAGTGTTTGCAGTTTGTATTTTGTGCAAGTTTGATGCACACATCTTATTTCCAGTTCTTTTTTTATTTTTTATTTAATTTTATTTTTTGTGGCACCATTGCAGCAAATAATACAGGCCTGACGTAACATCAGCAGCGTTTTGGTATTTTTGTGTGAATGAAGACATTTTCAGAAACGGTGCCAAGGATATAATTTTGTTTTAGAAATGACAAAGAAAAAAAAAGATCATTGCGAGAGGTGGGTGGGGACACCCTGGACATGTTGCAAGTTTATCACAGGGAGGCAGAGAAAAACGAGAAACAACAACAATTAAAACTCACACCTGGTGACACTTTTTAGTCATGAATCAAGCCATCCATCCATTATCTTTTACCTGCTTCTTCCATTTTGGGTCATGGGGGTCACCGGTGCCCATGTCCAGCAATCACTGTGCGAAGGGCGGGGTACACCCTGGACGGGTTGCAAGTCCATCACAGGGACACATGGAGGCAAACGAGACAAACAGCGACAATTTAGAGTCACCAATCAACGTAACATGCATGTTTTTGGTCTGTGGGAGGAAACCGTAAAGAAAACTCATGCACGCAGAGGGGGAACATGCTAACTTCACACTGAAAGACCTGGAGACAGACCTGTGACCTCCTAGCTGCGAAGCAATAGCTTTAATCGCTGCTCCACCATGTCACCGCTCACTGAATGATAAAGCTGTGGCTGTAGTGGGTTCAAGCTCTTAAGTCCAAATCAAGAAAGGGATGAACTTTGGTGTGACTCCGTTCTGGTTCTGGTCTGAGCAGGTCCGTTAGAGTCCAGTGAACCAGTCACATTTAACTGGACTGCTGAAACTGTAAATAACATCAAAGTGCTCACATTAAATCAATCAACACAAGTGAAACTTACCATTTTCACTTATTTGTTCCAACATAAACAAATGTTTTTCTGGATTACTCTAATACTTTTCATCTGTTTGTTTCAGTGTGTATTATGCATTGAAATTTTAAATGGGAAATGTATTGTATTTAAAAGTGTGCACATGTTGGAGCTGTGTTTTCTAACGCAAGTTAAAAATCCAGGTATAATATGACTGGATTATTTTTAACATTTGTTTTTGTCTAAATTTTCAGAATTTATGTACAAACCGGTTTTCTGCTGTAAGGAAACCGCAACAAATCGTCCACATTATTATTTAATTGAATTTAATGTAGCACACACACTATTTTATTACAACACCAGTCATTTTCCTGAATGCTTATTTGTTTATTTATTTATTTATTTTAGGCAGCAGTTCTCTGTGCCAGAGCTGCGGGAAGCGCTGCGATCATCAGACATCGTTAGATAACCACCACAAATCAGCTGCGAATATTAGTGGTCCGTTACTAATTGATTCAGCAAATTACAGTTCCTTGCCTTGAGGGAAGAAAGAAGCAATAAAAAGTCTTTTGGAGAAAAAGTCTCCTGACTGGATAACACAGCTGTGGCTAAGTTGGAATAAATGGTGCTTTCTATGTGTTCTTATTGTGTAGAAAGTTTCTCAGTGTAATGCAAAAGTCCCCGTTTTCATTAGACGTTGTGGGATTTTAGAGGTAAATGTAAACTTTTTGTTATACGCACATCGAAGGTGGGAAAAATTATAATATATTCTCCGTCCGGCCATCAGTTCGTCCGTACTTCTGTAAACTTTCTCTTGTCTTGTCCATAACTTCTGATCTGCTCAAGATAATTTAACAAAACTTGATACACATATACTGTACGGTAATTTCTGGACTATTGAGCTTACCTGAATATAAGCCACGCCCACTAAATTAAAATTTTTTTTGTACACATATAGACGGCACTTTAAGCCACAGTGTCCACGCTGTAACATGAGGTATTTAAACTTGTTCCCCCCTCTCCCCAGTCGAACAATGAAACCAAGTTTCATTAATTAGCACATCCTGCACATTTGTGCAACCCTTACTGCAGGACAAACTTCCTGCTGCAGCTGATCAGCTGATCTGGTGCCGAGTGGAGAAGTGGGCGTGGCCAAAAGCGCTTGCAGGTGGCAAAGAGCA
>NC_056504.1:46751789-46760603 GCF_014905685.2 Nematolebias whitei
ACTTGTACTACTATTCCTACTTCATGGTTTTTCACTTATTGCAGTGCTTCAGGGTTCGGATCCCCCGTAATAAGAGGGACTACTGTATTGTATTTGAGAATTTCTCAATAAGACAAACGCCAGCTGACCAACATAAAATAAACAAATAAAAACATTACATGCATGTATTTTTAATGCAGGAATATTAATGCGGTGCCACGCGGTCTTCAGACAAGTTAAAAAGGGGAAAAATATTTCCCTTCAGATAAACACTTAGCTGAAAACATTGATTTTTTATCATTTAGTTTTATGGACACTGCTCTGATTTTAGGTGCATTATGTGAGCGTAATGGCTCTCAGAGCATGCATCAGGAGGGCTCTCAGAGCAGGTAAAAAGTGTGCCCCACGCTCATTAAAAAGACATCACTAAAACGTATCACCATAAAACAGAACATGAAATCCTCTCAGTGCAAGCGCTTCGTTTCAGAGGCTGAGTATTTGTTTAAAAGGCCAAGTTCTTGGATGAGTGACGAGTAGCTGAGTCAACAGTGACCGCCGAGCTCGAGTCACAACCAGTGAGAGGTGGAACCTGACGCCCGTCCGCTCCGAGAAGCGGCGGCGGTGTCTTGTTAGGATGAAGCAAAGTGACATCGTTACACCAGGCCGACTCAGCTCTTTTACAGGATGAGGCGATTTGATGAGGTGGCAGACAAAGGTGTAAAACATGACCAGACACAGGGTCTAGATGAAAGATCTGACTTCACACTGCATCGTGAGGAAGCAAAATCAGCTTATGATAATTAAATAAAGCACTCTAACCCAGCAAGACTGATTTTAGACTAAAATAAACACAAGAGATTCTCTTTGAACCCATTTTCTTTAAGGAGTAATAAAAAAACAAACTGGCATGAAAGGTGTTTTACACTGGACGCCCTTCCTAATACAAGCTGGGCTCCAAACCCATGACACAACTCCAGGTCCAAGGTGACATTAGTGTCACATCGCATGTGGTACATGAGGTGGAATGAACTTGTGTACACCGGGTCCCACTTATATCCAACAATATCAAAAATATAAAGTGTAAAAAGAAACATTAAATAAGGATCTGAGATATAAACTAAGATATTCTCTAAACGAACGCCAAACGGTACGCTAAAAGATCTAAACTACAAGTATGTATGTAAGTATGTCAGTCACTAATAGTGCAAAGCAACACACCGAACAACAGCACGGTTCTCATAGGTTCTGTTCGGCTATAATTTACACGCTTAATGCGAGCACTAACATTAACTAAACTAACATAAAGTGGGATTTGTTCAAAGCATGCAACAAAAATACAGAAACAAGGTGGTAAAAGTGAAAAAGAAATACATCTACAGCAGCTTGGTTCTATTGGCAGAGTGGTTCTGATGACGGTGAGGTTCTCTAATTAGCAACATGGTCCAGTTAGCAGCATGGCACTGTTAGTAGTGTTAGCAGGTCTTGTTAGCAGGTCCTGTCAGCAGCATGATGGTAATAACGACCGCAGCAGCTGCCTCCCAGACTGCCCTCCAGAACCGGGTCCGGCATTCGACATCCGAGGTTCCCCCGTGGAACCAAGCAGGTCTGCAGAGTTCGGTCCGTTCAGGCAGACGGAGGATCTTGTTAGCAGCGTTTTATATATAAATATGATGGTGGTATAACGTTTGTTCATTTTAAAAATACAAAACAGTTTCATAACTATATAAAAAAAATACAGGAGATTTAAAATGAAAGGCAGGAGAAAGAAGGAAAAATCTTATCTGCCCCTTTTTTCAAACAATTAGTTCAATCATAATAATTTTCAAGTATAAAAAGTATAAAGTATAGTTATATAAGTATATAAGTATAGTTATATAGTATAGTTATAGTAAGTTATATAAAGTAAATTAAAGAAAAAATGAAGCTGTATATAAGGATCTAAGATAAAAAATAAATTAAAAAACAGCATGTTTTAGCCAGCGAGTGTTTAAAAAGCTCATTTTCAACATTTACAGCGTACAAACTGTATTTTAGCAAACGTTTGTCTCATGGAGATAATTTTTTATATGTTGTCACAAATAGTCTCTTTCACTGTTATATTTAAATACTGTTTATTTTTATTTAAATGGATAATTCAAAGTTTCCAAATAGATATCTAAAGTGACATGTTTCTGAACATTTATGCTCGTGTACGTGTTTTATTTGTACCATTAGTGCTCAGTGTATTCTTAAATTAGTGAATGTAGTATATTCTTAGTTCATGACTCGAATCTTACTAATGTTTTTTCTTTACAATTTGTATTTTTGTTGGATGTAACTGGGACCCCGTGTTTCATTCCACCTCATGTACCACACGTGATGTGAATGACAGTAAAAATCCTTGTGTGTTGGTTTCATGTTTAGATGGTCCAGCTCTTACGGGCTGTTAAGTCTGACCCTGCTGCAAATAATAGCAGCCTAAAACAAAAGTTAGGGTCTGTACGTTTGCTCGTGACCTAATAAATGTTTTATTGTAGACTTGCACTGAAATGAGTGCAGCGCAGGAAAGAGAAGCCGGAGCAGCGAAACGAGTTTCATCACAGACTGTTGGAGTTTTTAAAATGAAAAATGGTTGCATTCTGATGTTTGTGTCGGCATTATGAACAAGTCTGATTCGATTACATTCAATATGTTGCCTTCAATGGTTGTTAACCTGCAACAAGTGAACATTTCAGTAGGGATGCACGATATTGGATTTTTGGCCGATAACTGATACCAATATTTTTTCCTCTAGACATACTCACAGAAACTAAATAGCTTTCTCTGCTACCAAATGCAGGGGCTGGTAATGCTGTAACACTTTGACTTGGATTATGTTTAATGTCAAATTTATTCATGACATTTACTCTCTAACACAATGACAACACTCGAACACTAATTTTTAAATCTAAACTCAACAGCGCGCAAGAACCGTGAGGGACGCCACCTCTGATGGAGGCGCACGGCGAGCCCGACAGGAAGGAGACGATATGGCTGCAGAGAAGACCCAAACAGCTGATTCTCTGGAGGAGCACTTCACCCACACGAAAACAGAACCGTGACCAGAACCTCCTGGCTCTATAGACAGAAAACTGGACCATGTGTCTCATAATGAACTTTGTTTGATTTAATGAAAGGTCATTTTAATAAAACAGAACGAGCTGAAGACGGATCTAACGTCGGTGAGTTATTCTGATGGAATGGCCGATGTCCGATATTTAACTTTATCCGATACCGATACCATGCCGATAATATCGTGCATCCCTACATTTCAGAGTTGTCTGCATCGTTGCAGCGTTCATGTTGCGATGTGTTCACGTTTAGTCCAGAGTTCAGTGAAGTCAACAAACAGCTGAGTGGAAGGTTTGAAGGTGACTGCAAACGCAGGCAGGCGGTGCTTCATCTGTCTTGTAGTGTGTGTCTGTGTGTGTGTGTGTGTGAGACATTTCTCTTATAAAGTGTGACCGTAGTGGTGTGTGACGGTGTGTATCTGCACATTCCTCCGTACGTTGGACGGTGTAAACTGCTGAATCAGGAGGCTGATAACAGAGCTGCTGAATGAGAATCAGAAGAACAAAAGAACGAACAGATGTACTTTGTCTTTTTTTTTTTGTCAAGTGCAAAAGCAAGAACTTGTTTCTCTTAAGAATTAAAAAAAAAAAAAAAAACGTTTCTGTTGCTGCCTTCAAAGATGGACTGAACTGTATTTGTCACGTTGTTTTGTTCTGTTAAATGTTTGCCGTTCACGTAGAAGAGAAGATTGTCAGACCGCTCCAAAGGAAAGGAAAGTTTGATGAATGACATATGGTAAAATATTGTTTTTAACGCGTTTCCCTTTTATCATCCACATGGAACACCAAGCTCCGCTCTTTAAAACGCCCTGACTAAAGCGGTCTTTAAATTGTAATTTATCCAATTTTACTTTCCTTTGCAATACTCTGACGATCTTCTCTTCTAATTTACAAACTTGAGTGAACGGCAAACATTTTACAGAACTAAAATTGTGACAAATACAATTCAGTTTTGATTATTTTATTAAACCTTTATTTAAAAAAACAAACATTGATGTAGACCTCTTTCACGGGGGTGACCTGTAATTTCAATTGCTCTAATTCTGCATTTGCAAGTGCATAAAGAAATGTCCTTTTTCAAATTTTTGGCAGTTTTTCCAGATAATCTGGAAGATTTGGCAACGTTTATGTACCTCAACAGCCAACAACCTAATAAACTTCATTATTTTGTCTTGTGTCCTGCAACAACGGCTGTGTGATACAAACCCACATGGGCTTTGGTGCTGTTGGTCTGATGTAATTCAGGGGTTTCATTGGGTCAGGAAGCCAAGACTTCAGACACGCACAAACATTTCTGCACGCTGAACATGATGTCAGATGAGGATGGCCGTGCCAGCAGCTTGGCTCCCTCCCAACAGAGCCCACGGTTCAGTGTGGGTGTTTCCCCGTGGCGATTCTTTCCCACTCTGACCTGCAGGGATGCTCTTTAATGAGCTAATTGATGTGCGGTTGCAGGCACACTTCCAGGAGGAGACGGTGTCAGACGGTTTATAAATTTCAGTTTTAAGTGTTGGAGAGAGTTGCATTAGAAGGGTGCTGTCGGAAAACTTGCGAATATTATGAATGTTCAAATCTGGAGACAAATACTTCATGAAGATTCATTTTTACTTGAAACAAAATATCACTGATGATCTGGTGAAAGGTGCCGAAGGTCACGATCACTGTTCAAATCATCATAAAATAGATTTTATTGTTAAAAAACAAAGGTCAGAGCATAATAAAGGATCAATTGCAACAAAATATGGATGGACAAACTAAATTAATTCATTCTTGAGCCTCCGGAACTCGTTTACAAGAGAGAACTGATTTTAACAAAGAGTGATGACAACAGTGGACAACAACAACAACAACAACAACAACAATAGACAATCATAAAGGAAGCGTACAATTAGATTTTTTTTAACAAGTTAAAATAAAATGGTAATTAAAAGGAAAGTAATTTAAAAAAAAAGCTAGGTGTGGGGGGGTGTAGAAAACTAAAACCAAGAACATGTCTCTAATAAAATAATAACTAATAAATAATTAAAAATAATAATAATACAAAAGTTTATCCTAAAGCTACTGCTGCACAAATGCTTCCAGCAGAATGACTTGAACAGTTTGACTTAAACTGCATCATATCCTATTTACTCAAAAGGCTGCTGCACTTCTGATTACACTGATTCAGCAGCTTCAGTGCACGAGTTACAAGAACAAAACCGATTTCTAATGCATCATTGAGACCATTTTTTAACTTGTTTGGAAAATACGCTTGTGAAAAGCTTGTGCATTACGCAGATCTGAGGAACGTCCATCCATAAAACTCATGTCACGATAATAGTGACTGATATTCTCTGAGACAGAGACGGCAGCGCTGTGATTAGACACAATCACGTCTCGGTGGCTTCCTCTAAAAGCAGCAGTTGTGCAGAGTGCTGTTGGATGATTAGTGTGTGTTTTTTAAGCCTGTATAATGGAAGCTTAGCCCAGTGCTCCACTTTCAGAGCAGGCCATCTGGACACCCAGTGCACTAATGCCGAGGTCCATCAGGTCAGAACAAACCGCGCGCTTAAGGCATAGAAAGCGGTGCAACGATACGATTCTCAGAACCAGAACCATGTTTGCTTAGAGGAACCTTCAACGTAGAAAGATTTCAGTGAGTGGTTATTTCATTACTCAGGCGCGGAGTTTCACAGAAGTATAAGTTCTTCTCTTATGCATGAGTAGAAATACAGTAGATGCACATCCCACTGGGTACAACCCTGGACCCCCCCCCCCCCCCACACACACACACACAGATGGACAAATGTGCACCAACAAACATCTGGCTCATCTGACTGCTGTTAATGGGCCGTGTGTGGTGGTGGGGCGTACGTGTTTTTATTTGTGCATCCGTATATTCATGCAATACTTCAATGAGATATAAAAACAAAACTGTGCATTTATGACACAACGATGCACAAATAAATCTGAACTTTTAGCATTTGCTTCTGTTTCAGTTCAGTATCAGGTTTTTGCTGAAGGAAGCCTCTTTCTGGAGCCCATTCATGTACAGACAGAAACAAAAAGAAACACTTTGACCTTCAACGTGTTCCTAAAGTCCTCGGCTTGTCACCTCACATCTGTTACCGCTGGTGTTTGTGCGTTTGGGTCATCTATTACTGTGAGGACCGAGGTGAGATAAAGATCTTCAGGGTTTTTTGGTTTTCATTTGGACACCGACTGTCCAGAAGCTGTTGACGAGCTCCCACTTGGTTTGTAGGCCTGGTTTAAATTTGTGTCAGGGTAAAAGTTCAAGGTTGTGAGCCTAATGGTTAATTTTTGTAACTTTTTTTTTTTTTTCACAATTTATTTTGGAGTGTGTTAAAGAGGTGAAAAAGAGAGTCCAGGAGTGGATGGAGAAACATTTCAGGAGTGATTTGTGACAAAAGGGTGTTACAGGACGGTAGTGAGACCAGCTATGTTGTATGGTCTGGAGACAGAGACATGGACAAAAAGATAAGAGAACGAACTGGAAGTGGCAGAAATGAAGATGTTGAGGTTCTCCTTAGGAGTGACAAGGATGGAGAAGATCAGGAATGAGATCATCAGAGGTACAGCACAGGTTGAACAACTGGGAGATACAGTTAAAGACTGAGATGGTTTGGACATGTCCAGATGACGGACAGTGGGTATATTGGTGGAAGGATGTTAGAAATCCAGCTGCCAGGAAAAAGACAAAGGAGATATATGGATGCAGTTAGAGAAGACATGAAGGTAGTTGGAGTGAAGACAGAGTGAGGTGGAGGAGGACGAGTCGCTGTGGAGACCCTGAAGAAGGAAAGAAAAGAAGAAGAAGAAAAAGACTTTTAATCCCATTAATCATATGTCTTGTTGCATGAGAATATTTTAGGTAAATAATGAACTTTTCATACAATGTATATTTTATGGGGGTGTAATGATATGCCTAAGTCTTGGTTCAGTATATACCTCAGTAAAAACATCATTCTTTTAAACTGAACATCTTTCCCGGATGATGGGACTGAGAAGAGAAAACCATTATTTGTATGGAGGTTCTGAGGTATCGGTTCATGTTTGTTAACTGGTTAATTAATTATACATCAAGTCATAATTTACTGTAAGTTATTCCAATCGTAACTATAAAGAGCAACCCAGGCCATGTGTCAAATGACAAGTTTCATAAACCCCAGAAAGATATCTCATGAGAAAATGTCAAACAAGTTTTTATTTCACTAATATGACTTAAACTTCATGCCAGAAACAAACAGAACTGAACATGTTCAAAAGTGAAAAATAAAACGACTCAAAGAGCTTCTCAGCCAGCTGAGATGCAGAACTTTTTTTTATTCTCACTTCAGTCACTTCAGCTCAGCTAGAGCAAAAGCACCGTTTTGTGTTCAACATTTTATAAGTTTATGTAAAATCTTCCTAACAGATATATGGAGTACATTAGTTAATTTTATTGCCCTTTTACTTAATGGTTTTTCTCTTGGAAGTTATTTCTTTAGAATAAAAAGCTTGTTTTTCCTTGATTAAAAGTAACGAGGAGCATAATTTACGAGGGTAAGCTCTTTAACCAATTATCGTTTAACTTTGCATTTTATGTTTGGGATAATTGAAAATCAATACGACACAACCGCGGAGGACTGTTAAGTGAGTGCAGCTTTTACAGATGAAGTAGCTGTAGGAAGCCGACCGGAAGAAAAGAGAAGTCAAAGTTTGGAAATCTGGATGGAACCAGACGTTTAGTGGCACTAACATGAATGGTTTGAAACAAAAGTGAAAAATGAAAGCAGCGACAATAAGAAATAAAACAACAGAAAGAAGATCAGTGCATTTTGTCTTAGAGGCCTCGTTAGCCTTGTGACTTGTTTGAAGGAAGAACATTAACAAATTAATGACAACAAAGGAGGATAGTAAAAAAAATCCAAGCCTATAGGCAGGCTGTTGATTGAGATAAAATATAAAAGAACAAAGAGCTGTTCCTTAAGTTCTATGATGAAACAGAGAATAGTGAAAGTCGCCTAACGTGAGGTGACAGAAGCCGTCAAGGCAAAATGAGTGGTTTTAAAACCCGTGTGTGTGTGTAAGTCTGTGTGCGTGAGAGTAAAAGCCCAGAGCATCCTCGTCATCTCTCAGTCAGCCTCAGCAGATAAGTGCTACTGACCTCATTACTCCTCCCGCTTTACTTCTGGCTTGTTGCTCGGCAGATCAAGGGATTGAAGGGACAGATTGGGGAGTAAAACGATGGGAGGAACAGAAAGTAGAGACAAAGACTGGGAATGAGAGAGATGATGGCAGGAAGCAAGGGGAATGGATGAAGACTGGGTGGGGGGGGCGGGAAAGACGAAAGCACGGACAGATGAATGCAGGGAATGAGAGAGACGAAGGCAGGGAACATGGGAGACAAAGTCAAAGAATGGGAGAGACGAATGTGGGGAACAAATTCAATGGTGAGGAACAGGACTGATGAATGCAGAGAATGAGAGGAACAAAGGGAGAAACGGGGAAGATGAAAGGGGGAATGGGACAAACATGGGGAACAGGGCCTTCCATAAAGGCGAGGAACAGGGAACATACTGTCAAAGGGAACATACAGGCGAGGAACAGGGAACATTAAGGTGAGGAACAGGGAACATACAGATGAGGAACAGGGAAAATAAAGATGAGGAACAGGAAACATACAGGTGAGGAACAAGGAACATAAAGGAGAGAAACAGGGAACATAAAGGTGATGAACAAGGAACATACAGGCGAGGAACAGGGA
>NC_056504.1:46760613-46773478 GCF_014905685.2 Nematolebias whitei
AAAGGTGATGAACAAGGAACATACAGGCGAGGAACAGGGAACATAAAGATGAAGAACAGGGAACATACAGGCGAGGAACGGGGAAAATAAAGATGAGGAACAGGGAACATAAAGGTGATGAACAAGGAACATACAGGCGAGGAACAGAGAACATAAATATGAAGAACAGGGAACATGCAGGCAAGGAACAGGGAAAATAAAGATGAGGAACAGGGAACATACAGGAGAGAAACAGGGAACATAAAGGTGATGAACAAGGTACATACAGGCGAGGAACAGGGAACATAAAGATGAACAACAGGGAACATACAGGCGAGGAACAGGGAAAATAAAGATGAGGAACAGGGAACATAAAGTTGATGAACAAGGAACTTACAGGCGAGGAACAGAGAACATAAAGATGAAGAACAGGGAACATACAGGCAAGGAACAGGGAAAATAAAGATGAGGAACAGGGAACATAAAGATGAGGAACAGGGAACATACAGGTGAAGAACAGGGGAGTTGAAGGCATCAGTGAGAACGTAAACCCAACTGAGTTTGACCCAGTGTAGATGACATTTGTAAGTGATCATTAATGGAATGACATGCAGATGTTTGTTGTTATAAATATTTTGTCCAGTTGTTTTATAAGAATATGCATTTACCAAAAAATGTAGCTCTGCCCTTTAGAAAAAGGAAATTTGTGATTGTCAATTTTATTTTTAAAAGTTGAGAAACTTTACAGTAAAATTGAGTTGTGATAAAGTTTAGAAGAAAACACTAAAAGACTAGATTAGAGGCAACCTGATATTTAATCCCAAGAGTTTTCCTGCTGTTTAGTAGCTACAGCAGTTTACTTTCACACATCTAACAAAAAACTAAACACAAATCAGGATCATAAAGAAAACAGTCTTTGGACTTTTGTTCCCTCCCATCCTGCTTTTAACTTGACAAACAAAAGCTTTGCCATACCATGTTCAATTTATGCTCCCTCTTATTTTTTATAGTAATTTAGTTTCAGTCCCAATCATCTCAGCTCTTTATTAACGTTTTCAATGTTTACGGACAGATGGCAGCTTACCTGTTTTTGCATGATGGGATTTAATTGTTGCTCATAAACATTTAAGCAAGAAAAACAGTAACTCTCGTTCCAGCGATACGTCTAACAGAGCTTTTATTTATTCAGTACTTTTCTGTGGCATTATAAATATAAATGGAGGTCTAGTCAACACTAGTTTGTGCGTTGTCTTGTGACACGGTAAACAAATTTCCTAAATACCAATATGATTGTTAGCTTAAAAAACTTTACTAAAACATATAAAAACAGCTCATTATGAAGCGAAAGTGTTGAGGAACTTGGTTTATGGTGCTTCAAGATTTCACTTGGCCCATTAAAGTAAAGAAAACACAATTAATGTAATTTTTTTTAGGTCCATCTTTAAATAAAATCACTCTTTTGACTCAGACAATATGAGTAATTAACATAAACAAATAAAATCCTAGCTTTCATTGAGTGAATACATATGGCCCTCTGCCATTCATGCCAGAGTTTTATATTAAGATCGCCTTATGTTGACATATGACCAAACGGTAGCCGCCTTGTAAGTAAAGTTTTGCACAATTTGAAGAGACGTCACAAGATGTTGCACCTAAAGGCTCCCACGTCCTCGGGCGTGCTTCAATCCGCGTGTGCCGGATTGGACTTGAAGCGGACGCCCGCAGGATACGTCGGTGCAAAGTTCAGTTTTTACGAACGCGTACTCGGTGTCGCACGATAAACTGCCCGGAACATTAAATTCCCATTCTTCATCCCTGATCTGGTTTAATGGCCTTTTCTTTTATTTATGTTTTTTTTCCAAGAGGCAAGTGATCTCTTCCTCCTCGTGTGTTGACGCCATGACTGAAATTGTGAGAAATGAAGGAATTTGTCACGAATGGACCGAGGTCCACCCGAGTCTGTGTGAGCCTTAAGAGTGTGCGCTGTGAATGACTCTCAGTCTCGCCACGTTTTAGCTTAATGTCTGTTAAACTGAGAGTTACAGCCATTGGCGTTGGCCGTTTGGACTTGCTTTGGAAGCCATCTTGAATATTGACTCCAAATGCTATGTAGTTGTAGATGCGCACTGGTTGATTACTTTCTGAGAGTTTCGTTAACATTCATGCAGTGGTTCATGGAATAGTTTGGTAACAGTCGCATGAACTCACGCAGGAAATAACACTCCTGTCTGTTTTCGTCTCTTGGAGGCAGGCGATAATTGGTACAAAGCATAAAAAATGTAGAAATGCCGAAACCTTGTGTATGCCCTTTGTCATTTGCGTTTCATATTCAACAGAGAGCCTTGTAAGAGCATTTTAAAATGCTACATTTGCATCAAGAGTAACGCCTCAGTTAAAATATGAGCTGGAGTTTTTGTCTACCACTGCGTTGCAGGAAACTTTCTGTTCCTCCTGCGGTTTGTTTCATCCTCTGGCAGATGTTGTGGAGGAAACCCCACCGTTCCCTCAGTAGTTCACTTCCATAATAACACATTTGAATGTCAGGGAGAGTTTGCGTTTGAGTCTTGTCAATGCTTCCATCATGGATCGTTTTTTTTTTCTTCATTTAGAATAACGAAAACACGTGCAAACAGCTGCTTGTTGAAGTTTTTGTTCCAGTAAAAATCCTGTACGGTTTGGATGGTCTTGCTGTGAAAAACACATCCCTATTCTCATGATAATCCTCATTTTATGGAATAGATTACACTTTCAGTCTTTTGTAAACCCCCCCCTCCCCTCATACATTATGTGCACACGTCCATCTAATATCATGTACGGTGAGTTCTTGTGAGTTACTATATTACTTCTGCTTTAACAAATGCATAACTGGATTTATGTGTGGGTTAGACGGTGGAGCAACTGTGAGAAAGGAATGTGATGAAGTTGTGCCCTCACACGGGGAGAACGTGGGAGGGAAAATGAAGGATCGTGCACGAAGTTTCATAATTCATAGTCTACAGTAAATATTTCACAAGGAGAGCGGCGCAAAGTTTACTCTTCAAAAATGTCATGATTGAACCGATTCACTTCTTCTTTCTTAATTATTCATCTCTTCAGTTCCTCCCACTTCATCTGCACCTCGCAGAACTTAAAAATTATTTTTCTCTCAGTCAATAAACAACATTTGTTCACTGTTGTGTTGGGAACGACCAGTTTTATGATGAGCACACTCAAAACAATTTATTCAATTGTTAATTTTGATTTTTGCAGCTTCCTTCGACACAAATCGCCACAGCGAGCAAACTCAAAAGGTTTGACGCATCATTTTTAGACCGAAAATCCTTCCTGATGCGACCTGGGTTTGAACCTGCAACCTCATTACAAGACCGCAGCACTGACCACACACACCAGAGCTGTCATTTCTAACCCCAACCCAGTGCCCAGCTGGATTAGAGCCGGGCCATGCTTAATGTGTGGGACGGGTCAGTGTTGGGCTTTTGATTGCATCAGCATGTGGCTGACGATCCAATTATATGGCAACATGGCTTGCCATACACTCACCAGCCACATGCAGTCATTTGACTGTGCGCTGATCGACCTTGAAAGAGGTAAATAAAGAGTTCAGCTAAGCTTCAGATGGACTACTGCCAGCGATGCGTCGCCCAAATGGACGTTCATTCAACCGCTGCTCAGTGAAGTCGCGCGGCCGACGATTCAAACAGGTGAGATTCCAAAGCAGACATGTCAGAGCAGGGTCCATGTCTGAATAATGCAGAATGCAGGCAGAAGCAGGGATTTAATGCGCTTTGACGGCCACGAAAGGACAAACACCCCCTCAGCTCCGATCTTCTGCCCCCTTTATTCAGTCGCGCACGTCCGCCGACTGTTAATAACTATAAGCAGTCGAAGCTTAATTAAAAATCTAGATTTTTTTCGGGTTCGGACCTGTAATTACTGTTAATTTGTCTGGTTGGGTGGGGTTTGGAAATGATGGCTACGGGCTGGGACCGGGTTGGATTTTTTGGGCCCGAATGCAACTCTAACTCACACACACTAACAAAGGCAAAAACATTATCACCTTCAGTGGCAGATTAATATAAATTATAGGTGTTTTTTTTTCTTTTTTAAATCAAGCTTACCTTAAAGGCCCATCTTAACAGTCTGGTTTGGGATCTCATGTTATTTCTATTAAGAGTTAGTTAAACACTAACACAAACATATTCAATAATGCACACAATTTATATTTAAAATACATCTGTTACATATTTTTATTTTCCGTAGAAAACCAAACAGTGGAAAGTGTTGGATGGGAGACGTGTTCAGAGCCTCACATGTTCTGCATCATCAATGAAAACGTTTAATTTATTTAAAATATTTCTTTACTTTGTTCTTATTACATTAGTCTTATAAGTGCAGCTGGACTAGTTTAAAATGCGCTAAGAAGTTTTATAAAGAAAATCAAATCGGTGTCTGAAACGGTTACTGTTACAAACTCGACGTTCTTATTTTGAAAGGACGTGAAACGAATAGTTTGTTTTCAGGTGGCGTCTTTAACGTTTGCACACTCGGTTAAGTCTCCACTTCAGTTTGTATCGGGCGTGTTTGGAAGCTCTTTGCACAGCGGGGGTGTAATTGAACCCGGTGAGGCGCAGGATTCTTTTCTCTGCATCGTTGTTTTAGCCGTCAGTTCTGAACGGCTGTAAGGAACGTCTATTTCTAAGTTTTTTACATGATTCAAAATCTACAGCACGCACGCCCAGTTCATGGAGCAAAGCTGTCCACTGGGCAAATATTTAATTCTTTAGGATGTGGAACGATTGAGCTACGCTTTATAAAGCAGAGAAGACAAAAGTCGTCATGGTTTGTCTTATATTTAATAAAAGAAAATGTTTCTATGGCCCCCCGTGTTTCCCCCAAGGTGTTCACATGTTTTGGTTTTTAGCTTCGTTAGTTTCATGGGTGAGTAAATAGAGATTACACAATCTCAGGGATTATAGAAATCAGTTCTCATCAGATACCATCCACCTTTTCCTGTCTTTGTGCACGACAAAATTAGGCCTGTTTGGATTTTCTGTCGTTGCTTTCTTCAGTTGGTTTTCTTTAATTAAAATAAAGAAAAGTGGTCAATAGTTTATTAAAAAATTAATATAAACCACAACTGAAATTACACAATCCATCCCAATTGTCATAATCTGTGTGTTTTGGTAGTTCTTTAAGTTTAATTTTAGCAATACAATAGTCCCTCGCTACTTCGCGGTTCATTTATTGCGGATTCGTTCTATCGCGGTTTTTCAAAATAAGATTGGGCATGGCACACAATTGGCTGATTGATGGATGAGCCGCACGATCGGCATGGAATTTTTATTTAAAATAAATTATTTTAAATTATTTGGCACCTCCTGCAACTTTGTGCAGCTCATACTGCTGCAGAATAAACTTCCTGCTGCAGCTGATCAGCTGATCAGCGTGCAGAGCGGAGAAGTGGGCGTGGCCAAAAGTGCTTGCAGATGGCAATGAGCAGAGGACGCAGGGAGCTGAGATCATGACATTCTGTGCTCTTTGAGAACATTTAGAGTTTAGAAACATTGATTAGAATATTGTAAGAGTGTGGGAAGGGTTTAAAACCCCTTAATGTACTGTATATCTATATAAATAATAAAATAAACTACTTCTTACTACTTGTACTACTATTCGCGGTTTTTCACTTATCGCGGGTCTTCAGGGTACAGATCCCCGGTGATAAACGAGGGACTGCTCCTTTATAGTCATTATGTCATCTTAGGAGGAGTGGTGGAGCAGACGCTAGAGAAGGTGGGAATGTGGTCGGAAGATTGCTGGTTCAAAACCCAGTACTGACAGCATTAAAATGTGGGTCAGATTAGTGAAGCACCCACACTTGTCTTCACCATCATTTACTTTGCCTCGGGGCCCCTGAGCAAGGTCCTAGTGGAGTTCTGTGACTTGTGTTTTACCTGTCATCAGTTTCGTTCTCCTGCCCCGCCCACTCTCACCTGATCCTTGTCTCTCCTCAGGTGGTAACCATTTCCCCCTCATCAGTGTTGTGTTTGTTAGTTCGTCACATCTGCATTGAGTTTCCATTCCACAGCTTTTCCTCCTCCCTCTCCTGTGATGTTCACCTCTAGTTTAAGTGTAAGAAGCACAAAACAGCATACCCAGTATTAATTTTACACCGAGTTATGCAGCAAAATGGAACAATTGAAGGTTGAATTTTGGACCTTTTGAGGGAAATGCTGGTTGTTTTCTTCAAAAGTGCTGCGGTAATTTAACTGAAAACGACTTCTGTGGGTGGAGAGCTGCTCAGTAGCTTTTTAAAAGGTAAATTCAGGGCAGGCACTATTTGATGTCATCTGGAGCGTGCTCTGGACAGAATAACGTCTAAAATATCAACATCACATAAAATTTACAAGTTCAGGTTTCTCATTCCTGCATCTCAGCAAAAAAGAATCATAGGTGTCCTTTTTATTTCTCTCTGTTTTATACACATTCATAGTCAAATAAAACAAGCGAGCCCTTCATTAATCTACCTGTTCATGCTTAAACAAAAAGACTTGTATTTCAGACTCTTTACTCCAGGTAACGTTTCATACATCCACAGTGCAGTTGTCGCCCAAATCCAACACAGCGCTCAAGATCTCAGCTGTGATGCCATCAAGACTTGGACGTATGTCAATTATTTTATGCACTGTGGCTCTATCACTCACTTCTGTGGATATACAGTAATTGAATGAGAGCATCCATGTATGTTTCACGCACGTCCACATCAGAACGATGGTTGTTTCTGCATATGAATAAAGCAAACAGTGTTTCATGACTCGTGTCTGAAGGGACTTGAGGGTTTCAGTGAAAATAAATGTAGGTTTTGTTGCACAGCACTCCTGTGTAGAGATGGTTGTTTATGATGCTTCAGTTCGTTTATTCTTTATTCTACAATTTGATGAAACTTAGTGCAAGACAGTGCTTGAAGTTGGGGAGGGGTTGTCCCTGTACTAACTTTTGCTTTTCTAACTAGAGAAACAATAAAAAGTGATATTTGACTTAATTAATATAACCCGCCTCTCACACAGTGACTGCTGGACATGGGCACCAGTGACCCCGGTGACCTGAGAAGGAAGAAGCGGATAAAAGATAATGGATGGATGACTGTTAGTACCATACATTCCTTTATAACATGCTTTTTCTTTACAACACTAAAGATCAACAGTGACAATAAGTAATTGCCTGGCAGGCTTTAATATTTAGGTGCTTAAAAGCTTCAAACAAATGCTGTTGTCTTTTTTTTTTAGGTGTTTTTTTGTTTTGCAAATGCATCAAAAATTCAGAGTTTCATTTACTGCCAAGATATAGAGTTGTTTGACCCAAACGAAGGTGGGAGCGTTGTGCAGAGGTTTCCTGATCCTCCTCTGTGCATACAGTACACTGCATGTTGTCATCCTCACTACTGTTGGTCAGATTCCCAGCTGTGCCTCTGATTGGCTCCTGTTGTTTGATTTTAACCAATCACTCTTAGTCATGAGTCGTGCACCATCTTTTATTTGACCCAGTCAGAAGTAGCGCAGAGCGAGTCACGAGCTCCTGTTTTCAACAGATGTCCTGTGAGTAATG
Organism: Nematolebias whitei; assembly: GCF_014905685.2. NCBI lineage: Eukaryota > Metazoa > Chordata > Actinopteri > Cyprinodontiformes > Rivulidae > Nematolebias > Nematolebias whitei. Next base: position 46,768,195 of record NC_056504.1, read on the forward strand.
TGGTTCATGTGAACCACCCGAGGCCTACAGTTGGTGACACTGATGCAGAGTACTGGCAGTAAATGAGAAGTGGCAGTACACTATAACAAGTGACGATACTCTGAGAACTTTGAGTGCTGGACACCGGTCCACTTATATCTGCTCTTGTCAGTGGGATTTGTCTTTTATTACTACGAGACCAAGGCGAGTCCTGCAGAAGTTCAGCTGCATACCTGTCCTGCACACTGCAGAATGCCCGACAGGCACATTCCTTTCGTTGACCCCGTCTTCATGGACACCTACTCATGCATTCATAATTGTGAACGGATCCAATAAAGATCATGCACATAAACTGCAAGGAAGGTCGGGCGAAGACCGAGGACTCGATCTGTTTACTGAACACCGGTTCAGCCGAGAAGCCTCTCCGTCTTTTCCCTCATCTCTTCTTTATCTTTATCTTTGCTTCGCTTCAAGTTGTTCTGCAGTTTTCGGGCCACTGAGTCATGATGTGATTTTTGCCTGAAGTCATTGACATTTTGCAGATGAACATAAATGCTGCATTCTCCTTTTATGAGCAAATTATTATCTGCTTGCATACGAAAGCTTCTATCAAAACTCTATTTTCTTTCACACACACACAAAAAAAGGATAAACTTTAAATAACATTTTGAGAGAGAGAGTTGTGTTTGTTAGACTCCTGCTTCTGAAATTGAATCTCTGCCCCCTTTGTTTAAAACCCACAGTTGCAGATACTGAATACCACATTCTCTCTAATGCATTCCTTCTTGTGTCAGCGTGAATATGAAATAAACTCTTTTGTAGGAAAAAAGTACCGTGTAAATGTGATATAGCACTTTCAGTGGTCAACAGCACCACGGCGGTTATATAAACGCAGTTTGTTCACGCTCTTTATATCAACTGCCTGGGCTGCTTTTCAGTCAAATGATGTGTTCAAGGGTTTAACATACACTCAAACATTACTGCGGCTAAATAAATGAGACACGTGCGCGTTGTCGATACGCTAGATAGATTTATTTTTGTTCTTCTCATCTTGTTGGAATAACGTGACATTATATACAGACCTTAAATTACTGAGGATGATTCAGCAACTTTCTCTTTTCCTTGAGTGCCAGAAATTTAACATTTGTTGAGAGAACCTTTCAATAATCATCACAAAAGACCCTTTTATATGAACCAAAGGATATTAGCTCCTCTGTTCTTATGTTTTTGTCATCAGGTGAATAGTTTGGCTCATTTAACTCGTTCGGTGACGACAGTGCCTGCAGGTGTTAGTGCTTGTGGTTGAAAATAAAGTCATCTTTCGGTTTGCAGTTGCGCTGCTCTTTTGGGATCTTTATCCATTGATCAAAAGAATCTTACAGCTTTAATGCACAATTTAACTCGAACACTAATGAAGTGAGCCGACAGTAACTGTTTAAGTCCTATATTATCACCGGGCTGCAAACAACTGAGAAATGAATGTCACGCAGTGTTTGCAAGGTTATTTAATTTTATTACATGAGTCAGAGGAGCGGCACGGTGGCTCAGCTGGTAGAGCTGTTGCCTCTTAGCGAGAAGGTTGATGTATTGAATCCCAGCTGGGGTCCATTTTGGATGGAGTTACATGTTCTCTTCGTGCATACGTGGATTTTCCCGGGTACTCCGGTCTCCTCCCACAGACCAAAAACATGCAAGTTAAGCCGATTGGTAACTCTAAATTGTCCCTAGGTGAGAGAGTGAAGCGTTGTCTCTGTGTCCCTGTGTCTCTGTGACGGACTTGGACTTGTCCAGAGTGTCCTTAAGTTTTAAACATGTTAACGTGTGTGCACCAGATTTTCTCTCAAATTAAGCAGAGTCAATCCATGCATCTTAAACTCATCTAAATTTTGTTGGGAGGGTCTTCAACTCCTCTCAAGGATGCTAGAGCGATATTTTGACATCTCTGTAGCAGAAAACATCTTAGGCAAATGTCCAGGTCTGAAATCCATTTGATAATAAATTATTGAAAAATAAACTGCTTCAGATTTGCCTAGTTTCATTTTCAAAGTGTGCTCCATAAATCATAGACATGGGGAAGACTGCGTAAGAGGTATAAGACAAGTCCAGGTGGGTGCGATGTGGGTGAAGGTTGCACAACAAAACAATGCTCATGGTCAAGAATGCAGCTTTGAAAGCCATAAACAACAAAATAAAACCATAGTTTTCAAAACTTATCTGTTCAAAATGTTTGCAATTGGTCATTTTGTCTCAAACACTCAAATCCGAGTGAGAATGCAACTGAAAATTCACTCATTTTCTCCATCGTCCTGCAGTTTTGAGCCAACTTGTCTGCAGCAGTTGAGATGCTCCCCCTTACATTAAAACATCAGTCTGAGTTGTATATGTGGAAATACACTTTATTTCTTTATTGCACATTGTTAGGACTTTTATTGACAAGTGGTCAACTTCTAGAAACATAGCTTAAACGTAGAATTAAAAAAACTAAAAGGAGAAATCGTTTAACATTTTAAACAAAAAGAAAACGCTCCTTATTGTGTAATGTCTTTTCCTGATTTAGTTTTTGCCTGTTATTTATTTCCTCTTGTGTTGACGTCTAACATTTTTCCGTCTAAATTCATTTGAGATGCGTTTGTGTCAAACGTACAGTTTTCACAGTTCATGGTGAAACACACACCGCACTGTGTGCTCTGATCTCGAGGGGCGAGTTGCTCTGACAGTTGTGTGTTTCAGTGAAGCAGAGTTTATCCAGGTCAGTAAGTTGATTTGATTAAGTCAGTTTAACAGTTGCCCGGGGGTCTCCTCTTCTCCGCCTCATGCTGTTCCTCTCTTTCTTATCTCACCTTAGTTGTTTTACTGATTTTGTCCTTTTTGTTTTCAGACTTTTCTGATGGACTGCTTAAAAAAAGTCCTGTCCAACCTTTTCCTTCTCTTTTAAAATCCCTTTTTTGATCATCCTCTCTCTGCCTACTTGACACTTTGTTGGTTTCATTGTTTTAATTTCAGTTCGGGAGTGAGATGCACATCAGAGATTGGTGCTTTTACCATTTTTGTACAGAGCACTAGAGACGAGTGGAAGCTGAAAGTTGAAGCCACAAAGAATGACTGCCCCCTAGTGGCAGCACAATAAGCCACGCCCCCTCCATGTAAACAAATGAAAAAAATAGAAAATTAAAAGGTTTAACCAAGACATGCAGCAATTATACACAAATATAGGACTTTAAAGCAATACAAATCCAATGACTTTTTTCCAAATTGTTTTAATTCTTTTGACTTTGAGAATGCTATTTATAATTAAAGATTTTTCTTAAACCTAAAATGTCACGGCTTTCTGCAGCAAAAACTCGCTGTAGACTTGAACACTTCGTAGGATTTGGTGTAGTTCTAATCAGAGGCCAAGATGTTTTTTTAATCTTATTGTGGGGTAAACATAAAAATAATATATAAACTGACAAAAATGCAAGGCTGTCGTATCCATCTGCCAATTAGCACCAATAAATTTTCATCTGTCTAGTCGTTGGGTAAAAAGAATACAATATGTGGGGTGAAGGGATTATTTTATTCTTTTCTCCATTTTTCTTTTAGTTCTCGTCCATCAGAATTTCTTCCTGTTAATCCAGATTAATCCCGACTAATGCTGCTTTTGTCCAGAGACACGTTAGCAGCCAGCCTCATCCACCCCCTGCCTGATTTTAAAACAAATCAATTACTGCAGAAAAGGATGGCTGCATGCCAGGGATGGGGGTTACCGCCGCTGACGCTAATGCTAACTCACGGTTGTGGTTTATGGGGAACTTTTTTTGCTTAATCTAGCTTGAAATGTAACAACACCATACGAGCGTTATGCTAAAGCAATTAGATATGCGTATGTGACCACGGCAGCAGACTGAGCAGCGCTCTCCAACAGCTGAAACCTCTCGCTCACGCTGGGAACGTTCTGCTGCTGTCGCTGACGTCAGGGTCCCGTCAGCCCGTGTTCACTCACTCTACATTTCATGCATAATTTCTCTGCAGTCAATTAGCAAAGCCTCTTAGCCCCTCAGAGTGAGATTTATAAAAGCCAGCTCTGCCCAGGATTACCAGTCCTTTCAGTTCTCGACACAGGAACGACCAGTAATCCTGGCGCCATCAGCTGCTGTTTATTGACGAATAGTATCGTCCACCTCCAAAGGCAGCGGCGAAGGTGATGTTTGTGCTTGCGTCTATTTTTTTATTTTTACCTAAGATTTGTTGTGGTTCTAGTTGAGCCTAATCTACAACACATACTTATAACGCAACACACCACACAACGTTTTTCCTTAAAACCTTGGCTATGACTGTCTCTTTTTATCTGTTAGCAAAATATCTAAAGAACCGCTGGACAGATTGTAATGAACGTAATTGATGGTTATCCATCTACAACTGCTTAATCTTTTTAGTTAAAGCAGTTCGTAATGGCTGCTACGTATAATTGACTTTATCCTACACAGACGTTGCTTCACCTCATTCAGTTTCATACATGCAGACAAATATATGTGGTGGTAGTAGCAGGCAATACTTCAAAGCACATACCAGTACTCTAGGTGCTGATAATTGACTTATAATTTATCATTAAATTGTGCAAAATTTCCAGATTATAGCTTCTAGCATAAATGATGATATTCCTTCAAGGAGTCCTAAGCTTTAAACTCTTAGAACATCTGCCAAATGTCACTAAAATAACAATTTATCATTTTATTTTTATTTAGCATTTAAAGTCATTCCATGGGAGCAGCACTTTAGGAGTTTGACTTTAAAAGACAAACGGATCAAATAAAAAAGGACAAGAATGTAAGTAAACCTGTCATAATATCTGTTGAACATTTATTTCTTAATCTTTACAAGACCAAAATACAATAAAATAAACGAGAAACATGCCATGCTGAGCTTTATTTTAAGATATTATAACCTTTTAAATCAAATCACATGGGCTCTCTTCAATCACTAAATAATACATAAAAAAAAAAAAAACTAAATTTCACGTATTTTAGTATTAGCGTTCCAGTAAATCATCAATATGTTATAAAATTAATTAGGCATTTAGACAAAAAAAAACTTTTTTTTGTTTATTTGCTGTCTTTTCTTTTACAGAAAGTTGTTTTTCTTATTAAAATGATGTAAAGTTATTAGGTGTGCTTTCAGATATTTTTTTTACACAGGCTGGAATCAAAACTTTCATGTTGCTGCAAGGCAGAATAATCAAAATGAACAATCCATACGCTGATGTTAACAAGAAAAAAACTGTTTATTGGCCAGTCATACACACACACACACACACACATATTCAGTG
>NC_056504.1:46773488-46777762 GCF_014905685.2 Nematolebias whitei
ATATATATATATATATATATATATATATATATATATATATATATATATATATATATAAATAATTTATTTATTTGCATTTTTTATTGACTCTAGGATGCCCAGCTCAAATCTCTGAAAGGACAAAAAATGCTCAAGTAAATCTGGGGTCTGTAAAATGTAGTCGGTATATTGAATGTGTCAAACTGGAGTCTGCAGACTCCGACTCTTACAGACCACAATGGAGCTCATGCTTTCTGTCAGGCATCCCAAGGCTGCTGTCTGCTAATGCACTTATGCAACTGTCGAGCTTTGACTCATCCTGCAGCACATCCTTTCCTTTCACGGTTTGCTTTCTTCACCCCCTCTCTCCACCCATAGCTACCACAACATGCATTGATCGTCAAACTTGGGTCACAATAAAATTCTTTCTGTTATAAATGTGCAGTTTCCACTCGGCTTAAACAATAAATCTTTTTGTTGCCTCTTCTTTCTTCGTAGCGTTAAAGGTTCTTCCCTCTCGTGTAAGAATATTCAGTAAAGAACCGAGTTTATGCAAGAGATGGCTTCTCTGACCCAAATGGAAAAGACAAAGCGTCCAGTTGCTGTGCCATGGGTTACAGTAGCTCACGAACGTAGAAGCTGATGAATGATTCAATACAACACTGGAGGCAGCGCTGAACTAAACCGTCCAGATGGGAGATTAGGCTCTGTATGTTTTTCTAACTAAAACAGATTGTGCGGTCCAACTGGGCATTTCTGAAGGATTGTTGGAAAGGACATTCCTCAAAACAGCAACACCGTTTAAAGAAATCCAGTTAGAGTTTGTAATGTTAGTGTTTTTATTATCATATGTCAGCACAGTTAAAGGTATTGTGACCTTATGTGTTATGAAGGGGGTCTATTTTAGACAGCAAGTTTCCTGTTGGTAATGTAAAAAACTTAAAACTTACAAAATATATTGCTGCAAGCAAATTAAGATATTGTTTATCATTTTAACGTCATGGAGTTTTGTAACACATTATGCACTACTGTATACATACAAGTATTATTTTCCACGTGTCCAAAAACTGACCATGTCGGTGCAGTTCTTCATTTATCTCATGTTGGCACAGAAATCAGTAATTAGTCTTCTCATTCTGGGTTTTAATTGTATATATATATATATACACTATAAGTACATCACTGATGCACTAAGACAAGTGGAATGTTGCAGGTGGACGTCCGAAGACATATTCATCAGTTCAGAAGGAAAGGGGTCACGTGATGCACTCGTCCATGTCATTGTCTTTTGGTGGGCTCTTCAATCCCCCCACATGTTTTATTCAAAGTGCTGAGTCAGCCATCCATATTCAAACACAACCACCGTGGGGTCAGAGGTCTGTGGACTGGAGTTGCATTATGCTCCAGCGCTTAAGCTTTCAGCATCAACAATGACAAGTTTTTAATAGTAATTCATAGTTTAATGAATGTGTGACATTCACTGTACCTCTGTCAACCAAATCAAAGTCCCGCCCATACAGAAACAACATTTTAGGAACCCTTAAACTGTGTTTTTTTTAATAAAGAGGGATTCAAAGCGAGAACATCCTTACATGCTACTGTTGTGTTCTTGTGTTAACAGCTTAGATGCAACACTTTTAGGGAGCCGCGGGCTAAATCTGGTCCCCCAAGATCATAATTTAAATGTTAAATATTGTATCCCTTCTAATTTTTTCTTTACAAAAACCTGATAAATACATGATTGGGTGTAGACTTCTCTCGCCAGCTGGCTAACTTCGAAGCCAGAAAGACGGCTGGATCATTCTGTCATTATTGATTCTGATGTGAAAAGAGCAACAGAACGTCAAATGAGACGCATCAAACTCTTGTTGATGAACCTGCAACCATGAAAGATCTCAGGTATCTGACTCGAGTTCATGTATCAGCTGAAAGTGGCTCGGACAAAGTTTTTAAATTTCGGCTCCTATCACCCCCAGCCTGCACAATGACAGATGACATGTTTGTGTTTGTGCTGCGGTTACACAACTACAACAAAACAGTCATGACCTGTAAAGCTTTAATGAACAGGGAGGGCTGATGAACAGAAAATCTGCTTTGAATAGAGAAGTGACAAACACTTTTAAAAAAACAAGAAGTGAGAATAGTTTTAAAAAGCTGACGCTTGTATATAAATAATTTACCTTGAACTCTTTGAACGACTGAATTTTCAGTTGAACGTACAGAGTAAAATGAATCGGTTCGTATCATCCTGCAGCTCCTCGAGCAAAGAGACATACAACCAACAAACTAGCTGAATGTTGGTTCGAGGCTTGGACAGTATTTTCCTTTGGAGAGCATCTGCCAAGAAGGTGACAAAGGTCCGATGTGAACAGTCGAGCAGCAGTGAGAGAACAACAGCTCTAACTTTGTATTTAAGTGGCCTCCCAGATTTTACATCAGTTATTCTCGACGTGCCCATCAGCTAAATATTCCCTTCATGCACGCACATTTATGCTAAACACTGAACTGAATGCAGCTCTTGTAGCCGACCGTTACTGACATGGTGAAGCTAAACTCTTCATGTATCATTAATCAGTTAGGCTAGCATTGATAATTAGAGCCACTTAAATGCAGCATTTATTACAATGCTATGCTTGGAAAACGATACATGGAGATTAAACAATAACCTCCAATTTAAAAAAAGTCATCTTTAAGCCGGATTATAGAACGCTACATCTCTGCTGACCATGCGTCGTGTCAAAACAAATATCTAATATTCTTGTTTGATGGAAATCAATTTAAAATAAGGTCACGCAGGCAGTTTGATGCTGCATATTACAATACAGTACACTAAGAATAATCAACATTCAGCGTTAACGTTATTACGTGGTCAGCAAAACACTAAACCACAGAAATTAAATACAGATTATAAAATATATACATTTTTAGCACAATAAAAGCAAAGCTAAGAAATCAATCGTATCTTATTAAAAACAAATGTGCAAGAGACAGAAACTTGTGTGTGCAGATGTAAAGATACAACTCAGAAAGAGGCCAAGCTTCACTTGTTTACTTGCACTTTGTAGTGCCAGGATTTAAATAAAAAAAGCAATGATTGTTCAGGTGTCTGCTTAGGAGAGGTTTTTTTTTTCGGTGGCATCTTGTTGCATCTTTTAGGAGCTGCTGCAGGTTGACAACAAATATCAGAGTCAGTTTCTTTATTTGTCATTCGCACCACATGTGGTACATTTAGTGGAACAAACGTGTACACAGGGTCCCAGTTACATCCAACAATAAAATGTAAAAGAAAAACAGTAATAAGAGTTATCTGTGTGAGCAGATGAGCACGAATAAACGCATCAACATGAAACAGATCAGCAGCAACATGAAACAGATCAGCAGCAACATGATGTGATTCTTCAGTGATTATCCTGGTTAGACATTCATGAGTCTAACAGCCTCAGGGTAGAAGGTGTTCCTCAGTTTGGTGGTTCTACACTAACGCTCCTTAACCGCCTTCCTGAGGGGAGTGGGGTAAAAAGTGTGTGCTGGGTGAGTGAGGTCCTTCGTGATGCAGGTAGCCCTCTTCCTGCATCTGGAGGTGTAGGTCATATGGTCATGACTTAGACTGTCATGGTGCTTATAAGATTATGACTAACTTGTATTTTTTTAAGGAGCATCAGTTGTAAAATCTGCTTCATATGATTTCTTACTATAACATTTTATTTAAAGTGTAAGGAATAAGGATGTAAAGTTTCTGATATTGTTAATGAGCTGCTTTTTGGAGTTTAGAACTTCCCTTTATACAAAATCTGATGGTTTCGGCTAACTCGGGTGACTAGTAGTGTAAAGCGCCCTGAACTCATGATTGCTTTGGTGTAGTTTTATATAAATAAATAATTTTGGGGTGATCTTAGGCATGTGACATTTGCAATTGCATCCAGTCGTCATGAGTCATCCTGTCGTGCGCAGAGAAAAATCTTTTGTTGGATCTGGGTTTGTTTGTAACATCTGGTTGCATTTTGTAAAAAAATACTCCATCTTGAAAATTAGTTTACACCCTATTCTAAATGTAAGATGTTATTTTTATCAGTATTCTTGGTGTTTGGTGGAACATATCTATCTATCTATCTATCTATCTATCTATCTATCTATCTATCTATCTATCTATCTATCTATCTATCTATCTATCTATCTATCTATCTATCTATCTATCTATCTATCTATCTATCTATCTATCTATCTATCTATCTATCTATCTATCTATCTATCTATCTATCTATCTATCTATCTATCTATCTATCTATCTATCTATC
>NC_056504.1:46778162-46796137 GCF_014905685.2 Nematolebias whitei
TTCACATCATTTTGCTGAAACTAGTTTTGTCCGAACAGATTTTCACCCTCCTATCTTGTTGATCTGCTGCAGCCATATGCAGCGCTCTCTGAGGTCAGCAGACCAGATGCTTTCATAAGTCTCATTTAAAAAGACACTTTTATTCCCAGGCTGTTGACATTGTGTGAGTTGATTTTAACTTTTCTATATTCTATAATGTTAGTCATTTAGTTCTTATATTTACCTATTTGGATCTATGTATTTTATCCTGCGTTTTTTGCTTTTTTTGTTTTGCTGAACAGCACTTCGGTTGGCCTTGTTGCTGTTTTAAGTGCTTTATAAATAAAGTGATTTGATATGAAAGGCCTGTTGGGTCACATGTTGTTTTTCATGTAATTACTTGTAATCGTCAAGCTTTGTGATTACAATAAATATACATTATCTGAGAAAGAAGGAGCATATTTTATGTATTGATGAAATAGCTAAACTGAAGACTGAACCATGAATTGTCTGACAAAAACTAAATAATGAGAGAATAGTTTTATCACTTGGATCAACATGAGCTTTATTTCATCTCTTGACTTGATTAAAGTTTGTTTTCATCACATAAATAAAATAGAACTGGATTCCATCATTCATCTGTTTCAGCCCTGCTGCATTTTCCTCCATCCTCCTCTTCACCTCGTCGTGTTTATGGCTTTTATTTCTGTTCATTTTTCATTCTTTCATATCATCCTCCTTTTGTCTCCTCCCTTTCTTTTTTATTCCTCTCTGTGATTTATGATTAATCAATCCATCTCTGTTTCAGTTTTTGTCTCTCCACGTCTCTTACTGCATCACCACAGAGTAGATGTGCTGAAGCAGAGCTAAAAATTTTAATTCTCTTTTATTTCCCAAAGTGCTTTTTGTTTGACGATATCGGAGCGGCTTTTCATCTGCTCTGTTTTATTTTTTGGACCAAATTTCATTAAACAGGTTTTGTTCAATGAAGTGCGTGAGAATTGGGGTTGACCTCGTCATGTTGTCTTTGTTTTGTTTTTTTTAGGTGGTGAGATTAAGAAGCTTTTTCATTTTTGTTCCACTCATGAAATCCTCTGCTCTCATGTGGATGAAGCTCTTCTCTTGTGCTCACTCTCATATTCAGCTCCCGCCTGGATCTGAACTGTTAATCTTTACGTCAGGACGCCGATGATGTCGAAGTAAAGTTTCCCACCTCAAGGAATTTTTGTTCGTGACAGCGCGTTAATGTCAAATAGATATTTTGGTTGTTTTCTTTATCTGACCAGTTTTTATTAAAGCAAGGTCTGAAACAAATATAATTATATATCCGTCAACAAACCATCCATCCATCCATCCATCCATCCATCCATCCATCCATCCATCCATCCATCCATCCATCCATCCATCCATCCATCCATCCATCCTTTTCATGAAGATCTTTAGACTTTATTTCCTTATGGTTTTTCTGGTTTGCTTCCTGATCTTGTTTATAGTCTTTACCCGCTGCACACAGCAGGTTTCTGTCACATTGTTCCTGTTGGGCAGTTTTTATTCTGTAATTGATTTTAAAAAAATCCAAGATTTTCATTAAAGTCTCTAAACTAATACAGCGGTAATCACGTACAATGTTAAAGTTCTTTGATTTTACAGTATTTGCCACAGTTTTTGGATTGTGCTGTATAAATAAAAGTGACTTGACGTTTAACGCCCCCGCCATATTTTTTGTTGACTTTCTGGACTTATTAAGTCCGTGACATTCAGTTCAACCCATTTTAGTTTTGTTCAACATCTATCCCCTAAAAAGTCATCCATTATTTTTTCCACTCTACATTTTTCTAATTTATTTAAATCACATAAAAACCCACCATCTTTGTTTTGTGTACTTATCTTACCCCTCGCTGACCCCTTTTCATTCTGTCTACAGTTCAGTTAAGAAATCTCTGTTTTCATCCAGTCGCTCTAACGGTTTTGGAGAAATGTAAAGTACCACATAAAGATCTTTTTTTCTGTATAATCGAATTAGCAGCTCTGTTTGAAGTCCCCTCCATTTTAACTCTGAACATGCCAGAGGCAGGAGAGATTAGCCGCCGCTCTGCTCCGAGGACTTTTTTGTGCTACTTCGACCTCAGCTGCTCCCAGTCGAGCAGTTTTGATGGACTCAGAGCAGAACCACCTGTTTGCTGATGGTGACAGTAAAACATCAAGAACAATACGGTCAGTACTAGATTCCTGTTGTAGCGGGCAGGTCAGCTCAGTCCTCGTTCAAACAGCCTGTCGGTGGGATGTTTTTACCTCCAGGCCAGGCATGCCATTTGGACAGCTGTTCTGGCCAGCCAGCTGTCACTGTGCAGGAAATTAATGATTGGTCCGTTTTGTCCTGTGGTGACGAGTGTAGAAGCAGGTCCTAACAGCAGCAGGGGGCAATCAAAGCTGTCTGTGCTGGTGGTGTTTATTTACGTCATGCTGTTGGGTAACACTGTACTGAATGAGCAGCTTGAGTTTTGCTGGCTTCATGTTAGAACATCAGCGAGGTGAGTGTATTTTTTTAAAAAACAAATCTTTTAATTTATTGTGTGAATGCTGATTCAGCAAATCACACACAGTATCTCCATCTGCTCTCCATCAGTGACCTTTGAATGTTTTAATCATAAACACTCTGACCTCTTCCATCGCTGACATTTACAGTACGACCTACTATTTTGATCTGTGGTGCATTCAAATATTCATTCAACCTTTATTTATAAAGGTTAGTCTCACTGAGTCACAAGGACTCGTTTTCAAGAGAGACCTGTTTTAGACAAGCAACATATAAAGTACAGAGAACAATAAGCAACAATAAAATGCAATTAAAATAAAAATACTAAAAAAAATAACATTTTGCTTTGACATTGATCTTATTAATTGTTTAAAATCCCTTAAAGAAATCAAAGTAGACAGCTTCAGATTATGTTGCAGGAGCTGAGTAGGAAAAGGCCTTTTTTGCCAAGTTCAATCTGCACTGAGGGAACACTGCAGGTAATGATGGGCTGAGAGCGCACGCTGTAACTGCACTGACGGCGTGACATGGGAGATATAAAAAGGTAGCAGACCAAGGAGTGATTTTACAGATGAAAATGAACCAGTGTGCGAGCCTACATGTATATAATGATGACCACCTAACCAAGGAGTACAGAGTGCAGTGATGGCTACAATAGTTACAGCTAGTTATGAGTCTTAGCACACCATGGTAGACAGCATCCAACATCTGTAAGGAGCTGGCGGCTCATTCATGTAAATAATATCACCATAACCAAAAGCTGGCAGGAAAGTTGCAGCTACAAGGTATTTTCTGGCATTCAGAGACCAGATCTATTTCTGAAAAAGAAACCCAGTTTTAATTTCCGTTTCTTTATCAAAAGAGAGTGTGCATCAATTAAAATTCCCAAATATTTGTAAAAATCCACAAACTCAATAGAACGCCATGCATGAATGAGATATGAGGAAGGACTACTGGTACCAACTTCCTATTTGAAAACAGCGTCCCCTTGGTTTTATCAGCATTAAGCACCAGTTTGAGATGGAGCAAGTCTGACTGAATGATGTCAAATACAGACTGTAGAAGCTGGAAGACCTTGGCAGCTGTGTTCACTTGACAATAAACCACTGTATCGTCGGCATAGAGATGTACAGTAAGGAGACATCAGGAATGTTTTGACCTACATTACTTTTATAAATTGTAAAGATAGTGAGTCCTAAAAATGAGCATTGTGGCACACCATTGTTGACAGTTAAATAGCTAGAAGAAGTACCATTGTGTTAAACACATTGCTTTCGACCTGAGGGATAATTAGAAAACCATCCAATAGTGTGGTCTGAGAAACGAGTATCTGGGAGCTTATGGCATAAGATGTCATGATCTACAGTATTGAAAGCTTTGGACAGGTATAAAGTGCGGCACAGTAATCCTTAGAATCCAGTGCTGCAACCATTAGCTCCATTACTTCTGCAGAGATTCACATGACTTCACATTTACATTTTCCATCCAACCTTTATCCTTCCTTTCTGACCTCTGCCTTTTCTCCCTTTCTTTCCTCGTGGGTATGTACTCCTCAAAGTATTGCATTTCTCTAGTTGTTTCATGCCTGAGAACATGTTTCTGAATTCTGAGCAACCTCTGACATTGAGAGCAGGGAAGAGTGATGTAACTGGCAGGGAAAGAAAAATTAAGCACTTTGTATGAAATAGGCATGACTTTCACAAATGAAACCAGCATATTAAGAGTTCTTTGCTGGTTTGGTAACACCTTTTTTATAAGGCTTTTGACTTTTTTCTTACAATTATATTGTTGATATGGGCATTAATAATTTTTTTGACAACAATTTTTGTATGTGTCAAATTCACGATTGGAAAAAAACACGACAGCAGCGTCTCATTCAGTTTCGCAATATTCCTAAATAAAAACAATCAATGAGTGAATAAAAGTTGTTAGTTGTCTAATTGAGCAAAGTCTTTATTTGAAAACTTAAATGGGACTCACATTTTTTTTTGACTCATGAAAGGTTTTCGTGTTCTTCCGAACAGAATTTCAATTAAATTAAATTCAGTTCAGTTTATTTATATAGCGCCAAGTCCCAACAGAAGTCATCTCAGGGCACTGAACCGAAACATTCATATACATTATAAAAGCTAATTAAAGTTATCTATCTAAGGAAGGAAGCCAGAAGAAGCCAGAACTGAATCAAAGATGAATAAATAAAAAAGAAAACTCATTAAATGTTTCTTATTTTAACCATAAGCTCTCATTTTTTGTCACAAAAGTAAGTTTGCAGATGACGTGTATGCCAACTGTGCAAAACACCTGTAATTAGCAAGAAAAAAAAAAGAAGAAAAATCTTATTTAAACTTCATTTATTAAAGCATCTCACATTTTCCCTTCATTAGTACACATCATGTGTCCACATGTCTCGTGTGTCTCTTCCATTCTTCGATGAAAACAAGTTGATTTTGTTCCTGGTAGGAACAACCTTGAAGAAGGTTTTGAATAAGTCTGAAAATCTGTCCATCAAAACTGGACTTTGAAGTTTGCATTCATGAATAATGGCTGTCAGCCTAACTGTGTGTTTACAGGCGAACAAAGTTCATTCAGATTCCGACAAAAGGAAGAGAAATCAGACGTAGACGCACGGAGACAGTTTCTAAACAAACACATGACAAGATTGGCATAAAGACAGGGCAGATGCTTAGTCACAACACACACACTATTTTCAGTGTGTGGCTAAAGAAAAGCAAAACTACAGACAGGAACGTTAATAGGAAGGAAAACAGGCTCGAAAAGCTTGGAGATTTATTTTTTCAGTGCAAGAACAGGTTCGGGCTCATGCTGCTGCAGATAAAAATGGACTAAATAAAGACCTGGAGCTTCATTTGATTTGTTCTGACAGGTTAAACTCTGATGACTCATTTATATCTGTCTCATGTTGATGCTCTGTGAGGGTCCGGATCGAACAGCTTCATAAAAACCTTCAGACTGAGGCACAGTGATGGAGTCCACCTGATGAAGTAACTCCAAAATAGACATATACCAAAATATATATGTTCAAGACATTCCACACACACGCATCACAGACTCATCGGTTCGCTCACGCATGCTCACGTCTGTGCACTTTATTAACTCATTCCATACCTGTGTAAACACAGTAAATAAGGCACATTACTGATGACTGCTGTTAGAATTTTCCACGTCACTTGAGGTGCTGGTCTGCTCCATTCCTCTCCTTTCTACACAGGACCCTGGCCGGCATCAACAAACCCAGCGTCGAATTCAGCGGGTCTCCCAACTATCTGTCTGATCAAAATTAATGCTGCGCCTCTTTTAAATGTGCTGCTGTCTGACAGCTAAATATTATTTCATACATAGCCTGGTTGTGAGTGTCACTTCCGGGACAAATAAATAAATAAATAAATCTGTACTGGGACGGTGGGACCGGAAGCACGATCCGTACAGTGCACCGGTAGTCTGGGCACAGGAGTGGTGCGCCCAGAATCTTCCTATCTCTTGTAATGAAGAGGAGCTAACTGCGCATGAACAACTTTTAATGAAAGTCTATGGGCTAAGATTCTTGCACCCATAGGGCAGAAATATGTCACCAATCAGAGACAACGTTTTTGAAATAAACAACTTAACTCATCATTAACTATAAAATATTTACCTTACACAACTAAAAAAATATATACATATATTTAAAAATATTTTAATTTTATTATTTCATTTAATTTTTTAAGTCTTCAATGTAATATAGTGAGTAGTGTGAGTGGTGGGGCGGCACCCTAGCACCCCCTATTGAGCAGCCGCCACTATTCAACATTAAATTATAACTGGCTCAGTTTGAACTTAGTCTGTGCGTGAAATTGCTTTGTTGCATTTTATGACACACATCCTCTGGGAGCAGCTCACCAACCACCTGACCTGTTGGCTATGGAGCAGTTAGAGGGGGGTTAAGGTGTGAGATGGGGTGATTTGTACCATTTTGTAGACTGTTTAATGCGAGGAGCAGATCTTAAACCTCAATATGACACTCTGAGGTCTGCGTCCCATCTGTGCGCTACAGTCGTGTGTTTTGTTGTGTGGAGTTGGCCTAGTTTTACTAACTGCCGCTGCTGATGCTAAGACAGTCTTGAATCTGTTCTCTTCCATTTTTTTCTTTATATTACAAATCAATTTATTCAGTATTTCTGTTTGATGGTGAATCTCATCCCACTTGAAGTCATTAAGTAGTTTAAAGTCTTGCATAAAAACCAGTTAAAATAAGCCATTGTTCATTTGTTTCTCATTTTCGTGTTGGGCTTTTCATGTTTTTTGTTTTTTAAAATCCTTTGGCACAAAGATGAGCCCTTCCACCCTCCAGCTGTGGAGCAGCAGCTTCAACTTGAGGGCAAACTCTCCATCACAGTCTCCGACACACAATCCATCTGCTGCAGCTCCTGAGACTGTCGCTGCGTGCGCCTCTGGGCGTTGTGCGTGACGGTGAAATGACGAACTCCGTGTCTTAATTAGGATGAAATCACTTCACAGGGTACGAACACAGATTCAGTCATGGACTCTCTCATGCACACGATAACAGCTAATGTGCGTGTTCATGCAGTGATATTGTTTATTAAAAACATACTTATGAAAAGTATGAACACTTTTAGTCGAGCTTCTTTCTCCTTGTTTGTTTCAAACAAACTGTGCACACATAAAGTGTTTTATTCAGCACTCACACTGTTATTTTTCAGTTTTTATTTTTCCAAACTTTTTTTTATTTTTTTTTAACTACTCCTGCATAAGTTTAGCCATTTATATAAAATCATTTTGTTCTTCCAGGTGATGGTTGTTATGACGTTTGGCTTTTTTTTAACTTTTAAACTTTTCAAAATATTTTATTTAATTCACGAGTAGTTTCCCTTTAAAAATACATAGAGATATATATTTTTAATTATTTAAAAAACATGTTCACTTAAACTGCTTCAGCAAACTGTCTCTGTCTTCTTTAGCTACTTTGAGCTACTGTTCTGCTACTTTTAGCTTCAGGCTACATTTGTCATACTTTTATTTACATTCAGTTTTTAGCACTGTTTAATACAAAGAAAGCACAAAATGCTCTTTTATTTAATATCTGTAGTGAATATTTGGTTTTGTATCACTCCAATGTCTAATTCTTATAACAAATGATTATAGACGTTGTTGTCCGTTAAACTGGAGTGGTCCTGGTATGTTTCTTATGTGACATCACTTAATGTACCTCCATAACTTTCCATGTACTTTCCAGGAAGTAAAGCTCAGACTTCCCTTCTACAGTCTTTAGAGCAGCTCTGTCTCACGCTGCACTTCCACCCATCCCTCCTTATGAGCTTATGGTTTTAACACAAGGTTAAATTGTGCAATAAGTTTCGTACACATCCATATACTGCAGCAGTGATGTGTAATACATCAACACAAGTTCTGCAAAATGCAGCAAGATCTGCGTTAAAGCTCAGGATCATTTACAAGAAGAAGATCCGTTAGGAGAAAGAATGGATGAAAATGCTTTTTTTATTTTTTCTTGTCACACACTGTTTTCATGGTTTCTTGTAAAACCATAAAAGCTGTTAACGTGGTTCATTACTCCACAGATGATGGTTTGTGCAAAGTGCTTCTGAATTTCCAAATCTAAAGAAATACCAGGCTCAGCTTCATCGTTTGTTTACACGTTTATTCCCTGATCTTTAATGAATCCTCACAGATTTACTGTTCAGGTTTTCAGCTCATCTTGGTTCTTTAACCTTATATAATAATAGTAAAAAAATGGAGGATAGAAATATATTGGTATTATTTCATGAGAAAGGGTGCTAATAACTAAAATAAAATACATAATGACAACTTGTTCATGCACTGATGTAGCAGAAATTAATTCCAAGTGGAATATAAAAGGAGGCCTTCAGAAACTGAAGACTTGAAAACCTGCTGAGTTGTTGACTTTTAAATATTTCCATTTTAGTTCCGCTGATCCTTTTACACCTGAACCTGTTATAGCATATCTGTAAAACTCAAAACCAAGGTGGCAAAAGTGTTATCTTTATTTGGTTAATTTTAATATATTAATACAAACATTGTTTACTGTTAAGTGGAATAATGACCGCCTGAGAACAAAAGGGAGCACAGATAATGATTTCACAGTAAACAGAAGTTTAGATTTTCAGCACTGAACGCAGTTCATCAGAAAAAACCAGAACACTTTGAGATGCAGAAAAAGCTTCAAGGGTAGAGAAAGTGAAACTTAATGACGCCTGAATCTTGTCTGTAACTCTCCTGCAAATAATACGTTTCTAGTTGTCTTCCCAGGCATGATGAAAATATGCATCAGGACGTTTTAGTCATGTTTTTATTCTTAAAATCTATTATAAACTAGAGGATTTAGAACATGCAGTTAGGTGAGATAATGCACAGAATAGATATAAAAACAAAGCTTCTGACCACATGTAAGATTAATTTTTTTATGGAAGGTTTATAAAAGAGAATGCAATATGTCTCAGAAGATACGACAAACTTCACAGGCGAGGACCGGACCGATGTCAAGTGAACATAAAAAAAGATTTTTGGCGCTCATCAGGAGCAGCAGCAGTAACTGACTGCGGCATTATCACATTATGTTTGCATGTGGATAGCAGAAAGATGATTTTACATTCAGCAGATCCATCTAACGGCGCTTTTTAACTAACTTTATCCTGTTCCAGCTCCTTCTTCCTTATCTGAGCAGCTTCAAGGCAGGGGGAGGGGCTGAACCTGTCCAGGTCTTCCATAGGGCTGATTTGATTAGCAATTTTGGGGTGAAAATACATTTAAATATCTTAAACTGTTCGTAAGAGGCTGTTTTTAAATGCTGGTAATTTAGGTTTAGGTTGGCAGAAATAAATCTAAAGATCTCTGCTCTCTCAACACTTGTAGTGAAAGGAGGTTTGTCACAAAGATTTATCTGTTGGAGACTAAACTGACTCATAATAGTGAGAACAGATGAATTTCCTGTTGTAGTCTCTGAATTCTACGCGTTTGTGTCCATCGAGCTGTGCAGCTGCGTATAAATGTCCAGTTTTTGATACTTGCAGCCCGTTTTTGTGAACATGGCATTCCTGGTTGCGCACATTATTTTTGTTTTTCACATTTTCCCACTTCGTTCCTTCAGTTTGACCTCGGTGGGACTCTGGAACACGGATTAATTGCTGAATCGAAGTATATAAGAGTCAAATGTAAATGAGTCCCCGAGGCTCAGTGGGATTAATCTGTATAAATAAAGGTTGAATGGATGAATTTGAATCAGATCAAACTATTGCTTGAAAAAAATCCTGTCAAGGAAAAATAGAGCAGTGAAGAAATGACACACACGGTATAGAATATCTAATTTCTATATGAAAAACTCCTTGTTATAAACTTCCAGTCAAAGATGAGCTGTACTGAGCTGAGCTGTGTTACTGCCTCAACAGATGTAAGTTATTTGTCAAACTACTGACCCAATCTGCTGGATAAACTAAAAACCAAAACCATCTGGACAGAGCAGCATTAATCCCTTTGTGTTCACTTCATGTACGCTTGTTCCTCTCCTTGATTTATCTCCAGTCTCCTCTGGAGATCTCGCAGCATCCAGCGCCCAAGTGATGGAAAACGGTAATTGCACGTTTAGAGTGGAACAATTATTTAAAAAAAATCTGTTTGTTTAAAACACTTTTTTGTTGCACATTCAGAGTCGCATCTTTCATCTTTCTATGTTCTGGCTCAGTTTTCAACACACTGGACCGAATTAAAACCGAACCCAGAACATAAATATAAAGTTACAATCCTATTTGTAGTTTGTAAAGTCTTTGACATCCGTGACGATTAAACGTTTTACGGTCTTATTCGATGAGAAAATAAAATGGATTCAAGAAACGTCTTTCCAAAAAGTTTCTTTTAACAATGAATCACAATCATCAGAATGTAGTTTAACAGATTTATTCACAAAGAACTCGGTTTAACCCCCCACTCAACTCCAATGATGGTGATATTTGATCAACAACGCGATGATGTCACTCCAGCACAGCATCCTGTGAGTGATTCATGTTTCTCTTCAACAACATGAAGACAGGCTCTTGTTTTTAGCCTTAAAATATATATATTTTTATGGTTCTGATTAAGAAATCTTTGGATCTGACGTCACTCAGCGAAGAAGTGTAGATCATGATGCATAAATGAGGTTTTCAGAAGTGATGAAGCCTGTCAGCTTCCATCGAACTCAACTTTATTGATACAGCTTTTTTTTTTCAAACACAACACAAAGATTAGAAAAGCAAACAGAAATACTTTATTCACTAATCGCCAATCTCTGTGTTTAGGATTTTTTCTTTAAATGTTAAAACTGATTTTTATTAAAGGAGAATTCCTTGGAGGAGTGCATGTCGCCTGTCGTCTTGCGTGAAGTTTCAAACAAAGAGCTCATGCAGACTTTGACTCTGATCTTCTACAACAGATCTGAGCTCAATCTCGTCAAAACTGATTGAGTCGTAGCCATTTTTGTTTTTAAAGTGAAATAAATGTAGCAGCTTTATGAATTGTGTTGAATTTTTAAAAGTTAATTTACTTCCTGAGAGTCTCATTAAAAGTGGTTCAGAAGATATTTTGCTGACAGACGAACACGTGCACACGGACCCGGACACTTGAGACGTTCAGTCAAGCTTTTATGACGACACGGCTTCACAGTTAATTTTATTTCATGATCATTTATAACCATAACATTTTTTTTTATTTAATTGATCGAATGCTGCCTGAGTAATTTCTTAAATGAAGATTTAACAAATAATTCAAATTTATTTAGACTTTTCAAGAGAATAACCTTTTTTATAACTGAAAATGTTGCATTTTCATTTGGTTCGGGAAATTAAAAATATAAAACATTAGCTTTGGTGGAGGTTTAATTAGGACTTTTAGTTTTTAGGATTATTAAAAAAATAATAATAATAAATTGATGAAAGTGTTAAAGATTTTACCAAAGGAGAAGCGAAGCCCAACTCTGAAGTGTTCATTTAACATTTCAACCGGTGAATTATTGTTTGTTTGTAGGTTTTTAAAGTTTTTCTTCTTGGCAGTCAGAAAACAAAGCAGCGATCTGCAGAAATGAGAAATTTATTTCAGGGATTATTTGACAGTTTTTAGGTTTGGACGCGCAGAACGTCCACATTTAATATGTCAGATAACTTTGCATGTGTGAACGTCTTCTGTACTCGATTGTGAGTGAAACAAAGACGTCTACACAAAACAGGAAAAATAAAGGAGACAACTGTTTTAACAGATTATTTCATGTGGAGCTTTCGGCCCAGTCTGCACTGTTGACTGGCGTCTTCCCACACACGACTCAAAGTGTGCAACCCTAAAACACTCGCACTGCAAAATAAAATAAAATCAAACTAAAATATCTGCAGTCTACAAAATTTAGTTGTTTTTTTAAAATACGTGAACTGAATTACTCTTGTATAATTTGACCAAGAAACTAAAATATTCAACCTTTATTTATACTGGTTAGTCTCATTGAGCCTCAAGGACTCATTTACAAGAGAGACCTGTTTTAAACGAAGAATGATGACAACAGTAGACGACAATGACAACAACAGACCATCTTTAAAAAAGGCATTTAAATTAAAATAAATACATAAATTAATGGAAGCAAATGATGTTTTTTAAAAAAAAAACTGTTAAAGCCCCAAAACAGGCCAAAAACGGTGTTAAAACTAAATGGAGCAAAATCCTAGATAAAACCTGGAAGTGGTAAAAATGATAAAAAGGCAAAAGTAGGTGAACAACAGCTAAAAATACGTAGAAAAGGCCAGCTAAAAGTGGTAAGTCCAAATGTAGCAGAATAGTAACTATAATTAGGAAATTGGTAAATAAAATGGCAATAGTTAAAAATTAATGGTAGCTCAAAGTATCAAAAGACTATAGCTAAAAGCTAAAAGTAGCTGAATGGTTGTAAAAAAAACAAAAAAACATGAAATAACAGTCAAAGACCTCAGAGTATTTCTATAAGGAAGATATCTGTAATTAAAGTTAGATCTTTTGAAAAGTACAAAAGTTACAGAAACCAAAAGTCGTTACTTCCATGTCAGGAAAGAGCTGAATGTTTTTGTTTATGAATAGCTAAAACAGCTCAAGGTATGCAGACATGGTTGTATTACAAAAATGTATAGATAAAAAACAGGAAACAATAGTGTGAACGCTGCATTCACACAAAAATGACGACTGAGTTTTCTTTAAAACTAAAGTGAATTGTTTTTTCAGGAAATTTTTTTAGTTTGTCTTTGAAATATACGAACGCTAACTGATACGCGCTTCAGTGTGCATCTATGTGTTATGTGAAGAGGTTCTGATAAAATGATTCTGATAAAACAAACTAAGTTTTGGTGAGTTTGACCAAATTCAAATGTCACAAAGTGGGAGTGCATTGTTGTTAGTGAAGATAAAATAAAAGGTTGAGAATGGAACTTTTTTTTATTTTTTTTTTACATAAAATTGGTTTTCTTCTGAAGTGCAGTCTCTTTGGTTGTCTGGAATCTTCTTATGACAGAAAACATTTATTTCTACCAACGTACAGAGCCAGTGAGAATGACAGAGTGGGGCCGTGGCCAAGTCTCTGTCAGCCAACAGACTCTCAAGGCCACCAACAATGATGGAGTGATAGAGATGACAACGGCTCAGCGACACATGGGGACAGAGAGGGGGGTGAGACCGACTCCTAAATGGTGACAATCACACACTGAGTGGCACTAATAATGGAGACAGAAGGCGTGACCATGATGAAGACAGAATGACAGCGACAGTCAACAACGTTGCTTTGTTCGTACAGAGACAGAATGTGACAGTGACACCGAGCCAAGGTCAGAGAGGGATGTGTGCAAACAGTCGCGCTGCCTGGAGGCATAAAGTTTGTTCTTTCCTGTCAAAGTATCAGAAAGTGATCAGTAATGGCAACATCAGTCTCAGAGTGCTAATGATTCCCAGAACAAGTGTTTGAAATAACATACTGTAACTATAGCCAGGGACAAAATCCCACCAACCAAACAATTAACCACCCCATTAACCAGCCAACCAAACAACTACCTACCTACCAACCGATTAAACAAGAACCCAATTAAAAACAACTACCCAATAAACCAGCCAACCAATTAACCAGCCAACCAAACACCTACCTACCTACCTACCTACCTACCTACCTACCTACCTACCTACCAATTAAACAAGAACCCAATTAAAAACAACTACTCAATAAACCAGCCAACCAATTAAACAACCAACCAACCAATCAACTAACCAACCAATCAACTAAAAAACCAACCTACCTAACCAATGAACCTACCTAGCTACTGTACTTACCTATACCTACCTACCTGCCAACCAATTAAACAACCACCTATTTAACCAACCAATTAAAAATATCCAATTAACAAATCACCCAATTACCCAACCAACCAGTTAAACAAACACCCAATTAACCAGCCAACCAAACAACCAACCAATTAAACAATCTACCTACCTACCTAACTACCAACCAACCAACCAACCAGCCAATTAAATAACCACCCATTTAGCTAAACAAACAAAAAAAAAACACCCAATTAACCAACCAACCAACTTACCTACAAACCAATTAGACAACCACCCTTTAACCAACTAATTAAAAAACAACCTATTAACCAACCGCCCAATTAACCAGCCAACCAAATCATCAAGATCTAAAACCATCAATGCTCTGAGCAGCTCTAATTTCCAAAGGCAGACCGTCCAACAACATCCACATAGAAAAGCTGCAGCTGCGTTTGAACCTGCAACCTTCTTTCTGTGAGCCGTGAGCTCTAAACGTGGCTCTGCCATGCCACTCTCTATACAAACCGTGACAAGCTTTTATTTGATTTTATTTAATTTTCCATTGTGGACACAACATTAGAGACAAAGTAAAGAGTGCATTTGTTGTCAGGATCGAACATCACTACCACGAGATGTTCGTCAGGATTTAAAGCACCAACTGTAATAACAGCCGAGCGCTAATTATACGGAGCGAGACCGTCACCAACGGAGAAGAGTCTGACCACACGCTGGTCAGAGAGTTTCTCCTCAGCCGGAGAGTGAAACAAGAGCATAAAACTTCTGTGACCTTCAGATCTCTCCAACACAGCAGGGTCTCCAGAAACAAGTGCAGACAGATTTTATGTTAAATCTTCTCCTGTGGCTTGTTCCACATTCAGAGTCGACTTCTGCAGCCTGAACTCACTTCTTCACACATTTCTGTCTGAATTAAACAGAAGAGAAAAATAAAAGTTTGGAACTGGGGTTGGATTTTTTTTTTTTAAAGCAATTTGACGTTTCGTTTTATCACATTTTTCAATTTGCCTGAATATATTTGGCACAACTTAAGAGCTGAAACACAAAATAGGCAATGTCGGTGAAAACAACAGTTCTAAAACATTCTGTAGGCGCATCAGATGAATAATAATCAAGGTGCTGCTACCATTAATGCTTTTATTTTTATTCATTATTTTTCTGTAAAATAAGCCAAGTCTACCTTTTTTGTTACTTGGTTGCTGCTACAAACCTTTAAAAACAGTTTCAGATCAGTATACAACCTGAAATGTTGGGACATTTTTACGAAAAGTCACTGATGTGTGTGTGTACGTGCACGTGTGTGTGTAATGTATGTATCATATTTGATCAAAAGGACCTCTTGTTGCCATGGAGATTTTCACACTTCTGCAATCTTGATGAATTGTTAATTATTCTAAACATTATGGCAAAGGTTCTGTATCCAAACAGTGTTTAATTAAAACTGAATTTATATTAAAAAACACTTTAGTTTCCCGCTCACAGACCGTGACAGTGACTGAACACAGAGCTCGCAGTAAATCCAACATGACTTGAACTTTGCCTCAGTTTCAGATTAACCGTCTAAAAGACACGAGCAGGAAAAGATGTTTATGGAGGAGAAAAGGCCAAGTGGTTGAGCTGCGTGGTTTAATAAATTAATCTAACCCGAGGTGAGAGTCAATCTTTCGGCGTGTGGCAGAGTCACTTCCAGTGACATCGATGCTGCAACAAGCTCCGACATCTGTTGTTCTCTGCGCATCGATGCAGTCATGAGGAATATTAACATCAGCGCCTGGTACGCTGGCGTCTGGATGTTTTCACTGATGGTAACGTCATACTGCTGTCGTTAGACAACCAGAATGTGACATTAGCGGGCATACAAGGTGGATTCTTTGTACATGCGTGGTGTGCCGGCAAATTCCTTAAACGTACATGGTTACATCCATCAGTAATAAATTATAGAAAACTTTCCTTTTAAAAAAAGAGTAGGAAATGTTTCATTTTGCTGCTTTTCATTTGTGACGATGCTCCTCAGGTGTCGGTGTAACAACTCGTTAGCTTCTTCCTAAGGATCTTATTTTTTCTTCTCTTTTCAGTCATCTGCAACTTCCGAGGCTCGGTGACTCAGGGTTTGGCTCTGGAGGTCGGAGAGACGGTTCAGATTTTGGAAAAATGTGAAGGTAAGACTTTTAGATTGAGATTTCTTTTTGTTCCAACAGCACACGAAACCACTACAGCCACCAGTAATAACACATAATACCGTCTGTGGTTGAACGTTAGAGATATTTTTCTTTAATGATGTTTGCATAAACAAACCAACAATAATAGCTTGGTGTACACATAAGTCCCAACTTTCTTCTTCTTGACAACAGAAAAAATACAAAATAAACTAATAACTGTGATTTATAAGAATTTTCCATAAAATTGTGTACACACTTCTTCAAATTGGCATTGCATTTTAAAATTGATCCAGCGTTGCATGTCAGAACACTCAACTCGTGTCCCTGGAATAAAAAAGGAATGAACCGGTGTTATGGTTCTCAGAATTACTTCTTTACTTTCAGTTTTTATAGTTTAGACCTCTCGAAGTTTCACGTCCTTAACCTCAACCTTTTAAGGCGGAGAGGGTCACATCTAGTAGGCGGATTATTCTACATTTAGAATATCACGGTCCCCAGATTAATACTGAAGCATGGAATTAAAAATAGACACAAACTTAGGCCTGACAGTCAGTCCCACCCAGAAACATCTGTAACATCTGCTTCAGTGATGTGCACTTAAAGGCGCTCTTGCGAACTGTAAAGTCAAACATGAAACGGTTCTCCTGAGTTATGTCAAATGGTGCATTTTGACAGAGGGTACTCCAGATGTATTTATGTAATTCACAAACGCTGGTTCACACTGATTGTAAACAGAATACTCCGCTGAATCGACCAAATAAACAGGAAAGTTTGAGTCACATGATGAACCTGTACGTATAGGCTAGTATAGGTTAGCTATAGTCTGTGTAGGGAAACAAATACGGTAGAACAAGTGTAGAATATCAAAGATATTTAGGTGAAATAAAAGAGTGAATGTGCTGCTAAATGGAAAATGAAATAAAAAAAGAGATTGCGAAAGACAACCATCAAGAATTTTCCTGAAATTGTCGGACTTCTCAAAAACGTTGACTCTTCCAGAGACGTCCCCATTGTTGACCCACTTTCAGTCCCTTCGTCTGTACACTGGGGAACTGGATTCTGGACTTCATGACCGACAGACCTCAGACTGTCAGGATCTGCAACATCGTCTCCTCCATCACCGTCAGCACTGGCTTGCCCCAGGGCTGCGTGCTGAGCCCCCTCCTGTTCACTCTGCTGCTTGGCTAGACACCCCAGCTGCCATATAGTGAAGTTTGTGGACGACACAACAGTAGTGGGACGCATCACGAACAATGATGAGTCCAAATGCAGAGAGGAGGTGGAACATCTGGTGCAGTGGTGCAGAGACAATAATCTCTGCATCATTGTGAAGAAGACCAAGGAGATGGTGGTGGATTTCAGAAGGGACAAGGATCCTCTTCATTCCGTACACATTGTAGGAGTAGCTGTGGAGGTGGTCTCCTGCTACAGGTACCTGGGGGTGCATATATCCAGTGACCTCACCTGGAGAGCCAACACTTCCTGCCTGGTCAAAAAGGCCCACCAGCATCTGTACTTCCTCAGGAAGCTGCGGAGAGCTGGACTTGGGAGCTCTGTCCTGAGGAGGTTCTATCGCTGTATGGTGGAGAGCGCTCTCTGCACCTGCATCACCGTGTGGCACAGCAGCTACACGGCTGCTGAGAGGATGGCTCTGCAGAGGGTGGTTAAGGCTGCACAGAAGACTGTGGGGAGCAGCCTTCCCACCACCTCGGACCTCTACACTTCACGATGCAGGGGGAGGGCGCTACGCTTCATGAAGGACTCCACTCATCCTGCACACAGTCTGTTCCAGCCCCTCCCCTCAAGCACACGGCTGAGGATCATTCAGAGCAAGACCACCAAGCTCAAAAACAGTTTCTTCCCTGCAGCTGTCAGACTGCTGAACTCGAGCTGCACTTAATTCAGCTTCATCTTACTCTTTTTAGCTTAATTTATTATATATA
>NC_056504.1:46806137-46819561 GCF_014905685.2 Nematolebias whitei
TACACATATAAAACATATATATATATATATATGTTTTATATGTGTATATATATATATATATACTAATTACTATTTCTAGTACTATCCCTACTGCATGCCTTTTCACTTTTAGCGGGGCTCCAGTGTACGGATCCCCCATGAAAAACGAGGGACTACTGTGCACAAAGCAGCACACAAACATCTGTTCTGTTTCATTCACAAATATAGAATTGCACAAATAAATTAAGTTGCTGGCTGGAAGTTTTATGTTTTTCTTTCATCATTCAATGTTGTTGTTTATAATTTCCTATTTCTAACAAATTAATTCAATTGTAAAGGCACACACCACCAGTCATGTCAACCTTTACCATCAGGCCCTGACAGAGCATCTTCAGTCTGATTATCATATAGACGAGAGGCCTGGGAGCAAACACAGCCGTCTTTATGCTGGTGATAAATGCATCTTGATTGGTTATTAATTACCCAGCCAATTAAACCTTCATCTCCATATTCAGATCAGATTAAGAAGAGCCACAGAGGAGTTAATGTCATGGTTTTTGCAGGATCAAATGAATGTTGATATGAAGTATCCTGTCAGATGCTCAGATTAATGGCACCACTGAAGCATTCCCAGAAGTCTTTGTGTTCTACTGGTAATCTTTTTTTTTTTAAGCTTGTTAACTTTAAATATTCTTTTCTGAAAAGTTTTAATGCTCTTACCCCCCCCCCCCAAAAAAAAAAAAAAAAATCATTTTGGACATCTAGTCCCAATCTTTCCTTGACCTTTGATATCTTGGTAAACGTCGTCATGATTCTTATGTTTTGTTGTCACAGAGGTTTGTCAACTCTTACAGCCTTTTAAAAGTTATATACATTATATAACTAATTTATTTAAAGTAAAATTCATTGTAAATGACTGTCAGTAAATGATTCGACCCTTAAATTTCCACAAACTGCACACACAACACTTTCCATTTCTTCTTTAATTGAGACTAATTATGTGCCTGTTTCTGTGGGGATGTCTGTCTGGCAGCGTTTTCTCAAAATTCTTAGCTCCTGGATATGAGTTATTTTCAGCTGTCAAGTGGTTCAGTCCACTTTGGACAGCTTTCTGCTCTGCTGAGGCATTGGATGAGTGTCCATCTGTGAGGAAAGAATGTCAGTTGCAGAAGAAGAAGGTCCATCCAATGCAAGAACCTGACCCAGAAAATTAGCATGCTTAAATTTTCTTCAGTGACAAAATGATTTTGTGGTAGATGTCTATACAGTAATAGGCATGCACACGCTGCATACAACAAATATTTTATTTCACTATAAAAAGGATGAATGAATGAATCACAGGATGTTTCAGGCATTAGCCAATGTTTGTCACAACCAACAGTTTAAAGCCTTTGATGGTGACAAAACATTCAACACATAATCATTTAAAAATAAAAATGGCCTAATCTATGTTCCCAGATTTAAATAATAATAATAATCTTTATATTGATTCATTTTTTGCTTATGCATTTATTTTTAGTTTAAAAAAAAACATGACGCAGAGGTTAAGGCGAGCCTGTGAGTGGACGGTTGCAGGTTCGACCCCCTGGACTAAGACATCATAAAAAATGTATTTGGGAAAGGTGAAACACCCACACCTGCCTCCTCCATCATTTGCCCCACTCTGCGCCCTTGAGCAAGGCCCTTAATCCCCACATCGGCTCCCCCAGGCACCCTAGATGGCAGCTCTCTGCTCCACACAGAAGGCCGTGGTAGCTCGGTGGTCTGTGGTTGGTCAGGAAGGACATCCGGTGTGAAAACAATCACCAAGTCTTGGTGTGAGTTAGTTCTCTGTGGTGACCCCTGACGAAGGGAGCCGCCGATGAGTCGAGAAACTGAACTTCTTTTTCTCAATGATGTCCATGTAGATGTTTTGCAAGTTGGAAAAATAAGTTTGCATGATGGTCCTTGTAAGAACAGGAAGAAAACAACATGCACTGATCCACCCACACAGTCTGATGGACTGAATCCGTCTCCAGCTTCAGGCTTCGTGTCCGTCAGGCTCTCTGTCTGACTCTGACATCCACGGTCATGAGCTCATAACATTCAGTGTTCACTCTCATCAACTACTCATCCATCAAGTCCCCCCCCCCCCCAACATGCACACCCACACACACGCACACACACAGACACACTCACAAAACAGGGACCCCTCTTGTTATTGTTTTGTCACTGCACCATCAAGCTGATTTATTACAGATTGAGCTTTCTTTAAGCAGCAACATTAAATATAAACTAATTTATGTTTTGCTTTCTCAATTAAATAAAGTTTACATAAATATCTCCAGAACTTACATAAAATACATACTTTGAGCATAACGTGCTACTCTTTTGAGTGCGTAACTTGACTTTAAATACTGTGCTACTCGTTTATTTTCAGATTAAGTTATGTCAAAATACATGTTTAAGGAATACATAATTGTTATAATATTGTAGTGTTTAAAAGTTTGTAATAAATATGAAAAATTTCAGATGGTAAATTGGTTAAAACCTCTGTAAGAGTCAAACTTAAGTCATTTCATGGATAAATTCCTTTCTTCTATTTGTAATCTAGGAAGGTAAAAAAATATTAATGTCTGAATCATTTGCATTTAATGTATTTTAATGTCTCTATTACTATTGTTGGGTTCAAAACTAAACTTATGATGATCATGTGTGGATGTTTGTGGACCTGCAAGATGTTTTCACGTTCAGTTTTTATTTTCTTTGTTTTTTAAATGAATACATTTATTTAATGACAATTACTTTTGCATTTTTATTTACCAATGCAACATTTATTTTTAGTGGATCTGTGCTGGTTATCTGTAAGGATCACTGATTAATTTATCTTCTTCCAGGATGGTACAGAGGATTCTCAACAAGGAAGCCAAACGTCAAGGTAAGACAGACCGACAGCGTGTACTGGACTGTTTTTAAAGAAAGTTTTAGTTCCATTTAAACCTTTTCCTCTTGGATGAGTCTTTCTCGTTCTATTGTCTGTAAAAATTTTGTTCAAATTGAAAATTTAAACATCAAATTCCAGCACAATGTTGAGAGTAAATACGTAGAAAATCCAGTTTCCATGTAAAAGTCCGATTTAGTTGAGAGGCTGCATCTCCAGAGAAAATCTTGACTTGTGGCCCAACAGAACAATTGTTCTGTGGGCGGATCGCTGCTGTTCGCTGCTGTAGGTCACAGTGAGGGCAATAAGATGCAGCTCTGCAGGCAAAACCTGAGAGGGGAACGTTAAAGCTCAGGTTTTCTCATGCAAATCAAACATGAGAAGTGTTGAGAGCGCTGTGGCTGAGAGAACTGTTCAACAGCGAGGTTAATCTCTAACATGCATCGATATTACAACTTTATTACCGTACTTTTCACCACATAAGTCGCACCTTTTTGCACAAATTTGCATGCCCTGCAACTTATACAGCAAAGCGACTCATTTATGTTTTTACTCCATATTTATAACCCAAATTTTGGCTGAGATCTGACAATTTCATTCATTCTGACATGGAAAATATTGAACACTACCATTTTCAGCCACTAGAGGGCCCTCAACTGATATGGCAAGCCAAGTGTCTCGTTAATACATAAGAGTGGCTATTAATGAGACACTCATCCTGCCATACAAAGTCACCTTCATCTCGCTCCAGAACTCCTGGAGCAAACGTCAAATCAGCTGCATTTCGCTGCGCCGCCCAGGCGAAATGCAGCTGATTTGACCGTTAAAGTGCGTTTATTAAGTAAAAGTTCAACCGAGACACACCTTTGCTATAATGTCGAGCAAACAAATATTTGTTTTTAGGTGGTTATCTTGGTAAATTTTGAAGAAATGCACAGCGCAGCACTCCTGCAGCTGCAAATCGATTTTTGAAATGCAGCTGATTTAACCAATATTGTGCGTTTATTAAGGAAAAGTTAAACTGATACACACCTTTACTATAATTTTGAGAAAAAAAATAATTATTTTTAAGTGTTAATCTTGTTAAAGTCTTCCTGTGCACGCTCTCACAGCCGCCATTTGGCAGCCAATTGATTTTTGCCACAACACCGGCCCACGTTTCAGGGTGGTCAGCAGTGATGCATAATAGATGCGACATATACGGTGAAACAATGCATTTATGTGTTTTTTTCACTTTATTAGACATATTTGGACAAATGCGACTTATACGGCGGTGCGACATGTATGGCGGAAAGTATGGCACTCTTGTTACAACTGGCACTGAAACCCAAAAGAACCAGGCAGAAGAAAATATTTATAAGCTGCTTCACAGAGCCAAGTTACATCCTTGATACAAATAAACACACGGGCATCACCTTCAAGAAAGATCCTTCTGACAGAGGGAGAGGAGAAACTGTGACAATAACCAGAACATGCCCCAAACATCACAATTATTTTCAGTTTTATTGAATAAACACACTTTTTATTCGACTGAACAGACGTCAGCTGCACCGTGTCACTTTGAAACACGTGAACGTCCGATAAATTCCTCTTCCTCTCACTGGCTGCTGATGCAGCAGTATTTACCGATCACCTCCGGTTCTTTGAAACCAGATATATCAGAGTCTCAGCCTGGCTTTGCAGAAATAACCTCCACAAACCCACATTTTATATCACGTTACTCAACAAAGAAACAAAAGGAATCAAAATCAGCCTCTTTGTCTTGAACACAGAGCCGAGTGGGAAACAGTCAATCAGCTTTGTGATATTTACAGCCCAGTGTCATCATCACCGCTACGCAGAGTAAAATGCATGCTGGTTGCACAACCGTTTTAATACAATCAGTCTTTTCTTATCACCGGTTTGGATTTGCTTTTGTGGTGTAAAATCCTGCACCAAAAGATATTGTTAAATCCACTTCCACCAGAGTTTTGATCAATTTACAGCCTGTTCCCACAATGCGTTTTCCTCCCACCTGATTCCACAAACGGAATATTCACACAGCAGTTACGTTTATCATATGCTCTTCTCGTCTTCTTAAAACTGATCATTTCTGCAAAATTAATCATCAGATCCTGCAAGATTCAAACCTTTAACGCCAAACTACTGTTGTGATCAAAACTATTAGATATTTACACTTTTGTTAGGATATGTACCTTATGGTTCATTGCTGCCGAGTTACTGGAGACAAAAGAAGTTCTTAAGAAGGTAGCTGGAGGCAGAGAAGCAGCTAGAACTTAGCAAACACTCTAAAATATGCCCTTTGACACCCAACACTGATCGTTTCACCTGGTGTATCTACGGTGACCCTGAGGTGTAAATGAGCAACATTTGAAAAAACATTACATTAGGTCAAACCGTGGGGTGACAGGTATTTTAGAGTAACAGGGTGGACAGTTGACTCAGGGACTCTATTTATTTTTAATAATTTATGCATTTTTTTTGGATCTCCTAAAAAGTCATTGGATGAGAATGACTATAAATAGTACTACTAAAAATGTATTTAAAAAATCCATCCATCCATCCATTTTCTTTACCCGCTTATTCCATTTTGGGTCACGGGGGTCGCTGGTGCCCATGTCCAGCAATCACTGTGCGAGGGGCGGGGTACACCCTGGACGGGTCGCAAGTCCATCACAGGGCCACATAGAGACAAACGAGACAAACAACCATTCACTCTCTCACGCACACCTAGGGACAATTTAGAGTTAGTATTTAAAAAATGACTTTTTTATTTTTTATTACTTAGATTACGACTCTGGGAGTGTGGGGTACCAGATACGGGCTGTTAGGTCCCTGTATGACCGGTGTCAGAGCCTGGTCCACATTGACGGCAGTAAATCGGGCTTGTTCCCAGTGAGAGTTGGACTCTGCCAAGGTTGCCCGTTGTCACTGATTCTGTTCATAACTTTTAAGGACAGAACTTCTAGGCGCAGCCAAGGTGTTGAGGGGATCCGTTTTGGTGGCCTTAGGATCGTATCTCTGTTTTTTGCAGACGATGTGGTCCTGTTGGCTTCATCAGGTCGTGATCTACAGCTTTTGCTGGAGCGGTTCGCAGCCGAGTTTGACGCGGCCAGGATGAGGATCAGTTCCTCCAAATCCGAGGCCATGGTCTTGAGCCGGAAAAGGTAGAGTGCCCTCTCTGGGTCAGAGAGGAGGTCCTGCCCCAAGTGGAGGAGTTCAAGTATCTCGGGGTCTTGTTCACGAATGGGGGGGACAATGGAGCGAGAGATCGATAGGCGGATAGGTGCAGCGTCTGCAGTGAAGCAGGCGCTGTACAGGTCTGTCGTGGTGAAGAGAGAGCTGAGTCAAAAGGCGAAGCTCTCAATTTACCGATCGATCTACGTTCCTACCCTCATCTATGGTCATGAGCTTTGGGTTGTGACCGAAAGAACGAGATCTCGGATACAAGCGGCCAAAATGAGTTTTCTCCGCAGGGTGTCTGGGCTCTCCCTTAGAGATAGGGTGAGAAGCTCGATCATCCAGGAGGGACTCAGAGTAGAGCCGCTGCTTCTCCACATCGAGAGGAGCCAGTTGAGGTGGCTCGGGCATCTGGTTAGGATGCCTCCTGGACGCCTCCCTGGTGAGGTGTTCCGGACACGTCCCACCGGGAGGAGACTCAGAGGAAGACCCAGGACACGCTGGAGGGACTATGTTTCTCAGCTGGCCTGGGAATGCTTTGGGATTCCCCCGAAGGAGCTGGCCCAAGTGGCTGGGGAGAGGGAAGTCTGGGCCTCCCTACTTAGGCTGCTACCCCCGCGACCCGACCCCGGATAAGCGGAAGAAAATTGATGGATAGATTACTTAGAATTGTCACTTAATTTCAGGAGGCATGAAAGGGGACATGACAGTAAACCCAAGTTGCATTTAAAATTAAATTTAATTGTTTTAAATAAATCCATCTTGTGTACATATGGTTGCGTTTTATGATAGAGGGGAGTCAAACATATAAGATGGGATTAATAAAATAAATATCAGCCCACCTTTAAACAAAATATACCACATTATGGCATGGGGACTCAAAAGGCACCGACTAGTAGGAATGACCCAACTGTGCAATACGTACATACGTATCTCTCTAAAAGCAAAGATGTTTTTCAAAAAAAATTTAAAAATCTTATCAGCATAGCATGAGCATGTTATTAGCATGTCATTCTTATAAATCTTATATTGGTAGACCCACTGTGTGAAGGTGCTATTTATAAGACTGAGTTTGTTGTGGCTCCTGGGACTGATGAAGTCCTTTGGATAAAAGACGAAACGTTTCAACAAAAAGAAACCGTCCAGAGGACCTGACTTAACTTTGTTAGATTAAATGTGTATCACTAATTTGCTTGTGTTATTATCTTAATAAGTGCAGAGTAAATATAACCCGTTGTTTTTTGTGAGACAGAACCATGACTAGTTCAGGAGAGCAGCTCGTATTCCTCTGCAGTGATGGAACCTGAACGTGACACGATCCAGATGTGTACATTCATTACAACAGTCTGTTTGTGTGCACGCAGCCATTGTTGCACCACTTTGTGTGCTGCAGTAGGGATTCATCCCTTTGTGTGCTGTTGTTGCACGGTGTGATTGTACGCCTTAATGTGATTGTGTGTTTCTCTTTTCTCGCCTCCTTTCTCTGCAAAAAGGCTTCAACTAAATCTCGTTGGTTCCGTCTTAATCACCTGGTGTCTCTACAACGGGCTTGCTAGTCAAAATGAATCGCTGTGCCTCCCTGAGGAGATGCCTTTCCTCTCGGAGTCATTTCCTAATCCATCTGCACGACGCACAGCCGTACACTCTGAGTATCATCAGTGCTCAGATTATCCCAACAATGGGGCGAGCAGCGGTGATTCTCTGCTTTCAGACTGGCTTCCCTTTATTTGTTCTTAGGGTTTGCAAATTCTCAGACCTAAATAAAGAGTTGAAAATAGTTCACCATCAAGTTATTCGTTTCTATGCTTCCTCTTTTAAAGCCATTCATATTCAGCTATGTAGTTTAAGAACTTCTGTTTGCTTTGCGTTAAGTGTTTAAACTTTGAGACATTTTGCACTCTGCAGTGGGAATTAGTGAGTAGAACAAACAAAACATGATGTACTGTTTTACTCTTGTGCACACCAATTAAAATGTTTGCATTCATCCCAACATATGTGGACATGCGCGTACATTTCAGGAAACCGATGTCTTCAGAGGTTTATTATTTGGATCTAACATTTAAATAAGTTAAATAGAAAGCAGGACTATCTTGAAAATAAAAGGTAAAAGGTAGAAGTTGAGTTCCTAAACAAAACAAAACATGATGACACTGTAATGTGTGTTTTGTGTGCAAGCTTATTTGTTGGCACGTTGGGACATTTATTGAAGAATCTTTTTATTTTACATTGAGGGTAATTAGAATATACGTGTCACTTTTATTTAGTCTGTTTATTCGGCATCATGTTAGATGAAGTGTAACAATTCTTTGGATGATTGTGATGGTGGTTGTGAGTGTGTGTGTGTGTGTGGCAGGTACACACAGCAGGGCAGTGAAGGACATTATATACAGTTTGTGTGTCGGCTTCCTGCTGGTTTCCTTTGGCTGCCAGAGTTACCTCACAGCTGTCTGCCAGCTGCAGCACACACTCACACAAACTCTTACAGGAGTAGAGCGTGAATTGAAATCCAAAATGCCAAATGTGTTTCGGTCGCACAGATTCAAACCAATAAAGGCAGCGTTTTGATGATTACTGGGAGGTGTGGGACTGAATCTGTTGTGTTAGGTGTGATGTTCAGGTTTCATGTTCCATCGAGAGAAGGAAAACTGGCCACCACGCTACTAATATGTAATTAGTTGTGGGTTAGGATATGCAATTAACGTTCTTGACAATTCTTCTTGCAAATGCACAATAAACTGGTGCCATTTTTTTTTTCAGTTCAACCTTTATTTATACAAGTTAGTCTCATTGAGCCACAAGGACTCTTTTACAAGAACATGAACTTAGCAAACGTTTAAAATCCCTTAGAGAGGTCAAGGTCGAGAGCTTCAGATCATTTTGCAAGATATTCCAGGAAACGGGAGCGGAGGAGGAGAAGGCCCTGTTGTCTAGTTCAGTCCACACTGAGGGGACACTGCAGGTAATGATGTCCTGAGAGTGCACGCTGTAGCTGCACTCACACAGAGACATGTAGGAGGAGATGTATGAAGGCAGCAGACCAAGAAGTGATTTAAAGATGAAAATGTACCAGTGGGAGAGTCTACATGAAGTTAATGATGAACAGTTAACCAGTGAATACTGGGTGCAGTGGTGGGTACGGTAGTTACATCCAGTTATGAATCTTAATGCACCGTGATAAACAGAGTCCAACATCTGCAGGGTGCTTGTAGGAGCGTGCATGTAAATAATGTATAGTCAACTGAGGGAAAGTCACAGTTACAAGATGTTTCCTAGGATCTATTTCTAAAAAAATAAACCCAGTTTTACTTTCAGCTTCATTACCGAGTTTTCAAAATGGGGCTTAAAAGATGTGAATCGATCAAGATACTCTAGTATTTATAAGAATTGATCAACTCAATAGGAACACCATTTGAAGACGAAATAGAAGGAATAGAAGGACTGCTGGGACTGACTTCCTGTTTGAAAACAACATCCCTTTGGTTTTATCAGCGTTTAGCACCAGTTTGAGACGGAACAAATCTGACTGAATGATGTCCAATGCAGACTGTAAGAGCTGAAAAATCTTAGAAACTGTTCTAGCTCGACAAAACAACCGTGTCGTCGGCATAGAAACACTTAGCTAAGCCACTGCAAATATAAATAACGAGATAAAATAGAAAAGAATCATTGCTTTGAAACAGTTTGTGAGGCATTTTGATAATAAAAAAAGAATCTGACTGATCTGTAAACATAAAAAAAAAAAGTTTTTTTAAATTATATTTTTTCTGGCATTGGTTTGTGTTCATTGCTTAAAAAATCAGGAACAGTTTTCCTGATAATTTTAGGCTACGACTGACTGAAAAATAAAACTATTATTTGCGGATGCAATTTTCAAACTGTCTGCAGTGGAAAAGTTTTCCTCAGCTTATTTGAAAAGAGGTTTGTTGTTAAAGCTTCAAACCACAACAAAGGAGGAAGTTGCACAGTTTGGCACTTGTGATGTAATCATGTTATTTTGTCATCCGAACCGATCAGAAGCTCCGAGTGAAATTATAGACCGGAGTGAATTGTGGTGCTGCACGGAGCTGCACCATCGTCACTCGAAACAAAGACGCTGGGGGATCTGAACACAGCAGAACAGCTTTTAAACTGAGCGGATTCAAACGTTACGGTTTGGGCTGAACGATCAACTTCTGTAGGACAACAGAGACAGGAGAGGGAAACACAGCCGCAGCTTCTTCTTCAGCTTTCAATCCGTTGAAAACAACCATTTTAGGGGTGAAAATTACAAATGTTTATTTTGGCACATAATGGGACAATTATCACTGATGCGATATATCCCCAAACGCTATACCGGCCTAAAATATTGGCCTTACCAATATTTTGATCGGACTCTAGTACTAACGCCTCGTAAGAGCTATGATCTGTCTGAAAAAATTGTTTAGGTTGTTAACGAAACATCCACCCAGACAGCAGGATGCAGGTTTCCACAGCAGGACGTTGTGATATAACGGGCAGCGTTATTCATTTCATTTGTCATAATGTTATGGCTGACTAGTACAAAGTATTCCCACACTGCACATTACAAAACGCATCAACATTTTAAATAGATATACATAAAATCTGCAACTTGTCTGCATTGGTCTTCATTAGCATATATATACAATTCAAAATAATCTAATGCTAGATAATGCCATCCTTTGGCAAGAATTTATTTAAATATTTGACAAATTTTCCAATACTTGTAAACTGAAATAAATATTTTAAATGCTCTCCAATGCATGTTTTCCTTTGCTGTGCCAACAAAATGTTAACTTGCAGATCCGAAAATAAACATACAGTTGACTTGGAACCAGTTTGTTGCAGGAAGGAAATATGGTTTCATGTCAAAGATTGTAGAACTGAGGGATTTATTGGTCAGAGTGGTTTCTGCTCTGGTCAGAACTCCAATCAAACCAGTAATTTCTTGTCAAAGACTGAACTGAGCTACAGATCTGCTGTTTGTCTCAGTCTCATTAGAACCACTTATTTAAAATGATGTTACTCTGCTTTGCGTGGGGAATTTATCACTTATGGTTTAAAGCAGAAGTTTTCACCTTGATGAGAGCTGATGCAACACTGCACCAAGTTGTCCTTGCAATTTTAGAAAAGTGTACAAAAAATCTTTAGAAATGTAAAAGCAGCAAACTTCCCGATGCTGCTTGGAAAGAACGTTGGGTCAGAATGTGAAGAGATATAAACATAAATCCACTGATCCACCGGAGCAAACAAACCTGAACTGAGTTACTCCAGAAGTTCTGAGAGCAGAAATGATAAAAACAGACAAGGAGGAGAAAAATGCTTTGAGATGAAGGTCAGAGAAGTCAGAGCAGCCATCAGGACCGATGGGTCGTTGCAGGGAAGATGAACGATTTGCAACACTGAAAAGAGATGCCCACATTAACTGTAGAATTTGGTCAAATGTTGTTTTTTTTACCCAACTTTATTTAGGAATACTTGCATTACATCGATTTTACATCATTAGATTTTGATGCATGTCTTGAAGCTTTTCCACAAAACCTCAATCCGGGACTTTGGACCTGTTTACACGACGGGTTCTCTGAGTGAAATCAGAGCTTTTCTGCTCCGATTTCACGCCGAGCATAAAGATGGACTGGTCTGTGCAGCCATTTTGTGTAACTGTTTTCTGAGCGAGCCTATATTTTCTTAAAGCAGAGCATTTTCTGATCTAATTTTCTAGAGTTGGAGCCAGTTCGATGCATCTGTTTTTAAGAGAAGGTGGCCGTTCACATTTTCTGGTGTTTCTAATTGTCGTCTTCCTCAATGCCTGATAAATAGAAAGGATAAATCACACAACTCAAACTGAACACTAAACTTTGTCACGAGGTCACAAAAGTTTCCTAATTTAAACGGCTGCTGAGATGGAAGCAATTAAGTAACCTAAATTATACATAAGTAATAATCCGTGAAATTAAATGTGTCACGTTGGGGTCATATTTCACAGCCAGTATGGGCTCTTTCACCACTTTAAAGAGCTTTAAGCATTTTTTCACAGTTTGACATTTCTTAAAGTATGGGTTTATAAATTAGATTTAAAACGAATATGGTTTGCATAAGCAAGCATATTTCCACACAATTACTCGAACTAACAATGAAACCCACAACACTCAACACTAAGTGGATGATAAACAGTTATTTCTAATTGAACTTGTGGAAAAAACAGTTTAATCTTTTTCTGAAAATTACAATTATTTTAAGACTGAATGTAGAGATATAAATATATAGTGTTAAGTAAATAGTGTATAATTTTTATTTATTCATTTATTTAATTTTGCAATATAGCTACTTTTGCATACTTGTGCCATTTTAGTCGTCCACATATTAAAATGTTCAGGTTGTTCACCAAATGTGTTCCATGAATTGTTTAATATTTTTGTGTATCTTTTATACACTTTAAAATATTTACCTTTACAAATATGTTTCCATTAAAATAGAAATGTCATCAATTATTTTAATAACCATTGTTCTCTTTGAAATTAGCTTCAGCAACATTAGTTTCTTTGCGCCTCTTAGGCTACTTATAGTTTTTAGCTGCCAATCTGCTTTTAGCTAGCCTTTAGCTACTTTTAGCTTTTAGCCAACCTTTTGCTACTTTTAGATTTTAACTAGTTTTTTTGTTACTTTTAACTTTTAACTAGTTTATAACTAGCTTTTTTCTACTTTTAGCCAGCTTTTTGCTACTTTTAGCTTTCAGATAGCTTTTTTAATTTTTATCTATCTTTTAACTACTTTTAGTTTTTAGCCAGGCTTTTGCTACTTTTAATTTTTAACTAGCGTTTTGTTACTTTTAACTAGCTAATAACTATTTTTTCTTCAGCTTTTAGCTAGCTTTTTGCTATTTTTAGCTTTTTGATAGCTTTGTCTACTTTTAGCTTTTATATAGCTTTTTCTACTTTTAGCTATCCTTTAGCTACTTTTAGTTTTCAGCCAAGCTTTTGCTACTTTTAAATTTTAACTAGTTTTTTGTTATTTTTAACTTAACTAGTTTATAACTAGCTTTTTTCTACTTTTAGCTAGCTTTTTGCTACTTTTAGCTTTCAGATAGCTTTTTTAATTTTTAGCTATCTTTTAACTACTTTTAGTTTTTAGCCAGGATTTTGCCACTTTTAATTTTTAACTAGTGTTTTGTTACTTTTAACTAGCTAATAACTATATTTTTTTCAGCTTTTAGCTAGCTTTTTGCTATTTTCAGCTTTTCAATAGCTTTGTCTACTTTTAGCTAGCTTTTTGCTACTTTTAGCTTTTAGATAGCCTTTTCTACTTTTAGCTATCTTTTAACTACTTTTAGTTTTTAGCCAGGCTTTTG
>NC_056504.1:46819571-46826814 GCF_014905685.2 Nematolebias whitei
ACTTTTAGCTATCTTTTAACTACTTTTAGTTTTTAGCCAGGCTTTTGCTACTTTTAATTTTTAAATAGCTTTTTGTTACTTTTAACTAGCTAATCTACTCTGAGAAGGTGTTATTTAAGAGACTGAGCTGAAAACAGCACCTCAGACTGAGGAAGTCTCTCGGATGAGAGACGAAACGTTTCTACATTTTTTTTTTTTGCTTTGTTTTGTTTTTTGTTTTGTTTTTAATGTCCAGAGGACCAGATTGAACTTTTTTTGGATTTTTTTACCTGGATTATTGAGCATGCATCAGGATAGCTAATAACTAGTTTTTTCTTCAGCTTTTAGTTAGCTTTTTGCTGTTTTTAACTTTTCAATAGCTTTACTTTTAGCCAGCTTTTTGTTACTTTTAGCTTGGAGTTAGCATTTAGCTACTTTTAGCTTTTAGGCATCCATTTCTTACTTGAACTTTTAGCTAGCGTTTCTGTACTTTTAGACTTTAGCTAATTGTTTGGTACTTAAAACTTTTTGCGAAACTCTTGCTTTTTTTTTTTATTCACCTGCATGGTTGCTCTTTTGACTTTTAGCTAATGTTTCACTTCTAACAAGGTTGAGTCAAGTCCTCTGGACGGTTCCACCTTCAACTTCCACTTCTTTTTGTTTTAACAATTACATTTTACCATCTGAGTCACTGAACTTTAGTGCAGTTACACAGAAAATGCAACGTTTTTAGTTAAATAGATCTTTCTGCCTCAGTCTCCCTGATTGTTTTGTCTCTAATTTATTTTTGCTTCACACCTCTGTCTTTTGCACATCGTTACGTTTATTTTTCCATTTCTTCCTTTGAGCTTTATTACGTGAGATGCGCCATATTTCAGACTCCAGACGATGCTTGGCCTCTAAAAGGTACTTAAACAGGTCAACACAAGGTGACGGTGCAGCATTAGCAGCACAGGGTCCAGAGGGAGACGTAATTATTTGTGGGAGGATGACATTTTCACTGCAGCTTGTCGTTTATTTCCTCATCGTTCCTCTCTGGCTCGCTTGTCTTTGTTCCATTTTTTAAAATTATGCTTATTTTCTATCTTCTCATCTTTTGTCGTTCTCTCTCTGCAACAAGATAACCTTTTGAAAGAGGCTGGGTGTTTTGACACCACCAGCTAAATTAGGAGCAACACAACACTGGCCCTGGCACACACACACAGACACACATACGCTCAGCATCTTGTTTCTGTCTCAGCCCGGTTCGCTGTCGGACTCGGTGCTGGTTTACAGGTCGGTGCATTCAGAACACCTCAGGCTCACGTGGTCCAAACTAAAGGTCTTGACTTCATGTCTTTTGCAAACAGAATTAGCTGAACGCTAGCTAATTTTGTTTCTCCACAATGTAGCTCTTTCTTTATGAACAGATCTCATCCTGACTGTTTTTCCAGCTACACATTTACAACAAAATAGCAAAGAATAAAACTTCCTGTGTCTCAGTATCCAAAGTCTAAAAGGTTTGTTGCCAAGCTGATAATTCCTTCATTTTATGAAAGGAAAGCTAAAACGATGCTTAACAGAAATAATTTTATCATGCATGACAGCACTGCGTGGCTTTTCTCTCTCACTGCCTGAAAAAAAGAACATTCCCTCATCTTTGTTTCTACTCTTTTTCTTGTGTGGTACATAAAAGCTGAAATCCCTGAAGTGTGAACCTTCCCTCAGTTGATGGCAACGACTCTCGCTTCAGTTTGTAAATTCAACCGCTCTTTATTTCCCTTTAGTCACAGTCCTAAAATTGTTCTCAGTCACTTGAGAGAAAGTTGAGTGTAAAGATAAAATGGAGCCTGCAGCTTGTAGCTTAATTAAAAGAGGTTCGAGTGACACTTGCGAAAAATGAAGGCGGTCGCCGAGCAGCAGACTCCAGCATCACGGAGACTCGGAGGGACTCATCGGATGTTTGGGGTTAAAACTGTGTAATGCATATTTAATGACGACACCTTTAAACACGATCTTCAAGTATCCCAGCAAAGTGAATGTTAGTGGATATTTCAAACAAATTAATTGGTTTATTTACAGTTTTGAAGACACATTTGCAGGTAAAAAATATGCCTATTGACAAGAACTGTGTTTTAGGATTCGTACACGTCGGACAACAAAAATGGTTAAAAGGTTTATTGAAAAACAGCTGCTGATTGAGGTCAGAATCCAGGGGAGGGACCACTCTTCTCCATCAGGAGAGGTGGAGGCCACCTGAAGGAGTTGGGCAAGATAATGTGCTGGATGAACGGGCCGGGTCGGTGTCAGGCTTTTGATCAGCTGATGATCCAATTATGTGGCAATATGGCTTGCCTTAAAATCCAAATATATGGCAACATGGCTTGCCATTTATTCACCAGCCTCACACAGCCATTTGACTGCACGCTGCCCAACCTTGAAATATATATTTTTTAAAGTTCAGTTAAGCTTCAGATGGGACTATACTGCCCGGCAGCGAGCCATCGCCCAAATGGACGTTCGGCCGCTGCACTCAGCGGACGCGCACGGCCGATGACGCAGACAGGTGAGATCACCAAGCAGACATGTCAGAGCAGGGTCCGTGTCTGAATAATGCAGAATGCAGGGAGAAGAAGGGATTGAATGCGCTTTGACGGCCATGAAAGGACAAACACCCCCTCGGCTCCGATCTTCGGCACCTTTTAATCAGCCGCGCGCGTCTGCCGACTGTTAAAAACTATATAAGCAGTCAAAGCTTAATTAAAAATGTCTGGGGTTGTTCGGGTTTGGACCTGTAGTTACCGTTAATTGGTCGGGTGGGGTTTGGAAATGATGGATACGGGCTGGGGCCAGGTCAGGTCAGATATTTTGTGCCCAAATGCAACTCTACCGTGAAAGGTTTGATAATCTGGCAGATTGGAGTGGTGAGAGGAGTCCTTAAATATGGAACAGAACAGGTGTAGTGAATGATGAGCTGAAAGCGCAGAGTGGCTGTGTCAGAGTCACAGAGTGTCAGATCATGGCATGAAGGGGCAGAAACACGACACATCTTTTCTGATGGTCTGATTTTATGTTCATTTCACACATCACTTAAAGCCAGAGCAAACCCGTCTTATGTGACTGTGTGAAACTAAAACATTACTATCATACTGTATGGTTTGTGACACGAGACATGTTTAAAAGTTTACAAATATTTCCAGTGTTTACATATTAATTCCATATTTTAT
Organism: Nematolebias whitei; assembly: GCF_014905685.2. Lineage (NCBI taxonomy): Eukaryota > Metazoa > Chordata > Actinopteri > Cyprinodontiformes > Rivulidae > Nematolebias > Nematolebias whitei. The sequence continues at coordinate 46,822,757 of NC_056504.1, forward strand.
TCAGGTTTTTAATTCATGGTTCTTCCCATTTCAATTCTGTGTGCATTTTTGTTCACGTCGTCACAGACTTTCTCTTAAACTTTGATGGAAAACTTTTAATAAATGTAAAAGACCTTGAACCACCCTGCAGCACTTCAGTTTCAGTTTTGGAGCTAAATTTCATCATGCTCAGTTTTTGGTTGTAAGAAAGTCAACGGTGAACAAACTAAACATTTATCATGTTGGTTTCTTTAATTTGAAATGCAGAATAAACTGTTTTGTAGCAAAATATCTACAAGGTGAAGGTTCAGCAAAGAAGTCTCTCCCGTCCTGCTGGTTGTTTGGAAAGTTCCTATTGAATAATGAAATATGCTTAGTTTCTTAAAACTTAGAAAATAATATATTTCTAAATAAATTATTTTGATTATTTAAGAAAATCTGGCATGGACTGGGAACGTTTGGTGAGTTGGTTTGTAATGAGTTATGTGGCTCCAAAATAAAACTACAAATGCAGATATTTTATTAAAAAATGCTGCTAAATTATATTAAAATGGCTCTTGCTCTGTGTCTATTCATGCAGCGAGAAATGTAACCAAAATATATTTTAACAAAGTTTAAAATTAATAACTTTGTACTAAAAGACCTCCATTTCTTTTACAAATGTTATTAAAGTTTATTAACTTTGTGCAAAGTCTTTGATCTTTTATAACTCCACAGATCAGAATGAAGCTGAATGTGGTATTTTTACCTTTACAATTCTTTTGCAATAAGTTACCATAATGAAACTGTGGCATTTTGTAAAAATTAAATCTGCATTTGTCACTTTGAGTATCTAAACACTAAATAAATGTGAATAACCAAGCAAGATAATCACCTTGTACGTTTGAAGAGCTTCTTTACAAAACTCTTTCCTGCTCTTTAAAAGCAATAAACCTGACAGTCAAAAAACTCCTATTTGAATTTTTACAGTGTTTCATGTGAATAATTTACACTTTTAAGACGTTGCAAAGGTTTTATTCCAGTGACGTCTTCGTTCTGAGGGCTGAATAAAAATGTTATATACATTTATTTCAGCCGAGATGATCACATAAGTTTAAAAGTGTGCTGCTACATTGAATAATTAAAATGTTTGTGTAGCTTCTGCATTCAGCTCATGCTTTTGAATATAGTTTTATAAAATCAGATTAAAATGTAACTCCATCTACTTGTGTTCCTCTGCAGGGAGTTTTTCCTGCCAGCTACGTTCACCTGAAGAAAGCCGTCGTGACAAACCGCGGGTAAGTCCAGAACCTTGGGAGGCCGTGAAATATCTGGAGATCTTGTTTTCTGATCAGATCAATGTAAATATTTAATTCAAATCAACATCAAACTTATTTAAACTTTATAAAAGTTAGTTGTTTATATTGGCTCAACTATAAAAATGAACAGATGCTCAAACTTTCACTTTAAGTTCTTCAACTTATAAGATCAGCTGAGAAAACCCACACATGCACGGAGAGAACATGCAAACTCGACCCAGAAAGGTCCCTGGCCTGGATTCGATCCGGCGACTTTTTGCTTAGAGGCAGCAGCGCTCTGTGAACTGATCCACCATGCCACAAATCAACCAGATATCCAGCTGTAAATGTTTCCATATAATAAAGTGAGAATGGTCCATTTTGAGTAAACCGCGACACATGAGGTTAGATAAAGCTCTGATGAAGTCCCGCTGTAATCTTTTGGTTCCTTTCTTCTCCTCACATAATCCAGACAGGCTCCATGTTAAGATCAGGGCCTCGAGGGAATAAAACTGCAGAACTGCTTCTTCTTCTGAATGATGTGCAGGCTTATTGTCCAGGGAGTCATTAGACACCTTCCTCTTGTTATTGCAGAATGGAAAACCATCTAAGCACCAAAAGTAATCCAACGTTTACACCACCCTGAATGAAAACTTCTTGAAGTCTCTGCAACACTGATCTGATTATGTGGAAACAGCCAGACTAAATCACTCGTGTGTATCTGGGATAATGTCCCAGTGGAGTGTGTTTTATTTCCAGCAGGGCTGTGAGGAGTCTCTTATCTGCATTCAAATATATATAATAATAATAATATTGTCTTTTTTTAATGCAAACATCCTTTGCTTTAGGACTCATTCACAGAAAAAGGAATAAAAATCCTTTTTTTAAGTTGCTATATGCTTTCACACATGAACATAATGATTAAAAAAGCTTGTTAAAGGGGACAAATGTCAAAATAACTTCTTTTACAGTCTGTGTAATTTGCATATGCATATTGTAATTAAAAATTAGGGAAATTAAATAATTGAAACAAATTATTTTACAGTTTTGTCTTTGACCTCAGAGCAAAGAAACTAATTTCACAGCAGTGAAAGTTAGAAAGTACTTTTTTAACTTAACACAACAACAACCAGGAATATTGAAATAGCACCAGTCATGCACGGAATGGGACAAACTTCATCATAATGGCCGACTCATGGTGCTTTTTGTTTTCTTGATGTAAACTTGAGTTTGAACTTTTCTAAAACTCAAACGTCAGTTTCTCTCTGAATAGTATAAGTTATGTTTTTGCTGTTGTGTTCTGGAGTTGTGCTGCTCAAGGTGGCTGCATGTTGGAGTAGCTGTTACTTTCATTCTGGGATACTGCTTTTGAAAACTTTATTTCCTCGTTGTTCTGGATGTAAATGGCTTTTTTTGGATGAGAACTTCCTCTGATATCAGATGCTGTGCAGCTGGAAGGATTTATACTGAAACCTTCTTGCTTTTGGACATTTGTTATGTAGCGTAACCATGACAACAAGGTGGTTTTTACAACCGGGAGCAGCTGATTAACATCTCAAAGCTCAAATATTACCTCAAATACAGCCCCAAATCCCAAATAAGTTGTAAAGGAGGCACCATGGATGCATCTCCGTCTACCTGGCGGAGGTGCTTGAGTGACTGACTGCTGAGATCCTGGAGCTGGCAGGAAACGTCTAGAACAACTCTTAATGAAACCAGATGATGAGCTACAACAACATTTAACTTCCCTTTGGGATTAATAAAGTATTTTTGAATTGTATTTGCTTCTTGTAAATAGTCGCTCTGAAATGCAACAGGGGATATGTTTTAGTGCATATTAAACATGTTTAACTCTTTTTTTCTGATGACTTGAACTAAAAGAAAGTTTGAACTGATGAAGCCATGGATGGTTGTGATGTTAGAACAAGTTGACTGGTAGTAAAAGAAATCAGAACTCGAGAAGAAAAGCTTAAAATTAGAAATGTGAATAAAGGAAGGAGCACTAAGAGATGAAGATTATTTGCCAGAAAGAGGAGGAACTTTAGAAAAAGAAACAATCACAGAAATGGAAACAAAGCGGGAGGGAAAATAAAAATACAAGAGGAGAAGATTCAGTGAGTAAAATCAGCTGGCCGCAGCTGCTCAGCTGGGAGGAAGACTCATCTGGAACATTAGCTTTTATTAATTAATTAGTTCTGAGACGGCGAGAAAATGGGTTGAGTGAAGAACACACGTGAAACAGATGCGCAAAACAAAAAGAGTTTTAAAAAAAGTCACTATTTATGAAAAATAAGTTAAGTTGGACTGAAACATTGAGTCAGCATTCAGATTTATTCAACCAATGTCCCCAAGGGGCAAAACACAAGAATAATAATAGGTGCACCACTGAGAATCTGCTGACAGGCTGCATCACAGGATGGTACAGGAACTGCACCAGTCGGAGCCGGGACGCTCTACAGAGGGTGGTGCAAACAGCAGAGGACATCACTGGTAGCAGTCTCCACACCATCCAGAACATCTACCACAGTCGATGTCTGTGTAAAGCATGCAGCATCATTAAGGACCACACCCACCCAGCACAAGGACTCTTCTGTCTACTACCCTCAGGCAGACGATACAGGAGTCTGCCATCGCGTACAAAAAGACTAAAGGACAGCTGTTACCCACAAGCTGTCAGATTACTGAACTCTCGATAAATAACACTGAACATCTGGCAATAACTAACTAAAAATTCAACACCAATGTCATTACCTGTGCAACAACCTATATGTGGTATATGTTCATTATGTGCAGTATATTTAT
>NC_056504.1:46827214-46848628 GCF_014905685.2 Nematolebias whitei
ATTTTAGCTTATATTACTACCTCAAAATACTTATTCAAATTCATCCTGCTGCATCATTATATTCTACCATGTTGTTGCTCAGTCTCTCTCTTTAGGACATTGTAAATATTTTAATAAATAATTTTTTCACTTTTTGGTACCTTTCGTTCGGTGTACCCTTATTGCCTGCTTTTTTGTATTTTCTTGTTGGTTTGTTCTTTGATTTTTTTTAGCGAGTCAAATCGGTTCTTCTCATTCTAAGCATTTCTATGCCCTGTTAACCCTGTGTTCACCATATGACAAATAAACACAACTTGAACTTGAAGTCGAGGGTTAAATGAGATACAGTATTTGTTTGAATCTGACAAAAAAAAATTGCAACAATTTATTTCGTTAAAAACTTTTTTTTTTAATCTGTATGCTGTAAATTGAGGGATACAGAGAGTTTCTTCATGAAGTCTCTTTAATGGACGTTGTTTTTTTTTGCAGTAGATGTTGGTTAATGTTTGCTGCAGATGTGCTTCATATGTTTACGAGAGAAGATTTTAGTCCGATCCTTGTATTCTGTCATTAATCAGCTTTTATTTTAAAAAGAGAAACATTTACTCTTGTTCATTGTAAGTCCAACTACGTCTACTGGTTTATATGTTTGTGTCAAGTTGATAAAAATGGTTTTGGTTGTGTCATACGTTTCCATCTGGCACATTGTTTTGTAGATTATATGAAATATTCTTGGTGCTGTTTTTGTCTCAAACTTTGGTGTAAATCCTAATCCTTAAATCTGGCCTTGTGGCCTAAACTTCATCCCTTCTAACTGTTTTGATTGGAAACGTTTAAAGACTTATTTAAAATGTTATCGTCACCCTACATGTAACAGTTTTAACCCAGCTCTGTGGGGATACAGATGCACATGCAGATGTTACATCTTTACACAAAAGTCAGGATGAATTGTGGATGAAATCCTGTTGACAGAAATAATCTGACATTCACAAGTTTATATTTATAGACTGCCACTTCAAAATGCCAATAAACTTTTTTTAAATTAACGTTGAAATCTTAATGAATGCATCAAAATGTATCAAAGATTCAATTTTTTAAATTATTATTTGTGCCTTCAGTGTCATCTTGTGTAACTAATAGTTTAACTCTTTAAATATTTGTTTGTGCAGGCCACATGAGACTGTGGTGCCTCTGGAAGATCCAATCGTTACCGAAGTGACACTGACGCTTCAGGAATGGGCTTTACTGTGGAAGCAGCTCTACGTGGTAAGAATCGAGCCGTACGGCATTTATTATTTATTAACACGTTCAAGAGATGACACTTATCAGGATAAAAAGCTTTTACGAGCTGTTCAGTCTCTTTTTGTAAAGGTTAAAATATATCAAATTAAACTCGATATTTAATGAAATGTCTTTGATTCATCGGAGATTCACACTTTTTATACATTCAAGCCATTTTTGTCTTTTTTCTAGAAGCAAGTTGTCGTTTCTGTCCAGTCTGACTCAACGATTGTGGTGATTGGTTTTAATGCATTTCACAATCCACTTCATTACAGCGGAACTCTAATCTGGTTTCATTTTTATTCTGTAGTTGGAACTGTTACTGGTCGTCCTTCAGCTGCTGGATGTTAAAGATATTTTGTGGTTTGGGACGTCAGCGTGGGTTGAAATGTAGGAAGTTGTCATTTTCACAAAGATTTATGCAGTAAATTTGCCTTAAAATGTTTTTCTAGAGTTAAAGTTGCTGTTTGTTACGTTTGTTTGATGGTGCTGAGCTTCTAGTTTTAACGTTTGACGATTTCCCTGCCACCCTTTAAGCTGTAAATGTGCACGTTTGTACTTTGTAAGGCTTTCAAACACAAGATGTTCAGCCGACGACACCGAGTCTAACTCTGAGCTCTTTTTATAACCGGTGTGTAAACTTCATGCGACTGTTTCTTCTTTCCTCTGTGGTTTGATGAGTTTAAGCTTTGAAATAGTCCAAAAACAGTTAGAAACGTTCTCCTTCATAAAAACTGATCACATTAATTAAAAACTTGAGTCTTGGCGACTCAAAATTTCAAGAGAAAAGTTGAATTTTCTGTTGCAGTTTCAATGAATTCTGTGTTTACAACAAAGTGATGCTTTCAAAGGCTTTTTTCTGAAAACCACAGCCTGTTGTGTGCACAGTTTGCAAAGCTGTATTCTTGTCGGCGCACATTACCGTAATTTCTAGACTATCGAGCGCACCTGAATATAAGCAGCACCCACTAAATAAAAAAAAAAATCATAATTTTGCACACATATAGGCCGCACTTGTCTATAAGCCGTGTGTGTCCACGTTTTAACGAGATATTTGCACAGAAAGATTTTGTGTTAACTTTTAATTAAATATGTACAGGTAACACACATATAGTATTTTTTTCTGAACAGTGTATGTAACAGCTGGTTAAAAACAACACAGTAGCCTAACAGGAAGTCGTTGTTTGCAATCTTCACCTTCCTCCTGTGCAAGCTTGTGTTGTCCTCCATCACGCAGCTGCCTGCTGCATCCCACAGAGCTCCGAGTGCCATTTTAAATGCACGATTCACACTTATTTCAAGCGGCTGCAAATACTTCATTGTGCCCTAAAGGGGGAAGTTTCCCTGGGAGGGGAGGAGAGATTCTCTCCTGCTCTCCCGATTCATTGGTCCACGTTGACCTGCTCAGTAATTTAACTGGTCAGACTTTTTTAAACCTTTATTTATACAGGTAGTCTCATTGAGTCACGAGGACCCACCCCCAGGAGAGAGACATGTATTGGGCAGCTATGTGAGTGCCCGGGTGTGACGAGGCTAAATGTTTTGGTGGCTCGTTAGACCATCCCCCCCCCCAAAAAAAAAAAAATCCATAAATTAGCCACGTCATTGTATAAGCCGGGGGATTCAAAGTATGTGAAAAAAGTAGCGACTTATAGTCCAGAAATTACGGTATTTGCATTATAGTTGCCCAACATTGCCCACAGTGTACCCGTCTCAGTCCGCTTTGGCATCCGCCCACACATTTATAATTTAATCTCTTCAAGTAAACATTTGAAAGGCTGATAGACACACTGGGGCAAGTTTAAAATAAATAAAAAAAAATCATCATCGGATTGTTTTTAGACACTAACCAGTTTACTGACAGAGCTCTAGTGCAGGTGTAATACAGCTCTAATGTTCTTGAGACAAGTTTAAGATATTTTGGGCAAATAAAAATGTCAACAGCAGTTTTGAACATGTTCAAAGTCAAGCATCTGCAACTTATGTATTAAAATTGAAAACTCCTTTTGAGGACTCCCTCATGAACATTGTTTTTCAACTAATCGTAACCCGGGAAGAAGCTAGGTTTCTGAAGAGTCTGTTTCTAATAAAACCTGTTCTCATACTCAGTTGATGCTGCCGGGGCAACACCGTGCTGGCTCTGCAGTTTGAGTAACGTCGCAGAGAAGCTCAGTGGCTTGAGTGATTTTTTTCTAAATACTCATCTCTTATGTGATTATGTTTGATGATATTGTTTGATCAAGATCGTAGTTGCTGCTCAGAGCGTTTCAGAAACAGTTTTAGTCTGAAAACAGAAAACGATGGACGAGAGCAGCTTTGTGGGCAAATCGACTGAATTGTGCCTTAGAAGTGAAAAAAGGCAAACAAGTTGTAAAATAAAACTGAGACGAGCGCAGATTCAACCCAAAGGTGTCGTGCTGTGAACGCATATTGTCTCAGTTATACTGTAACACACAGACTTGAGAAACTTGACGATAGTTTTGATATTTGTGGAATAAAAAAAAACAAAATCTCCTGCTATTGTTGCACAAAATGAACGTTTTCTAACAGAACTAACCGTTATTTGTTCACTTCAATTCAGTTTATTTATACAGCGCCGAGTCACAAAGAAGTCATCTCAGGGCACTGAACAGAAACATTCATATGTAAAAATAATTTAACTTCATTTATCTGAGGAGCAGACTGCTTAGAGTTTAACTCAATCACAGAACTCTCATCGTGAGCGAGCACGAAGGCGACAGTGGAGAGGAAAAAGTCCAGCAGAACCAGGCTCAGGGCAAGCGACCATCTGCTTTGATTGGCTGGGTTTGAGAGGAACAGATACACAATGGCAGGTCGAGAATCACATTTAATTTTAACAATTTACTTAAGGAAATGAGGTCATTTTGTCCTCTAGTAGTCCAAGTTTAAGGCAACATAACGAGCTGTTGTTGTGAAGTACCAGAACTCGTTTTGTAACTTGAAGTCTTTGTTACTGAGCAACCTGTAAAAGATTCAGTAACTTTGACGTTTGCATTACCACTCCTCTTATTTGACTTGTTTGTAGGCCGTCTTGTGTTTTTTAGATTATTATTCAAGTGTGATTTCATTAAAAATCCATCTGCAGCTAAATGCACAAAGGAGAGTTTTTGTGCAGCCTTGAAGCCTTATTGAAATCTAAATTTGTCATCGTTCCTCCTCTTCTTTCTCTGCTCTGTGGGCTGGTTTCATCACTCATCTTCCTCATGTCCTGCCTTTTCTGTCACTTTGTGCTTTCATTCAAAGTTAACTGACTTTTGTCTTTCCGCTCTGCCACAGTTTAAGAGATGAAAGACCAAATTGTTGTTGTCAGGGCCCATGTGACATATTTCTCTATTTCCATCCTGTCAGAACTCACGTTAGTTGAGTCTGGTTGAGCTGCTGGAAGTCCAGCGTTGGGATGTGGGAGCTCCGTGTGCAGACGATACAGTCTGAGCACACAAGTAGAGAAGAAATATTAAAAATGAACTTAAACTGGAGAAGATGCAGTGTGAACATTTACTGCAGAAGAACTTGCTGAAAAACAACTGAAATGAGCTAAAAACATGCTGAAATGGAAGAACAAGCCTAAAGCAGCAGAAGAAAGCAGAAAGAACACATATTTTCTGAATTAGGTTTAAATAAGCAGAAATGAGCACAAATTTAGGAAATTAGCTAAAATAGCTGAAAAGTAGCTTAAAATTCAGAAAGAAGAATACCAGAAATAAGCAGAAGGAGCTGAAACGAGTAAAAAAAAAAAGGGTGGAATTAGTTGAAATAGCAGAAACTAGCAGGAAAAAAGCTGAAATGAGCATAACAAGCTGAAATTAACATAAAGAAGTTAAGGCTAAATAAAAAAAAATTAAAAATTAGCCTGAAAGTAGCAGAAATTGCCACAAAAACTTGAATATATCTGCAAACATCTGGAATTAGCTAAAAAATAAATGCTAAAAAAAGGTAGCTGAAAAGGTAGAAAAAGCTTAAATTAGCATAAAAAGCAGAAAGAACATGTTTGCTCAATTTCAGCCGAAAGATGCAGCAGACAAAAAAGGGAATTATTTGTAAGAAAAAAGCTGAAATTAGAAAAAAAAAAACCAGCTGAAAAATAGCTGAAAGGCAGAAAGAAGATGAAATTACAAGAAGGAAGTGGAGAAAGCACATTTTTTGCTGAATAAAGCTGAAAAGTTTAAACAAGTACAAAAATGTAAAATTAGCTCAAAAAGCTTAAATTAGCATAAAACAGCTAAATAATAGTTTGTGTCATAGAAAAAGCTGAAACTTGCAGAAATCTTCTGAAAGGAGCATAGCAAGCTGAAATTAACAGAAAGACTTTAGAAGAAGCACAAAATGTTGTAGTTAGCAGAAAGAATCTGAAAGGAGCACAAAACAGCTGAAAAAAACAGCTGAAATTAGCTGAAAATAGTCAATTTATTTATTTATTTTTTATTGTGCAAGGAAGCTGAAAGAAGCTGAACCAGAGTAAAATGTGAAAGGAGCAGTAAAAGGTTGTAAACAGATTGAAAGATATGAAGGATGGAAGATGAGCTCAATTCATTTTCTATGAGAAAAAGTAGCAGAAAAGGCTAAATACTTGAAAAAGCTGAAGTTGCACCAATACCAAATGTCATAGAACCCTTCTCCTGAAAGAGCTGAACGACTGATTTATGATTTGTTGAAATAGTTTGAAAACTGCGGGATGAGAATCACACTGAAAAATGTACGGAAGAAAAATGGATCACAATAGAATGAATGCTTCATGAACATTCACACAAAAATCAAGAAAGATGAGGATCGAAGGATGCTGTCCTACATTTATAAACATATAAAGATAATCTGGTGTTTTGCAAAAGGTAAAGATGCTTCAGATCATTTAATTTCTTTTTCCATGTGTTTGTTACTGTAAGAATATGATATTTTCTATTGCAAGAAGAGGATAAACACACTTTGAAAAGTGTCATTTGACAACAAGGCTGGTGTTGTCATTGTGGCAAAACACGTTGCCATGGAGACAGTTATAGCACACAACACAACAAAGCATTTGTGGATATTTTTCCAAAAATAAAGCAAATATGCTCTAACAGATTTTAATAAGAACAATGTTTTTGAAAGGGTTTATAAGATCTCAATATATTTCTCTTTATTTATTTATTTTTGTAAATAAAGTTGCATTTTTAGAAATGTATAAAAGTAAATGGATAGCACATATTTTCTTAATGAGTTGACACTTTTGAAATGTAAAAAACTGAAATTGTACAAAGCATGCACATATGGATAGCTTGCAAAAATGTACCTCGATATAAAATAGCAGGAAAACAATAACATGAAAGTTTAGTGAATTAACAAATATAACACAAATGAAGAAAATAAAGGCAGGTATACTTTAAATACTCTTGAATAAATGAGATTTATCTCCTTCAGTTTGTTCTTTGTAGCATCTACACTGAAAGAATAATCACAAATAAAAAATGTTGATCATATTTACCAATTCTAAATCTGCATAAATTAACTAAAGGTGCTGTTGTTGTTTGGATTCAGTTTTACGTGGTAACAGTTCACCAAAAGTTCATATTCTGATGTTTAAACTTATCATTTCAACCATTTCTTATAGTCTTTCTAAAACTTTAAGTACTGAATAATAAGTCGAATCAGGCTCCTCCCTGCTTCAGCAGTGTTTTATGTCGATACTTTTAAACATTCTCAGTCTGATGTCAGAGATGACTTGAGTGTGTGTGTAGGCAGAACAAATGTATGAACGTGAGAGCGAGAGGAGGGGAAAAGTGACAACAGAACAATGATGTAAAGACGTGCAGATGGAGATAAATGCAGAACGACACCGTTCTTTGCTGTGGAGGGAACAGACAAGATGATGTGGATGTCTGAGTGGAGACGAGAGAAAGGACGAGTGACAGAAGAGGCACGGGAGGAGGAGACGGAGGGCGGGGGAATCTGTGCTTCAAAATCCTGGCCATGAAAAATCACTTTCTGTTTCTGTGCAGAAACGACTCTGAACTTTGGACACGAACTGCAGTTTGTGTTTTCCCTGCTCCTTCAGGCCCAAGTCTGTCCTGAGCCCGGTTCTGCTACTGGAAGGTTGCTCCTGTTCAAAGGAAGTCGCCCGCATGTTGCTCAGGATGGGGTTTGCATCAAAATGAAGCTTCAGTGTAACCTCCTGGCTTCATTAGACAGAGGATGTTTTCCAATTAGCAGTTCATAATGTCCAGTATGAATGTGCTGTTTTATATTTAGAACTGAACTAACAACATTTAGATCAGAGTTTGATGAAGAGTCTGAACTTGTTCTTATTTTATTCGGTTCAGTGACTTGACTGCTTTTGTGTATTGGCACTAAATAAATAAAAAGAACTGTGGGTGGAAGAGATGAAAATTTACTGTTGTGAAGTTTGTTTTAACATTTTCACGAGATGAAGTGGAAAAAAAAAACCTTTATCAGGATTTGCCTAAGTAATTGTACTTAATTTTGACTGTATTTGTTATACAAGTTTGTGTAAGACAGTGGTGGTGAGGTCTAAAATGCAAGTCAGGCTCTGAATACTGTGGACACAGAATATTATGAATATGAAAAGGAATCTAAGATGCAAACATTAAAAAGGAAGTTTACAGATAAGTTTGAGGATCTGATAAATAATAAACCTTGGAAATATGAGAGCTAAATAAGTGTTGAGCAGCGATGACAATGAAACATTAGTCTAGAAACACACAAAACGCAAATGTTTTATGTGTAATAATATAAAAATGACAGGAAAATTATTAACAAAATAAATCCTGAAAGACATTGTATCAAACTGACTAAAGATCCACTCAAAACAATTTACTGCACGTGGACGGGAAACCTCACATTTTCTAAGAGTTGAATGTTGATTTATGATAAATCATTATTTTACTAAGCAAAGCGAGCCGTAATCTCTAAAACTGGAAAGTTACGGCAGCAGAGGGCAAACAAAATATAATTAGACATGGATATTTAAAAACACCACGGAAACATGAAAAAATATATAGATATAATTAAAAAATATATATATATATATAAACACAAATGAATCTCATGAATTGCGCCGCTCCAGGTGGCTGCATGTTGGAGCAGCTCTGTTACTTTAATTCTGAGATTTTGCTTTTGGAAACTTTAATTCCTCTTTTTCTGGATGTAAATCACATTTTTTTGGATGATTGTTTCCTCTGGTATCAGATGCTGTGCAGCTGGAAGGATTTTTTACTGAAACTTTTTTAGTTTTGGACATTTTTTATGATGCGTAACCATGGCAACAAGGCAGTTTTCTACAACCAACAGCAGCTGATCAACATCTCAAAACATCAAATAATATCTCAGCTACAGCCCCAAATCTCAAATGAGTTGAAAAGGATGTTCTGTGGATGCATTCTCATCTACCTGCCAGTTGTGCTCGAGTACCTGACCACTGAGATCCTGGAACTAGCAGGAAACACGGCTCATGACAGTGGAAGGACAGGATCGTCTCTCAGCACCTACAGTTGGATGTCCGCAGCGATGAGGAGCTCGGTAGACTGCTGGGAGGAGTGGCCATCGCTCTGGGAGGAGTTCTGCCCGGCATTCAGGCGGTCCTACAGCCCGGGGGAACCGAGAGGCCAGCCGAGTCTGGGTGGACAGATCGGACGGCATCTGCAGCCAGTTTCTTACGATCCACTGTGGGATGGATCTTTACAAGAGATCCTTCCTGTCTACAGCCATCAGGATCTATAACATCTCTTAATGAAATGAGGATAACGAGTTATAACAACAAATAATTTCCCTTTGGGATTAATAAAGTATTTTTGAATTGAATTGAATTGAAATCCAGTGATAGCAAAAATAATTTGAATGTCTGAAAGTTGTTGTTTTTCAGGGCTTCCGTTTCTTTTCTAAAACAAGTACAATCAGTCAATAGGAAATGTCTGAGGAGACATTCAGATGTTTTCTGTGAAGTGGAAAAGTTCCCACTCAGTCTGGAGATAATTGGTCTCTCTCACATGGTCGAGGACAAAACTTCGTTGTCTGTCATTTAAAGAAGACAAAACACAAATTTGTTTTCTGTCTAGTGCGTGTGGGAGGGTGAGAGCTGGAACTGGACTGACGTTATTTCAATGTTTAAAAAGAAGACGTGAAATACAGCTTTGAAAAAACAAACGAGAAACGTAATCGTCCTGCATGTTAATTTCATGTTTTCTAGTTTCTAAGCCTTTGAGTCTGTGAAAAGCGATCCTAACCTGTCCCCAATAAAATGTTTTATTCGTTACGTCACGGTAAATGATGAATGTGTTGCTTTTCACTTTTATTTTCTAATAGAAAAAGTCTTTATTCTGTTTTTTCTTGCGTTTTTTTTTTTTTTTTTAAACACGCTCAAATAATAACAAAACAGTTTAGGAAAAAAAAAATGTCTCAGAAGAAAAAATAACATGAAATTAAACAAGAAATAGAAAAGACTAAAGTAAACTTCCATTCAAATGGAATCTATTGATTTGTGCCAGCAAACAATGGTTTCCTTTCATGCTTATTGATCACAAATAAGAATATAGAGTATGTCAGGTGACTTTTCGTCAATGTTTATGGATTTTTTTTTAAACTACTATGGTTGAGAATGCCCATGAACCATGTGTTTGGTTAGCAGAGAGTTCTTTTCTCTCTGAGAGAGCTGAAAGAGGAACTGATTTGATCCTGCATGTGCAGCTGGATGGCCGAGGTCATCAGTCTGCCTGTGAGCTGTGAGAGCTGATAAGGTTATAAAAACAATTCTCACACACTGATCTTCTGTACATCTGTGTAACCTGTTGTGAAAATCTGTCCTTGCAAGTAAAACCAGTTAAAAATCTTCTCGCGTCCTCGAGTGTGGCTTCTTTGAGTAAAATAAAACGAATAGCGGATATTTTTATCCAACAATATAAAGTATATATTTTACTACTGGATTCAAACTGTTGCTTTGAATTTTTACTTGCTGACATATAAAAACATAAAGGGTTGAGAAGCAGAGCTAGACAACTATCAATAAGTTTCATGTAATTATTAACTTTAAATTGCTTGCTGAATAGAAACGGTGTTCATGAGGTAAATCTGTTCCGGTGCAGTTTTTTTTTACGTGTTGTCATGAGACTGGACCGGAGCAGCCCATTAAAAGGTGAAAAGCCCCGGAGGAAAACACAACTGAACGCTGCAACGTTTCACACGTTCGTAAGAAAACAAAACGCAGTCACAAAGTCTCACCAGCCTCTTCTGAGAATTACAGTAAAGGTAAAAATAGTTCCTGAGTACGTTGGGAAATCTGCACTCGGATAATGTGAATAAAAAATCTGAACTTCCTGATGAACAGTCGGGACTTTTGTTTAAATAAATATTTAATCTGTGTGTGTAGCTGCACTTGTAGCTCTATAGTTAAATCTTTGACACTTGACTTTTTAATTAGTTCGGATGTTTTCTGTGCATAATATTTGAATATTTTAGGTAAACAGAGGCAGAAAACATGTTAATTAAAGGCCTAGCATTCATAAAAAGAACGCCCGTCGCCCGTCATCTTTCACACCAGAGTTTTAAACTCAAATCATTTTATGCTGAGAACTTTCTGAATATTAAGCCTCTTTGGCCAATTCTTGTAAATATCATGTAATGTTAGATTTTGCATGACGTGTTAGTTTGTGTTTAGGATGACTCTCAGCTACCACCACTCCGTTAGCTCATCTCTAAAACTGACTGGTTTTTTAAAACCACTTTAGTGTTGGCTAAGGCTGACTAGCTGTGACAGCCATCTTGCATTGAGTTGATCCCAAATATTAACGAGTTGTAGATGTGCACCCGATTATAACAATCGTGCTTGTGAGATATTTTGCTAACAGACACAGTTAATTCCATTAGCTGATGGCAACGTTTGAAAAAACAGTCTCATATGATCAGTTTCTGCTCCAAATATAAAGCGGGGATAACTCTCTGCTACTACCACACCCAAATTTAGCTCAGTATCAGTGAAATTAGTTGGGGTTAGCCACTTTTGTCTTTCTTAAAGTCAGGTGGCTCTGGCGGCCATCTTGAAAGGGTCTGACACCAAAATTTAATCATTTGTAGATGTACGTCCAATGATTACTTTCTGAGCGGTTCAATAAAACTTGTGCTGTGGTTCATGAAATATACTGCTAATGTAACACACACACACACACACACACACACACACACACACACACACACCTTTTCGCCTTCAGCAGAAGGTGATAATTAGGAGCAATCGTAGCGATTACCCTGTGGTTGATAGCATTAACTGTGACTGCATTAATGTACTTTTCACAGTTAACATCACAATAGTTTTTATTTTAAATACACAGTTTAAGTGTCAGATCATCTCAGTTATGGAAAAAAAAACCATCTAATGTTGATGATAACCAACAAAAACCCTTGGTTTGTCATTTCCACCCCTCCCTGCTGATTAAAGTCTTGCTGTACTGTATCTGAGCAGCAGCCGAGCATTCTTCTCTCCTGCAGGTATTTGTGTAGAGATTCTAGTTCTTTTCGTTGTTCACGTCACCTTTTTGCAGCTCCTGGGTGGAAGGGAGGAGTTATCTTCTCCTCGGCTGTGGCTCATCCCTCTATTGAGCCACCTGTGGTTTTTAAGGACCAGCTAGAGGACGATGCTGAGACATTTTTTATGATGATTATCTGTTTCTTGTGTTCTCAAAGTTTGAGACTTTGTCCTCCAGCTGGGGCTTGATTTGTACCATCGTCCTAAAACCAGTCCTCTTCATACGGATTTACAACTGGAAGGATCTCACTTACCGCTTCATCCTGGTCTCCTACACCAACCTGTGAACCTCACCTACCATACTCGCCTTCCAGGAACCTGGAATCTTGCCCTCCTCTCCAAGCCTCCTCTCTTTGAAACCTTTCAGAAGATCCTCTGCCTAACAGAAACCATTTACCATCTTCATTCTGCTTCCACAGATACCCGTTTCCACTCAAGTCCAGTCCCTGTAATATTGTAAATATTGTAAATAAATGTACTAGTTCTTTACTTCCAGTCTCCTGAATCTTCCTGCGTTTCAGTTAAATGCTCTCTGAGGAAATGAACAATCCAGATGTCTGTTTGGTTTTCACAGAATGACTGACAGCGTTCTGTGTCTGAGCAAGCGGCTGCCTTTAAACCAGCGCCCGTGGTTTCAACGTTTGACTCGCATCTTCCCGTGTCTGGCTGACACGCTGCATGCTTGTAATGTGCATGAAAACATGAGAATAGAGGACTGAGTAAGATGTGCAGGGAGACATGTCACTCCTGAACCCTGCAACAGCAGGAGTTCAACAGGAAACGGTATCTGCGATATAATTATGGCGCTGACGCCCAGAAACACGGTTCATCATCGTACGGCAGCTAATGACGGCCTGGAAATGAGAACGTAAACTATAAAAATAATTTAATTTAATCAGTATTAGCGTTTAACTCACTTCATTTTATGAAATATAAAGGTGTTGCGTAAATTTACTCTGAATGTACAGCGTCATAATTATAGACAAATATTCACCTCTTACGCAACACAGTTAAATAACATTAGAAACCTGTGAGATGTTTATATTAAATATAATTTATGTCAAGCACCCTCTCTGTAAGTGGATTACTAACAAAGCATCAGCTAGATCAGGGGTGTCCAATCCTGGTCCTTGAAGGCCACTGTCCTGTAAGTTTTAGGGGTTTATTTGCTCCATCACACCTGATTTGAATCAGTGGGTGGGCAACAGGCTCCTGCAGAACATGAAGAGGTGATTCAACCATTGAATCAGGGGTGGGGGAGCAGGAAACCAAGTCAGACATTCAGGGTGGTGGCCCTCAAGGACCAGGACTGGACACTCCTGATCTAGATGTTTGCTGCAGCGCTGGTCCGTTATTTATTTATTTGACAGTTTTGATTTCTTAATGTGGGCAGCACGGTGGCGCAACTGGTAGAGCTGCTGCCTCTCAGCGAGCAGGTCCCTGGTTCAAACCCCGGTCCAGGGGCCTTTCTGGGTGGAGTTTGCATGTTCTCTCCGTGCACGCGTGGGTTTTCTCCGGGTACTCCGGTTTCCTCCCACAGACCAAAAACATGCATGTTAGGCTGATTGGTAACTCTAAATTGTCCCTAGGTGTGAGTGAGAGAGTGAATGGTTGTTTGTCTCATTTGTCTCTATGTGGCCCTGTGATGGACTTGCGACCCGTCCAGGGTGTACCCCGCCCCTCGCACAGTGACTGCTGGACATGGGCACCGGCGACCCCCGTGACCCAAAATGGAATAAACGGGTAAAGAAAATGGATGGATGGATGGATGGATGGATTTCTTAATGTGGCGGCACGGTAGCGGATCTAATCCCAGCCGGGGGGGGGGGGGGGTGTCTTTCTTGGTGGAGTTTGCATGTTCTATATCGAGCAGCTCTGTCAGCTGTGGCGGAGTGTGAGTGGTTAGATCAGTCGTCCTCCAATGCAAGAGTTGGGGGTTCGATTCCACCAGCAGGCGCATGCTAAAGTGCTCTTGTGTGTAGCATAAGACACTGAACCCCTCATTGCCTCTGATGTGTGTCCCATCAGTGTATGAATGTGATAAAGCACTGTTTAGTCTTTTTATAGACGTAGTAGAGTGGTGTATGAATAAATGAGGGCATAGATGGTCGTGTAAAGCACTTTGAGTATCTTGATCAAATAGAAAGGTGCTATATAAGTACAGTCCATTTATTTCTCTCTGTGCATGTGTGGGTTTTCTCCGGGTACTCCGGTTTCCTCCCACAGACTAAAAACATGCATGTTAGGCTGACTGGTAACTCTGAATTGTCTCGGGTGTGAGTGACAGAGTGAATGGTTGTTTGTCTCGTTTGTCTCCATGTGTCCCTGTGATGGACTGGAGGTCTGTCCAGGGTGTCCCCCGCCTCTCGCAGTGACTGCTGGACTTGGGCACCAGTGACCCTCACGAACGGAAAAGGAAGAAGTGGGTAAAGATAATGGATGGATGAAGATTAGTAACCAAGTTGTAATCATCAAACGGTGATAAAACAATATTTTGCCTCCAGTTTTTATTTATTTATTTAATTTTTCAGAATCTATTTGTTGCAAAATTCAACATCATTTTTGAAAAGGTATTTATTTATTCATGTAGCGTCAGCCTCATATGTGTTGGTACAATTAGGTTTATTGAAATTGTGTTCTAGTTGCACTGAAAGTGAAAGTAACTACCATACTTATCTGTTATAGATTTTTAAAACTAAACTTTCTTCAGCTTTAGCGTCTTTACATTAAACTTTACATCATGCAGCATGCAATGACAAAGACCAAAGCATGCGTCTACTCTTTTAGCCCTAAATTCAGCAGCATCATTTACCAGTTAGCATCAGAATCAGGTGTTTATTCCCGGCACAGCTCAATTATTACATGAGAGCACCGCAACAAAATGGCTATCATGATGCATCAAAACTCTTGCACGTCGCCTCCGCTTCTGCTAGCATGTCTTTGACCGCTATGCTGTAGGCTTTAAAGTGATAGATGTTTGACACACCTTCAGCAGGTGGTTCGTTCATAATTAATGGAACTAACATTGTTTCAGATGCATGCACGTCATAAAGTGGTCCAACAGAAGTTTGCAACACTTTTCATAACGTCGGTTGACGCTTTTCCACCAAATACATGTCAGAAGAAGATGGCTTTACATTCTTTACTCATATTTTTTGCCCACTTGTTCTATTTTGGAGACTAATCCTGCTGAGAAGACTTTACCATTCATCTGGGCGTCACAACAATTAACCAGGTGAAAACAAGAAGCTGAAAGGTGTTGGATTTGTCCCAGAGGGAGCGCAGGAGATGACTCACAGCTCTGCTGACACTTTCTCTTCTGGCCCTGTCCCACAGTCTCTCAGCTCCTCTGGTCTCCACCGTCTATCTCTCACAAACACACAAATATCACACGTTTGGTTTGAAAGGCTCTCTGTGGGCAAGAGCCTCAGGATGTGAGCTCTGCTGTCAAATGGCTTCATCATCAAGTGAGCTGCATATCGCCGTCTTTAGAGTAAACACCTTGCTGCATGTTTCCTCCGCTTCGTGCGTTTTCTAACCTCGCTGGAACAGAGTGGCCGGTGGGTGGGTGGCACAGAGGGATGTGGGGGTGGGCGGGCGAGGGACGAGAGAACGATGGAGACTGGGAGCAGGTCAGAGGAAGAGAGAGAGGAAGAAGGCGGCCAAGGTAGACAGAAATACACGCAGAGAGAGAGAGAGAGAGAGATGCTGCTGAACAATGTGAGCTCATGAAATCATCTGACATCCTGTGATTTTCTTCCCGGCTCCTGGTTCGGATCGCTCTTTAGTTTAGTGGCTCGTCAGTGGTCGAGATAGACGAAAGGAAAGACGGAGGAGAAGGGTGAGGAGCACAACTGGTGGATTTATCATCCCTTCATCACACCTGTAAGTTGATGCTATCATCGCTAATGTTTGCATCAGACAGCTTGTGCGGAGACGTTTGTCCTCGAAGAGGAAAACGGTCTTTTCTCTACTTTCTGCTACAAGGAGTCAAGTAAGTTTAGGTTTTCCAGGATCTATAGACTTCAGTAGGTGCAGTGTCATATATTCGCTTCGGTGACTCACTTGACGTTGCCATGGCGACAAGGCCCATGTTGGCATACAGCAGCTGTTTGTTTTTTCTTAGTGTTTTTATGGAAACGTATATAAAGACCTCATCGAGCTACATTTAATTTTTTTGTTTTTGTACAGTAAAATGATGCAGAACAGCGACTGTGGTTTGTGTTCAACACCTTTACATGATGTAACTTTTAAAAAACTACCATACACATGCATCTGTAAACATTATAAATGATGTCCAGTCCTAGAAATTATTTTAATTTCTAAAGATAGAATATAATTTCTGGGATTAAAAGTGTTGAAAAGACCATAAAAAATTTGCAGTTGATTTTCTGTAGTTTGGGATAATTGCAGCGTTCTGTCTTTTATTCTCACTATGTAGAAGACAAAATAAGACTTGTTTTTATAAATAACGTTCACTTTTCAATAATCTGATTCAAATTAGTTTTGTTAAAACAGGTTTAGACAAAGTTTTTTAAATTTTTTTTCTATGTATTTTAGTAAAGATACATTTTGGTATTCACCTGTAAATTATTTTAATTATTATATATATATATATATATATATATATATATATATATATATATATATACTGTGTGTGTATTTACATCTGAGTGGCTCAGCCATGAGGTGTGTACTATTACTTGTAGTGGTGCTTAATTATAATATTTATTAGATTATATCGCTGCACGGTGGCTCAGTTGGTAGAGCTGTTGTCTCTCAGCGAGCTGGTCACCCTGGTTGAAAACACCGGTCCGGGGCCTTTCTAGGTGGAATTTGCATGTTCTCTCTGTGCATGCATGGGTTTTCTTTGGGTACTCCGGTTTCCTCCCTTTTTCAGAACTTCAAGGACTTGGGGTCCAGGAAAATGGGGAGTGTGGTAAAGAGGTGAAGAAGAGAGTGCAGGCAGGATGTAGCAGATGGAGAAAAGTTTCAGGAGTGATTTGTGACAAAAGAGTGTCAGCAAAGATCAAACGACAACATAAGACAGTGGTGAGACCAGCTATGTTGTATGGTCTGGAGACAGAGACATGGACAAAAAGACAGGAGAAAGAGCTGGAAGTGGCAGAAATTAAGATGTTGATGTTCTCCTTATAGGAGAGACAAGGATGGAAAAGATTAGGAATGAGATCATCAGAGGTACAGCACAGACCGAACAACTGGGAGATAAAGTTAGAGAGACCAGACTGAGATGGTTTGAACATGTCCAGAGGAGGGACAGTGGGTATACTGGTAGAAGGATGTTAGAAATGCAGCTGCCAGGAAAAAGACAAAGAGGAGACATATGGATGCAGTTGGAGAGGACATGGAGGTAGTTGGAGTGAGGACAGAGTGAGATGGAGGAGGATGAGTCGCTGTGGGAACCCCTCAAGAGGGAAAAGCTGAAAGAAGAAGAAAACTCCGGTTTTCTCCCACAGACCAAAAACATGCATGTTAGGCTGATTGGTAACTCTAAAATTTCTCCAGGTGAGTGAGAGAGTGAATGGTTGTTTGTCTCGTTTGTCTCTATGTGTCCCTGTGATGGACTGGAGACATGTCCAGGGTGTCCCCCGCCTCTCGCACAGTGACTGCTGGACATGGGCACCAGTGACCCCCATGACCCAAAATGGAATAAACGGGTAAAGAAAATGGATGGATGGATAATATAATATAATATAACAATGTTAACTTCAGCTCCAAAGTTTAACTCATAAATTTGAAATTAAAAACAGTTTTTTTTATGAAGTGCTTGAAGAGTGCTGCTCCATAATTTTGAAAACTTTGTCCCGTTATCTTTGACTTTGTCGTGATAAATGTACATTTAGAGGACCAGTATAAAAAACAGGCAGGTAAAAATATAATCTTCCATGATAACTGAAAATCAGACCATTGTGAGCCTTACGTTCTAAAACCAGTGCTACCAGAACAAATTAAAAAATCAGTGGAACTTAAACTGGAAATTTGGCTGCAGAGTTTATTAATTAATTTATTTTTAGAAGAAGTGGACTTAAGGACTAAGTAAAGTTTTTGTTTTAAAGGCTTCATTATTCATATTCTGTAAATATACTCATCATCCTCTCACTTGTGCAGTTTACGTTGGGGGGGGGGGGGGCCGTCCTTCATGAGTCGACCTCCAGAAAAACACGCAGCGTGAGGAAGAAGCAGGCTGGCACCATCACACGCTGCTGTGTGTGTGTTCATGTGTGTGCGTCTGTGTGCGCTTCTCGCGTGTCGCCAGGAAGGGTTCAAACAAGGTCGGGAGAGGATTTGGGATGGATCACAAGATGGAGCGCTCAACATGAACCCCCCCCCCCCCACACACACACACACACACACACACCACATATTGCATGCTGCATGATGCTGAACTCCGAAGAGTCGCCTTCGCAGAAGTTTTTGACAGCTTGGCCTGCTGGCAGCTCAGCTCGGTGGATTTATACTTCAGTCGAGGACTTTCCTAATGTTCTGATGCTCATCAAAGTGCTTCAGCTAACAATAGCTCTGCCACACCCAGACATGCTGGTTTGTGGCAAAGCAACAACTAGGCTTGCCTGTAGGCACAGGGACTCTCTAAGGTTTGTCTTTAGAATCAAATATCAAAGACAAAACATAAAAATAATGTTTGGTTTTAAATCTTCATGTATTAAATCTTCATGTAAACTGTTGAAAACAGGTCAAACTTTGAAATTAACAGGTAATCTGTAATCTATTAAATGATCTGTTAGCGATTGGCTCATGTGTTGTGAATGACTGTCAGCTACTAGCTAGTCAGTTAGCTGTGGCAGCCATTTTGATGTGGGTTGACTCCAAAAATTAGTCAGTTTTAGATGTACATCCAACCAGTGGTGTAGTCTATATTTTTGTAGTGGGTTTAAAGTAGTCGCTCGCTACTTTGCGATTCGTTTTTCGCGGACTCGCTCTATCGCGGTTTTTCAAAATAAGACTGGACATGACCCACAGTTGGCTGATTAATGGATGAGCCACTCGATCGGCATGGATTTTTTTTATTTTAAATGCATTATTTAAAATTATTTAGCACCTGCTGCCACACTGCAGAATAAGTTTCCTGCTGCAGCTGATCAGCTGTTCTCCGTGCAACTGAGAAGTGGGCGTGGCCAAGAGCGCTTGCAGGTGGCTGAGAGCAGGAAGGTCGAGAGAGGGAAATCATGACATTTTGTGCTCTTTTAGAGAGTTTAGAAACATTGTTTAGAATATTGCACGAGTGTGGGAAGGGTTTAAAACACGTATGTATATATATTTTGGTTGGCCTTGTTGCTGTTTTAAGTGCTATATAAATATATAAATAATATATATATATATAAATAAATTGGTATGGTATGGTATGGTATATATACTAAAATAAACTACTACTTACTACTTGTACAACTATTCCTATTTTGCGGTTTTTCACTTGTCGCGGAGCTTCAGGGTACGGACCCCCGCGATAAACGAGGGACTACTGTACACACAGTGTGATTTGATTTAGTATTTTATTGGTCTGTGTTTTTATGTGTTTTTACTTGTGATGCTTTTCATTAATTTTCAGTAAAATCATTACTTTTTTTTTTTCCATTACATTAATCCCATTGATTTAATTTTTTTTATTGTTAAGCACTTTGGTAACAGCTGCCCTTTTAAATGTGCTTTATAAATAAAGTTGACTTGACTCGGAGCATACGTTTAGTGCAGTCCGCTACAAATAGGCCAAATTTTGTCGAGTATCTTTCGAATTGTCGGATTGTATTTCGTGTTTTATAAGGTCAGTTGCATTTTGCAGCATCTTAAGTTGGGTTGACTCTAAAAAGTTAATGGGTTATAGAGGTACATGTGTTGATTGCTTTCAGAAAGATGATTTAAAATCCACCCAGTAGTTTCTGAGGTGTTTTGCCAACTGACGGAGTTGATTAGAACAGTTGATGCCAAAGTTTTAAACACAAATCTTGTGAAAAGACTTAAAGCTCAGGGAATAAGTTGGGAGTTATTCTCAGCCACTACTGCATCGAATCTTGGAGCAAAATCTGTAGAACTGACTGCGTTGTGCCCATTTTGGTTTAACCTTTATCTTTTCTGCCAGTTGAAGTTGTGTAATCAGGAGCGGAAAAGTTGTTTTGGATAGATTTATCCGACGGTGCGGTGGCAGGATGTTACAATAACAGCTCGGCAGAAGATGACAACAAAATGGAAGTTAGAGAGGCTCCTCGTTCATCTTCCCTGGTGAGTTTCTCATCACTTTTGTTTACAGTGAGGCAGCAGCTGCTTTGACAAGCGTGAAGATGAGGAAGGACATTTGCTAATGGATCAGAGGTGTAGGAGGTGTCCCTTCTGATTTGAGCGGTGCCAGGCAGACTCAAGGCCAATTTGGAAATCTCAAACTGGTAACTTCTCAAAGTAATCAGTTACACATTACACGTTACCTGATTAAATCCACAGTTCAGCTTGTCTCGGTGAGTTAGTGTTTATATTAGCATCTTAACTAGAAAGCCAGTTTAGGATGCAAAGACTGTGCTACTAAATGTCAAATCTGAATCTGCAATCATACATTTATGTATTATGCAGCGATTTGCCTGCACATTATTCACAATTTGGATCAATCATCAGCATTTGTTTAGTAAAATTCAGCTTATTTACATTTTGAGTGCAGTGCACTCCATTTAGACATCAACCAAACACTTTTTTAGATGTGATCACTTGTAAAAGTATCCAACTCGTCTAACATCCTGACATTGATTTTGACCACTAACACAAATCAATGTATTTTTGAGAAGAATAATTTATATAAAATTTGTATTAAGATGTTAAAAAACCCTCTGTGAATTACGTGGCTTACTTTGATATTTAAATAAGAAAGGAAGAAATAAGCCTGATTTCTACACAAAGACTTGTTCAGCAGAGGCGCATTATGCGTTATAATAACAGGCTGGTACCCACAGGAAGTGACGGGCTTTGTCTGTGTGGATTTGGCTACAGGTCGACGACGCCACCCCAGGCAGTTCTGTGAAAATGTTCTTCGTTTTAATGCAGTTTATGTAGAGGGGAGAAAATATCAGGTCCTATTATACATTTAGAGGCCATCATGCTGTTCAGATTGCCTCTAACCATAGAAGCCAACAGAATAAACAGAAACAGAAACTGGAACTAGTAGTGCCTGAACAAAAGACAACATGCTAAAAACTGCTTTGTGGCTCTGAAGACTCGGTCGATGAGTTAAAGTTGTTGGGTCATAGCTTGGTCTGACCTAATGTTGGGTCATAAAGTTTGACCCAGCGGTTGTGTCAGAGATGGACTGTGTTAATCCTTAGCATTCTCCTTTTGAAGCCAAACGTTGACCAACTAAAAATAAGTTGTAAGAAAGTGATTCCCTGGTTGACTTGGATAACAACTTTAGTTTGTACTAGACCGTAAGTTTGGTTCCAAAAACTACCATTAGTTGGTCCTAGGAAGGTGATGCTTCCTCTGCATTTAGCCACTGTTCTGCTACTTGTAACTTTTAGCTACTGTTCTGCTACAAGTATACTATTCTGTTACTTGTAGCTTTAGCTACTATTCTGCTACTTGTAGCTTTTAGCCACTGTTCTGCTACTTGTAGCTTT
>NC_056504.1:46848638-46850858 GCF_014905685.2 Nematolebias whitei
GCTACTTGTAGCTTTTAGCCACTGTTCTGCTACTTGTAGCTTTTAGCCACTGTTCTGCTAATTGTAGCTTTTAGCTACTTTTCTGCTAATTGTAGCTTTTAGCTACTGTTCTGCTACTTGTAGCTTTTAGCTACTGTTCTGCTACAAGTATACTATTCTGCTATTTGTAGCTTTAGCTAGTATTCTGCTACTTGTAGCTTATAGCTACTGTTCTGCTACTTGTAGCTTTTAGCTACTGTTCTGCTACAAGTATACTATCCTGCTACTTGTAGCTTTTAGCCACTGCTCTGCTATTTGTAGCTTTAGCTACTGTTCTGCTTCTTGTAGCTTTTAGTCATTCTTCTGCTACTTGTAGCTTTTATCTACTGTTCTACTACTTGTAGCTTTTAGCCACTGTTCTGCTACTTGTAGCTTTTAGCCACTGTTCTGCTACTTGTAGTTTTTAGCCACTGTTCTGCTACTTTTGGATTTAACAACTGCTCTGCTTTAAATAAATTAGCTAGCCTCTTGTCACTTTTAATTTATATCTATCTTGTTGTTACTTGTAGCTTATAGCCATCCTGCAGTGACTTTTAACTTTTAGGTATTCTTTTACTACTTTTATGTAGCATTTTGCTGCATTTAGCTTTAGCTAGTTCTTTCACCACTTTAAAGTAGAAATCAGTAAATTTTAGTTTTTAGTCATTTTGTTATTTTTGGCTTTTAGCTAATGCTTTGCTTCTTTCAGCATTTCCAGCTTAGCTTCAACCTCATCGTCAAATTTCAACAAGTTCATCACTCAGAGCTCACCTAACACTAAATGTTGTTTCTGTAGTTGGTAAAGAAGTTTTGTTTCACTTTATTATGAAGCTCAAAGTTTCTAGTAAATCAATTCTTATAAATTGCATCATCATCAGAGATCTGTTTTGCTGTTTTGACATTTTATGCATATAATTTATATTGTTGAAATTGTGTAAGGCAGACTTCTCATGTGTATTTGTAGGTTTCTGTAGGATGAGAAAGAACGATTACTCACTCCAGCTGGGGGAGAGGCAGAGGAGGCAGTCATCGCGGGTAAAAGTAGGAACTGAGGCTGAATCCACAAATAGTTGACTCCAAACAGAACCGTCAGAATAAGAGCTCAGCTGGACCTGAGAGACTCTGTACCGATTTCAGACAGACACATCAGACAGTGTGATTTTAAAACTCCGTGTATTTGCACTTTCAGGGAGGGTGGGCGTATTTTGAGTGCCAGCTGAAGGTGAAGAGTTCCCCCCACTGTTGCCAGCTGGTGCGCCTGTTCCTCGTCTAGTTGATCAACTCCAAGTGGAGCACAAAGTTCAAGCGCATGCACCCACTGACTGCGATGGCCACATGTCCAAAATAAACCTACAGACCTGGTTTGAACGGAGCTTTCCATGCAGCGCAAGCTGTTTGAGGAAAAGAGCTGCAGATGGCACATGGCTGGGATGATTGCCTCAAAAACAGCCCTCTGGATTAAATTGATTCCTGTCAACAGAGAGTTTCAAACAACCAAAGGGTTTAGTTTACTCTGTGAGCCTCAAAAGTAGTTTAACAGTAACCGGGTTTACGGAGGTGCGCTGCTGTCTTTGTGGCTTTTCATGATTACTTTGGCCATTTGCTGTTGACACGGAACAAACAGATCTGCAAATCTCTGAATGCATGATAAATATTAATATCCTCCTCAAGGATCAAAGCTGCCATTTGTGCAGCACCTGTGGGAGAACAAACAGATATGAAGTCATTAAAGTGTCCACGCTAAATTAACTGACTTTTGTTTTGTTCCACTGTTGGAACAAAATGTCTGCAGACTTTGTCTGCACCAATTAATTACTAATCTATATACATATACATATATACATGTATGTGTATATATATATATATACAATCTTTGTATGATGTTAAGACTTTTGGCTAAAGTGCAACCAGTAAAGAGATTTAACATTGCTGCATTTTGAAAGCTAATGAATGCATTCTTTTTAATTCATTTTGTTTTATGTCCACACATAAATTTGATGTAGACACACCCAGAAATTGTGTTTTTTTAAGCACCTAACATTGGGCCACACAAATCAAGTTGATCCAGGAACAACTAATATTTTGTTTTGTGCAGTTTGTTATTAGTTAAAATAGAATAGAATATAATATACCTTTATTGTCATTGCACCTAGATACAATGAAATTTGGGTTTGCTTCCCAGAGCAAAAGTAAAAACAGTAT
>NC_056504.1:46855858-46867200 GCF_014905685.2 Nematolebias whitei
ATATATATATATATATATATATATATATATATATATATATATATATATATATATATACTGTATTCTTATCTTTCCCTCTTTGTTCTCTGTTTCTCAGACATCTGGGTTTGGACTTGGTACCAAGGAAAGAGTTTGAGATGGTTGATGAAGACCAGATAAGTGTGTCAGATCTTTATAAGATGGTAAGATTTTCTTTTAATTCAGTTTCCTCAATCTCTAAAAGTTGTTACATTTTATGAATTAGAGTAACGGAGATAAAAGCAGCAAATAACAAAATGTTAGCAAAATGCTACAATTAGCAACTCAGGAGCTAAAAGCTCAGATTTGCTTAAAAAAACTAGTTAGATATTAAAACATTAGCTAAGAGATAAAATTAACAAAAAATAACAGCATGAAGAAAATGAAAAGTTATTTGAAGGATTTGAGGCGTTTTCTGTATAATTCTTTAAGGAATACTTCCCTAAATTATATTCAATAATTCAAGTTATTAAAGTTACAAAAAGCGTAGAGCCGCTGCTCCTCTGCATCAAAAGGAGTCAGTTGAGGTGTTC
This sequence comes from Nematolebias whitei, assembly GCF_014905685.2. Taxonomy (NCBI): domain Eukaryota; kingdom Metazoa; phylum Chordata; class Actinopteri; order Cyprinodontiformes; family Rivulidae; genus Nematolebias; species Nematolebias whitei. Next base: position 46,856,410 of record NC_056504.1, read on the forward strand.
AGACATCTGGTTAGAAAGCCTCCATCGCCTCCTTTTAGGGGTTTTCCAGACACGTCCCACTGGTACGAGGCACCGGGGAAGACCCAGAAGTTACTAACTTCTCTGGTCTGGGAGCGCCTTGGGGCCCCCCAGAACGAGCTGGGGAGGTCTGGGTTCCTCTCCTGGACCTGTTGCCTTCTCAACATGATGGATAAGTGGTTGAAGATGGAGTTACTTTAGTTTAAATTATTTATAAATGTTAAACAAGATGTCGGGTTTAGTCTGAGCTTATTAAGAACTCACTCTGTTGATTTTATTTTGTATTTGAATTTAATAAAATTAAAATATACCTTAAAGATTACAGAAAAAAATATTTTTTTAACATCCAGCTGTGTCTGTTCCACCTTCCTGACTATAGATCAGATAAATATAAAATTACATTTCACGAGGTGCTTTTTATAACTGGGCGCATAAAATTATCTCTTTTCCAGCAGAAGTGTTTATTAGAAAAACATGAAGTAATCAGTGATTCGTACATTTGAGCACCTCTCATTAAGTTATCATTTCACGTTTTGCCTGTTATTTATTTTATTTATTCACAAAAGAAGGATTTTAAAGTCTTATCTGGGCAAAGATCTGTTTTTCCTGCTCTCTGATCATCCACCTGTTGACGTGTTTTAGCTGCTTTGATTGTGTCTCCTGACACCAACTCCAGGTTTTATCTGGTTTTTCATCTTTTTGCTAAAAAGCAGCATGACAGTGATGTTTTTTAGACACAAACAGTATTTTTCTAAGAAAGGGCAACATTATTTTTTATTTATCTCCTATTCACATGTAAAAACTCTTTCAGTTGACCAACATTTCTTATCTGCACATCATGTGTAAATATGATGACAGACATCTGCAGGTGTCTCCAGCTGTGACCTGGAGACCATCTGAACCGACTGTAAAATTATAATCCTGCTTCACTTTGTGAACTCTGTATTTCTCTCCTCACAGAAGCTGAAATCTGAATTTCAAACGTACTTGTTGCAACATCAAAAAGACCGGCGCAAAAATATTCACAAAGCACAACCTGTGCAATCTTCATCTCATGGTGATGATGATTGTTTCCTGAAATAAAAAAAAAAAAAAAGCAAAATCTGTGACCAGCTGCCACCACATGAATTGATGTACCTGAGGAAGCAGCTGGAAGGTCAAAGGTCAAAGGGATTTACATAAAATTAAAGAACAAGGTGAACACCAAAACAGAAATGCTGAATTAAATAATTTCAGATTAAACCATTTGTAATCCTAGTAGTCATTGAACGCAGCGTTGCAGCAGGACCACCACTGTAAGTCAGAAAAGTGTGAACTGGAGAAATTATTTGTAATTTCCTGATTTGTTTAACAAATCCAAAGTGATTTCGGGAAAACAAAATCGCCAAATTCGTCAGAAATTGCAGTTTGTGCTGATTTTTTTCTATTTTAAATGTTTTCCTGTCGACACCAACAGTTTGAGCTGTGGCTCAGATTGATCTGTAGCTGCCAGATGTGTCAGCTGCAGATGTTTGTGACCCCAAATATTACAAGTTTACTAAAACAGACTTTGCTAATAATTATTTTATCAAGGGCATTATTACATTACAAATAGCCTAATAACTATACTATTATTATTATTTAAGAATATTTTATATATTTTTTTGTAAAATGTTAATGTGAGAATAAAACATTAGCACGTTTTGTACATTTAAATTGATTTAGTCCTGATCCCAACGACTGATCCAAACAAAATAAAATCCTGTTATTGTTTTTTTTATCTGTACCTACGCCTGATCCGATTTTAGTTTTGAGTAGAATGTCTGAACAAGCACCAGATGTCTGTTGTGATAAATATTATATTAAAAGAGTCTGAGCGGATTAATGTTGGCTCGAGAGTCTGAGACATGTCTTTGATAATTCATGGTCTTTTAGTAACATTTGAAGTTCTCTGCGTCGATCGTGCTTTAAAAACACTGCAGTCTCTGATCATCTGTTGCTCAGACTGATGTGGAAACGAGAGGAAAAGGAAAAAAGAAAGTTGTTAAATGTTGGGATGAAAGCTGGAAGAGAACACGCAGAAACGGAGCAACAACTGTCTGAAAAGTACAGAAAATACAGTTTCTAATCCAGATTTCATCTTCAAAGATGAGGCAAAAAGTAAAAGAAAAGAAAATTAAACACAAACAGACGTAAAAATCTATTTTTTTAATTGTTGATGGTTTAAGTCAGTCCTCTCTGAAGATGTTTAGTTTTATATTTCTTAACTGTCACTATCGCGATGTAAAGACACGATTCATGGATCTTCTACAGTTTGTTAATTTAATGATTATTTGGAACGTTTAACCAGAAACAAGTTCGTAATTCTGGAGGGATGGAAGCAAACTTTTTAATCTGGCCTTTAATTGAAATGTATAAATCAACCTTAAGATAATTATGATATTCAAACAGATGTGATCAAAAGATTTATGTTCAGTTTGTTTTTGATACTGATCATGAAGGCGGGTGACACGGTGGCTCAGTTGGTAGAGCTGCTGCCTCTCAGTGAGAAGGTCATCGGATCAAATCCCGGCCTGGAGGCCTTTCTGGGTGGAGTTTGCATGTTCTCTCCATGTTGTGTGGGTTTTAGACCAAAAACATGCATGTTAGGCTGATTGGTAACTTTAAATTGTTTCTAGGTGTAAGTGAGACATTAGTTATGCTTACATGTGCAAAATTCTTTGATCGGATTGAAATGTATTCGGATTAAATAATCCAAATGTATCATTTTCATGGGCACAATCCGTTCATGACAAGAGTTTACATGCACCGGGCTTTTATTCAGAATAGAAGTACTGACATGCACAGAGTGGGAAACTCACCTTAAAAAACCACATAAGAAGAAGTTCTGCTTCTGTGATGTCAGTCAGGTCAGTTTCCCATGATCAGAATGAAATGATCAGATTGAGTGTGTACATGCACACCGTTCAGATTATGACTCGGCATAAACCACCCTTCTCATTCGGATTGCAAATTCATTCGGATCGAGCTGAATCAGCTCAGAATAATCTGAATGGGGTGTTTACATGACACATTTTTATTCCAAATGGCCGTTTAATCCGATTACTTATGTCCATGTAAACATAGCTATCGAATGGTTGTTTGTCTCGTTTGTCTCTGCGTGTCCCTGTGATGGACTGGAGACATGTCCAGCCTCTCTCACAGGGACTGCTGGATATGGGCACCAGTGACCCCCGTGACCCAAAAAGGAAGAAGCGAGTAAAGATAATGGATGGATGGATGGATGGATGGATGGAAACATAGTTTTTATTCTGTTAGGCATCTGCTGTTTTGATGGATAAACGTGCAGTGTTAAAGAAACAACGAGAGAGTTGCTGCAGTCTGGTGCTCATTTGTTTCTCCGGTTGTTGTGCCGTCAGCTGCTCTTTGCTTCAATTCATTAAACAGCTTCTGACTTATTGCTGCCTCCCTGCTCACACACACACACACACACAGACGCACACACACACACGCACACACACACACGCACACACACACACGCACACACACACACACACACTTGACAAATTAAAGAGACAAGTTGGAGTAATGAGTCCCTGGGGTATCAAAGCATTTTCATCTCATGAGGAAATCAGTTGCAGACAAAATAAACAAGAGAAGACTGGAGTGAGGAATGAGCAGAAGGAACAAGGAGTTATCAGAAAGGTTAGAAGGAGAGGGAATGAGGAGGAGTTTAAAATGAGGAAAGGAAACAAGGAGAGAAAAGACATTTAAATATAAGGAGAGGATGAACCAGGATAATAGAAGAAAACAGATGGTGAACAATTAAAATAAGTTTTGTGGGAAATCTGCATAAATGAAATGAAGAGGGAAGCAAAGCCACAGGAGAAGAGTGAAGATAAGAAGATATTTAGGAGGAGGGGATGAGATTAACTCCTAATCTAATATTTTGTCTTTTTCCAGCATCTGTCCAGCAGACACAGCGTCCAGCAGAGCACCACACAGGTAACGAGGTTCAAACACTGTCTGCTCGTTCCCCTGCTGTATGAAACTTCAACAAACCTGACACACGTAGTGACGAGTTAAAACTACGCAATATAATATAATAATTTACATATTTAACATTGAAAACCTGCTTTTACTACTTTAACCTGGATTCAGATTGTTTACTCAATATGCTGACGATGTGTAATTTACTGATACTCTTCAGTTTTTCTGTTATAATATGTAATTATAAATTTATTTTTCATATATCTTTAGATATATACAAAGTCATTAGTAATTTTGCTCTGTAAGTTGTGTGACTTTTGTTACTGTTTGTCTGTTTTATATATTTATCTTGTACCATCAACCTGGCAGGGACAGCAGGGGAAAATGAGTCCGGACCGTCAAATCTGCCACGTTTACACCGACGTGCTTATAGAATCAGAATGAGAATCAGAATAAGCTTTATTCTCATTGCACCGAGACACAATGAGAATATGTTCATGCAGCCGTTCGAAAGATGGGCGTAGTGCACGAAGCTGCAGCTATAAATGAGGCAGTTCATGAAGCACCAACAGATAGTCCATTGGCCTGATGAGATGATGGTCAACCGGCAAAGTTCTGATAAGCCTCCACAGAGGGGAGGGGGGGGTGTGTGTGTGCAATAAACAAAGCTTTTCCTTAGTTTACACATTTCCCATGAGAACTTGATAAGTCGGCCTGTTTCGAGGCCAACCGGGGAGTCAGATTCAGATAGTCCACAATTGTTGATTTATTCAGGCAGACAATTTTTCCTTGTCAGCCTTGAGTCTTTACTGGTACTTCCAAGGTCCGAAATGGCCGGATTAGGGTGCATTCTACTGGGCCGTGCTTACGAGCCTCCTCTAGGTCGTTTCCATGCTGACGAGTCCCAAAGTCGCAGGTGGCCTGCAATACAAATCACTTCCAACTTACGGTTTCGCTCGTAAATCAACTGATTTTGAGTCCTCCAAGCACGAACCAACATTTGCATAGGCAGCAGCCTGACCAGGTCCAAATTAGCTGTGGCCATCTTCTTTGTATGTTGATAAACCAGGATCCAGACTATTCCAAAAACAGGAAACTTGTTATCAAAAATCCAGTTATATGCAATTTCAACGTCCTCGTTCGACAGCAGAGGTGGACACAACACCCCCAGAGATATATCCAGCTGCATGCGTGTCGTACGAGCAGATGAGGGTTCTCCAGGACCGTGTCGCTTTGTTGAAAAGATTTTGTCATTTGCGTCGAAAGTCCATTTGGTCAGATCCATTTTCATTTCGGAAGATGTGTAAAAATAGGCGTTGCTCCGATACACAGACAGAGAGCAAAAAAGCAGGAGGAGAACAGGAAGTGGGGAGAAACGCGTGCGCCTCGTTAGAGAGCCAGTTACTCTACTCACGTTGAATTAATGTATATTGTCCAATTTTTAATACATAATTTAAACTGAATTTAGTCAACATTTGGTCACAAAACACAAGAACCCTTTAAAAGATTTTCATATTTTATGCAATCAGTATAAACTGGTTGTCCTGATTGCTGGTATTTAAAACTCACATTAATGCTGATTAAAACCCACAACCATAGATACAGAATATTTTATTTTCTCACAGGTTATTAAACAAATTCACATGATTTTTAGAAGGAACCCAGCAGCAAAGGGAATTCAGTCTTTCTGTACATCTGCTGGTGTAACTTTAACCATGAATGAATGGCTGTTTAGTTTTTATGCAAAAGAAGAGCAAATGAGATTTAATAACCTGTTTGATTATATTCCAGATGTTTTATAGAGTTATATGGTAATTATTTTATACGATTCAAACTCATCTCACCTGAAAATGGATTAAGTTGTTGATAAAGTGTATCGATTTCCAGGGTGAGAACCCTCGGCAGAGACATGGAGAACCTTGCAGGGTTCCAGTTCCGCACCACCTGCTGGTCAATCTGAAGAGCTTCACCTACAACAGCATCGGAGAAGACACGGACATCTTCTTTTCCCTCTATGACCTGAGGGAGGGGAAGACGATCAGGTACACAGCATTCACAGATGACGTTTACTGAACATCGTGTTGGTTTGCAGGATTTCTGCGTTCTTCTCATTGTGTAACTCTTCTGGTTTTATTGGTTTGGGTTTGACTAAAGATTTGTACTAACACGTGGTTCTTACCTCTTGTTTCATCATCCTAATACGAATTAAGTCGAATTAATTTCTTTTTTTTCAGTCACAGTATATTATTACTTTTTGTTCAAATGCTTGTGTAATGAATAACAAAGTATGACAGATTAAAAAAAAAGTTTTAAACTCTTGTTTTAACTTACTTTCAGTGGGACACTGATGGGGGGGTCTGGGGAAGAAGACAATTTTGAGTAAAGTAGATGCTATTTCCTGCATTCTGGTGTATTTTAACGGGTTTTAAACATCTATATTTACCTACATGATTCAACAACTATTTTAGAGTTAATGACGCAACAAGAAGTAGCGCCAAGCTAGCAGCACACAATACAGATGTGCTAGCTAAGATGCTACAGACGTACTGCTCTGCTTTACATTACACAATCTAAAAAACGATATGTACAGAATCAGTTTAGTGTTAACTGATTATAACAAACAAAGACTAAACTTGTGCAACCAAAAGTTGCAACATATAAAGGACTCAAAACAAATTTGAGCATTAACCTTTAATTTAACCATTAAACATACAATGTAATTATGACAGAAAATGGAGGATTTACCTGCAGTTACCTTTAAACAGATGAACATGTTGTACTTCCTGTTTATCACTGTTGTATCATGAGGTCGGCCGCAGTGATTTATCATCTTTTACGTGTTTCCAGACTCTGTTTAGGTTTTGGAAATGGAATAAACTGTATTACATCCTCTAAACACTCAGGGTAACGAGTCTGAATTACATGTTCTTCACTGACAAAGTTTAAACATTTTTTCTGATGATTTTTTACGAAACCCCTCTATCTGCAAAGCACCCTTAAAGCAAAACCCTGACAGTGCTATCGGTGGAAAAGGGGGTGGAGCTACTGCAGGTAAGGGGCGTTCACTTTGGGACAAATCAAGATCACTGATTGGTCAGTTGCTGACACGCCTACTAGATTGATTGACAGGTGGCATTGAGGATCTGACGTGTAAAAAAAAAATCATAGAATTTACTGGCCTGGTTAAGAGTGTCATTATTTATTCCAAATTTATTCAATATTTTGGTGAATCTAAAGTTTGAGAACTTTCTTATAAAATCATATGAATGGTTTCTTATTTTTTTAGGGGTGCTGAGTTAAAATTTAAGGTTGCTTGAGCACCCCCCACAAAGAGGCTAAAATCCCCACTGTTTCATAGGACGGCACATCTGAAGATGCCAACACCATCAGTCTTAAACTGATTTATTGCTGCAAAGATGAATGTGCAGCTTTCGTCACTGCACCATCAGAAAACTTGAACAGTCGCAGTGATTGCAAAAGAAGGTTAAGCTTCAAGCTTGGTTCTGTCCAGTAAGTAACTTCATGGTTCTGGAGATTTAAGAGAAAAATGTGCCTGAAAAAACAGAAGACTGATGGCGATGAACAAGGGATGAACTATAGGTCCATAAACCTCGATGTCTCTTGTGAAGGACTGCAGATGAGTTTCAGAACAGACGTGAGTCCTGAGCGCTCGCTGCGGCTGGAGGTGACTCACGGAGCCGATGCTGAAATAACAGCAGACGGCAGAGGGACTGACTCATCTAAAGAGTTGTAAAATCAGCCGAAGGAGGAAAAGCTCATCAATCAGATGTGAGGGAATGTACAAGGTAGCTGAAGCATGATTAACTCAGCATTAAGACCACAGCGGGTCCAAAAACAATCAGAAACAAACATAAACTGATTCAGTTCAGTTTATTTATATGGAGCGGAGTCACAGCAGAAGTCGTCTGAGGGCGCTGAACAACAGCAAAGAGAAACGTCCCATAAATGCCCAGTAATTCACTCTGATCAAATCTATACAAAATGGACAAGAAGCGTGTTTTTAAAAAGCTAATTAAAACTATACTCTGGAAAAACTAAACTAACAAAAAAGGCAGCATCTTCAGAATTTTAAACATCAGGTCATCCAGTGGAGTCGGCTGCTCCTGTGAGGTCACCTCAGGAGGTCCAGCAGCTTCGCTCAGGACTGGTTGTGTCTGAAGGTTTGTGGCTTCCAGACCACCTGCCAGATTATCAGAACTCCTCTGAAGTGGGCCCAGGCTGTGTTAGAGCGATCTGATCCCTAATTTTAATAAGTCTGAACATCGTCTGGCTGCAGGTGAAGGAGCTTTACATCAAGTTCGGGTTGGAAAAATAAATAATGTTTATGGGTAAAAACTTGTGAGGAAATGTTGTTTTTGTGCAAAAATAAATGTGGCTTTTCAATACGATCAAAATATGTAGATGACTTAAAGAGATCTTTATAACTTATTTGAATATTCGCTCTAAAAGAATGACCAGGATTAAGATCGGCGTCTCGTGACTTTGTCTTCATCTCTAACTTTTCTCCCACTCTGCAGTCGTGCTCTTTCTGCCTGATTCTCTCATATTGCCTTAATAATGTAAAATAAACAATAGTTTGTGACCTCACAGCTGTTGTTTATATATATAACACATATATATAAATATAATGTTAATATATATAATATATAATATATGAACCCCCACCTCTCTCCTCACTATTCAATGAATGATCGATTATACATTTTTAGTGTGAACACAGATAAACAATTGTTAATGTCAACTAGAAAAATTTTATTTTCTGTAAAAATGCAGTGTGAATGCATATTGCAAAAGAACTTGCTGGAAAAACAGCTGAAATTGGCTTAAAAAAATCTGAAATGCAGCTGAAATGGAAGAACAAGCCTAAATTAGCAGAAGAAAACGGAAAGAACACATATTTACTGAATTTTTTTTTTTTCATTTAGCCTTTATTTATCCAGGTTAGTCTCATTGAGCCATGAGAACTCATTTTCAAGAGAGACCTGTTTAGGGAGCACATGGTGGGGGTTAAGGGCCTTGCTCATGGGCCCAGGGTGGGGCAAATGAGGGTGGGGGCAAGTGTGGGTGTTTCACCTACCCCACCCACAATTTTGATGTTGTCGGGGCCGGGGCTTGAACCGGCGATCTTCGGATCACAAGCCCACCTCTCTAACCTCTGCGCCACCACTCCCCCCCAATTGGGTACAATAAGCAGAATTGAGTGCAAAAATAAGAAATTAGCTAAATAAAAAGTAGCTGAAAAGGCTAAATGAAGCTTAAACTACCTGAAAGAAGTGTGGACTTAGTTGAAAAAGCTAAAATTATCATCAAAAGAGCTAAAGAGTGTCTGAAAGAGCAGAAAAAAGCTGAAACTATGAGAAAGAAGCTGTAAGAGGTGGATATTATCTGAAAAAAGATGAAATTAGTAAAAACAGTGGAAAAATAGCTAAAAAGGCAGAAAGAAGCTTAAATTACCAGAAGAAAGTGGAGGAAGCACATTGAAAAACGTTGAAATTAGTGCAAAAAAAAAATGGAATTAGCTGAAAAAAGCTAAAATTAGCATAAAAACAGTTATGTGTTGTGTTTTAATTTTCTTGCCACCTCACTGCAATGAAAATTTCCCTAAGAGGACAATAAACGTGATGATGATGATGATGTAGCTGAAACAGCACACAAAATGTGGAATGAGAAAGATGCCGAAAAATGTACAGAAGAAAAATTGATCACATCTTTGTGTGAATGCTTCATAAACATTTACACAATGATGCAGTGGGTACAGCGATAAATGTTTGTGTTGTGGTGTTTGTGTTGTTGTTTGTGTTGGGTGCAGCAGAGAGGAGGCCTCCAACAAGCACTCCGTCTTCCTAATCTTTATTTTGCTCATTTGTTTTTCCTCCGTCTCTTTGCGAACCAGCTGAAAGGCTTGTCCTCTCCTATCGAACACAACTGCACCCACAGATGTGTTTGACCGTGGCAGGTTGATGTCAGGCTCGGTTCTGACTCAGCATCCAGGTCTGACGCCGGACCTGCTCCTCTGAGGTGCTCAGATGACAGAGGAGAGGAAGAGGAGAGGTCACAGCTGCCTCTCTTTCCAGGAATCCTCCAGCTTTGGGCTCAGCTCTCCACAGAGACTGCAGCTTTGCTTCGAGGATGTTTGTGCAACAAAAACTTCTGTCTGTGTTTATTTGTTACTAATTGCCTCCAGAATCTCAATAAGTTTGACTTGAAGGTCAAGGCTGAGGTTTTTTTATGTACTTGATGTATTTTTTATGATTTTAGTCTCGTTCCATGAAGTCCTCATCATGTTTCTTCTTTTGAGAGAAATCATTCCACACGCGTTTCCTCAGTTTCCACAGTAAAAGTGTCCGACGTGCTTCAAGGACCAGTTTGTGCTCCTGCTGCAGGGCTTTGGTAACGTAAGGTGTTTCTGAAAGATTTCTATATTTGTTTTTCACATTATGCAGAAATATTTTCAGTTTTCTAGCTTTTAATTCATTATTCAAAATATTTTTTTCAGACTAACTGCTTTAGTATATGTTTAATGGTGGAGGTTAAGGTCCTTGCTCAAGGACCCAGAGTGGGACAAATGAGGGTGGAGGCAGGTGTAGGTGTTTCATCTTTTCCACCCACATTTTGATGTTTTCGGTCGAACCGGTGACCTTCCAATCACAGGCCCACCTTCTCCAACCTCTGCGCCACCACTCCCTCTTGGATGTTTCTTGGATGTTTCTTTGTATACACACACACACACACACACACACACACACACACACACACACACACACACAAACACACATATATATA
>NC_056504.1:46867600-46870490 GCF_014905685.2 Nematolebias whitei
TATATATGTATATATGCATATGTGTGTGTGTGTGTGTATATGCATATGTGTGTGTACAAAGAAACTAATGAGTAATTACACTAATGCCAGTTTGCTTTATGAGAATAATCTGTTCTTTCTCCACCTTTGCCCCTAATCCAGAGGATTTCTTGGCTTCATTCTTTTACTGGAAATATAAAAATAAAACCTTCCTTCCCAGTCATGACCGCAGACCTCTCTCTGACGACAATCTGTGACTTACATCATCCTGTAGAATCATCTCTGATCTATTTTTAATAAACCTTTTTCCTCTCAGGGACACGAACGTCTAATGTTGCTCAAGACAGTGCCTACTCTTTATAATGACATGATGGAAAAACTGAGATTCAAAAGTCACAGAATATTTTTGTATATCACTGTCGGCATAAAGTGTTTGTGCAAAATCACCAGCTTGTGTTGTAATTCAGTGAAATCGGGCATTCAGACTTGAATTGGTGTCAAACTGGTTCAGTGGACTGAAATAGAGCTAATTGAGAACGATTCACCTGCGACGTGTGCGTTTAAGTGTGTGAGCTTTCAAATGGGAAGTCGTCAGGTCGCTGAGTTTGTTCGCATCAGTATTGTGTAACACAATGAGCCCGACAAATTATTTCAGCACTGCAGAATGCTGCAACGTGCTCATGTCAGTCATTGCGTCATCAGTTCAGTGACGTAAAAATGCTAACTGAAAAATATCAGTTCGCAAAGTTTGTTTGTTTATCAGGGACATTGTGCATTAATAAGCATTTCTGCAAAGAAAGAGGTAACCAAAAGGCTATTCTTCATCTGCTGTTCAAATGACAAGATAAAATATTTATACTGTATATAAGCAGCGCTTATTACTCTAAAGACTTGTGGAACAAAAAATCAGCAAATACAGAAAAAAATACACAACAATGCTAAAACATATAAACTCTAATACTAATTTAGTAACAAATTATTGTTGTGCATATAATAGAAGCAGTTATTTTATAATTTATTAGCAAAGCTAATTATAAGCTTCTCTGAGCATCACATGCTTTAAAGATTTCATGAAGCAGCTCCAGTTCATTTGAGTTCTCCATTAGCAAACCATCAAAGTGAGCTCTTGTCATTGATCGGAGCTCCGCGTTTTGGTGACAGAGCGCATCACTGCCGCCTCAGCTGGCGTTCAAAACATTTATTTTTCATTTAAAACACAATGAGAAGTCTTAAGCCTTAAAAGTAAAAGTCTTTAATTCCTCTTTTGCTTGGTGTAAATCATATTTTTTGGATGATTGTTTCCTCTGGTGTCGGACGCTGTGCAGCTGGAAGGGTTTTTATCAAAACTTTTTTAGTTTTGGACATTCATGATGCGTAATAACAACAAGGTGGGGTTTTTTTTAACAACCAGAAGCAGCTGATTAACATCTCACAAGCTCAAATGATATCTCAGCTACAGCCCCAAATCTCAAATGACTTGAAAAAGAGGTGCCGTAGATGCATTCCCGTCTACCTGCCGGCTGTGTTCGAGTTCCTGACCACTGAGATCCTGGAACTGGCAGGAAACACAGCTCATGACAGCAGAAGTACATGATTGTCCTCCGGCACCTGCAGCCGGCTGTCTGCAGTGACGAGGAGCTCGTCAGGCTGCTGGGAGGAGTGGCCATTGCTCTGGGAGGAGTTCTGCCTAGCATTCGGGCAGTCCTCCTGCCCGGAGTAACCAAGAGGCCAGCCAAGTCTGAGTGGACGAATCGGACGGCACCTGTGGCCATTTTCTTCGTATCCACTGTAGGACGGACCTTTACAAGAGATCCTTCCTGCCTACAGCCATCAGCATCTATAACATCTCTTAATGAAACGAGGATAACGAGTTAAAACATTTAATTTCCCTTTGGGATTAATTAAGTATTTTTGAATTGAACTGAATTGAAATGAAGTGTCAGGAACAATAAGAATTTAACAAACTAGTCATAAGTAATCGGCTGCAGAGATTTTAACAGTGTGCAATGACTGAGTTGATAATTCTGTACTAAACTGAACATTTGAACACATTTGTAAAAACCTAAGAAAAGAACTGAATGGACCACACTTACATAAAATATAATAATACAAGCTCCTGGAACAGACGGGGATTTTTAAAGGATGTTCGGTTTAATTCCTGTTTGAGTTTTAAGTCCGTGTACATCTGTAGACAAATGTAAGTTGAAACTTCCCTCTCAGCTTGACTGCGTGCACGTGCGTGTTATTTATCATGATGCGAGGTTCCTCTGCAGGTGTGCTGCATTTACAGGATGTAAGGCAGTGGTGTAGAAATGATTGGTTCACATGCATTTCCAAGAAAAGTGTGTGTGGGTGTGTGTGCTTGTCTGTGTACAGAGAGTGTGGGTTAGATGTGGTGCATCCAACCATATGTCTGCAGTGCAGTAATGTCTCTTTCTATTGGCGTGTTTATTTCCAAACATGAAGGCTGCACTCAAGCTGGGCTTTAATGCATCACACCACACAGGACCTTTACCCATTGAAGCACCCAATATTTCATAAAAACTTCTGTCCTGTATGTAGAGTAAAAAATATTACAAACAACTTTAGATAAGTAGGAGTATTTTGTTATGCAGGTATTGAATCACGAGGACTCATTTTCAAGAGAGATCTGTTTTAGACAGACAACAATATACAAGAATAAAAAGCAATTAAAATAAAAAATAGTGTTATAAAAACACTGTTACTGTTAGCAGCATGGTACTTTAAGTAATGTGGTTCTCTTAGCAGCACATATATATATAGTCCTGTTAGCAGCATGGTCCTGTTAGCAGTATGATCCTGTTTGCAGCATAGTACTGTTAGCAGCATGGTACTGTTAGCAGCATAGTACTGTTAGCAGCATGGTACTGTTAGTTGTATGATCCTGTTA
>NC_056504.1:46870500-46894580 GCF_014905685.2 Nematolebias whitei
TGGTTCTCTTAGCGGCATGGTCCTTTTAGCAGCATGGTACTGTTAGCAGTATGATCCTGTTAGCAGTAGCCTGTAGTCCTGTTAGCAGCATGATGATAATAACAGTTATGGCAACGGACGATGACTGCCCTCCAGAACCGGATCTGGGAGACACAGAACGTTCAAAGTTTCCCACGGAACTGAACTGTTCTGTAGAGTTGGGTCCGTGCAGGCAGATGGAGGTTCATGGAGATGCCCGCCATGACAGGTCCAAGCCTGAGCCCGAGGCGGTGCATACGAACAAACACAAACAAATTGTTGCAAAACACACACACTTTTTTTTTGTCCACACATCATGTCTTCGGTCTTTTTTAAAATTTTCTTTATTCATGACTCCAAAAAAATCCACCAACGATAAGAAACCAGGAACCAGGGTTGTCTCAGTTTTCTTTTGCACCTCATCGCCCACCAGTTTCCAACACACACACACACAGTCACACACAGACACACTGTCCTATTGTTTGGGGACAGATACATATTTATTTCCTCCTGTTGTATTTGTTTGGGCTTCGTTGCCTCTGGGGGATTAGGATAAAGTGTTGCATTCAAAGACCTACGGGGTGCGTGTTGTGGGGATTTGTTGATCTTCAGTGTTGATTGTGTTTGCATTCAAACACTGTCAGTGACCTGGGAGTTGGCTTTTACATCTACCGTATGTGTGTGCGGAGTAATAAAAACAACATGAAAATGTGTTTATTTGGCTTAGAACAGATGCAGTTTTCAGGAGAGAGAACGTCTCGGGGCTTTTTTATTTTAACATTAAGATTCAAACTAAATAAATGTGTAAAAGTATTTGAAAACACAGCAAACTGTTAAAATGATTAAAATAAAATATGATGTGCAGAGATATTCCATGTGATCTTCTTGAGCACCAAAACTTTGATCTATACTTGTTTATTCTGCTGCAGAACCAGTTGGAAATGTCTAAAATCTGAGTATGGGCCTAATTCACAGGATTGGGAAAACAACAAACAGCCGCTACGCGTTTAGTGTCAGCTGTTTTAATGCAACATGTTAAAATACCAGTTGTTGTTGTTGAAGCTCAGCTGTAGATCCAAGTCCGACCTCTGCTCTCTGACCAACATCCTGACCAGAACCACTTCCTCTCGCAGGTCGTTGGTACCAGCTAAAGAGCTGCAGATCCACTCAGCCCAACATGTGCACTCTGCACACCTCTGGTGAACGACATGATCCAAGTGACAACAGCAGACATCAGGTCTCTCTCATTCAGGTTTTACAAAGGGTCTGATGTTAAACAGGTCCACAAGGTCCAGCAGTCACAGAACCTGACCCAGACCTGAAGGACTCTATAAACCATTAAGATGAACTCTTCTTATCTAAGGTACAAATGAGGTCTTCTCTTAGCCAGAATAGTTAAAGAGCACAGAAGGAAGAGGTTCGGTAACACTCCATCCTCCATATTAGAAGTACCAGCAGGCTGTAGGTTCATGGTGCCAGAGTAATATATATATAAATATTAAAGACAATGAAAAATAGAGCAACAAAAAACATTTTATTGTCCTTTCTTTGTAAAAATATAAGCATGCAGGTAGATTTTTAAGCTGAAACATCCGCTGAGCTCAGATAAATGATGTCTCTGCTGTGTTGTCCATTTGACCTTGTGGTCCCTCCATGTTTTTCTGGGACAATAAACGGACAAATACTTTTTTAAAAAAAGAATCCTTCAGGTATTCTTGTCTTCATGTATTAGTTATCAAGGTGCTACATTAAAACCTCCGTTTGCTCCAGCCTGACGCTCCAATGTGTTCTCTGCTGCCTCGTGTCACGAGACCTGAAGCAAACGTTAAAGGCTGAAATCCAAAATAATAAAAGTACTAAACGGGAATCAAACCAGCGGCACCGTGAGCTGCCTACCTCTGTCAGAGAACATAACAGCCTTCAGAAGCTCACGCAGTCACTAAACTGACTTGGTGATAAGATGGTTCGGGGTTTTTTATTAAGTCTTCTAGGTTCTTTTCAAACATTTTACGGCTTGTGAAAGTTATTTTTCTTGCTTGAAAGCTCTTTTTATAAAACTTATTGAACAATGTGATACTCAAACGACTAACTGTTGCAAACCGTCCATATTTTAGCCTCATTTAAGTCCAAACGATCCAGATTTAGGCTTCAAAGATGTTCAGTTTGGAGTTTGTTTTCACTCACTTGGGGATTAATTAGGAAAAGGCTAGTTTTTTTTTTATTTGTTTTTAGTTGTTTTGTTCTGGTTTAAGAACTCGAGTGCTCGATGGAGATGGTTCGGGGCCTTGTTTGGCCCTCAGGCTGTGTGTTTTACCAGACTGTGTCAGAGAGGAATACATTATGTGAAACTGTAATTAGAACTGGGTACGTTTTATAGTTTTGTGCCTAAATAATGTGAAAATGTCTGTTTTGCCTCTTCCTGTGATCGTTACGCCATGAAAGTGAACAAAATTGTCAGTGGATCAGTGTTTGTGTCACACTAATATTTTATTAATTACGTTTACTGTACAATATGTAAAAAGAATACCGTCAGTGAAAGCACGTCAGCGTCTCTCATCTCTTGTTTTCACAGATTAAAGGAGCAGTTGCTGTTAATAAAATTCTTTATGATTCTCCTCTCAGCAGTAAAGACGTCTGAGATGTCTTTTTTTCTAGAGTTTCCTCCCTGTTGTGCTTCGGGGGGCGAAGAGATGAGCATCATTTTCAAAGACCCCCCGAGGAGAGCATGAGGGTGAAGTGAGGATAGAGTTTCACCATCTTGGAGTTTGGTTTAAGGATTTGAAAAGCTGCAGCTGACATGATGTTTATTCAGGGTGTATGGATATCACAGACCTTCAGGCGTGTGTGTTTTAAATAAAACACTCTCCGCTCGCTCTAACGGCTGCAGCGTCCCTGCAGGCGACAGACAACCAGAGCCTGACTGGGAGCCAGACTGGGATCCAGACTGGGACAGACGGAGCTCAAACCTTTGATGGTTTTTTTTGTGTGTTTCAGCGAGAAGTTGATGGTGAGACTGAACAAGAACGGAGGACCAAAGAATCCAGAGAAGGTGGACAGGCTGTGTGCACTCTTCACGGTAACAAACACACGTATACAATGTAAACCACATGCTCACGATTCATTTTGGTGAAGTTTACAAGCAAATATATAAAATAGAAAGCAAACGATTAAAGCAAGGCTGCATCGCCCCCTGTCGTTTGTAATCAGATCAGCCCAGAGACAAAATGGGAAACATCCAGTCTGATAAAAGGAAGTGATTTGTTGTTTTGATGAAGGATTTGCTCACAGTTTGGCTAATTATTGAACTTCCTTCTTACTCTGAAGCACGGCTTAATTTGTAAACCAACTGATGCCGGAACACAAATAGCAGGCGGACCTGCGCGGGGGAGATAAAAGAGATGTCGTTTCCAGCATTTTGGTGTATTTTAAGCGGTTGTTAAACGTCTGTAAACATTTGATTAAACTGATTAAAACAGGTCTCTCTTGTAAATGACAAGGCTCAATGAGACTAACAACCTGTATAAATAAAGGTTGAATTGAAATTACTATTTTAGAGAGCAGTGAATAGAGCAGCTCAGATTCTGTCAAGCGTCCCCCCCCCCCCCCCCCCCCATACACACTGTCCGACCCAAACGCTTCTCAGCTGAATTCAGTCCTGCACGTTGTTCTGATCCAATCTCGATCACCACTGCCTTGCCTTCAGGTGCTTCAATTCTCTGTTGTCCAGCTAAGGACAATCCATCCATTTATTTTAGGAAATTAAATTGTCTTTTTGATATTTTGATCGCTGTTATTTTGACAAATTATTGCTGTTGTTTTGAAACGTAACGTAATGTGAATAATGCACATCAAACATTTCACTCATACTTTTTTAATGTAAGTTTTTTTTTTTTATTATCTTTGAAATGTTATGCACTGCGTTAATATATGTAGGATGAACATCATCAGTTGTGCATGCGTCCTGTAGAGCTGTCTGTGGACGCGCCTGTGTGTAAAACATGCACTGTCTCAGGGCGCACAGCTGAACGTGGATGAGGACGCTCATCCCCGCGGGACATGTGGACTCTGCTGGGCAGGAGCGTGTGCGCGAGCTGGTGCGCATAGTGCGGCTGGAACATCCGCTCCACAGAACGTCTCTTCTCGTTGTATTTTTAATAAATAATCAAAATAAAAATGTGCGATGGCGTTGGACTTTTATGGGCGGAGATTTATTGCCGGGTCCGAGTGGTCAAAATGAGAGAGTTCCCGGATCTTGTTCCGGCAGGATCCGGCTCTGCTCTAAAGTATTAAACTTCTGCAGCATCCCAAATGTCAGATACACGGTGAACATAAATAAAGCTTCCTACAAGGTTTAGGCAAAAAGATTAAAACAAGAACATATGGTGCTCATGTCCAGTTATTCCATAACAACGTAACGTTTGTAGACATGTACCTCTGCTGCTGCTCACTTTAGTCTATTAAACACAAAACATGAGTCAGAAAGTTTTACTTAAAGAAAGAAATACGTTTAAATGTGTGACCAATTGTTAGGCTGATGGTTCTCCTTTTACATGTGAACAGCGAGTTCTGGATGTCAGCAGCAAACTGGTTGATCCATCATGAGAAGGTGCTAGTTATAAGACTGAGTTTGTTGCGGCTCCTCAGACTGAAGAAGTCCTTTGGATAAAAGATGGAACGTTTCAACAAGAAGAATCCATCCAGAGGACCTGACTTAACTTTTTTAGATTTTTCTACCTGGATAATTGAGCATGCACCAGGATATTTTTATCTCAGTTTATTCCATTTATTCCCGCTCTGTTGTTTTGGCCATTTGGGTAATTGAACTGAGACTGTGAAGCTTGAAATGTGCATAAATTCAAAATGTGTCTTCCTAGACACTCAAATCCACCTAAGTGATGCTACAATCCACCTTTTCTAAAATAGTCTTGCTCATACCTTTTTGTAACCAGCCTGCTAACTAATAATAAAATAATAATAATAATAAAAAGCTTGTAACAACAGCAACAATGTATCTGTCTCTGCAGGACCTGAGCAACAAAGACATGAAGAGGGACCTCTACATCGTCTCACAGGTTGTTCGAACAGGTCAGACTGAAGACTCCGATAAAACACCTGAAAAGTTTCTGACAAAATAAAAATAGTTCTAAGGACCCGTAGCGCTGAGAATCTGGTGTGTGTTTGCTGAATATTTTTTATCGTTAACCATCACTCTCAGCTTTACTTTATGGTAAAATGTGTGAATAATTTACTACATTTTTATAGCTGCGTCTGTAATTTGTCATTTTGATGCAGCTAGCTGAGTCACAGTGTTACTTTACGGTCCTGTCGAATACAAGTATAAAAATGTCCAACGTTTCTTACGATCGTGCCTTCTGCTGCAGGTCGGATGCTGTTAAACGACAGTAAAAAAGGCCCCCCGCACGTTCAGTACCGCCGACCGTACGGCTGCGCGGTACTGGCCATGAGCGACGTCCTGCAGATCATCTCCGAGCTCAAGGAGGAGAAAGATTTTGTTCTTAAAGTTTACACGTAGGTGGCAGCTCCGCTACACACGACAAATACCGTGTTTTCATTTTGTCTTTATCTTTATTATGTGTGCTTATTTATACGTTTGTCACAAACTGAGTCATACTGAATATTTTCTGACATTTTCAGATTAAAGAGAAATCATATAAAAAGAGAATTATCATCTTTTTTTCAGAGGTTCACTTCCCTAAAAACATTTTATTTTCTCTCCTCCTCTTTTGTCTTTAATTCTTATCTGACGTAACGTTTTATTTTGCACTTTATTATTTAAGTGTGTGTCTGAAGTTTGTCTCTTTACATCAACTTTAGTTGTTTTTGGTGATTAGTAAAACATCATCTGTGTACTTTAAATCTTGTTTTGCAGATTAATTTTGATTTTAAGAAAACTTAATCAAGTTATGAACATGTTACTGAAACTGTAGAAAACTAACTTCAAATTCACCAAAGGGAAAGAAAATGTGACGAAAAGTCCTGAAAATCTTTTGTTAACCTGTTTAATCTCTGTAAAATGACAATGCATGTTTTATTTTCTGCAGGTGTAACAATGAGAACGAATGGTACCAGATCCATGAGAACATCATCCGCAAGTCGAGCAACAAGTATACAGCTCCAAGCAACAACTACGGTAAGAGGAGTACATTTGTTTGGTTGCATGGTGTATTAATTTATCGTTTTATAGGTAAATTAATGAATTAATCAAACTAAAACTTTGTTTGAACCTTTCTCTCTTATTCAGTTTAAGGCTATAGAGCATACTGTATGTGTCAAACTCAAGACCCAGCGGCCAAATGTGGCCCTCGCTGACATCTTATCTGGCCCCCTTGACGTTATTTTAAATGTAAAATACTTTTATCACTTTAATTTTTTCAGTAATCTTTGATTATGATGTCAAAAGTGCCACAGAGAACGTCAAACGAGACCAAACTCTTGTTGAGGAACGTGCAACCAAGAAAAGATGTCGAGTATTGAACTTGAGTTACTGTAGATTCTGAAAACGGTTTTAATTTTGGCCCCGTTTTGTAATTGGGTTCGACACCAATGATGTAGAGAAATTCTAGTGAGGTCAGAGATAAATTTATCTGACTCAAGTTTTCATTTCAACACACATATTATATTTATATTATTTCTACTGATTATTGTTTATTATTATTATTATTTCTATTATTATTATATATATTCCAGCCTAATATAATTTGATTTATTTCAGTGTCAAGTTCTCTGTCATTAGAAAACATCTAAATATTTTTTATGACCTTTTCAAAACCCCAAATGAGTTGTCGTGACGTATTTTATTTATTTTCTTAAATTATTGTATTTATCTTCTTTTCTTGTTTTCATTTTTTGTTTTTATGTTTGATGGTTTGCACTCACATTTATTTATTCCTGTTGTGTTCAAATCAAAACTATACAACCACTTAAATGTTACAGAATTTAATAATCTCGTAATTTTGTCACTTTGGTTTATTCATACATTCAAGCTTTAAATAATTCATTCATATCCCATCAAAGTTGACCTTCTCACTTGTGAAGAGAAGTTTCTGGCTCCTTATTCTTTCTGTTAGCTTACATAAAAATAGCTTTATTCTGTAAAAATATATTCTCGATGTGAATAACTCACTGTGATAATGATTAATAAATAGCATTTGTTAAAGTTATATTTATGCACAAAGATGGCAGAGAGTTTATAACAAAAACTCATTTCATCATCGGACTGAAGCTTCACTGACATCAGCTGGAAAATCATTTTAACTGGTTTCGCTGTCGACTACAACCACTTTGACCCCGAAACAAATATAAATTCAACTAAACATTGGCTTTTAGAGGAAGTTTTGACCTTTTATTTCTATTTTTTCTTGTTATTTTCAAAGAGTCAAAGTAAAATTTACAGTTTAATTAGAGGTGGGATAATAAATACTGGGCTATAATCCTTGTTAAAGATAATTGTGTTGGTTTAATTCATTCTTCATTTGTTGTTGTTCAAAGCTAAAATACAAGTAGACTGAAAACTTTAAGCTGTGTTTGATTTTCAGTCGCATTGTGCGGTTAAAATGTAAACTGAAGGTCAATAGTTATTTTTGAAGCATGTTTTATTTTGCCTCGTTTTCCATCTCTCTGTCATTTTTCCTTCAACCTTTTATCTCTCTTCTCGTTCCTGTCAACCTGTCATCCTGCCGTCCTTCCTCTCCTCCTCATGAAACCCTGCAGGCCTGATCATCTCCCTGCAGCTGCTCAGAGGCGACATGGACCAGGTCCGCAGAGAAAACCCACTCATTTTCAGCAGGGGGGTGGCATTCACGCGCAAACTGGGATTCCCAGACGTCATCATGCCAGGTGAGTCAGATATCCTGCGAAATGTGCCCCATCACAGGAGCAAGACAAGTCCACCTCAGCTGAAGGGTTTATTTTTAGTTTTCTGAGAACAGGATGATCATAAAACCATTGACTGATGAACTGTTTCCAGTTTTGTTTCTTCTCTTTTGAGATCATCTTTACTGTTGCTGTTCATGTTACAATCTTTAAGAAGCTCTCACTCCTTCTGATTTCTTCTATCATGACTCTCTGCAGCCACAGCTTCCCCGCAGTGACACAAAACATGATGAAGTGCATGTTTGCCCATTCAGCATGAAAGAAATATGAGGCGGCAGCACAAGTATGACAGGCCATGTAAATGTGTTCGACATCAGCGGGTTTCTTTAAGATGCATCACTTCACTTTCTGCTGCTGCTGACAAATTTATAAATGCTCTTCAGCCAAACTGCAGTGTTTTAAATCACCCTGCACTCATGTCTGTTTTTCTGCAAAAGAAGCTTTAGACTAACGCACAGTGGGGTCCCATCACACGTCAGAGATTCACCACCAGAGAAAGCACTTTATTAACGCTTAATAGTCAACTGAAAGCCTGGCATTCATTAAAGGAATGCATATTTACATATTAATGTGTAATAATAACCTAGTTATTAACTAAAATTTATTTCAGGACATTATTTCATTATTATTTTATGTATTTCAAAACTCCTTAAATTTGACAGGAATTTAAGAAGATGCAACATAGAACAAAGAGAGAGGTGGTAAAGGCAAAGCAGAAGGTGTATGATGAGTTATTTGGGAGGCTGGACACTAAAGAAGGTGAGAAGGACTTGCACCGATTGGCGAGACAGAGGGATCAGGCTGGAAAGGATATGCAGCAGGCTAGTTAAAGGTAGCAATGTTAATGTTCTAACAAGTGAGGAGAGTGTGACGGGAAGATGGAAGGAGTAATTTGAGGAGCTAATGAATGACAAGAATGAAAGAGAAAGAAGAGTAGAGGTCATAGAAACTATGGACCAGGAAGTGGGAAAGATTGTGAGGGTGAAGTCAGGAAAACTCTGAAAAGAATGAAGAAGGGGAAGACAGTATTTATTTATTTATTTATTTTATTTAACCTTTATTTATACAGGTATTCTCATTGAGTCACAAGAACTCATTGTCAAGAGAGACCTGTTTGGGAGCAAATGGGGGGGGGGGGTTGTTAAGGGCTTTGCTCAATGCCCAGAGTCAGACAAAAAATGGGGGTGGAGGCAGGTGTGGTATTGCGTGAGGAAATCTGGAGTTGCAGAGAAGCATGTTAGACTGGTACAGGACATCTATGAGGACAGCAGGCCAGTGGTGAGATGTGTTGTAGGAGTGACAGATAGCTTCAAGGTGGAGGTGGGAGTGCATCAAAGATCAGCTCTGAGCCCCTTCTTGTTTGCTCTGGTGATGGACCGACTAACAGATGAAGTCAGGCAGGTGTCACCATGGACTATGATGTTTGCAGATAACATTGTGACCTGTGGTGAGAACAGGGAACAGGTGGAAGAGAACTTAGTGGTGGAGGTATGCACTTGAAAGACGAGGAATGGAAGTCAACCATAGTAAGACAGCGTGCATGTGTGTGAATGAGAGGGAAGCTGGTGGAACAGTGAGGCTACAAGGAGCAGAGGTCACAAAGGTGCAGGACCTCAAGTACTTGGGGTCCACTGTCCAGGAAAATGGGGAGTGTGGTAAGGAGGTGAAGAAGAGAGTCCAGGCAGGATGGAGTAGATGGAGAAAAGTTTCAGGAGTGATTTGCAATAAAAAGGTGTCAGAAAAGGTAGAAGGAAAAGTTTACGACAGTGGTGAGACCAGCTATGTTGGATGGTCTGGAGACTGAGACATGGGCAAAAAGACAAGAGAAAGAACTGGAAGTGGCAGAAATTAAGATGTTGAGGTTCTCCTTAGGAGTGAAAAGGATGGACAAGATTAGGAATGAGATCATCAGAGGTACAGCACAGGTTGAACAGCAGGGAGATAAAGTTATAGGGGCCAGACTGAGAAGGTTTGGACATGTCCAGAGGACGGTCAGTGGGTATATTGGTAGAAGGATGTTAGAAATGCAGCTGCCAAGAAAAAAACAAAGAGGAAGGCCATTCAGGAGACATATGGATACAGTTAGAGAGGACATGGAGGTAGTTTTTGTGAGGACGGAGGATGCAGAGGACAGAGATGGAGGAGGATGACTCACTGTGGAGACCCCTGAAGAGAGAAAAGCAGAAAGAAGAAGTTGACTGAAATGTATTTGGTTTATTACTGAGCAGTTTTCAGAGGAGAATAAATAAAAAATGTATTTATTGTTTTGAACACACAAGATGTGAGAAATAAATGTGAGTTTCTGTAGTGCTGCCGTCTGTTTTCCACCATTTCTGTTAAAAATATCGTCTGATGTTGAATTCTGCCACTAACACGTGCGAACAGTGTTAGCCTAGCGGGTGGCTCCTGTTTCACATACACAACCACAGACTGCTCTGTGACAACACATCTTTATCACTCTTTGTCACAAGTTAATAATTCACATCCAACATTTAGCTTCTGATTGCATCTCTATAGCTTTGATTATTTGTAAAGTTGCACAGAGTTTAACATTAACCCTGAAAGTGTCCTCTGAAGCAAACAAGGCTCAGTGTTGTGCTGTAAAACATACTCAAGGGTTTTCACACCTCATTCACACACCAAGCCCCCCTCGCCTCACGGCAGTGATGGAGTGAGTCTTTACGCCCATCCTGATGTACGAAGGGTGACACCTCCATACGGTCAAACTGGGAAAGACAAATGAATCCACACACATGTTAACACTGGTCATTTGTCTTCTGTGTTAGATATTCAACTTTTAATGTGTCTCTGTGCCTAAGGACACGTGTGTCCTTTACATATTCTGTAGCCTTTGTTACAACATTCAATTCTATTCAATTCAGATTATTTATATAGCGCCAAATCACAACAACGTTGTCTCAGGGTACTTTACAGGAGCATTCACATACATAGAAAAGCCAATTTGTAAAATTTTCTATCTAAGGAAAACAGCTCTAAAATGGTTTAAATCATATCTATCTGATAGATTCCAGTTTGTAAATATAAATAACAAGTCTTCTTCATACACCAAAGTTAGTCATGGTGTTCCTCAGGGCTCAGTGCTTGGACCAATACTCTTTACTTTATATATGCTTCCATTAGGTACAGTTATTAAACAGCATGAGATGCATTTTCATTTTTATGCTGATGACACACAATTATATTTGTCCATAAAACCCAATGAATCCAATCAGCTACTTAGACTACAAGCATGTCTTAAAGACATAAAAACCTGGATAACCCTTAATTTTCTCCTTTTGAACACATTCACAAGTAATAAAAAGATATTTATTCTGACAGTTATTACTGATGTTATGTGTGAACAAGATAATCTTTTCAAATTTACCTGAAAGCTTTTGTTTAGTTTTCTTTGTGTGTGTCGTTTGGTGGAACCAGGTGACATCCGTAACGACCTGTACCTGACACTGGAGCGAGGGGATTTTGAGCGAGGCGGGAAGAGCGTTCAGAAAAACATCGAGGTGACCATGTACGTCCTCTACGCCGACGGAGAAATCCTGAAGGTAGGGAAGTGGTCCTGCAATATAGATGCTGCTCCACATGAATAATGTAAGGGCCTACAAACAGGGAAAAAGGAACAGTTGATGTTTTTACTTTAACGCGTCTGATGCTCATTTTAACAATTATATGATGTCTACACTGAAATAACTCAGAATGACAAAATCCCAACACAATCATTTTATGGCAAAAGAACGTTAAAGTAATGTAAAATTCTGTATTTAAAATGTTTCTAGCTGACCGGGTTCCATCTGTAACGATACCAGAGCTTCATTTTTCTCTCACTTGAATAAAGATGTTGCATCATTATGTTTAATGTCATAAAATGTGTTCTTTTCTCCTATTTTAATACCACATAATAAAAAAGATAAAAGTAATAACAGCCCCCACATCTTTGCACATCACTCCAAAGTCTTCCCATTAAAGCCTACTATCTGTCATTTCAACCTTTTTTTTTACCATACGGTTGGAACCCTGCACTCTTCTCCATACAGACAGAAACCATTAACAGACTCAAGAGTATACGCTACTTTCCTTAAGCTTTAAAACTTGGGCAGGAATACATAATAAAGCCTGGTGCTTATTGGGAATGTATTTTGTACGTACCTGGTTACACAGATAAACTGCCTGCTGTGTACTGGGTGAATACAGGGAAACATGTCACTTCAAATACAGCCCAGTCCCTGTAAGTACCAGGTACATACCCTGTATATACACAGTAGGTACCAGGTGTGTAACTGATATTTACCAAGTAAGTGCAGAGTAACAAGGCATTTAATAGCTGGTAACTGCAAGACCAGGTACATCCTGTAAATACAAAGTATGTACCAGGTAAGCACAAGGTGAATACCTGGTATGTACCTAGTAAGTACATTACAGGTAATAAGTCACTTCATAGTATAGCCTGGTTCCCTTGGGTACCAGGTAAGTACCAGCTAAGAATCCAGTGTGTACCCAATGAACACCAGATGAGTACCTGGAGCTGGCAGGAGCATTCATGTAAATAATGTCACCATAGTCAATGGCCAGTAGGAAGGTAGTGGTTATAAGGTGTTTTCTGGCATTCAGAGTTAAGCAAGATCTATTTCTGAAAAAGAAACCCAGTTTTAATTCCAGTTTCTTTATCAAGTTTTTGACATGTGGTTTAAAAGAGAGATGTGCATCAACAAAAATTCCCAAGTATTACAAGTATTTGTAAGAACCCATGCATGGATGAGATAGGAGGAAGAGTTGCTGGCACCCACCTTCTATTGGAAAACAACATCCCTTTGGTTTTATCAGCATTTAGCACCAGTTTGAGATGGAATAGGTCTGACTGAATGATGTCAAATGCAGACTATAGAAGCTGGAGAACCTTGGCAACTGTGTTAGCTTGGCAATAAACAACAGTGTCATCAGCAAAGAGATGCAACAATACATCAGAAATGTTTTGACCTAAATTATTTATATAAATTGTAAAAAGAGTGGGACCTAAAATTGAGCCTTGTGGCACACCAATAGTGACTGGTAGCTAGATGAAGTACTGGTTTGTCGAACACATTGTCTCCAACTTGTGAGATAGTTTGAGAACCAGTCAACAGTGTGCTGATTGTACTTGCTGGGAACCTGCTGTGAACTGGTTACTCACCTGGTACAAACTAGGTACTTACCAGGCATGTACTCTGTGAGTGCTGGGCTGTATTATGTATTGCCATCAATATTTTACATAATTTCTACCTAATTTATAAAGCTATCATATCTAGTCCATATTTTATAAAAAAATATTATAATAATGTTTTTTTTCCAAAAGCAAACTTTTCAGACTGTTGCTCATTTGATTTCGTTTTCTACAAAAATAAAAAATAAATTTACCTCTGCAGCCCTGAATCACAAGAAGAGAAATAAAATGTGAATACAGTGACACAGGTTTCATGTGACTGTTTTATTGTTTTCTTTAAAATACGTTAAATAATTTCATAAAGGAGTATAATAGAATACTAAATCCTATGTATTTCCACATCAGTTACCATAGTTTGTAATAAAAGCAAAGTAACTTTTTTTTTCACACACTCTGCCTCTGCAGGACTGCATCAGTCTGGGTTCTGGTGAGCCCAACATCCCTGAGTATCGCTCCTTCGTGCTCTATCACAACAACAGCCCTCGCTGGAGCGAAGTGATCAAACTACCGATTCCCATCGATCGTTTCAGAGGATCCCACCTGCGCTTCGAGTTCAGACACTGTTCCAGTGGGTCCTTTACTTTTTCAGCACATGTCAAAGTCATTTAGCTGGCTGCAATTTAAAGTTGAAACAAAATGACTGCTGTTTGTTGTGAAAAAATAAAATAATCTGTCCTGGAATAGAAAGATTTAAAAGCTGAAATGACAACGTGAACAGTTCACTTTGATAAATGTGTTTTATTGTTTTTCATCCTCAGCTGATGGATATGTTGTCATGTGTTCTTTAATGTCTCCGCTTTCAAACTTGCCATTCTGTCTCATTTCCTCTCTGCAGCTAAAGACAAAGGAGAGAAGAAGCTGTTTGGTTTCGCCTTTACTCCTCTGATGAGGGAAGATGGAACAACTTTATCTGATGAAAGTCATGAGCTCTACGTCTACAAGGTCAGACAGAAACGATAAATTACAGCCGTCTTCACTTAAACATCCGCTGCTTTGCTTCCTGCTTCATCTGAGAAATATATACAAATAATCGGTGCTTCCCATTTGGTGCACAGTAGCTCTTAAGAGCTTTGTTTTCACCTTGTAAACTGTTTCACAAAACACAATTTGATCGGTTTTCTTTAAGATTTATAGAGCTAAATTGTAAACCTTGAAAACCCATTTAGAAACCAGCAGTACCATTTACCTTTTGTTTCCTTGTCTCTCGCCGTGGTTCATCTGGGCCTCAGTGTGATGAGAACACCACGTTCAGTAACCACGCTCTCTACCTGGGCCTGCCCTGCTGCAAGGACGACTTCAACAGCTGTCCCAACATCCCCTCCAGCCTCATCTTCCAGCGAAGCGTCAAGGAGACGTTCTGGATCTCCACGCAGCTCTCCTCCACCAAGCTCACGCAGAACGGTACTCGTCTGATGCAGTATTCGTCATAATGTTCATTTCAACTGTTTGAAGGGAAGAAGGTTTTCCTTTAGGCCAGGCGCGTCCAAAGTGTGGTCCGAGGGCCATTCGCGGCCCTTGGAGTGATTTTTTGCGGCCCTCGACTACAATTAAAGAACGTATCATTTTGACCCACAGGCGTAAGAGGTTTTTGTAGATGGAGACCTTTAGATTTAATTGTGATATTTATTAAATATAATTTTTAGGTTTAACAGCAAAAAAGATGCAAATAATCTTTTCAAAATGAGCTAAATTAAGTGCAATACAAATATTTATCCATAATTAATCCCTTTATTCTACAACAAACTGTAGAATTTTGGATAATAATTCATAAAACTTTGCTAATGTGTTTTCAAAGAAAATAATTTCAGTTGAGTTAATAATTGATAGAAATTGGACATTTTTAAAAGAATATAAAGTGTTATCATCGACAAATCAGTGTCCCTTCAAACCTTCCATGAATCTGTTTTAGCGACTGTCAGCTGGATGGTTTTTCAGAACTTCGATGACCCATTTGGGCTTTCCGTGGTCCAAATGGGTGCTTGAAGCTCCACCTCCTTTTTTAAAGTGGGTGGAGCTTTTTTTGCCTATGAAAAATAACTAGAATTAACTTTCAAAGCACAAGAAGCTGTTAAAAATGAGGGGAAAAAAATCACACTTTAAAAACAATACTTTTCTTAAATTCATATTTTCTGACCCACGAGTCTTTTCAGACAGTTCTGGCCCACCTGTGAAAATGTTTGGACACCCCTGCTTTAGGCTTTAGGCTGCGATCAGAAGACTCAGGGATGGTTTCAGTGCATGGGATAAAATATGTATTTAGTTTTAAAGGAAAATAGAAGGTATTTTCACCAAACTTCACACAAACAATTTACAAATCCAGCTTAATTCAGGTCCGTAACAATTTTTGAAAACTGGTCTATGAAAAGAACAATTAAGATTAAAACAAATGGTTTTTTCTGAAAATAAACAACACTATGATTCACTGAGGTCTCGTTACTGATGATAATAAGCAGAAGATTAATTTTAATTCCTGCTGCCTCAGAACAGAGAACAATAATCTCAACTACACAGAAGATTTGAAACCTTTAAACTTTGTCAGATTTTTATTATCACCTCTATTTTCATTTATTTATTACTATGATATTTCTCAAATCCTCCATGCGTTATTTTATATTTATGCCATATTTTGATTTATAAATTGTTGCAGTGGACCTGTTGGCTCTGCTCAAGTGGAAGGCTCATCCTGACCGGGTCATGGACATCCTCGGGCGTCTTCGACACGTCAGCGGGGAGGAAATAGTCAAGGTGACGCTCAGTCTGACAACAAAACGAGGACATAGGGTTATATATATATATATATATATATATATATATATATTATTTTTTCATTAAAATATTCATCTATATGACTAAACATGACTTGTATGAAAAACAGAATTTGAATTACTTCACCCACCAGTTTTTTTTTATATTTATCTTTACAGATTTTCGTTCTTTAGTTTTTTATTTCTGCTCAGAGGATTGTCGTGTCGTAGCGTGATGTCTGCAGGCGATCATTTTTCATGTCCCAGTCGTGATATTTAAAGGTTTTCAGTGTCGTCTGGCAGCTCGAGGTGTGAAGCTACTGGCAGCACATTTCAGAATAATTTAATTTGTCCATGGTTAATGATTTTTCTTACATTTCTCTGAAGATTGAAGTAAATGTTTTAAAGCTGAGTGGCTGAATGTCTTGACGAGGAGCGTCAGGCTGTTCAGTCGGGGCTGGCAGAGCCCTCCCTGATGATCACTGAAGACAAACTGCATGTTTAATTTAACCTCCATCACTGACAGCCAGCAGCATTTTTATTTTTATTTAAGTCGGCTGAGGTTATTCAGATAGCTTCAAATGGGCTGATCATCCAGGTGAAGAACGTCACCTGGCTGATCAACTTCCTGTTTACAGAAATTAAACTGGTCTCAGTGTAACTAGTTGTATATTTTGCAGTTTCTCCAAGACATTCTGGACACTTTATTTTCCATCTTGGATGACAACACGGACAAATACGGAGCCCTGGTGTTCCAGTCTTTGGTAAGTGAACACAAACAAAAATAAATCAATAAAAATAATAAATAAATAAAGACTCAATACTTTGATTCTGATCATATAAAGACATTAAGAACAGAAATGACACGCTGTCACTTTGAGTTAGTCGTGTGTTGTCAGGTGTCAAAATATTGCAACACAAACTCATTTATAAACCCAATCAGATTTAAAACTGATTGTTCTGTGAAAGACGGCGTCTGCCATAGATGGGATTCTGTCAAAAAATAAAAAATAAATACTGAGACTACACCTGTGATTGGACAGTTTGTTAAAAAAGACATCAATGCTAATAATTTTTGATTCATTCATTTGTTGAATATTTTACAAATAAACACGTTTTCAAAGCATGAATTCAGATTCTTCCATCCAATTTTCAGTTTTTTTCTTTAATGCAGTTGTTCCCAAACTTTTTCTACTGGGCCCCCCTTTGGTTTATAAGAAAATTCACCCCAAACCACAACTTTGCTCAGTTTTTGTTGAGCTAAAATGACACCTTTAACGACTCGCCTTTTAGTGTGAGTCTGCTTGTTGCTGCAGATCTCACAGGGAAGTTTTAACTCCTCTTCACACTGTGCCACTTGGTCAACAACTTTATATGAGCTTAGTTGAGCATCTGCCAGCACGGATGCAGCTTTACCCTGTTGAACACGGCCGTTTGAGTTTCTGTCTGAAAACATCAGTGACTTGTTTTTGTGCTCCAGATGTTTCGTCTCCTAGAGGCGTCTTAGCTTGTTAGGCTTCAAACTGTCACAAGCTAGCGCTACACGACAGACAACGCCGTGGTCTTTCCTGGTTATTCACCGATGTGCAGGTGAAGACAAAACTAAGAAATGATCCGTCATATTTTCTACTCCTCGGTTTGGAGGGAGGTTGGTCTGGAAGCACATTTGGTGATGATTCATCTTCTGCTTCGTGTTTATGTGAGAGCCTCGTCAAAAACGTGTCCATTATGCTAACAGTGTTCAAACATTCTTTTTTTTCATTCTCATCATACCCCCCCCCCCCCCCACACACACACACAATGGCTCCGTGCCCCCTCTAGGACAGTGGTCCTCAAGCTGGAGGTCCATGAGTCGGTGCTTGGGGGTCTGCAGTTTTTTTTAATTTTATTGTTTACAGGCACATAAATGTTTAACAAACCATTAAAATTTACCAAAATGCACAAAATCACATCTACTTTATTCAAAATTTTCTAGGGGAGGACCCCCCCCCCCCCCCCCCCCCCGCATTACAGCATGGATCAGTTTACAGATGAAGTCCTGTTACTTGGTACGACTACTGCTGTTCTGATTCTGTTCAGTTTTATTTAAAGAGTTTTCTGTAATAATTTGAAGAAGTGGCGATACATTTATTATGTTCATTATGTGAATAGATAAAGTTTTAAAGTGGTTTTTGATGCTTTTAATTTTCTCGAAACCGTAATTTTCGGAAGTTGAAATAAAAAAAAGTTGTTAATTACGTGTCTCGAATGAAAAATAGCTCATGTTTAAAAGCATTAAAAATTGTATTAACTCTATTAAAGAACAGATCTTAAGTATTTATGTTACACAAATATTTCCATTTCATTAAAGAGACAAATTGAAGAAAACTATTTCATAAACATGAAGACGAGGGGGTCCCTGAACCCAAAAAGACTGAGAACTCCTGCTGTAGGGGGTGAGCCCCCACTTTAATGCCTCACCTGTCCAACATGTTAATGCAGCTTTTATTTAATGTTTATTCCTTCACTCGTTCTTTCTTTCTTCTTTCAGGTTTTCATCATCAACCTGCTCAGGGACAGTAAATATTACCACTTCAGGCCGGTGATGGACATGTACATCCAGAAACACTTCGCCGGAGCTCTGGCCTATAAGTGAGTGTTTCACTCCAAACAGCTGCACCTCGTTTACCTAAAAACACAAACTGTGATTTAAACTCTTCTCATTAAACTGCACGTAGACTGAGTGTTTGCTTCTGTTTTTAAACTATGTTAAATGTGCATGGTTCTTCTTAAAATAGTGCTTAATGTTTTATTTAATTTGCTGTTTCCATCGTCGCAGAGTTAAGCTGCACAGAAATACTCCGAGTGAATTTAGAGATAAGAAAATAATCACGTAATTCTGTTTTACGTGTATAATAAAAGTGCTGCTTCCTGTTAGCCAACAGAGCACAGAGATAAAATACAAACGATAAAGAACAAAATAAATGAAATTCTAAATAATAAGACTCATAAACTGATGAATTTACAGAAACAACTCAAATCAGAGAGCTTAGAGAGTCTCGGATTATTATTTATCTTCTTAATCCACAGCTTTACTCTCCTGGTTTCTTCTAGGTGCTTTCATGTCGCAGAAACTTCAGAGGAAAAACAAAAACTTGTATTAAATATTTACATTTTTATTTGCCGCTTCTGACTGAGACACGTTCAGGAAGAGTTGCTGTGAAACCAATAATTTTAATGTTTCCCTTAGAAATTAATGAAAACCCAGCTTAACCTTCAAGCAAAAGGCCAGATTTAAAATTAATTTGTTTAAAACTAAAACAATCACATGACACTGACATGGAAATTATCAACTCTTCACTAATATGTTTTCATAATTAGCATAAAAATAATACATTTTCTTTCAGTGCTTTCTGCCGCACAGGTGACGTCTAAAAGATTTAATCCAGTTTACTGAAAAAAATAAAAATCTTAATTTAGCTAAATATAAGAAGAAACATTTTATTATTGTTTCTCCACCCAATAAACTCACATTTTGTTGTTTTTAACCTCTCCCAACATGTTGTCTTCACAACTTGTTTTCATAACTTTAAATTAATCTAAAGGGTTTATGGCAGTTGCAGAATAAACGTGCAGATTTGATCCTGACGTGTAAAATCGGTGTAAAACGTGTTTCAGGGAGCTGATCCGTTGTCTGAAGTGGTACATGGACCGCTCGGCTGAGGTGGTCAGACAGGACCACATCCAGGAGGCCATGAGGGTAAGAACCAGTCTGAACCCGGGGTCAGCAGGTCTTTGAGTCTCGGCTCTGAGCAGCTCGGTCCGATCATCGGAGCTGTGACGAACTAAGAAACACTTTTACACCCGGCTGTCAGAAACCAGCATGATGTTTACACGTTACTGTGATAACTGGTTTAACTGACTCCGTTTATCGTAACAGAACCTGAGTCTTGGTTTGACAAACATCTCTTCATCACCTTTGGTTCATCTGAACTCATTAGCAACATTTTTTTTAGGCATTTTGTGGAAATGTTTAGTTTTTCTACTCGGACTCTTGGCTTTTTTTTGTTTTTTTGTTTTTTTGACAAACAGCAGACTGTTGCAGAAAAAAACTCTAAAAATCTAAAGAACGAGCAGAATGTACCACATTCATCCAACAAAGCTGCTCAGAGTTTAAAATATTAATTGGACTCGAGCATTCATCCAGACGGGTCACACTGTCGTGTAGACGTGGACGGTTTGAATTATTCAGGACAGTTTTGACACGTCCTGCAGCTCCGGGTTCAGATCCAACTTTTTTATTCATCTTCTAGAAGTCTCCGTTGGTTTGAGCTGTTTCTGTCTGTTACAATCTTTCACGCTGCTTTACTAACTCTGCACTCGTTTATCCTCAAACAATCCATCCATCCATCCAGCTATCCATGCACCCATCCATCCATGCATGCATCCACCCATGCATCCATCCATCATCTACCCATCCATCCATCCATCCAGCTATCCATGCACGCATCCATCCTTGCATGCATCCATCCATGCATCCATCCATCATCTACCCATCCATCCATCCATCCATCCAGCTATACATGCACCCATCCATCCTTGCATGCATCCACCCATCTATCCACCCATCCATCCATCCATCCATCCATCCACCCACCCACCCACCTATCCATCCATCCATCTATGCATGCATCCATCCATGCACCTATTCATCCATTCATCCATCCATTCATTCATGTATGCATCACCATCTACCCATCCATCCATCCATCCATCCATCCATCCATTCATCCCTCCAACTACCCATTATCCACCCACCCATCCATCCATTCATCCATCCACCCACCCACCCATCCATCCATCCATCCATCCATCCATCTATGCATGCATCTATCCATCCATGCACCCATCCATCTACTCATCCATCCATCTATGCATGCATGCATCCATGCACCTATTCATCCATCCATCCATCTGCCCATCCATCCATCCATCTGCCCATCCATCCATCCATCTGTCCATCCAATGGGTCCATCCATCATGCACCCATCTGTTCATCCATCCATCTACTCATCCATCCATCCATCCATGATTACATCCATCCATGCATCTATTCATCCATTCATCCATCCATCCATCCATCCATCCATCCACCCATCCATCTTTCCAGCCATTATCTTTTACCCACTTCTTTTTCTAGTCGTGGTGGTCACTGGTGCCTATATTCATCAGTCATTGTGAACAGGTCTCCAGTCCATCACAGGGACACATGAAGACAAATGAGACAACCATTCACTCTCTCACTCACACCTAGAGACAATTTAGAGTTACCAATCAGCCTAACATGCATGTTTTTGGTCTGTGGGAGGAAACTGGAGTACCCGGAGAACGCCCCCACATGCACGGAGAGAACATGCAAACTCCACCCAGAAAGGCTCCCAGCAGACGAACTTCTTGCTGAGAGGCAACGGCTCTACCAACTGAGCCACCGTGTTGCCCAACAGCTAAATAAAGGCTGTTTACTTTGATTCCTTGAATGTCGCCTCTTGTAAAAACATTTTGAGTTACAGATGAAGGTTTTTCTAGGGCTTTCTTTTTTAACAGACATCAGTACAACTGTATTAAATTATATCTAAATACCGTATTTCTGTTATCTTCAGAAAAACATATATTTCAATACAGCATAACTAAACCAATGCACTCTGGTTTTATTTATATTTGTCACCACAACAGTTTTTTGGGAATTGAGTCTGTATTTGAACTGTTTTCTTTCCTTTATATCGCACAAACAATCCTCAGGCGCTGGAGTATCTGTTTAAGTTCATCGTCCAGTCCCGGATCCTGTACTCCCGGGCCACTTGTGGGATGGAGGAGGAGCAGTTTCGCACCAGCATCCAGGAACTCTTTCAGTCCATCCGCTTCGTCCTCAGTCTGGACAGCCGCAACTCAGAGACACTCATCTTCACCCAGGTGAGCAGACACCCCTTTAAAAACTCAACCACCACTTTATGTTTACATGCAGCTCAGTTTGTTTTCCATCACTGTTTAGCTGCTGTTGACTTTTATCTCCTTCTGCACCTGTTTCTTTTTGTTCCTTGGACCTTTCCTTTCCTTACTTTCTCTTTCAATCTCCCCTCATTTTCCTTCAATCGGGTCCCAATTATTCCTCCTGGGCCTCCTCCTTACCCATGCACCACAGGGCTCCCAGCCTTGTCCGGGTCCAAATCAGGCTCCAGGTCCCATTATTGGGCCTGCCACTCCCTTTACTCTAATCTCTGCCCTGGGCCAAACCCAGACCCCTGTCCCAGGACAGGTTCCTGGCAGCGGGCCGCCCAGCTGCTCTCAGGCCTCGAGCTCCAACGCTCTGCGGCCGCCTCCACTGTCAGTAAGTAGATGTTTGAAAGAAAGCAACAAGTCCCAGTTTCTCGTGCAGCTCAGAGTCCCTGCTTGTGTTTTCAGCTGTTTGTGAGCCTAACACACACCTATGGTCGT
The DNA here is from genome assembly GCF_014905685.2 of Nematolebias whitei. Taxonomy (NCBI): domain Eukaryota; kingdom Metazoa; phylum Chordata; class Actinopteri; order Cyprinodontiformes; family Rivulidae; genus Nematolebias; species Nematolebias whitei. The sequence goes on from NC_056504.1 coordinate 46,892,839, forward strand.
GCACAGCCTGACAGTAGTACACACCCTGTTCATCCTGCACTGAATGTGTCTCTAGGAACCATTTACATCTCACACTTCTCATTTTAACCACACTCCCTCACAGGGCTTAATTTGTAAACCGATCAATGCTGGAACACAAATAGCGGGTGTGTGGGCGGTGGGGGGGCTAGGTGTCCTCCCTCTGAAGATTTTGAATAAAGTAGATGTGATTTCCTGCATTTTGGTGAACAGTAGTCACTCGTTTATTGTGAGGGATCCTTACCCTGAAGCCCTGCGATAAGTGAAAAACCGCGAAGTAGGAATAGTAGTACAAGTTGTAAGTAGTACTTTATTTTATTATATATATACATATATATATATATATATATATATATATATATATATATATATGTTTTAGACCCTTCCCACACTCTTGCAATATTCTATACAATGTTTCTAAACTCTAAACGCTCTAAAAGAGCACAGATTGTCATGATTGCAGCTCTCTGCCTCCGGCTGCACTCAGCCACCTGCAAGCGGTCTTGGCCACGCCCACTTTTCCACTCTGCACTGAGATCAGCTGCAAGAGGAAGTTTATCCTGCAGTATGGGCTGCACAAAGATGCAGGAGATGCTAAATAATTTAAAATAACTTATTTTAAATAAAAATTCCATGCCCATCATGCGGCACATCCATCACTCAGCCAGTTATGTGTCATGTCCAGTCTTATTTTGAAAAACCGCGCTAGGACGAGTCCGCGATAAACGAACCGCGAAGTAGCGAGGGACTACTGTATTTTAACGGTTTGTTAAACATCGACGTTTATCTACATTTGTAAACACTCCGCTTCTGTCAAGCTCCCACCTCCCCCCTCTATGACATGACTGCCTGCTCGGCGCTCACCCCCACCACTCCACCCTTTAAGGGGCTGAGATTTATTTAAGGGTAGAAGCGGAAAAGCTACTTGAAAGAGGCAGATCGAATGTTGTGTTTAAAATTAGCACTCGTAATTATTTTCTGTTTATCCAATATAAGTTTTATTCATTCAGTTATTCATTTATTAGTAAGCCTGAGAGTTACAGGCTCCCAACAAACAGTTACCAGAAGCACCCTGTCAAAATAAGAGAGTTCCTGGATTTTGTTCCGGCAGGATTCAGCTCAAATTAAGCCCCGCCCCCCTGGTCAAACAACAGTAGATGCTTATGTGCATTATTTTTAATACCAAGTTCACATTCACCAGTAAGGAGAAAATAATTGGAATGAGTTGAGAATGATCACTTCATCTGCTGCCTGGATCTGGAAGGATTCCAAAACCAGTTCGCCATCTTACCATAATGACATCACTGTTCTGTGATTTTGTTTAAAACACACAGTCAAAAACAAGAATGCTCCTTAGACTCATCACCGCCCACAGTTATAACGTGTCAAAATAAGATGAAGGTCCTTCTGACTGACTTAACGCTGGTTGTTAATCCAAACGTTGGTTTGTTTTTGCTGAGATTTGCGGCATTAAATTGTGTTTTTAAGTTTGATCCATTAATTTCAGTGATGAGGACATTAATTGGGCTTCATCATTCTCATCCTCTTTGGTAATTGGAAAACAATATGCATTCCATTATCTTTACTTAAATATTCTCATAAATTCTTTGAGTTTAATTCTTATTATCATTCAGAAGGAGGCATGATTGACGTTTCCCCTTCTGTAGAACCAGTGGCTCAATTTTAATTTGTGCATCAATTTTAATTTGTGCATCAATTTTAAT
>NC_056504.1:46894590-46908381 GCF_014905685.2 Nematolebias whitei
CATCAATTTTAATTTGTGCATCAATTTTAATTTGTGCATCAATTTTAGTTTGTGCATCAAGATGTTGAGCTGTGGAACAGTTTAAAGCAACTAAGTGAATCATGCACAACATTATCTGTATTTAAAAGAAAGTTGAAACAAAGTTTATAGTTTTTTAACACACATTTATTGTTTTGTTTTTTATTAACATTTTAATATTTTTGGACAAATTAAAATGTATTATGAGCTTTTATCTGTTGCATTTGTGTGTTTAAAGTAAGATGTAACTTATGTACAAAGCGTTTATGTTTTTTTTCCTTATTTTTTAGAGGTGGTGCTTGTAAGCCCATTTAGTGTTTTTATGACCTTTCCTGCACATTTTATTTTTTATCTTTTCCTTTATGTGTTTCTTTTGTGTGTGTGTGTGCAAACAATAATAATAATAATAATAAATTAAAACTCAAGTGACTAAAAACAAACAGATTGCCACAAAGCACATTTTGTAACTAGAGAAATGTTATTTTCTGTGAAAATGCAGCGTGAACGTTTCTAAAATCTCACCTGCATCATTATTTTATTGTTTTCCATGAACCAGTTGATGTCTGCTGGTTTAGTTTGTGTGTCTTGTGTCGTGACTTCATGGCTTTAAACTGTTTAACTTTTCTGTCGAAGTTGTTCAGCTTTTTTTGTTCCTTTTGTCTGTTTAATATTTCTTGTTTAATTAGTTTTTTTCCCACCTGCTGTGGAACTTTCACACCAGGTGAACAGCTGTTTTTCTAAAATACAGAAGCTCAATTTTTAATTTTTAATTTATTTTTTTTCATCTGCTTAGACTTTAAACTTGTTTTGACAAAGATCAAACCAGTTTTCAAACTAACAGAGAGTTTATGGAGAAGATGTTTTGCTGCTGAGGAACATCTGTGTGAGATGAATCAGTTCATTTGAGAAACCATCTTTCCCCTGAGATCACTTCTGCTCTCCTCTGGTGTTTTACAGAAACCGTGGACCCGTTTTTCCTCCACAACCATCACATAAACAATCATTAACCTTCTTCTTCCCAGCATGCACCTCTGCAGTTTTCTGTGAATCTCCTCCTCTCTACATTGACTCTTTCCTGTCTCACGTCTTCAGGCCGCCCTGTTGAACTCGTTCCCGGCCATCTTCGACGAGCTCCTGCAGATGTTCACGGTCCAGGAGGTGGCGGAGTTTGTGCGCGGCACGCTGGGCAGCATGCCGTCCACGGTCCACATCGGGCAGTCCATGGACGTGGTGAAGCTGCAGTCCATCGCTCGAACCGTGGACAGCAGGCTTTTCTCATTTCCTGGTAAAAGTCTAACTTTATACATCATCCTAATCATAAACACGTCTTATTATGATTTATCTTATTTCATAGGAAGACAGAAATTTGTTTTTCAAAATAAAACAAGAAAAAATGTGTGCACAAAAGCTGCATATTGAATAGTTGTATTAGTAATCACTTAAGTATTAAGTTTATTTAATCAATTTGATCCAAATTACAGTAATCTGGTCATTTAAATTCAGAGTTTTAAACCCATTAAAATGCAAATGAATAATTAACCAGTGTGTGTGTGTGTGTGTGTGTGTGCACAGAGTCTCGGAGGATCCTGCTCCCGGTGGTCCTGCATCACATTCATCTCCACCTGAGGCAGCAGAAAGAACTGCTCATCTGCTCAGGAATACTCAGCTCCATTTTCTCCATTATCAAGAGCAGCTCACTGGTAACACACACACACACACACACACACACACACACACACACACACACACAGGTTTGTTTTGCTATCTTTGTGGGGCCTTTGCATTGACTTCCATTCATTTTTCATTCATTTCTATAGCCTAACCATGACCTTTATCCATAACCTAACCATTACCAGTACATACCTAACCCTAAACCTAACACATCCTCAATTCACACCTTAGTCCTAAACCTAGCCCGTAACCCACCAACGGGACTTCTTCTTATGGGGCCCGGGCTTTGGGCCCCATAAGGAGCAGTTGGTCCTCACAATGTAGTATAAGTTGGAAAAATGGGCCTCACAAAGTAGCATAAACAAGGACACACACACACACACACACACACACACATTTTATGTTTTATACAGATCAAGCACTCCAACACACACAATGTCCGTCTGGAGTTGTGATGGTCAGGAAACTTGAAGGCGTCAGACTCGTTTACAAAAATAGTTTTTAGAGTTAATTTTTTTTGTTGTTGCAAACGTCACCAATGTGTCATCATCATTTTAATACGGTTCAGCCAATTATTCTTTTAAAATGCCTACGTGATCTAAATGTCAGCAGCCATCTTGTGTTGTGGATTAGAGAGGTTTTAAGAGGAAGACCCCAACGAGTCTGTGTTGATAACACTCTATTGACTGTAGGGTTTTGAACACTGGTGTTCCACAGGGTTGTGTGCTATGGCCACTTTTATTCTCTATATACACAAATGAGTTGCGACACAACAGCAAAGACTTTACATTAATTAAGTATGCTGATGGTATGGCCCTAGTCGCTGGTCTGAAAGACACCAATAGTCCCTTCTGCTCCCAGCTCAGAGATCAGCTCTCTGACTGGTTTGATGAATTTTCTGAACCTTAATGTCAGTAAAACCAAGGAACTTTGTTTGGGACGGGGAGCAGCCAGCACCAGATCTGTATTCAGACCTTCTGTTATAAAAGGGCAGAAGTAGAGCAAGTGATTGAACTTAAATACCTCGGAACAATAATTAATAACAAATTGACCTTTCAGCCCAACAATGACTGTATTTACAAAAAACAGACACCTTCTATATAAGCTAAGGAGCTTTAATACTATCAAACACACCTTGCAATTGGTGCACAGGTGACTGGTTGAAAGTGTTGTTTAATTTAATATTGTCTCATGGTATGGGAACGTTGTACCAGGTGGTCAAACAAGGTACAAAAGTCATCGGTCATCAACAAATGAAACTTACAGACCTGTACACTCAGGTTCTGGAAAAAAAGGTGATCCAGGTTTACAATGACCCAACTCACCCATTCAGGTTGGTACCACCTGGCAGAAGACTGCTGGTTCCTCTGGTAAAGAAACGGGTACAAAAAGTCATTTGTTCCCTCTGATGTGAGTGTTCTTGATAGGGTCCTATTCAAACGCAGCCTCACATGACAAACCGTTGTCTGCAAAGATGTTTTTAATGTATCGTGTATTTTAGAACGTTTCCATCGGGTTAACAAAGCTTTTTATTCGTTTTATGACATTTTAACTTGTGTTGATTTTTTTATGAGCCAGACGTCAAAGATAAATCTCCATTTCATGGAATGTTATGGACAATAAAGTTATATGGAATTGAATTATCTAAGAAGTTTTAGAAGTATTTCATTTTGTTCATCTGTCAGTTAAAAGTTTGTTAAACTTCTCTGTTCCTCCGCACTTCCTTTCTACTTCCTCTTTCCTCCTCTCTGTTCTGTCACACCCCCTTCACGTTTCCCCCGTGCGCTCCTCCTGCAGGACACGTCGGTGCAGGAGGAGGTGGAGATGATGGTGGAGTCCCTGCTGGACGTCCTCCTGCAGACCCTGCTGTCAATCATGAGCAAGAGCCAATCGCAGGAGGCGGTAAGGGGTCAACGCTGTCCGCAGTGCACCGCGGAGATCACTGTTAGTAACTAACAATACGACTACTACTTCACCCCCCCGCCCCACCGATCCGTCCTGTCTGAAACCACCGCTCAGTTTTAGGGACGGGCAATCTTAAAAAACTGTTTGACTTGTTGATTTATTATATTTTGACACAATCATTTGATAGTTAATGTATATGTTTTAATCAAAAGGTAACACTGAGAGTTTACATAAATATTAAAAATATTAAAACTGCCTGACCCTAAAACATCATCATCATTCTCACATCGTCCTGTCAGTTCTGGGGTTTCACTTTTCATCCTTATTGTGAAAACCTGCATGACTTTAACTATTTTTTCTTTTTTTTTTATCATAATTATCAGCATGTTGGCATAATAAATATCTAATCTTGTGTTTAACATCGATCTTTTGAATCACGCAAAGTTTTTCCTACATGGGTTTATTTTTAATTTTCTGCATTAAACACAACAGTTGTGTCGTCTCTGTCATCCTGATTCAGGCCCAGTTCTGCTCCAAACTTTTACTGTGTCTTCATTTTTATTTATATATAAAAAAAGAGAGAAATTAATAGTTCCTGTGCAGCCAGGTACATTATAAAACTCAGTTCTAGTTTGGAGATGTTAGAATAAAGGTTAAAAAAGTTCTTAGTTTATTAAATTTGTTGCTGACTTTTGCTAAGAAACATGCAGGAAGCAATTATTTACAGTACTATGAGATATTTTTGGAGCTCAGTATTATTAAAGTTTTCTGCTCATACTGAGCAACGAAGTCTATTTTGCTCATTTTACCTGCTAAAGAGTTCGTTATTGTCTTCACAGCCATAAATTGTACAGAATAAAGGGTGGCACCTTGTGGTGACCGTGGAGTGAAGCCTGCTGTCATCATCTCTGTTCTCTTTCCAATGATTCCATGTGATGGGCTCAGACATGTCCCCGTTTTCCTCTTTTCTCAGGGGGAGTACGTCTCATGCCTCCTGTCGCTCCTCCGCCAGATGACGGACATCCACTTTCAACACTTAATGGAAAACTTTCAAAGCAAGGATGAGATCAAGGTAACGAACTGGATGAAGACAAAGTTTTAGTCGTGTTGGTTGAAGACACGTCTGATGCAGAAAGGAACATAAGATGTAGATTAACTGAACAAACATGAAGCATGTGTAGGCATGAATCAACACTGCAACCTTTTAAACTTTGAACATCACTAAAATTAAAACTTCCTTCATTTTTCTTTGGTCTTTAGGAGTTCTTGTTGAAGATTCTGTGCGTGTTCAGAAATTTGATGAAGCTCAGTATTTTCCCTCGCGACTGGAACATCATGAGGCTGCTCACCAGCAAGTAAGACTCACGGACGACCCCCCACGCAGCCTCGACACGCATCACAATGACGAGACACGAGCAAAACGCAGCCTCACCTAACAGCAGCTGTTGGTGTGTTTCACTCCCCGCAGCATCATCCTGACCACGGCACAGCAGCTCGGCCCGGCTCTGCACAAGAACTTCTCAGAAACAGACTTTGACTTTAAGGTGATCCAAGTTTCTCTGATTCAGTCAGTCCACAAAAACAATCCAAGGGTTCTGAGCGCCTCGAGTTATGGAGCGTCAAAATATATAAACAGTTTGAGGACACAGAAACATTAAGAGCAGGATGGATCATTTGTTTTTGTTCTGAGGAGTGAATGTGGAGAAAACCTTTTCTCCAGTGGGAAAATAATCTGTTCAACTCTGCTGATCTTAACATTAGACACATTTAAACATGTATTAAAGTTGTACAGAGCTCAGTGTGTGATAGTAAACAGGAAATGATAAAACTTTAATGTGTGTCGTGTTGTTTGTGTGAGCAGGTGTGGAACTCCTACTTCAGTCTGGCTGTTCTGTACATCAACCAGCCAAGTTTACAGCTGGAGAACCTGAGTCCTGCCAAGAGGAAGAAGATCTTAGACAAGTAAGAACTCACGAACACAGACACAAAATAAACCACACAATCTGACTCTTAGTTTGACTTCAGGCGCACATTCTGCAGTTTATTCATTCATAATTCTCATACGTGCTGCTGATGTAAATTCAGAGTTTTGCTTTTTGCTGCTGAAGTTAAGAGACTCAGCAGTGCTTCATTATTACGTTTACTAGTATGGACCATGTGTGTCTGAAATAAAGTTTTTGATTGACTGATTATTATATAAACTTATTAATCTGACATAAACACATCTTCCTTCCAGTGAGGCTTGTTTCTCTCTCCATCAGAGCAGTTCTACTGAATAAACCCCCGAAGAACTCATGATACTAAAACTCATTGAACATCCAGAGGCTCAGACGTTCTTTGGGTTTCACAAACAGGATGGAGCGACACGCCTGCTGCTGCTGAAACAGTCACATCTGAGAAAATCTCTTTTTATTCATCAGCAGTTGGAGAACCAGAAAGTTAACTGGTTGAGCTTAAATCAAAAATATGAACTGTGGAGAGATGGAGGCGTGCAGAGCAGAAGCTCAGGTCAAACATGTGGTTGGATAGTATCAGCAGAAAATAACTTTATGACATCAGTCTGCTCGTTTATATACGAGTAATTAATAAAATGAGCACCGTCTGCTGCTCTGAACAGTTTTGGTTCATTCTGTAGATATTTGCTTAAACATCCAGGAAGGAGGTTAACAGGGATTTTTAGGAGACTTATTAGTTGCTTTACATTAAACCTACAGTGTTTTTTTTAAGTGCCAACATTACAAAGTTTGTTTTATGATTTATTACCTGTTATTTTATATGATCTTTAAAAATTCAATTCAATCAAGGCAAAGAGCTTCAAAAAGTGGAATTAATGCTAAAATCTAGGAAAAACATTTTTTGTTTGTACAATTCCTCTTTTTGTGATTACAGCAAGTAACGAAATGTGAAAATAGAATTAAATGTTTCCCTTTAATTAAAAAAAGTCAAACCTGTTCTTTTTCCACACTTGTCAGGAAGTGAACCACAAAACACGTTAATATAAAAAAAAATATATCAATAAACAGCTGACATTTTATCTAAAAGGAATTATAACTTACAATCATTAACACGTACAAACCTGAAATAAGTTAGTTTCTATGTTTTTACAGTAAAATGCTGTTTTAAAACAAAGATGGTTTGATCATATAAGAGTTTTATTTTTTACTTTTTTATTGCAGATACGGCGACATGAGAGTGATGATGACTTATGAACTATTTAACATGTGGCAGAACCTGGGTAAGATTTATGTAACGTTGTTTCATTGTATTTATTTATTTTATTAATTTATTACTTTTTATTTTGTTTTACTTTGTATAACTGTCCAAAAAAAGTTTTATATTTCCTTTAAGCTGTTTTTGTTTATTTGCCATTTAAATACTTTGAGCTACTTTGCAGAACAAATATTCTGGTTCAGAGATCAAAGATGGTTTTGACCCGTTTGTAGGAGAGAATAAAATCCATTTCATCCCCGGGATGATCGGGCCGTTCCTGGGAGTGACGCTTGTTCCTCAGGTGGAGGTGAGAAACATCATGATTCCCATCTTCCACGACATGATGGACTGGGAGCAGCGCAAGAACGGAAACTTCAAACAGGTGAACAGACGCATCACGTGACAAACGGGAAACAGCAGCTGAAACACGGTTCTGACCAGTTATTTAACCGAAAGTGTTTTTTTATTGTTCAGGTGGAGGCTGAGCTGATCGACAAGCTGGACAGTTTGGTGTCTGAGGGGAAGGGCGATGAGAACTACAGGGAGCTCTTCGGTTTGCTGTAAGGAACGCAGAAATCTTCGTGTTTCAACTCACCTCTGATTTTAAACCCACGTCTGTTTTCCTCTCTGTGATAACAGAAATAACCTCTCACTTCTTCTGCTCTAACGCTCCTCTCTGCTTTGCTTTTTGCTGCGGGACTAGAACCCAACTCTTTGGGCCTTATCCCAGGTAACTCCATCACCTTTACATGAATGCAGATTGTTTCAGTCAAGTTAAAATCATCTGAAATGTGACTTTATGTTTGGGGCGGCTGTGGCTGAGTGGTTAAAGCAGTCGTCCTCCAACGGGAGAGTTGGGGGTTCGATTCCTCCAGCAGTCACATGTCCAAGTGTCCCTGGACAAGACACTGAACCCCTCATTGCCTCCGATGTTTGTCCCATCGGTGTTTGAATGTGACTGATTAATCTCTACAGATTCAGATTATCTTTGTAGAGTGTTGTACGAATGTGTGTGCTGGAGGTAAATGAGGAAACGGATTGTTGTAAAGAGTTTTGAGTGTCTTGATTAGATAGAAAGGTGCTATATAAGTACAGTCCATTTACCATTTATGTTGGTAATGAAAGTCTAAGCTGACAGGTGAGACGTCGTTAGCCTGCCTGGATGGAAAACAAAACACCCAAATGAAGAGTAACTTACAAAGTTATTATTTATGAACACTGTCACGGTGCAGATTGTAATAAAAGGTTAATTCATAAAACATGCACACGGTTTTCATTAACTCCCTCTGAGGTGAGGTTAACCCTCACAACATTTCAAATTACCTGTTTCCTCTGTTGTTTATTACTAACTGGTTATTTTTCTTGGCTGTAATTTAATGTACTGTCAGCAGTTGGAGACAAATATTGCACATTCACTCAGTCAAGTAAACTACTAAACCTTAGTGTATGTAAAAGAGAATGGCATGGTAAGTTTTATGGTCTAACCTCCGTCTGTAAGGAGCTAATATTTCAAAATACTGATACTCTGAGTCAAGAACATCAGAAGAACATGAGTACTTTATTTCATCAACACTGCTACAATCAGGACAAATACATTTAGAGTCCTGACAGATTATTAAAAAAAAATCTGAGTTTATCAGAAGAGGTAACTCAACTGTGTCTAATGTTTTCTTTTTGTAATCTCTGAAGTCTTCTGGAGAAGATCGAGCAGGAGACATGGAGGGAGACGGGTGTCTCTTTTGTTACCTCCGTCACTCGACTCATGGAGCGTCTGCTGGACTACAGGTAACTCGTTCACAAGCTAACCAACAAAGCTTTCTTTATTCACTAATGAGTGCTTATGGCAGTAATAAATATAGAGTTTATTATATCAGAATCAGAACAAATTTTCATTGTATTGAAATACAATGAAATTATGTTCGTACAGTCGAAAGATGGGTGGAGTGCACGTTGCTGCTGCTACTGGAGCGCGGCCTCTTATCCTTTTTTAAAATACTTTTTTAGATAGAAAAGGGGGAAAAGCCATGAGAATGGATAGTGACATTACAAAAAAGATCTCTTCACATCTTGTCCGAGATCAAAAAACTACCAGCAAGCACATTTATAACACATTACATATGCATTTGACGGCAGGACGGTGAGATTTGTCCATGAAGCACTTCGAGATAGACCATTGTCCTGATAAGATGTTGGTCAGCAGGCACAGCTCTGATAAGCCTTCGCAGAAGTCGGCCTGTTTTCGAGACCAACCAGGGGAGTCAGATTCAGATAAGCCACAATTGTTGATTTTTTCAGGCAGACTGTTTTTTTATTGTCAGCCTCGAGCCCTGCTCGTACTTTCAATCCCAAAATGGCCAGATTTGTGGACGTTCCACTGGTCCGTGCTTATGAGCCTCCCCCAAAGTCTTCTCCAACATGCTGGAGAGTCCTAGAAGCCATAGGTGGCCTGTGATTCTCACAAATTGCTTCCATCTTACGGTTTAGCTCATAAATTAGCTGATTTTGAGTACTCGAAGTATGAACCAAACCTTCATACAGACTCTGAAGTTTTGTTATTGCCGAAACTACTGCCGTTGTCTTCCTTAATAGCCGATAACACAGGGATCCACCTATGCCAAAAAGCAGAAACCCTGCTGTCATGAATCCAATTATATAAACATCTTAGGCGTCCTCCTGAGACAAAACGGAAAGACACATCAGCTGCCAAACTCCCCACAATCCATGACGTATCCTGCCGCGTGAGTCTCAGCGGGGCATGAGGGCTCTCCAGGTCCCTGTTGCTTTGTTGAAAAGATTTTGTCGATTGCGTTGAAAGTCCAGCTCACTAAATCCATGACATTGGTTTTAGTTTAGGGAGATGTGTAATAGGAGCTCCGAAACACAAGACAGAGAGCAAAAAAATTGCAGGAGGAGAACAGGAGAGGGAGAGAAAATGAATCCGCCTTGCAGAAGAGCGAGTGCAGAAGTATTAACATGAGCAGGACTGTATGTGAAGATGGGTCGATTATAAAACATGTTTTTTCTGTTCAGAGACTGTATGAAGGGAGACGAGACGGAAAACAAGAAGATCGGTTGCACTGTTAACCTCCTGGTAGGAGTTCTGTCATGTCGCTCTGAAAATTCATTTTATTTTACAAATAAAAACAACTTTTTGTGCACGCACGGTGATTATTGTGGCTGTCTTTGTTTCGTGTCCTCTCAGAACTTCTACAAGTCCGAGATCAACAAGGAGGAGATGTACATCCGTTACATCCACAAGCTGTGTGACATGCACCTGCAGGCTGAGAACTACACAGGTGCAGCACGAGCCGTCAGAGTAACAACACCCAGAGACGGAAACACGTTAGTGACGTTTGTTTACCTGCAGAGGCTGCATTCACCCTGCTGCTGTACTGGGAGCTGCTGCACTGGGACGAGCGGCCCGTTAAAGAGTTCCTGCATTATCCCGCTCAGACCGAGTGGCACCGAAAGGAGGGCCTCTGCCGCAAAGTCATCCACTACTTCAACAAGGGAAAGGTTTGTTCACGTGCACACTCAGCAGGATAATTAGAGTCCGTGCAGACATCAGTCATACCAGTCGTCTCAGTTTACAACTTTAAAAGCTTAGAATGATGATGGTGTTGCACAAATGAACTGTAAATGCTGGGACCAGTCAGTGAACTGTGGTTGGTGTGGTTTTCAGTGCTGGGAGTACGGGATTCCTCTGTGCAGAGACCTGGCCTTTCAGTATGAATCTCTGTACGACTACCAGAGCCTCAGCTGGATCCGGGTGAGCTGCAACACAAACCCTCGTTTCTGTTGTCAATCTTCTTCTTCTTCTGTCAATGTAACTAATAAATATTGTACATTTTATCCATATTGCAGTGTATTATCATCAAATTTTCATATACAGTACCAGAAATATTCTTGAGCTGCAGCCTGTATCATAAGGGCCCAGAGTGGGGCAAATGAGGGTGGAGGCAGGTGTGGGTGTTTCACCCATCTCACCCACATTTTGATGTTGTTGGTCCAGGGAGTTGAACCTGAGACTTTCCGATCCCAGGCCCATCTTCTCTAACCTCCGCGTCACCACTCCCAAGGATATCTAATCACGTGTCTAGAGATTAAAAGATATAATATATATGGGGAGGGGTGGTGCAGAGGTTGGATAAGGTGGGCCTGTGATCAGAAAGTCTCAGGTTCAACTCCCTGGACCAACAACATCAAAATGGATGAAACACCCACACCTGCCTCCACCCTCATTTGCCCTACTCTGGGCCCTTGAGCAAGGCCCTCAACCCCCACCATCTGCTCCCAAACAGGTCTCTATTGAAAATGAGTTCTTTGTGACTCAATGAGACTACCTGTATAAATAAAGGGTAAATTCAAAATAAAATTAAATAATAACAATAAATATATTTTTTAAATATCTATTTTAAATATATATTTAATTCAAGGATTCAAGGTTATTTATTTGTCATACACACCACATGTGGTACATGTGGTGGAACTAAATTGTGTACGCAGGGTCCCAGTTACATCCAACGGAAATATTAAAATGTAAAAGAAAAACAGTAATAAGATCTAAGATGTGAACTAATAAAAACGTTAAGTTAATGAGACTGGTGCAGAATTATTTCTTCTTACAATCTTTTCTTTGTGTCCTGTTTGTGCAGAAAATGGAGGCGGCGTATTACGACAACATCATGGAGCAGCAGCGTCTGGAGCCGGAGTTCTTCAGAGTTGGGTTCTACGGCAGGAAGTTCCCTTTCTTCCTCAGAGTCAGTGAAATGTTTCACAAATATTTTATGTATTTTTAATGTAAGCTAACCGTTTGTCATCAGTAAGATGAAAACTGTTTTATCCCAACGACAATTCAAATGTCTTTAAATGGAAGACGTATCTTTTCTGTATTTATTTTTCTTATGTTTCATCAGAACAAAGAGTTTGTCTGCCGAGGCCACGATTATGAACGGTTAGAAGCCTTCCAGCAAAGGATGCTGGGAGAATTCCCACAAGCCATTGCGATGCAGCATCCGAATCAGCCGGACGAGGCCATCCTGCAGTGCGACGCTCAGTGTATCCTTCAGACAAGAAGCATGAACAAACAAATGTTCTGATCGGGAGTGAAGACACGTGCACGGATCCTTGACGTGCTCGGCTCAGACCTGCAGATCTACGCCGTGACACCCGTTCCAGAGAGCGTCGGCGTCCTTCAGATGGACCGCGTTCCTGACCGCATTAAGAGCTTCTACCGGGTGAACAACGTCCGACGCTTCCGCTACGATCGACCGTTTCACAAAGGACCCAAAGACCGAGACAACGAGTTCAAGGTGAGAGACACAGATATTTAGTTTTTCATCAAAGTGAATTAAATTTAATTAAAAATTATAATTATTCACACCCAGCACGGTTTATTCTGTGAAGTAAAATAACTTCTTGTACACATTTTATTCCATTTATTTTATTTGTGACGTTTCAGAGAAGTTAAAGATGACGAGCTAACACTTTATTGATTCAGATCAGTATCATTGTTTGTTTGTTTGTTTGTTTCAGAGTCTCTGGATAGAAAGAACGACTCTGATCCTCACCCACCCTCTGCCGGGAATTTCCCGCTGGTTTGAGGTGGACAAGAGGGAACTGGTGAGAGAAATCTGCTTCACAGAGACTTTTGTTGTTACATTAACTTGTCAGAGTCGAACGTCTCCAGTTGTTCATCGTTTCTCTGCCTCTGTGTCTCAGGTGGAGGTGAGTCCATTAGAAAACGCCATCTCCGTGGTGGAGAACAAGAACCAGGAGCTGCGGACTCTCATCAGTCAGTACCAGCACAAGCAGCTGCACGGAAACATCAACCTGCTCAGCATGACGCTGAACGGAGTCATCGACGCCGCCGTGAACGGAGGCATCGCCAGATACCAAGAGGTCGCACGCACACCGGCGCACAAACTGTTCCAGATGTTCTGCCACGACGAGGGCGCTCTACCCCGAACTGTCCTCTCCGATCAGTCGATGCCTTTTTTCTTTTATCTTCTTAAATTCTGTCACGTTGAAGTTGATTAAAACTAGAATAAAATCATATTTATTCATTGCAAGTCATTGCAAAGCTTTTATTCGTACACAAATAAAGTAAAAAATACTTATATTGTTAAATTACTATGACTTTTCATTTTATTAACATTTTTTATATATATTTATTTAATTAATTTTATTTTTGCTATTATAGCTCACTGAAGTTTCTTATCAATCATCCACTAAGTCACATAGAAGTTGTTTTTTTTACTTAAATTTAAAAGAAGGTCAGAATACCATCTAGGAGTTTGTCCAACACTGGGTCTCATTTTGTATTTTCTATAAACAAAGAAATATATTCCTTCATTCTACAATTGTAACTGAATAATTACAGTATAATTACCAACAGTTCAAGTTTTTTATTCAGCCGTAGGAATAATTAAAGCGCTCGTGTTCTCTGTCGTCAGGCGTTCTTTGATAAGGATTACATCAGCAGCCACCCTGAGGCCGCAGAGAAGATCACGCAGCTCAAAGATCTGATGCAGGAGCAGGTGACACGTCGTTCCATGTTACTCTTTGTTTTCACTGATGAACAACTTTTATTTTATCGCTCAAGTTCAGCTCAAACTGTAAAACAACAAACATTTCCAGTTAAATTCAATCAAACTTTAGCAAGTTTGGAAAAAATCCTGTCAGAATTTGCAACAACCTGTCACAAAGTTTCTCACATAAACACTTTTAAACGTCACATTAAACACCTGATGCACCCGATGTTACCTCTTCACAGTTTATTAGTTCATCCATGATGATGGATGAACTAATGACCCAAACTGACTTCCATTAAAACGGAGAAATAAACTTTTCTCTTCGTGTTTGGTTTTATTTTTTTTACAGCATCTCTCACAGCATTTTTCACAAACTGCTTCAGAGTTGGTGATTCCTCCTGTCATCATCATTCTTACCTTCATGTCATCCTCATTCTTACCTTCATGTCATCCT
>NC_056504.1:46908391-46914938 GCF_014905685.2 Nematolebias whitei
TGTCATCCTCATTCTTACCTTCATGTCATCCTCATTCTTACCTTCATTAATTAAAGAATAAAATGTTGAGATTAAATCAGTGAAAAACAAAACAACAAATAAACAAATAAGCTCTGATTGGAGGTAGTTTTATGTTTGAGTTTCATGTAAAAGACACACTGACAAAACTGATTCCTAAAGAGTTAATAAAGTGCATATGTGTGTGTGTGTGTGTGTGTGTGTGGGGGGGTAACTAACTAAATAGCTTGTGAAAAGGATATCATTTAATATGTTTTTGCACATGGCTAAAAGCATTATGTTTGTTTGTTTTTCCACAGGTTCACATCTTAGGAGTTGGTTTGGCCGTGCACGAGAAGTTGGTGCATCCAGAAATGCGTCCCCTGCACAAGAAGCTGATCGATCAGTTCCAGATGATGAGGAGCAGCCTCTGCCATGTGAGTGGAGAATAACATTTTATTATTATTATTATTATTATTATTATTATAAAGTATTGGGAAAGGTTTCACCAAAGCTGTTCAAGAAATATTTGTTTTTTTTTTATGAGTCTAAATGTGAAGAATTCAAATTAAACCATCCGTGCAGCCAGATGAGGGAAATGTTTTAAACATTCAGGAAGTGTGATCAGATTAATTAGTGAGTTCATAAAGAGGAGGTTCTCCTGCCTGAAGCTCTGAATTTAAACTCGTTCAACTCTGAACATTTCCTCTCTTGAATATGTAAATGAGTCCTCCAGGCGTTTCTGTTCCAGATGTGCAGACGTCTTAAAAACAATAGATGTGTGTGTAGTTGTTGTGTCTCATTACAGAGCGTGTGTTTGTGTGTGAGCAGTGTGAATATTCAGAGCAGTGCTTCTATGTTGCGCTTCAGGGTCCACCTGGCTTTGACAAGTCCGGTTCAGGAGCCAACACCCCCCGAGGGATCCTGGCCTCCCACAGCCCCATGAGCCCCGAGAGCTTCAAACTCGTGCACCGACACAGGTCAGCAACACACACACACACGTTTCATATTTTCTTTATTCACAAGTATTTAGCGCTGTGAGATTGTTCTGTTTCTGCCACGTTCATCACACGAACACGTTGACACATCATCCACGATGCTGCCGGTCAACAAAGTTGAATTTTTATCAGAATCTTTGGAAGATTTTGAAAAGTCATAGAGTTCATTCACAAAGCCAAAGGACAAATTTATCAAAAGCTGATGCTTTCCAAAACATAAACAAGTGAAAGGTTTCATTTTTCTGTACTGAACCTTCAGAATGTGTCATGGATTGGGTTTTTGGATTCAAAATATAGCCAGACAACAAGACTGTAAGACAAACCAAACAAGAAACTATTTTAATTGACTTGCAGCTGCAGGGCAGAGCTGTGGTCAGAGGGGTCGAGGTCGGGGTCAGGCACAGGGGTTCAGAAATCCAAAGACAAATCCAAAAGGGAAAGCCGTAATTCGAGGTCCGTGCTCCAGAAGGAGTAATCAGCAACAGGGTCAGAACAGCAAGATGAGAGCAGGCAGAGAGCAGACAGAGAGCAGGCAGAGAGCAGGCAGAAAGCAGACAGAGAGCAGACAGAGAGCAGACAGAGAGCAGACAGAGAGCAGACAGAGAGCAGGCAGAGAGCAGACAGAGAGCAGACAGAGAGCAGGCAGAGAGCAGGCAGAGAGCAGACAGAGAGCAGACAGAGAGCAGAAAGAACGGTAAATCCACAAGACGAGGCGTGAGGTCAAATTTAAAGAACAAGGCGTGAACATGAAACTTGATGGCTGGATAACAGGCTCCAAGAAGGTCTGATAATCTGGCAGATTGGAGTGGTGAGACGAGTCCTTCAACATGGATCAGAACAGGTGCAGTGAATCAGGGCTGATGATCTGAAGTGCAGAGTGGGCGTGGCTAAGTGACAGAGCAGCAGATCATGGCATGAAGAGGCAGAAACATGACAGTGATGGAAACTGTTCTTAATGTGTATAAGTTCTGACTCTTTGTTTTATATGTTGGAGCACATTTACTTTCATAGCAGCAGAAACAGACTGTTGAGTGTTTAATACTTGAATCTAGGTCATGTTAACTTATGAAGGATAATAATGAGAGATGGAAAATATATTTACAAACCATTTTAGTCCAAACGAGAAAGAAGGAAATTACTAATCAGTCCTGTTAGACTAAAGTACTTGTCCTGATCGTCTTAAAACGTCCCAACTTTTATGGAGCTATGTTCAAAGTTGCAGCTGAAAAGTGAAAAATATTTTAGTTTTGAAACTTGAAAAGGCCGGAATGATCAGTTTGATGTGAACAAATTATCTTATCATAGTATCGGTTCAGTCAGGGGAAGAGTGGAGCTGGAAATGAATGAGAGCTGATGAGAGATGAAACCTGTGCTCATGTAAAAGTTTATGCTGCTTCCTAAAATAACTCAGAGCTGCAGTTTAAGGGTAACGTTTGCAGGCATAAGCAGCAACAAAGACTTCATCTAGAGGCGTCAGAAGCTGTGAGGACACCACGGTATTCTTAGATTTTAGCATTCATCTTGTTAAAAACAACTGTATGAGATGACTCTGGAGATCTAAACCTGGGTTTATGTGCACACAAAGCTTGGCCTGCAGTTCAAATGTAATATAACATGTTGTTTAAGTAGCAGACAGTAATCAGCAGGTATGGTTGTACACAGAATAAAGAAATGTATTGTACAGCTCTGAGTCTAGATGAAAGTTTTAACTTTAAAGTGATGAGAAACCCTCTTAGACCTCATCGTCTCCTGTTTCTCTCTGATTTCTGCGGCTGTTTCTCGTTCAGGATCTTTGATATTTTCTTCATTGCTTCTCTGTTATCTGCTCACATCTCACTTTCTGTAACTACCGTGTTCTGTTTCTCTCCATCTTCTGCTCCTAATCAACACCAAACTATATTTGGCTCCTTGCATGATCTGGGCTGCTGGTTGTTCTCATCACCTTGCATGCATTACTGGTCTTTATTTTTGGTATTTTTCCACATTGTTTGCACTGCACTGCACAACTCCTCCCTTCTTGGTCCATTCTTCTCCCTGCCTACCAATCCTCCTTTTCTTTTGCACTTTTATGTCCAACTCCATCCTTTCTCATTCCCTCTTCTTTCTACCCTTAACTTTCCCACGTTTGTGTTTTTCTTCTTTAATTTTTGTTACTTTCTCCCAGTCCCATTGCTGTTTTGACTCCAGTTCGCGTTTCCTCCCCTTCTCTTTCCTCTCTAAACTCCAGTGAGAGTGGAAATCTGCTCATCCTGGCTGATGGGATGGTGGTGGAGCACCCCGAGGACTTCTACCGCATGCAGGTCAGCTTTCAGGGAAACAAAGTCTGTTCACCCATGGGGTACCTTTCTTTCCAAAAAAACAGAAAATGTGTCTATTTTATTTAAGTTTTTCTGATTACAATATTATTATTTAATGTTTTTCATCCAAAAACAATGAAGTGAAGTTTTTTGTGTTTTTATTCAACATCGTAAAAATAGCTGTTGTCAGACTTTTAGTTCAAGTCAATCAATAAAGATTTCATCATTTATTTAGTTAATATAGCACATACAACTTTATACTGCATTTATTTTATGAATGGTGCAAAGTATGTGCGTATATCGAACCTTTCTCATTGCAGGCAAGCCCCTCCTCCTCCAGTCTAAGCTCCACCCACTCAGCCCCCTCTCAGATGATAAACTCCACCCCCTCCACTATGAGAGGTGAGCCGCTCCTACGTGGGAATTATTTTATCATACACATGATGTGGAGGGTTTTCAAGCGTCTCTGTATTTCTTCGGACTAACGTTAAGTTTGTGTCCGTGCGCAGTGGGCTCTCCTTCTCTGCCTGACAAGTACAGACACAACAGAGAAATGCTGATGCTGCTGCCGCCGCACAGGGAGAGACCGAGCAGTGCCATGTACTCCAACATCACTGAGAATGGACAGGTACGGAGGCTGCATGCTTTTAAATGTTCAAGTTTTGATTTAAAGCTTACTTGTGGCACAGTCTGATCTAAAACAGAAGCAGTAGTGTGATGGACACTGGTGGTTCTAACTATGGGCCGTTCGGCGCCGAAGCTTTGAAGCATGTATACGTTTCAGAAACACCGTGTCCTAGTTTGATTTGTTTGGCAAAAGTAACGTGATGGATGTCAGAAGCTCTGAAACCATTGAAGCTCTGAAGTCACTGCTTTGGTACCCGACCCAAAGGTTTATTGTCAGAATTTGTGTTTTGATGGTAAATTTTCTTTAAAAATAGCAAACCAATGAGTGACATAAGCAGCCTTATGTGTCTAGTTTACCACTTTATAAGCACTTCTACCTCAAGGAAAAAAATACTTTTAGAAAACACTATAGGTACACAAGTTACTATATTTATTTAACCAGGCAAATCCCATTGAGATCACATATCTCTTTTGCAAGGGCGGCCTGGGCCTGAAGGCAGACTAACATGCTTATTGTGTAGTGGGAGGAAACCGGAGTACCTGGAGAAAACCCACGCAAACACAAGAACATACAAACTCCACACAGAAAGACCCCCATGTCCAAACTGGGGGTTGAACTCAGGTCCCCGTGAGGCAACGATGCTAACCACTGAGCTACCATGCTGCCAAATGATCTCGCAGTAAACATGCACTGGTTTATCACCTAAGATCACGGAGGAAGGTAACTTGCAGCACATCCAAGCTGGTATTGTGTTGGAAATTAGATGTGATCTTAATAAAGATCTGATGCGTTTACAAATATCAAGTTATAATATCACAAAGAATCATCATGCCATGGCACACGCTGAAACAAGTTTATTCATCAAATTTAATAATCAAATAACCTTGACTTTATCCTTTCACCAACAAAACCTACACCTTGAAAACACAACAATGATGTCAGGTAGAAATGCCACATGTTTAAACAGCTGCTCACTCAACCAGGATGAAGTGGCTCATTGCAGGTTGTAGTTTAGTCTTTTAGCCACAAGAGGGCGCCAAAGCGAACTGTGTTGAAAATCAAGTAATGAACCTTTTTCAAAACAAGGTTTGGAGCTTCAGAAAAGCTTAATTTGGCCAACACTATATTTAACATAAAGGTACTGTAGGTCACAGCAGGTTTACACAAAATCTTTAATAGTCTTAACTCCTTCAGGTTCTCAGGTGGACACTGTGACTTGAAAGAGTTCAGTACTTTCAGCAGCTTTTCTGTTAATGAACGGATGATCAATTGTTCTCCTGACTCTCATGAGGTCAGAAGTTATTCACGTTTGAAGAACCAAAGTATTTAATGTTTCTTAACCCACTTGACGATTCTTGTAATACCAACTTTTCTGATTTTTGTTCGTGCGTCTGTTAATACTTTGCGATGATCTTTGTCTTATTATCCAGCTGCCAAACTTCCAGCGAGCCTTGTTCCATCAGGTGATCGGACCCTGTAAACCCTGCAGTGACCCCAACCTCTCCGTGGCAGAGAAAGGTTGGCAAACATGCACTAATGTATGATGGTGTTTGAAATGACTGCCTGCTCATGTTTTGTGTGTTTTTCCCACTTCTTCCTTCTGTTCTCCTCTCCTCCAGTCCTCACCACTCCCAGTAGCTGGAGTTTGGACAGCGGTACCAGAGAGGCTCTGCCTTTCCTCGCAGCTCATGTCAGCAGCGTCATGGCTCCACCGGTTCCACCCAGGAACCTTCCTCATGGTATGAAACTGCTTCAGATGTGTCTCTGAATGTTCGGTCCTGGCGTCGGTGTTACTTAAAGATCCACTTGTGACGCATGAACAGAACTGTTGTTGTTTCTGCGTGAGTTTGTACGTCTTTGTGTTTATTTCTGATCGTTGAAGCCCCTCGTATGAACTGTGAGTCCCTCTGCAGAGTGTTTGTGTGTGAAACCTCCTTAGAAATCAAGTTTAGATTCTATAATGGGGAGTTTACATGTACTGCTCTGAGAAGCGGGTAGAAAATAACGTATGGGACAAGTCAGTTAAAGTTTTACTTGTTGAACATAAATCTGAGTTAGCACTTTTTGAAAATTAGATTTAAACACCTCTTTCCCTTCACAAACCTCTCCACCTCCTTTTTGTCCCTCGTCGCTGAGCAAAGAGGAGGGATTGGAAATTCTCTCGGTCCATCCGTGCATGTTGCGAGCATGATAAATCGAAAAATAAGTGACGTACCAACATCCAGTTCGGTGTGTGGCTACATCTAGGTGTAAGAAAAGTTCCTTTCAAAAATTGGATTGCCAAGTCAAAATTCAAGATGGCTGCCACCATAAATGTCTGTCAGTGTTGTGAACATGAATAAGCGAGGTACCAACAGAAAAATTAAGTTCCATTTTTTTTGGTGTGTCTTTGGTGTAAGAAAAATCATTATCAAAAATTAGGTTGTCGCAACAGAATCCAAAATGGCTGCCAGCATTCATGTCCGTCCACCTTGTGAGTTGCATCACTTGAAAATAAGCAACGTGCTACTTACATGTTGGTGTGTGGCTGTATCTAAGCGCAAAAAAGGACACTATCAAAAATCGGGTTATTTGGTTGCCCATCAAAATCCAAGATGGCTACCGCTTTATACACACATACATACATA
>NC_056504.1:46915338-46916918 GCF_014905685.2 Nematolebias whitei
GTTTTGGCACCTGTTTCTGAAACGCGCCAAAACAAAACTCTCTCTGTCTGTGAGAACATTTCTGATCTTTCCATAACAATTCTTGCTGCATTCTAACCTTTTACGTCACAAAACACACCCCGTCTGGTCGGTTCTGGCCAATGGGAGACTCCCGTATGAACCGGGAAAAAGAGCTCTTTAAAATGTCGGTACTTCCTGGTCTACTCAGATCTGTAAACTACTCAGTTCTGCTGGAGTGCTGGGAGGGTTCCACTCGGTTCGGTGGAGTTCAGTTCTGTCCAGTTCTGTGCGGAGAAGCCCAGTTCTGGGAGACGGGAAGATCCTGACATGACAACAGAGCTCTTCCGAGGTTCATGGGATTATAACATTTTCCACTGAGGTGAGCTTGTGTCGGACAGTCTCGCCGCTACTCCGGAGGAGTAACAGCATCCTACGGAGACGCTGAAGGGTGCGTTAAACGGAATCTCGCCTGAGACATCTCCAGGTAAAAGAGTCGATTTCACCACCGAAGTGTACCGTAAGAAAAGCTGAAGACAGCCCAGAGAGTGCCGTTCTGTTAACACACTCCCTCAAACCCCATCTTTTACTCTTCTTTAACTCCTTTCCCATCTTGAAACTTTTCTCTCAAGTAGAAATTCTTCCAGATATTTAGAAATGTCTGTGTAAAGTGCTCATCCACATCCGTGTGGGTAAAAGATCATAATTGTACAGTTTTCATAAATGTCTGTGGTGAAGCAACGGAAAAATCATGGCCGTATGATTTTTCCTGATTGATTGATTATGTTGTTATTTTCATAATTTGCCAAATTAATGTAAATGTTTGATGTTAAACTTTGATTCTGTAAATAAATGACCGCATTCATTTTGATGGGTCAAATATAAATGACGTCTCACGTTTGCATTTCATTAAATTCAATGCACGTTTTATTCAGTTCAGAAAAATGAGGAATCCGCGTTAATTGATGAATATATCAGAGCATCTGTTCATCTACATGTATATATATATATATATATATATATATATATATATATATATATATATGTGTGTGTAAACTCGACACTTCTATTATTTGAGAAAACTATGTTTTATAGTTTTTACATTGCTTAAAAGTATAGTTTCCTCAAAGGATTGGGTGGCCAAAGATTAATATATGGGGCCCAAGGCCACCACTAGCCACCCCATGGCTCCGCCTTTGTGCAATGTGGTTGATAAAATTGCTCCCTGCCCTCACCAAGATCTGTCGCTCTGCACTGTCCAAGAAGAAGAAAAACTACCTCTCCTCTTAGACACAGTGTACCAGTAACTCCTTAGACACAGTGTACCAGTAACTCTTTAGACACAGTGTACCAGTAACTCCTTAGACAGTGTACCAGTAACTCCTTAGACACAGTGTACCAGTAACTCTTTAGACACAGTGTACCAGTAACTCTTTAGACACAGTGTACCAGTAACTCTTTAGACACAGTGTACCAGTAACTCCTTAGACACAGTGTACCAGTAACTCCTTAGACACAGTGTACCAGTAACTCCTTAGACACAGCGTACCAGTAACTCCTTAGACACAGCGTACCAGTAACTC
>NC_056504.1:46916928-46919441 GCF_014905685.2 Nematolebias whitei
AGACACAGCGTACCAGTAACTCCTTAGACACAGCGTACCAGTAACTCTTAACAACTTGAGTATCTTGCACCAACATCATTTAGGTTTACTTACATTCCCTTTTAAATTTTGGTCCAGAAAAACACTCATCTTGAAAACTCCAAACGTTCATTATCTAAATCCTTCATCGATGGGGGACAGTCGGCGTACCGCTTCTTTATCCCGTGTTCCTCCTCCTCCTGCACCCTCTGCTCTCTTTCTCCTCCCTTTATCTTTTCTTCTTCTCCTTCCATCTTTCCTCCTCCTCCTCCTCTGAGATGTGAGTGGATCTCTCAGTCAGTCCTGCTGTGTCTCCCCCTGTAGGGCAACACCTGTCGATGCACTTTGATGCTTTCCACCACCAGGTCAGCGACCTCCCTCCAGCTCTCCCCGCGCGCTCCTTAAGAAAGGTACCCTCCTCCTCCTCCTCCTTGTTCCTGCTGTTAGTCTGGATGCTTGGTTGTCTGTCTGTCTGTCTGCACTCCTCAACAACACATTTCTATCTTTATTGTGGTACTCATTAGTTTTTTCTCCTGTTCCTGCCAACAGGTCAGTTCACTACAAGTTTTCATCTCGGAGTAACTTTGACTCACATTTTGGATCAAACGCTTGAAAACTAAGTTACTTCTTCTAGGAAGAAAGTAACTGAACACATGTGCATTTACATAAAAAAAAAAATCCTAAATGTTCTGAGTCACAGTTAACAGTTCAGAGGTCACTGATGATGTGAAATAAATAATTAACTGCAGGGACTCCAGGGGAACTGGTCGGAGATAAAAGGTCATAAGAATCCAGTTTAATAATTCGTGCGCCTGGATTTACTAACGGACATTATTTAGTTTGAAAGAAAGCAAACTTTGTTTGGGTTCAGGAGCATTATAAAAAAATAGACATTTTTTATTTCCAGGTTCATTAAATACTAAACAAAACATCAAAATGACAAACATTTTTGCAGCAGCTTTTAATGAAAATGAGAAAACTCTGAGTCAGACAAGCATTTAGGAACCGTCATCAAAAAAACACGACAATAGTAAATGTCTAAAATTATACAAACTGGAATGATATTGGATATGAAATTTGAGTTATATTGCTATTTAACAAAACTCTATGAGTTTGCACTTTGTTGGCAATCCCTAAATTAACCCTGGTCTCAGTTCCAGTGTTGCATTTTTGCGTGTCCCCCGTCCAAACTGAAAACAAAAATAAATGCAACACCGGCCGCACACTAATATTAATGCAAACTGAACATGCACTTTCCTAAAATGAGATTTCTTATGACCTTAAATATATGTATTGTTTTTACCCACGACCCCTGGGACTTCCTGTACTTCTCCTGTTTTCTGATCATTTTTATCTGTTTAGTTTCAGTCTTTGTGTCCAGTTCCTATTTTGTAGCCAATTTTATT
Organism: Nematolebias whitei; assembly: GCF_014905685.2. Taxonomy (NCBI): domain Eukaryota; kingdom Metazoa; phylum Chordata; class Actinopteri; order Cyprinodontiformes; family Rivulidae; genus Nematolebias; species Nematolebias whitei. The sequence continues at coordinate 46,918,353 of NC_056504.1, forward strand.
TACTGCACATAAAACATGCTAGTTTTTTTTTTTCTATACACTATTTTCAAAAACACTTAAAAGGAGTGCCATGTGGTTTTATTTTTTTACTCAATCAAAAAGAGCAAATGTTCATACTGTAATGATTAGCGGTACTTAATTTTGTCACATTTTTGTGTTAGTTCTTAACAAGTTGTCTCATGTTGAGCAGATTATTTTATCCGTTATATTCACACTAATGAAAACATATTTAAATTTAATCTTAGCTATGGCTGAGTATGTAAACATGAATATGTGTCTAAATGTCCCGTCTCCCCCTTCCTCCCACAGTCTCCCCTGCACCCTATACCTGCCTCGCCCACCAGTCCTCAGTCCATCCTGGATGGCAGTAACTCCACCTTGTCCGGCAGCGCCAGCTCCGGGGTCTCTTCTCTGAGTGAGAGTAACTTTGGCTGCCCCACCGCCTCCTCGGACCCCCCAGCCAGCCAGACCAACACTCTGGAGTCCGTCCCGAGCAGCCAGGCCTGGACCACCGACCAGGAAGACCTGGACTCTCTCTATCAGCCCGTCAGGTACAGCATGTCTGAGCCAGACGTCCTGGACGGAGTCAAACCCCCACCCTGCCGCAGCCTCTCCGCCCCTGGAGGGGTCAACCCAGCCCAGGTGGGGGGTCAAGTCCAGATTCCAGCTTTGGGCAGCGTTGGAGCTCCACAGTCCCAGCTGGACGGGCTGCAGCAGCAGCATCACTTCTACCACCACCACTTCCACCCACACTACATCCCCCACAATCCACCTCTCTACCACCTCCACGAGCCCCCTCCAGCCCTGCCCCCAAAACCCTACCTCAGAGAGGGCTGCATCCCTGAGGAGGACCCCCTGATTACACAATCTGGACCTCCGGCCCCTCCTGCACCCCGACCCATGCCGAGGAAGATCTCCCAGCCCATAATCGCTGCGACCAAGGAGGAGCAAGCTAAAGTGGCGTGGGAGCACGGCGTCAGCGAGGAGTGAGCGCGCGCAAAACAAACAGACGTTCTGCAGGAACCACGTTAAGATACAGACATTCTGCAGGAACCACGTTAAGATACAGACGTTCTGCAGGAACCACGT
>NC_056504.1:46919451-46961318 GCF_014905685.2 Nematolebias whitei
CGTTCTGCAGGAACCACGTTAAGATACAGACGTTCTGCAGGAACCACATTAAGATACAGACGTTCTGCAGGAACCACCAGACACGAGAGTTAAAGCTTCAAATGAAGTTTTCTGCCTCGTCATCCTTCAGCATCTGACGACACGGCGTCTGAATTTAATCTTCAATTTCTTCACTTGTTTCTCCCAATATGACATCCATCCATCCATTAATCATCCATCCATCATCCATCCATCCATTAGTCATCCATCCATCCATTCATCATCTTTACCCGCTTCTTCCTTTTTGGATAACGGGGGTCGCCGGTGCCCATGTCCAGCCATCACTGTGCGAGAGGTGGGGGGCACCCTGGACAGGTCTCCAGTCCATCACAGGGACACATGGAGACAAACCATTCTCTCTCTCACTCACACCTAGGGACAATTTAGTTACCAATCAGTCTAACATGCATGTTTTTGGTCTGTGGGAGGAAACCGGAGTACCCGGAGAAAACCCACACATGCACGGAGAGAACATGTAAACTCCACCCAGAAAGACCCCCGGACCGGGATTTGAACCAGGACAACCTGCTCGCTGAGAGGCAGCAGCTCTTCCAACTGCACCACCGTGCTGCCCTCATTATGACATCATAAACATGTTTCTAAATTCTGACATCTATTAAAACTGCACAGATCTGGAGCCATTTTATTTTTCATACCATTATCATCCTACGGAGGAACTCTTAGTACAAACGGTTGCACAGTACTTCTGTAGATACCTCGCTCTGAACATTTACGAAATGGCACTTTAATAACGCAACAGAGCACCAAAACATGTAGAGATGAAATGTACTCCTCCCGTATTTATACAAATATTATACAAATAAAACAGAAAAGGACAAACACAAAGACAGAGACGCCTCGTCACAGGATCTCTGAACAAATAACGGCCGTCACGGAGCTGAGAAGTATTTGTCCAGTGATACGTACGTTAAATATAGAAGTTTATACATATAATTTATATTTAACAACTGTACTTTGGACTGGAGTCAGTGTAGGAATATGCAAGATAACGACGTGCACGTGTTTGTGACGCCTCACACACAAACACTGGAGGGTTTTGTTGCTGTAACAAAGATGTTGAGATAGTTACACTGAAAGTTGATGCAAACTTTTTTTAAATGATGTATTCAAAGGTTAAACTTGTTCACATAACATTATGTGCAGGGACGTTGTTTATAGAGAATATTACCTGCAATAAATGAACACATTTAGCCATTTTTTAAATTGAAAGTAATGAACTGGTTAACATTTTTAACCAGGGTACAGTTTTGTATGCATGTTTGTTTCAAAGCTTAAATAGAGACTGAATGAGTGGAAGCACTGAAGACACTGGACCGATGTCCTCGTAGTTTAACTCGACGACGTTCAATCTGCAAGATTTGACAAATGTGATGTGAAGGAAACAAGTTTTATGGGTTTTTTTTTGTCTGATTGTTCTTTTATCGTTTGTTTTAACCACCAGCTCAGATTTTGTGCTCGCTGTCATCCTGTAATACTTTATTCCACTGGTTTAAATAAACAGAAGTAAAACTGCTGAGTTTGGTAAATGCACTTTATACCACAAATACTCGAACTTCTTATTCTTCATCCGAGGTTCAGAAAGATCAGGCTGATCGTCTGTTTTCACTGTCGTTCACTAGTTAAAAAAACAACCAATTTCTACACTAATGTAAAATATTGGCTCCTCTTTTCATCCTCTGAATTGTAGTGGAGTCACCGCCAGCTTAGCTGCACCTTCCACTACTAATTATTTAAATATAACGGGTTCTCTCTTTTTTTGAGTTAAATTAAGGCCATGTGACGAGATGACTGTGAGTGGAGTGTTTAAATCAGTGACATGAGACGTCAACTTCCTTTGACCCATCAGAATAAATGTGGTCATTTATTGAACAGAATCAAAATTTAACATCAAAACATTGTACACTTGATTAGCTGATCTGGTTCTGATTAATAAAACTTGGCACGCTTTACTAATAAGACAACAAGACATTTCTGAAGGCATTTAGATTACTGGCAAAATAGAAGAGTTTTAAAGGAAAGAATGAAGAGAAAAGATGGGGAAAAAGGGGGTGTCTGTTCGGACCAGGATGGCACGCTCCCTTCAACACCAGCTCAAACCTCCGGTACACTTGGCGCGTCACGACTCGTTACCTTTGCAGAAATTGATCAGCTCCGGTGTCGGGTCCATTTCAACGCTACCTTCCAGCGTCTCCGGTAAGCGCGGCTGGCCATCGTCAGGAGTCGTGTCGTTTACTCCGTTCAACAAACACGCTAGTCTCCCGGGTGGATACACAGCAAGCTGCGAGTCCGTCAGAGTTTCCACTCAGGAGTGGAAGACTGCAGAAGACCCCAACTCGACTAGAAGACCCAGAAGACTTCGACAGACTGAGTAGTTCCAGGAAGTGTGGACTTTTAAGAGTTCTCACTTCCGGTCACTTCAGGACTTCCTGATTGGTTGAAACAACCAACAGGGGGTGGTTTTAGTGATGTCAGAGGGTCACTACAAGTCAAGAAAGTGCAAGAATGTTTAGGAACTTTTAGTACAGACAGGGAAATGTTTTGAGGAAGTGAGAAACTTTGCAGGTGCCAGTTGCTCTTATTTACTGTCTGCTAGGTTTAAAACAATCCACTTCGTTCTAATAACTTCTTTCTGACTGTCTCCGACTTTCGACCGAATGTCGGAGACAGTCAGAAAGAAGTTATTAGTTGATTCAGACAGAAAATCAAAATGCATAATTACTTTGTAAATAGACATTTAACTTGATTTCTAATTTAAATGAGGATTAAAAAATAATCATTAATACTGTTTCACAGTTGATTTAAAATGAGTGGTTCACTTCAACATTTAGAAATGATATGAACTAAACCCACTTTTGATTATCAAGATGTTGTAAAATAGTAATGATAATATAAAAAGAAGAGTGTTCTTTCAATTGATTAATTCAGGATACAATTAAACAGTCTCTGGATGAGCTCATTTGTATTTCTGGATTCAAATAAATGAAATAACAGTTCCTGTCCCATGAAGGTCTTCAGAGGCAGGTTTTGGTCGGAGGCCGAGTTCACTACAGAATGTTAATTCAGATTTTTTTTTTTTTCCTGTTTTCAAGGTTTCTGTTTTTTTTTGCGTTCTAACTTCTTACTTTGTATTATTTTAATCCATGCATGAAAAGCTGCAGCTCATTCAGGAGATGGCTGCTATGGCTTCCAGATTTGATATGTCACATGAAAAATTGAATAAATTTAGTATAAATTTGGATAATAACTGGAAAGTTCCTGGAACAAAAAGGGAAACATCTTCAAAAATGACAATTCCAGTTACCTTTGAACATAAAATAATCACCAATCCTTGGATGACAGAATCCTAATCAACATTTTAGATTAAAATTATCTTTAATTTGAAATATGTTTAAAAAAATATTCAGCAACAGTAGTCCACTTTTAGGATTTTAAATTCGTTTGTCGATACATTTCACTACAAACCTACAAAATTATTTAGTAACAGCTTTGAGGAAAAAGTATATTCAGACAGGAGTTTCACTTCTCTCTCCTTTTTAAAAATAATCTGTCAAATTAAAAGGAAGTGTTGAATAATTTACTGTAAAATGAAGCACATTTGTTTGAAAAACAGAAATACATGGAGGATGTGTCAGAAAACTGAAGGTTTGGCTCAGAACATAAAGTCTCTAACAGATTAAAACATTAAACAGTTTTCAATAATAATAATAATAATAATAATAATAATAATAATGTCATCCCAATGTCAGCACTGTATGTTTCCATACAATGGCGAAATTAGTCTCTGCATTTAACCCATCCACCACCAGGTGGTGCAGTGGGCAGCTATTGAAAGCGCCCGGGAGGCATTTTGGGGATGAGGTGTGCTGCCCAGAGACACCACGTGATGTGCAGTGACTGGGGATCGAACCTGGGACTTTTGGGTCCCAAGCCGGCTGCCCTGCCTCTACACCATCTCGGCCCCCTGAACAATCTCAAAATAAAACAGAAAACTTTATTTAAGGCACACAGCTTTAAAGGGCAAAAACACAGCGCTATTAAGACAGAAGTATTAAAATAAAACACTCAATTTAAAGCTTATTAACCTTAAGAAGTTTTGATTATTGTTGAAAATCATAAATGAGACGAGCACACGGACATAAGAACAAGTGATCAAAACTAAAACAATTATTTTAAACACTGACAACAATAAATATTAACATAATCTGAGCATCCATAGCAGTAAATACTTAAACCACGATCAAGTTTTATACATGTGGCGTTAAATGTTTGAACATTGAAGATTTTCTTCATCAGTTTCCTGCAGAATCCGTCTGGACGGAACAGAACCAGCTGAGACGACTGAACTCACATGAGACTGTTTTAAAATCTGATCATTACATCGTTTCATCTTTTTCATGTTCAGAGAGCATTTTAGTTGTTGTTTGAGAAGAAGCTGGAAAAAAAAAAGGAAAATGATCAGGTTAACTTAAATTACTGTTACGGGTTTTTAAAAAACACATTTGGGGCTTTATTTACATAAACAATAAAATATTTAAATGTCCGTTTCAAACGATTAAATGTTCTCAGATTACTTGTATAAATAATTTGTGTTTAATAAAACATTCAAATCTCTAATTTAACACTTAATTAGAGCTTAAGGAGTCAACTTCATGTTGTGTGTGTTATTTTTAGCTGTTAGACTAAACTCTGCTCATAATATTAAAGTTTTCTATAACATTTTATTTTTATCTTCACTAAAATGGTTGAACTTGTTAGAGAAACAAACTGTTTTTATTTTGTTTCCTGTGGCGCTGGTGATGAAAATCTGTGCATCACAAATAAACATCCTAACAGAGAAGTTTGTTTGCCTTTGTAAAGTTTTAGATGCTTTTTAAGAGACTAAAAATACCAGGTTTTTGTTGTTTTGTTTTTACCAATAATGAACTTAAAACATGAAATGAACATTATTATGACACTTTAGCTCCACTGAATTCAATTTGATGATTGCAGCAAAAAAATCAGAGAGCAGCCTGAACTTCAAAATAAGTTTTGGACTTACAGATAAAGTGATAAACAGCCTCAAATGGTTTCTGTCAATAAAGATTTCTGTGCAGGAGTCAAAATGCAGCTTTAGTGTTTTACATGTTTAAAACTCAACTTGCAATTCATGTGAGGACGTTGAGAATCTTTCAAAAATGAAAAAACATCAGTGAGGCTCCCTCATGGATGCAGTTTGTCAACTGATCCTAACCTGGTGAGATACCACGTTAGACTGAAGACTTTAACTCAACGTTTTCACAAAGAGTCTTTAAAGGCTCAGGATTCATAGATATATCATTAGAAGCATCGTTTACATCCTTGATGGATTCTGGAAGAAAAAAATATCAAATACAGTGAACGTTTTATAAAACAAAAAAAAAAAAAGCAAACGTTTGAGGTTTCCCATAAAACTGAACATTTCTCATCACATGATGAATTACGTAGAATTTAACAAACATCTCTCAGATTTTCTGCACGCTATAACAAAAACTAAAAAGGTCAAAGTGTAAAGTTTAAAATAGATTTTAAAAAGTTTTTAACAAGAAAAATTGGAGTTTGCTCTTTGAATACGTTAATGAGTTAACTTGTAGGTTAACCAAAATAAAATAAATACCCAAATACTAAATATAAATATTTATTAATATGCTTATTTTGAATAAACAGTTTTGTTTTCACCTAAAAGCTAAATAATTTGTTTGTTAAAATATTTTTCTGATGCACAAACCTAAATAATTATAAATAATATCCTGATGCATGCTCAATAATCCAGGTAGAAAAAAAAAAAAAAAAGTTCAATCTGGTCCTCTGGACATTCAAAAAAACAAAACAAAGCAAAAAAATGTAGAAACGTTTCGTCTCTCATCCAAGAAACTTCCTCAGTCTGAGGTGCTGTATTCAGCTCAGTCTTATAAATAGCACCTTCTCAGAGTGGATCAACCAGTTTGCTGCCGACAACCAAAACCAGCTGATCACATGCTCAAGAAGGACCATCAGCCTAACAATGGATCATTAGCACACTGATGGCTGTTTACTGTTCACAGGACCACGCTTTCCACAGAACTGTGTCAACTCTTGAAACTGTGCCTGCAGTCAACCTACTTCACATATGGGGAGCAATATTATAGTCAGAAACATGGGTGTGCTATGGGGTCTCCAGTTTCTCCTATTGTTGCCAACCTGTACATGGAGGAGGTAGAAAAGAGAGCCTTGACGTCCTTTTCAGGGACACCACCAAGTCATTGGTTCAGGTATGTTGACGACACCTGGGTTAAAATTAAATCTCAGGAAGTCCAACATTTTACTGACCACATCAACTCTGTGGATAAATACATCAAGTTCACACGAGAAGATGTAAAAAATGGCAAGTTGGCTTTCTTGGACTGTGAGGTCTCAGTCTCTGATAGAGGACATTTGCAAACTGAGGTGTACCGCAAACCCACCCACACAGACCAGTATTTGCAGTTTGACTCCCATCACCCTTTGGAGCACAAGTTAGGAGTCATCAGGACTCTGTATCACAGAGCAGACAGCGTCCCCACTAGCTCAGGAGCCAGGCAGAAGGAGAAATCCTACACAAAACAGGCTCTAGAGCAATGTGGATATCCTAACTGGGCCTTCCTGAAAGCAGAGAAGAAACCCAAACAGGACTCCAGTCAGCCAACAGGTGAAAAGGAGGAACCCAGACCCAGACCAGTGGTCATTCCGTATGTTGAGGGAGTATCAGAGAAACTGAGACGTTTATTTTCTAAACATAACGTCCCAGTGGCTTTTAAACCCCAAAATACATTACGGCAAAGACTGGTTCATCCCAAAGATCCAGTCCCCCGGCACAAACAGAATAATGTTGTGTATGCTGTTCAGTGTCAGGAGGGTGATCAGTCTTACATCGGGGAAACTAAACAGCCACTGGCCAAAAGGATGGCCCAGCACAGAAGATCAACATCATCAGGCCAGGACTCTGCGGTCTACACTCATCTCCAGGCCAGCGGTCACTCTTTCAAGGATGAAGATGTGCACATCCTGGACAGAGAGGAACGATGGTTTGAGAGAGGAGTAAAGGAGGCCATCTTTGTGAAAAGAAATCGTCCATCATTAAACAGGGGTGGAGGCCTCCAGGTTCAACTGTCCCCCTCTTACAATGCTGTGATTGCTAGTATCACTCAGCCCTCTGTGAATATTAAACAGCCATCAGTGTGCTAATGACCCATTGTTAGGCTGATGGTCCTTCTTGAGCATGTGATCAGCTGGTTTTGGTTGTCAGCAGCAAACTGGTTGATCCACTCTGAGAAGGTGCTATTTAAGAGACTGAGCTGAATACAGCACCTCAGACTGAGGAAGTCTCTCGGACGAGAGACGAAACGTTTCTACATTTTTTTGCCTTGTTTTTTTTTGTTTGTTTTTTTTTATCTCCAGAGGACCAGACTGAACTTTTTTGGAATTATAAATAATGTCTGAACTTACCCTGCAGTCTGATGACACCTAAAAAACAAGATAGAGAAATAAGACAACATGGAGCTGCTGAGTTTAATTTAAGGATTTACTACATTTAGGAGCCCATTTTTAATTATTATATTTAGTTACATTGTGTTGGAAACTCACTCTGGTTGACTTGCAAAGTGTTGGCTGGTTATGGACACCAGTGACCCCCACGACCCGGAAAGGAAGAAGCAGAAAAAGATGATTGTTGGTTGGTTGGATGGTCGGTTGGTTGGATGGATGGATGGATGGATAGATGGATGTGTTGTAAACACAGTACAGATAAATTGTTATCAGATATGAAAACAACTAAAAACAATTCGAAGCTAATTCAACATATGTCAGTTAAAATGGTAAATGGACTGTACTTCTATAGCACCTTTCTATCTTATTTCAAGACACTCAAAGCTCTTTACACTACAACCTGTGTCCTCATTTACCCATTCATACAGCACTCTATTAGATCTCTACAAAGAGTAATCAGAGCTTTATCACATTCATACACCGATGGGACACACATCAGAGGCAATGCAGGTTTAGTGTCTTGCCCAGGGACACTTCAGCATGTGACTGCTGGTGGATTCGAACCTCCAACTCTCACATTGGAGGACGACTGCTCTAACCACTCAGCCACAGCCGCCCTAAATAAATAAATAAAACCAAACGTTCGATGTTGTTGTATTTTAAGACGTTTCCTGGATAAATGTTCACCTGGATTGTGTTTGACAACAAAAAAATTAAAATATACTAAACTGGTCTGCACTGGACTAAACTGAACATGTTGATTTTATAAAAAAAATCCAAATGTTCAGTTTCTGAAAAATAAAATGTCTTTAGGAGTAACTTTTGTTTTAATGTGAATCTTTGATTTACAAATTGTGTGAGACCTTTCTACGGAGTATTTAAAAGCTTAAAGCAAAGTGTGTTATTTTGTAATTTCAGTTATTTCTTTGAATTGAAATTAGTTAATCTGTTAAAAGAACAGGACTGGTTGCTGAATCACTGATATAACTAGTGAGGGCTGGACACACTTTCAGAAATAATATTAATCTGCAGTAAACTGAAATGAACAAATACTTAAATGTTAAAGATTAAAACATCCCAAACATTAATACACAACATTAATTTAAGGCTTTTATATTATGATCTACACATTATGACCAGTGTTAAATTTATAACAAAAACTTACCTTGACTCTTGTTTTTGTAGTAAATATATGTTAGTAGAACTACTACAGCTACTAGTAGAACTACAGCTACAATCAATACAATTGAAACAATCCTCCAAGGGTTAGAGGACTCTGACCGCTTCCCTGAAACAAAACAAAAATCTTTTATTAAACAACCAAAATTAGATTCCATCACTTTAGAGGCAACAAAAACTCTGACAAAACATTCTGTTCCTGATCAAGAAGATAAAACAAACATGTAAAACCTTCACATCGTTTTATATTTTCAAATGTCCTGATGAGCTCGGTCCTCCAGAAGTCGTCTCTAAGCAGAAACTTTTCTGAATCTGGTTCATCCTCTCAGCTGCCCAGAAAATAAAACCTCATCATCTTTGTATCTGGAAGCTGAGGCTGCTGCAGTTCATCAGCATCTTCATCACAAACGAGTTGGCATCAATATTTTTACCAACAGTAAAGTTTGGTTTGTGTGCTTTGCAGAGTTTTCTGTCTTTACTGCAGCTGAAGAAGATTGATGAAGTGTTGGAAAACTCAACTGTAAGTTTGTTGAATGATGTTAAATGTGTTGTATGAAGTTAGTCAGGTTGACTTTATGATACATTTTCCACTGAATAACGGTTTAAAGAAAGTTTTAGACCAGAATCTGGGCTCGTGTTTTGTTCTTTTGTTCCTAATCAGTGTTGTGTCCAGTTGTGTTCCCAGTCTAGACCTGAGTCCACTGCAGCTTTGTTCTGGATTGATCTGAACCTCTGATGGTTTCAAGAATTATATTTTCAGGAAAACATTTAAAGAAAAGCTCTGGATCTGTTTTTGGTTTGTTGTAGTCAGGAAAATACATCGTGATGTCTGGGAAACATTAAAACAAGAGAAAACAGCTCAATACAACACATTATTTATTGTTTGTTTGTTTATTTGTTTATTTAATATCTTTATTTAACCAGGAAAGTCTCATGAGGTCACAGATCTCTTTTACAGGGAGGTCTGGAGCTGAAGGCAGACTAACATGCATGTTTTGGACTGTGGGAGGAAACCCATGTAAACATGAAGAGAACATGTAAACTCCACTCAGAGACACTCCAGGTCCAAACCAGGGACTGAACTCTGGACCTTCTGACTGTGAGACAACAGAGCTAACCACTGTCATCCAGCTGCAAACATCTGGTGTTTATGTGCCTATTTTAAGAACATTTAATGTGTAGATGTTAACTGCTGAATGAATATTTAAATATAACATTTATTTATAATACTAACAAATTATATATAATGAAAAGTGTAGTTAAGTGACAAAGGGAACACCAGGTGACTGAATTCCTGGAAAGGATTTATTTCTCACTCGCTGCAGTTTTTATCAACAACATCCTCATCATCAGAACATTCAGAGTTTCTCTTTTTAAATACATAAATAACTCGAGCTTTACTTTGACAACTTGTCACGCTGGAGCTGGAACTTTAAACTTTTATTTTGTATTTTAATCTGCATTTCTTTTCATTTTGTAATACATTGTAAATGCTAAAGTTGACTGTTAATAATAAAATATACTAAAATAAAATTGTTGATTATAACTTTGGAACAAAAATAGTTGTTTAGATTAACTGATTAATTCGTCAATAGAGTACATTAAATAAGTGGCAGCTCCAGACAGTGGTTTTACATTTTAGCAATTTAACTTACTTTAAGTGAAATAAAAATTTTAAAGAAGGAAATGAGTCGGATCTTTTATTTTTCTTTGCTGAACACATGATCTCCTGGTTTTATTGTGCAACATGTCAAGTTTAGTGAAATAATCTAGTTTTGTTTTGGTGAATGATTAAAACTAAACATTAAATATAAAAATGATTCCATCCATTTGACAAACATTGAGCTAAACTTTGTGTGTTAGTAGCTGAGAGTCATTAACAATATTCTGAAGGTGAGAACTTATAATGTTGTATGAGATTAAAGAAAATATCTTCAAGATTTGACTAGCATCTATAACTCACAATGAGATTAACTTAAGTTTAAAACTTTGGCATGACAGAGGGCGGCGGATATACATTCTTACAGACTGTTAGTTTTTTAATTGGTAGTTATTGTTATTACAGTAGATATTCTTTTAACTCTATTTTTTTAATCTGATAATTTAACCATCATTGTTTCCTTCTTCCTTCTCTGATCTCTATCAAACTGTAATTGGACTTGTGGAGACTCAATAAAATAAATTTCACTTTAAATTACACACATAACAACTTGCTTAAAACCCATTTGAAACATGTATCAAAATATTTTAGAAACATTAACTGCATTCTTGTTTATTACCAATGACTCTAGAGAGGAAACTCACCAGTCACATTCACCTGGATCCAGTCAGAAAACGATTCATGGCAGATGCTGCGCTGCTTCACAACACAACGATATTTATCAGTCTTCTTGACAACAGACTGAATGATGACACTGTAGAGCCCCTTAGTTTCTTCTTCATCTTGGTGTTTAGACTGAACAGTGTGATCAGAGCTGTCCTGCCACTCCAGTTCAGGTTTAGGAAACCCACCAGAAACAGCACACTGCAACTGAACCCATTCATTTGTTTCTTCAAGTTTCTTGACACGTGGCTTTGAACAGGCTCCTGTGGAAAAACAAAATACATTTTTTTTTTAAATGTACAAATTAAAAATTAGAGAACTGAATTTCTTTTACTTTTTTGGGGGGTGGAGGGTGGGGTGGGGGGTTGGTGATGTGTGGTAAAAAGAGAAAATAAGAAAAGCTTTAAAACAAAGTAATCAATGTTTGTTTCGAACTATTGCAAAAACTATCAAAGTTTAGCAAGATAAATCATTTAAATAAAAGTGAGCGCATGTACAGTAAAAAAAATCCAACACAGGTCATCTGGACAGCTTCAGTTTTCTTTTTTTGTTGTTGTTGAAGCATTTCGTTCTTTGTCCAAAACAACTTCATCAGTCCGAGGTTCCACAAACTCAGTCCCACAAGGAGCACACGCACACACACGCGCACACACACAGTGGACCAACCAGTTTGCTGGTGATAAGATAATTTTTGGAGCCTGCCCTCTCCCCCGTCGACTCCTGTGAGGTTTGTTGTTGCTCCTCAGACTGAAGAAGTCCTTTGGATGCAAGACGAAACGTAAAACAAAAGAAACCGTCTAGATGGATGGATGTACCAAGGATCAGATCATTACTAGTTGTACTTGAATGGATTACATTGTGCAGTGTTTCTGATATTGTACAGCATCCATTATATAATGTTATCAATATCAGCATTATATGGAAAATTCATTGAAGGATTGCACATATTCTGCTGCCTTTAATGCCACAGAGCAGAGGTGCCCAACCTTGTTCCTCATGGACCACGCACTTCATCCAGATTTTTCCTAAATTTATCTTTCTCCTCTTCATCACATCCAAATGTGACCTCTGACATTTAACTAGGGATGCACCAATCCACTTTTTTTTACTTCCGATCCGATCCCGATACCTAAATCTAAATATTGGCCAATACCGATCCAGTTCCGATATCATGATCATCATTGATTTTATATGAGGCTGTAATAATCTCCTCTCAAGTTCAATTTGTACAAATATATGCATGCATGTCCAAAAAGTCAACTTGAGGTAAGTTTGGATAAGTTTTAAAGTTAGAATTAAATCCTGCTAACACAAAACATGTTTCTTTTAATTTCTAGCTTTAAAGTGGATATTAAAGTGATTAATTTAAGTGATTGTTTAAAGTTATTTTATATTTTTTTTAAATAAGGGGCAGATATAAGAATTTATTTTCTTCTTTCTGCACTCTTTTCATTCAATGTTTTCTTTTTGATGATTTTTTAAAATTTTTTCTTTCTTTTAAATGAATTAAATAAAATAAAATGTTAAATGTCTTCAAACACATGGCATAAACCAACAGACATGTTCCTGTTTTTAGTATTTTACATCACTTTATAATGTAGCTGTTTTTGTTTTTAATATATATAATTTTCAAATCATGTTTTTTTATGATTGTTTACTGTTGTACTGATAAATATCTCCTGGAGGATAAACTATATCTTGGCTGCAAGTATCAAGCTGTGAAATCCTTAGTTTTCTACAACTGATAGTAGTTGGTCATTAATTATGATGAAGTTTAGCAACTTCTCTGTAAACATTTGAGCTCCGTGGCTTCATCGGCCCCATCCCTACATTTAACATCATTGAACAAAGGTTTAGAACCACTGATTTAGATCCAAACTATGATGGTACTCAAAGAGATTTTTTGGAATTAACTTTTTACAAGATATGTAACAAACTATCTGTGATGGAAAGAAAAATAATGATTTTCGTTACTGTACTTAAGTACACTTTTCATGTACCTGTACTTTACTTAAGTAGAGTTAAACATGGGTACTTTTTATTTTTACTCCACTACATTTTACAGTAAGTATCTGTACTTTCTACTACACTACATTTATATAACGCGTTGTGTTACAAGTTACATTCACGTTGCAACTTTTTTATTTGTTCATTAATTTGAAAGTAACCAGTGGCGAGAGGGGAGTTGGTCCATTGAATCACTGCAAAATGGGCAGGTAACATTAGACCCACCTTCAAGAAGAGCTATATTCTAATATATATGTCACTGAGCTGGGCGCACCCACAGCACCGCTAACAAACCCAAAATGGATTCCACCGATGAAAGTCAGCCAACAGCTACAATACGTGCCACCCATGGCCTTATTGAAAGTCTATTGAAAGACTATTGAAAGATTATTCAGTACAGGACAGATTCTCTCTCCCAAAAGAGTCAAGTATTTTTAAAAGCAAGTACTTATTTACTTTTACTTAATTAAAAACATTAATGTGGTACTTATACTTTTACTAGAGTACATTTTTGTCTGTTTATTTGTACTTTTACTTAAGTACAGTGTTTGAGTACTTTCTCCACCACCGTATGCATGTATGTATGTATGTATATATATATATATATATATATATATATATATATATATATTTATATATATATATATATATATCCCTACTTAAGCAGCAGCAAAATCTCTATAAGACTTGCTTCAAAAAATGGCCCATGTTTCAAAACGTGATTCAAATTATCTCACGTTTGTTGTCAGGCAGTAAAATAAGAGCCCACTATTAAGATGGTGCTGTCCTCAAATGTGTGCAGCCATCCAGACTCCCATTCACCTCTAAACTACTGGAAAAAATTGTGGAGTCTCAGTTGAAACAGTTTTTGGGGGATCACGCTATCCTTGAGTTATTCCAATCTGGCTTCAAATCTCTCCATAGCACTGAAACTGCTCTACTGAAGATTTTTAATGACATTTTCATATCCACAGACGCAGGTGGTTCTGTGCTGCTTGTCCTATTGGACCTTACATCTGCTTTTGACACCATCGACCACAATATCCTCATTTCTAGACTGGAGCAGTGGGTGGGCATCACAGGGTCAGCCCTTAAATGGTTTGGGTCCTACCTCTCTGACAGAACCTTCTGTGTCAATATCAAAGATTTTAGTTCGGCATCGACCGCACTCCAGTGGGGGGTACCGCAGGGGTCCATCCTCGGTCCCCTTCTCTTTTCTTTATACCTGCTGCCACTAGGTGCTATCTTCCGCAAACACGACATACCCTTTCATTTCTATGCCGATGATTGCCAAATTTACTTCCCCCTGAGGCACAGAGGCACACGCTCTATTCAGCCTCTTCTTGACTGCCTGGCTGACATCCGGGACTGGATGGCTTTAAACTTCTTAAGCTTCAATGAGAAGAAGTCTGAAGTCATGCTGTTCCATCCCAGTGGCTCACTCATGAACCATGACATTGACCTTTTCTCTCTAGCCCCGCTAGAGAAACAAAAGGTGACTAATCTGGGGGTGATAATGGACCCGTCCTTAAAACTCAACAGTCACGTAAACATGATGGTCAAATCCTGTTTTTTTCAGCTGAGACGGCTGTCTAAGCTGAAGCCTATACTCAACAAAAAGAACCTCGAGACAGTGATCCACGCCTTCATAACATCTAGGCTTGATTACTGCAATTCACTTCTGTTTGGAATCAGTCAGTCCTCCATTGCTCGTCTACAACTGGTCCAAAATGCTGCAGCCCGATTTTTAACTGGTACAGGCTATAGAGAGCACATCACGCCAGTTTTGGCCTCCCTGCACTGGCTACCCATTCACCTTCGGATCCATTTCAAAATTCTCATGTACGTTTTTAAATCACTGAACAGTTCCGCCCCATCCTATCTCACTGATCTTCTGCAGCCATATGTCCCACCGCGCTCTCTGAGGTCAGCAGACCAGATGCTTCTCTCAGTCCCAGAAACCCGTCGTAAGCTCAGAGGTGACAGGGCTTTCTCTGTTGCAGGTCCACGACTGTGGAATGAGTTGCCACTGAGTGTCCGGCAGGCTCCCACACTCTCAGTCTTTAAGTCTCGCTTGAAGACCCACTTCTATTCGCTTGCCTTTAACACGGTGTGATTTGTTTTGGTCCGGTCTGTTCTCTACTCTGTTGGCCATTTTAGTTAGCTTCTGCTGCTATTTGTATCTGTATTTCTATTTTATGTTTTCCTGTTCGCTGTGCATGTTTGTGTTCTTTTGTACAGCACTTTGGTTGGCCTTGTTGCTGTTTTAAGTGCTATATAAATAAATTGGTATGGTATGGTATGGTATCTTAAACCACAGGCTTTGTGGATTGGTCAGTGTACTTATCTATGTCAGATATGAATATAGTTGTGTACTACTGTTATATTTATCATATTAGTGGTACTGGAGGAGTTCAGCTGACCAACGCAGTGCATTTATTTTGGCTGACATTTTAAGAAAAACACAGAAATTATTTAACTTGGATTTTTTAAACATCACTTATCAAGCTTCACATTTTAATTTTATATAAGGTGTCTTTGAGAACTGCATATTTAAACATTTTATATGACAGAGTTAAAGAGATATTGAGGAGTACTTTGGTTTTAATTTTTACTAAATGAACAGAGGCGAGCTTTACAGTGACGTCATCAGAACCAGGACTCACCTTCCTTCGCATTTGGACCAGTGGATCTGTCCTTTAAGGTGCAATCTAAAAAATAAAACAAAAACATGTTAGACAGCTGCTTGTATCATGTCACAATCTTAAGAGTGTACATAAAACAGAGAAAGTCAAAATGTTCTTGTTTTTATATTTTAACAACATTAACACAGAAGTCATAAATACACAACCACTGGAGTTTGTTTACAGAAGAGACTGGTTTGTGTCAGGCCTGGATGGATAATATTTACAGCAGAAAACAGAAGTGGATTAAATCTGTTCTGCAGTTGTGTAAAATAAAGAATAATTCAACATGACGTTTAAAAGAAAAGCCGGAAGCATTTTCTGTTTTTATATACCAAACACTTCTACATCTGATTGATGCCAATAATCTCACTAAGTAGTGTTCTGTCAGAACATTTTGTGTTGAGAATGTAATTTCTAATTTGCTCATTTTGTAAAAAGATCAAACAAAAGAACAGATCCAGTCTGTTTTCTGTCTCTTTTGAAGATAACTGGATGTTTGCAGTGGTTTTAAGAACCGTGAATTGTACAAGTTATTAAACTCTTAGTTTGCTCAAACTGTTTTCTGAGAGAACGATCTGCACAGAACAAAAGTGTCATGATGCTGTTTGTGATGCATGTCCAGCTCAAAGGTCAAAGGTCGTCTTCATAGCCATCAGACTGAAGAATAAAAGCATGAGAGAGACGAGAGCTGTGAAGCAGAAACAACGTCAGAAGTTGACAGAGACGACCAACGAGGCAGCAGGACGGCACCGAGTGAAAACAGCTGAGTTATGAATAAAATGACTGAAGGTTTAAATAAAAAATGGTAGATTAACTGAAACACATAAAACACAAACTGGATTAAAAAGAAGAAAAAAACAAACAACTGAGTAACAAACACTGAAAGAAGGACATAACGTACATCAACGGCTGAAGAGGAAAAAATAAAAATAAAGATGACTAAATATTTCTGCTCTACCAAATATAAAACTGATGAGCTCCATGTCTAGAATCATCTTTTTTATTGATTGATTGATCCTTTATGTTTGTCAGTGGTTATTTTATATCAATCTCTCCAGAAATGAGCAGCTTAAATGCTTCTAGATAAATGGTTTCTGAGACGGGACGACATTCACGAAGGGAAATTTAATCTGAAGTCATTTTGGTCGGTGACGTGTGAACCAGTCTCTTCTGTGAATAAATGTTTGAACTCGTTAATGAAAGCACTTACCGACAGTTAGGTTGACTATGAACACAGAAGAGGGTTCTCCGTTGGAAACTCGTATACAGGTGTATACTCCACCGTCACTCAACTTTGCAGATTTGATTTTTATGGAGACATTACCGTACTGTAGCTGATTTGAGAAAAAAATCAACCCGATCTCTGAATTGTGGGTCTTGATCTTTAGGATCACGTCCACCATTATCGTAATGGTCCCCCTTGTCATAAAGGAACACCTCCTTCACATCATCTCTTTTCCAATTAAAGATCTTCCCTGCCATGTCTGTTGATTTTATAACACAAGGTAAAATAACCTCGTGATCCACTTCCACAATGGAATTAACGACAGCTGGACCTGAAAGTCAAAAGCATAAAAACATTTTCAGTTAAATGTAGTAACATTCTTCAAAATTAAGTCTTAAACAAAATCATGAACATTTGATAAAGAAATAAAAACATATATTTCCTCTACAAAAATACATTCTGTTCTGTACTATAATCATTATATGTAGTACCATTACATATACTGAACCAGTACATACACTAAACAATTATGGTACAGTATAATGGTACGGTACATATAATGGTTCAGTATATTTATAATGGAATAGTGGATCCTTGATGAAAAATTAAATCAGCTGAAATTCATCACATCAAGATAAAACAGAGAAATAAATCTGTTGAAACTAGAAGATGGTCACAAATAAGGAACAAAACTGAGTTAAACTGGGACAGAGAAATAACAAGAACCAGTTTGGGTACATGAGTCTGTTCTTCTTGAAAGACTAACCTTAAAATTATGTTATTATAATTATTTTTAACTGTTTGTTGATCCTTTGTAACTTATTGTTTTCTTTGCGATTCTATGTCTTGGCTTCTGCAAAAAACACTTTGGATGGGCTAAAGATTCAAAAATGTTATACTAATAAAAACTGATTGACAGCTATCAGATGGGGATTTAACTGGACAAATTATTCCTAATTATTATTCCAAATGTTTCATTCTAGATGAGGTTATTACCCAACCAGAACAAACAGAAGAAGAAGAATTGATGGAAGGAAGAAATGAGGAGAAAAATGTATCCTGGTTGAAAATATGCAGATTTTATTAAAGAGGAGGTGAATCAGGAGCTCATAAACCATCTATAATGATGAATAATTCTTGAAGCTTGACTGTCAACATTATTCAAAAAATGAGTCTAATAAAAAAACAACAACAGATTTTTACATGAAAGAAACGCGATTCAAAGGGAGGGGGAGAAGAAGGAACTACAGGTGGCAGCAGAGGACACTGTCTGACAAGAACAACTAAATAAATAATAAAAGGTGACTTCTTTTTTCTTGCTTTATTGAAACACGAATCAGAGAACAAGAAAAAAATACATATACAATATGAAATATATAAATAAAGCAGCATCACCAGCTACATAATACACAAACTCAAATTAAAATAAAACTGCAAACCAGACTGAGTTAAGAGATAAAATATAAATAACCAACTGCAGGGGATAAATGCTGACATGTCTTCTCCCCTCGTTTTTTCTCTAGACGACAGAAAGGCAAACACAAACCTAATTTAAAGGTTTAATCTGTTATAAAATATGAGCTGTTTGCAGATCCTGTTCTGAAGGGGAAGTATTTGGAGCTGCAATCAGTGTTGCCAGGTGTACGATAATTATCGTATTTGTACGGTGTGGTTGTAATCAGTTGTCATCAGCCTCTCGCATCTGTCTGTGGAGTTTTTTTTTTTTGTTTTTTTTTGTGAACCCTAAAGGAATCTGTGCCCGCAAACGATTGGTGCTTTTCAAATATTACCTAGTGACGTGTTTGCTTTTGCCTCAGAACAACGGCCATGATTGGCTGAATAGTCCGCTGCGCCCGCCCCATGAGTGAGGAAAAAAAAAAAGAAGAAGAAGCAGAGCCAGCCTGGAAGCAGACCCATCACTACTATAGTGCATCAATAGATTTGTTATTCTGGTTATGACGGGTGCGCGATAATTTCCCTCAAAATACGATAATTTTATGTCTCTAGTAGGATAATCCTACATTTCTCACCTGGCAACACTGCCCCCCCTCAGGTTTTTTACTTAAGGCCAAATGACGCATCTGTCAAGTTGATGAACATTTATAAATTACAGAGAACAATTACTGCATTTACGCACGAGCACAGCCCCTGCTGTCCTTTAATGTCCCTTTACGCTGGAATTTGATCATTTGCGTCTTAATTTGTTCTATTTATCACAAAGATGAATTTTAGTTTTTCTTACCAGAAGCTGCAACAGCCATCAGAGCAGGGAGGAAGAGGAGAAGATGCTGCATGGTTGATGAACTGACTCACTGACACAGTCTCACATCACATCTGTTTGTCTGTTAGAGTCACACCCTGCAGTTGGCAGTATACTTTCGCTTTCACGTTCAAGCATCACTTCCGGTTGCTCAGAGCAGCCACCTCCTCTCCCAGAGAGGAAAAAAGAAAAAAAAGTTATCAGACCTGAACCACCAAGAGAATTGTTCTTAAAAATAATAATATTAATAATAAAATTAACTACACCAAAAGAGGGAGGGTTTTTCAAGCAGTGGCGGCTCCAGATATATTTTTCTGCAGGTGCTGGTGGGGGGGCTAAGCGTTTTACTGAGGGTGCTATGAAGGATCATTTGTTCTTTCAGTTCTCAAGGTCAAGGTGTCTTTACAGTCACGTCACATGTGGTACATGAGGTGGAACGAAACTACAAACCGGATTCCAACAAAGTTGGGACAGTAATTGTGAATAAAAACTGAATGCAATGATGTGGAGATGGCAGATGTCAATATTTTATTCGTAATATAACATAGATGACAGATCAAAAGTTTAATCTGAGTAAATGTAACATTTTAAAGGAAAAATATGTTGATTCAAAATTTCACCGTGTCAACAAATCCCCCAAAATATATATTGTAATAATATTCAATATTCTAATATTCAATAATTCAATATATTCAATTCAATATCAGGGAAAAACAAATATTTCTCCCAAATTATTGCCTCAAATTATCCTAATCCCTGTGCTCTTTTTAACTCCATTACTCCATTTTAAACAAGCCTTTATCTGCCAGCATGGAGGCCTCTGCAGACATTTGCATACTGTTTCTTTTTATAGTTTATATTATTGTTATTGGGTGTAAATGGGACCTTGTGTACACAATTTCGTTCCACCTCATGTACCACATGTGATGAGAATGACAGTAAAGTCACTTTGAGCCTTGAAATGATTTTATCTGATATTTTGTTGAAAAGGTCGACCAGGTCGATTCCTCACTCCACAGCTGACCCCTCTGTGTTTCCCCTTGTTCAACTGTCTTCAATCAGTTTGAGCTCATTTCTCTCACATTTTTAAATGAAACTGTTGGTCGTATGAAACAATCAGGTTCCCCTGCTGACCCCGTCTCTGCAGTGTTTTAAGTTTTACACTCAACTCTGTTTTTGCTATTATACATAGCAGTACAGTATTGCTACAACCGTAGTCCCTGGTGTTTTTAAACATGTAAATCCATTAAATAAAAACCTGGACTTGACCCTTCAGCTGCTTCAAATTTCAGATTAATCTCAAAAAAATTCCTTTCTGTCCAAAATCTTGGAGAAAACAGTTTTGATTCAATTAAATGCCTTTTTGAATGACAATGGAATTTTTGAAGCCTTTCATTCTGGTTTACTTACACAACACTGAAACAGATTTAGTAAGTGTTTGTAAAGATATTCTTTTAGCAAATGACTCAGGTCAGTTTGTGATCCTTGGACTCAGCTGCAGAAAGAAAAGCTTTGCAGAGAGTGGTGAAGGCTGCACAGAAGTCTGTTGGAGTCAGCCTCCCCACCATCACAGACGTCTACACCTCCAGATTCAGGAAGAGAGCCACCTGCATCATGAAGGACCCCACTCACCCAGCACACACACTTTTTGCCCCGCTACCCTCAGGCAGAAGGTTGTGGAGCATTAAGTGTAGAACCACTGAGGAACAGCTTCTACCCTGAGGCTGTTAGACTCATGAATCTCTAACCAGAATAATCACTGTGAAAAAATCACATCATGTTGTTGCTGATCTGTTTCATGTTGCTGCTGATCTGTTTCATGTTGATGTGTTCATGCGTGCTCATCTGCTCACACAGACTCATGTTTATGTTTGTGCTGATGTTCGACATAACGTTTTTATGCTATTAGTGCTTATTGTATATTGATGTTTTTTCTTAGTTCATATCTTAGATATTAGGTGCAGCGTCTGCAGTGAAGCGGGCGCTGTACCGGTCTGTCGTGGTGAATAGAGAGAGATGAGTCCAAATGCGAAGCTCTCAATTTACCGATAGATCTACGTTCCTACCCTCATCTATGGTCATGAGCTTTGGGTTGTGACGGAAAGAACAAGATCTCAGATACAAGCGGCCGGAATGAGTTTTCTCCGCAGGATGTCAGGGCTCTCCCTTAGAGATAGGGTGAGAAGCTCGATCATCCGGGAGGGACTCAGAGTAGAGCCGCTGCTTCTCCACATCGAGAGGAGCCAGTTGAGGTGGCTCGGGCATCTGTTTAGGATGCCTCCTGGGCACCTCCCTGGTCAGGTGTTCCGGACACGTCCCACCGGGAGGCGACTCAGAGGAAGACCCAGGACACACTAGAGGGACTATGTTTCTCGGCTGGCCTGGGAACGCCTCGGGATTCCCCCGGAGGAGCTGGACCAAGTGGCTGGGGAGAGGGAAGTCTGGGCCTCCCTACTTAGGCTGCTACCCCCGCGACCCAACCCCGGATAAGTGGAAGAAAATGGATGGATGGCATATCTTAGATCTTATCACTGTTTTTCTTTTACATTTTATTGTTGGATGTAAGGACCCTGTGTACATAATTTCACTCCACCACATGTACCACATGTGGTGCGAACGACAACAAATAATCTCTGACTCTCTGACTCTGACTTACTTCAGCTTTTGTTGACCACAGTATCCTTAAAGTGTGGTTAGAACTATGGGTTGGGATTACAGGTGCAGCTTTAGAATAGTTTTTATCTGAGTGACAGGAGCTTTTGTGTTAATGTTGGTAATTTAGTGTCTGCTTCAGTGCCTCTTTCCTGCGGGGTTCCGCAGAGCTCGATTTTTGGACACCTTCTGTTTTCACTGTATCTGCATCCTTTGATGTCTATCTTGAGGAAACATGATCTTTGTTTTCATTTTTATCCTGATGATTGTCAGATTTATTTGCCTGTAAAATCCACTAGTTCTTGCTCCATTTACCCTCTGTTAAAATGCATTGATGACATAAATACTTGGATGGCTTCAAATGTTTTAAGTTTTAACGATGAGAAAACTGAATTTGTTGTGTTCAGCCCTAGCTGTACTGCTCTCTCTCTTCCTGTAAACCATGACTCTCTGAACCATATCTTAAGCAGTCCATTACAAATATGGGGATGATTATGACTCTGACTTCTAAGTTTAATAAATAGATTAACTGTTCTGTAGTAAAACTTCTTCCAGTTGGGGTAGATAGCTAAGCTGAAGTCAAAGTTGACCAAACTTGACTTTGAAAAAAATAGTGCATGCATTCATTGCAACCTGACAAGACTACTGTAACACTTTATGTTGGGAGTCAGAGCTCCTTTTCACGTCTCGTCCAAAATGCTGCAGCTCAGCTCTTAACAGGAATTCATAGGTTTGAGCATGTTTCACCTGTTTATATATATATATATATATATATATATATATATATATATATATATATATGTATATGTATATGTACTGAATGTATAAAAATGTAAAATGCCACTTCATCCATGTCTCTAAAGGAGACACTCAGAAACAGAAGTGTGATTACAGACACAGTGCACGTGCTCCTTTTTGCTTATCTGCTTCTGCTGGAGGTCAAATGACGCAACACTAATGTCTCTGAATTACAAGCAGTAATAAACTACACAAATACCCGGGTAAAGAATGATGCAATCACTTTATTATATTTATGTAGCTGTGCAGGATGGAACAGGTTAATCCATTTCAAATTATTTTTATTAAGCTACACAATAAGCCCTGATGATTCTGTTATATATCAACTAATTATACATGTTCAGTCTTTAAGCCAAGTTTTTTAACGTTTCAAACAAACACAAATACCAAAAATGCTCTAAATAAGACAATAAAATCACCAAACTTTAATTTGGTTTTTTTTTACAGATTCAGTTTTTCCTGTCCACATCAGGACAAAAGGACACATCAGAGGAAGAACGTCCAAAATGGCCAAATCCATCTGAAGCACCTGCAGCTGCTCGGTCTCTCAGCTCCCCTGAATCCTGGCGTCTGGTGGTTGAAATGAACGTTCCAGTTCTGTTGCAAAGTCCTTAAAGCAGTATCAATATGAAACGTCATCTACATGGTTAACTATTTACAGCGGCGGTCCTGTGATGAGTTTTGGCAGAGGATTTTGGTCAGAGGTTATGGAGTTATGCAGTAAATGTTCTTCCCCTTAAAACAAACAACAGAGTTGCTGGTCAAAGCACTCCCTCATCCTGCCTGTGGACTGTATCTGTGAAGGCCAGGAGGACCATGTGAGACTGCAGCTGGCTTCGAGGACGCCCACTGGAACCGTCGGGCTGATAAGGATATAAAAAGCAAGAAGACAATGCAGCACGTTGCAGATCATTGTGAGCAGCTACATTTAATACATATTGATGTGAACTGTTACAATACCTGTCCTTGCATGTAAAACTGTGCTGGAGATAAATCTTCACCTGACGTGTGTGAGTGTGGTTCATTTCAGTAAACATCATTTACAGTAGAGTTTTCCTTAAACAAGTTGGACTACATCTCATCTTCGAAACTGGAACGCCCAACTTCTATTTTTGTGTCTTTTATTAAAAAGAATACCTAAAAATGGAAAACCTGCTATCATCAGAAGTTAAAAGCAGGAAGTCACAAACAACATCTCAGGGGAGGAGCTGATAAGTAACCGTTAAATTTACAGGAAACGGAGCACAAGAACTGTGAGAAAAACGTGCCTGAGCCAAAACCCCCATTCTGAACGAGCTGGGACATTGAGTACTTTCTAAATAAAACTCATTTTCTGCAACTCTCATAAACGCATGTTTCATTCAGAACTGAGCATACATAAGATATCAAATGCTGAAATTGTGTTTTGAATTAAAAAAATACTTTTTTGAATTTTATTGCAGAAACGTATTTTTTTAAAAAGTTGGGAGGTCTAGGAACTTAGCTGTTGGAGTTTTGGAGGGAATGTTGTTCCCTTCTTGTCTGATGTGATTATATTTTGCTGAATGCAGATGCTGTTCTTAAACCTGCAGATAGTTCTCTGCAGCCTTTACAGTGCAGGACTCCTGGGTTTTCTCTGCCTCTCACACTCGCTACAGCTGCACCAACCAACTCGCACCACCTGCTGCTCATTGAGAAGGACTGCTCTGCTCAGTCTGCTGGTGTATAAAAGCTCCTGCCAGATGTTCTTCCAGTGCTGGGACTTCCATGTCCTGTTTGTTCGAGTCTTTCCTAAGACTTTGCTCTTTCGTGGCTCCTGTGGATCAACAGTATCCCATCAACCAAACCACAAACACAACCTGCTCCTCTCTCCACCGTTACTCACCTCAAGCCAGGACCTCGCCTCCTTCTCCTCTCCAGCTTCATCTATAACAGAGTCATTTACTGTTACTTGAAACCACCGCTGCTAAATCTCAGAGTAAACCAAAATACTCATCTTGTCCTCATTCTCTTCCAGCACCGAAGCAGCCGAACCTGTAAATACAGCAAAGATTCGGTCTTCCTTCTCAGTCTGCTAACTTGGGGTCGACATGACTGCCAAAGGCACTAATGTACCCCCATATCAGCAGAGAGGCAGACTTTTGAACTGTGCACCAATGACAGGTTGGATGGTCTGTCTCCTCTTTATGATGAAGCTCGTCCTTTGATTAGTTGTAGCTGATTTAAAGATTTCCTAGCTTTTGAAGAACATCAGTCTTTTCACCACATCAGATACTTCTGGACCATAGGAGAAAAGTTTTACATACTTGTTCCAAATTCTGAGTAACTTAAAAAATAATGATTGTGTAAAGCAATGAGAAATCAACACTTGTCATTAATTTTTATTAGCAAATGTGGTGGTTGTATTCTCAGATTAGCTTTTGTATTCATCTTAAATTGAGTTCACTGCAAAAAACTAACTAGTTGTAGATGTCAACCCTATAAATACTTTATGATCATTAAAATCTGGTCATGAAATAATTTGGTAAAATTCCATTTCTTGTTGGCATAGTTTTATAAACATTGATTTTGTTGGGGATTCATCTCAGCTACGAACGCGACAAATTTTTGCACATCTACACAACTGAGTTATGGCTGTTGATTACTAAGACTGCTTTGCTGCGACGGCTCTCTTAATCAGCTTCACTCTAAAAGTTAATCAGTTGTAGATGTTCCATCCATCATCTTCAGCCAGCTTCTTCCTTTCTGGGTCTTGTGGTTCACTGGTGCCCATATCCAGCAGTCACTGTGCAAGAGGCGGGGGACACAGGTCTCCAGGCCATCACAGGAACACAAATGAGACGAACAACCATTGATATAACCAGAGAAAACCCACACATGCACCAAGAGAACATGCAAGCTTCACCCAGAAAGGTTCCCGTCTGGGATTGGATCCAACGACCTTATCGATGAGAGGCTACAGCTGTGCCACCGTGCCACCGTGCCACCAGTTGGAGATTTTCAATCAAATATTTCTTTCTGAAAGTTTAATTAAAATCCATAAAGTTACCAACGAATAAACCCACACACACAAACATGAGAAAAACACTAAAGCTCCTACTTTTCTTTCGGCGGCAGGTGACAATGGTAAATGGTAAATGGACTGTACTTGTACAGCTCCTTTCTATCTGATCGAGACACTCAAAGCTCTTTACAGCACAATCTGTGCCCTCAGTTACCCATTCACACAGCACTCTACTAGATCTCTACAAAGAATAATCAGAGCTTTATCGCATTCATGCACCGATGGGACACACATCAGAGGCAATGAGGGGTTCAGTGTTTTGCCCAGGGACACTTCGGCGTGCGACTGCTGGTGGAATTGAACCCCCAACTCTTGCATTGGAGGACGACTGCTCTAACCACTCAGCCACAGCTGCCCATGATCAAAATAGAAACACCTGGAAACATCTGCACTTTGGAACAGACTTAGTGTCATTTTATTAATGTTTTTGTGAAAATTGAGAAATAAAAGAGCACTGCCAACATTTCATCAGCAGTTTTAGGTTGAAGGGTTTAATCAACATTCTGGCAGACGTTCAGACTTCCTGGTACTGTTTCACTGATGGAGTCAAAGCTCTGCGTGTCAGCAAAGTAGCTGCTTTGCAGACACACAGGAAAGAAAGAGAGATGGAGAAAAAAAAACAACAACGAGTCAGGAATTTTAGTTTCACTTTTCACTTTTCCAGTGAAAGAAGAAATGAATGTCTGCCTGGAAGTACTTAAGCCTGCCTGTGCCTCAAACAAACGTTTATCTGAATTCAGCTCCCCCGGCTGACCTTGGACAGACCACCTTATCTCAAATCTCCTGGAGGTTCTGTAAATAACGATGCTCTTTAGTGCCAGTTATGATTTTTTTTGCCTCCTCACCCTCTTCTCACTTTTTTTTTTGTTTTGTCCGTCTAAACAGGTTTCACTTGTAAATCAGTCCCTGAGGCTCAATGTGATTAATCCGTCTAAATAAAGGTTGAATGAATGAAAAAAATAATCTGTAAACAAGTTCTGACAGAGAAGTTTAATCCCTCGCTTTAGGATGTGTAGTTTAGCATGTGTGTGTGTGGTCTTACCACAAAGCCCCAGGCCTCATGGAATTAAGCATTTAAAACTAGATACATTTTTTTTTCTTTATACTAGCATTCAGCTTTACTAACAAAATGGTTAAATAATTTTTACGTCACTTATTTGGATTAAAAAACACGAAACATCATTTAAAAGGTAGGCCTCATCAGCAACAACGATGAGTCACTCTACAGGAGCGAGGTGAGCCGGCTGGTCTCCTGGTGCAAACGCAACAATCTCTTGCTGAACACAGAGAAGACCAAGGAGATTGTTGTGGACTTCAGGAGAACTCAGACAAAACATGCTCCACTATCCATCAACGGTGTTGTTGTGGAAAGGGTGAGCAGCACCAAGTTCCTGGGTGTGCACATCTCTGAGGACCTCTCCTGGACCATCAACACAGCAGCAGTGGCCAAAAAGGCTCACCAACGGCTCTACTTCCTCCGCAAGCTGAGAAGAGCGAGAGCCCCCACCCCCATCATGACAACCTTCTACAGGGGGGCCATCGAGAGCATCCTGATGAGCTGCTCCACTGTGTGGTACGGGGCCTGCACAGCATCCTGCCGCAAATCCCTCCAGCGGATCGTGAGGACAGCTGAGAAGATCATTGGCACCTCTCTCCCCTGCCTTCAGGACCTCCACAGCTCTCGCCTCAGAAGTAAAGCCCTCTGCTGGGTGGGAGATCTTGACCACCTGCTACACTGCTTCTTCAACCTGCTGCCATTAGGGCGGAGACTGCGTAGCCTCAGTTCTAGGACCAGCAGACTGTGGAACAACTCTGTCCATCAGGCCGTGAGGATGCTGAACTCTCTGCCTGCCCCCCCTCAGCCCCCTCTCCCACTTCTGCCACCCTGCACACACTAACTCAGCTTCCTGACACCCCCCCTCCCCCCCCCCCCCATTCAAAACTGCTCTGGGACATTTATTTATTTTTATGAATAGTTTATGAACTCGGTCACTTTAACAGCCTACAAGCTCACTCTACTGTTTATTGCATTATATTTTGCACTACTGTTATGATCAACTCGTCCTGTTTATTCTGGTAATTCTGGTATTGTCATTTCCACTTAATCACCTCATCAGTACATAACTGTGACTCTATATAGAACCGGTATGCACACCTTCACTTTACTAAGTCTCTCAGGTTTATACTTTATATTGCACTATTGTTTACTCTGGCCTTGCACATCCATTATCTACCTCTCATCACGTTATTGTCTTCAGTCAGCGTCCCTTTGTCTCCTGTTAGTCACTATTGAGCACGTTGCATCAGAGGTCCTGCTGCTGTTCACTTTTATATATATATATATATATATTTTTTTTTTATATATAACTAGTTGTGTTAGTTTATTTTTGCTAATGTTGTTGTTTGCTGCAACTTGAGTAGGAGTGTAACGCAATTTCAATTTCTATGTATGTCCTGTACATATGCAGAATTGACAATAAAATCAATCAATCAATCAATCAATCAAAATTAAGGCCAACATTCACATAACCTTCTTTAAGTTATCACAGTTTCTGTGTTAGCAAAGGTAGACTGGCTTCGGCGGGCACCTTTAATTTCACAAATGAATCAGTTGTAGATATATATTGAATTATTACTTTATGAAAAATTCATCAAAATGGTTCCATGGTTGATGAGAACATTTGCTAACAGAACAGTCCATGCTGTAGTTTGGAGCCGATAAGTTGCATAGTGCCCTCAGTATGTGATCAGGATGAGTCTGGGCTACTACCACAGAACGTTTGAGCTCCATGTGTGCGAGTTTAAAGCCATTTTTGTATTTTCTGATGATTAACTGTGGCTGCTCCGACTTCGTCAGTGGGAGATTATAGGAGAAAAACCTTTGGAACAACAGACGAGTTATTTGAACACTGAGTTTCTGTCTAATCTGCTCAGTGTCAGTAAAACTGACTCACTAATGATCATGTATGTATTTGTAATGTAAAGTTGGCTCCGGTGGCCATTTTTATTGGGGTTTACTTTGACACACACGCAAACAGGAGCTTTTTGTGCTTTAACGTTTATGCAAACCCGCATGTCTGGTTTTTGATAGAGCGAAAACGTAGCAAAAAGTAGTTTATTTAAGTAAACTTATTTTACACTAAAAATCAGGAAGTGTACTTGAAGTTTACTTTTTATAAACTTTATTTGATATACTTAAAAATAGTATAAAAATGTCCCAATTTAGTCCAAAGAAGTATTAAATCAGTATACTTCTAGTACACTACAAGTATTGTGTGTAGTATACTTGATATACTTGTACTTAACTTATAGTATGCTTGCAAAAGTAAACTTCAAATGTACTACTTTTGTTAATGGAAGGCCTTTCATGACAGTTTGATTACCTGTGAAGATAACGCTGTCACTGTTTCTTTAGGAGACAGAAACTAAAGCACACGACAGAAGATGGCACCTCAGGCAGAGAGAACCGCAGCCTTCTTGTGGCCCCAGAAACTTAAAGTTTTTGCCCGATAAGCCTCAGAACTGGTCTGAGCTGAAACAGTTTCAGATCTATAGATTTGGCCCATCCGAAAAATTCAATTCAGTTCAGTTTATTTCTATAGCACCAAGCCACAACAGAAGTCATCTCAGGGCACTGAACAGAAACATTCATATGTTAAAAAAAAAGAAGTTAACATTATTTATCTGAGGAGCAGACTGCTTTGAATTTAACGCAATCGCAGAACTATCATCCTGAGCAAGCATGAAGGCGACAGTGGAAATGAAAAACTCCCTCATGAAGAAGAAACTTTTAGCAGAACCAGGCTCAGGACAAGCTCCATCTGCTTCAACCAGCTGGGTTTGGGAGGAACAGATACACAATGGCAGGTCAAGAATCACATGTTAAGATAAAAATAATATCAAATGAAAACTATTCAATTTTAACAATTCATTTAAGGAAATGAGATCAATTTGTCCTCCATTAGTCTGAGCTTAAGGCAGAATAACAAGCCAATCCTAACTATAGGATTTATCAAAAAGTAAAGTCCAGTCTTAAAACTGGACAATGTGTCAGCCTCACGGACAGAAACTGGAAGTTGGTTCCACAAGAGAGGAGCCTGATAACTAGAAGATCTTCCTCCCATTCTGCTTTTGGAAACTCTAGGAACCGTGAGTAAACCTGCAGCCTGAGAGCGAAGTGCTCTGTTAGGAAAATATGGAACAATAAGATCTCGAACACAAGATGGAGCTAGAAAAATAAGAAAGCGGAACACTTAAAGGTAACGTCTGACTGGGATGTGACGGCTGGAAGTTTGATCGGTGGCTCAAATTAACTCAATAATGTAAGAAAACGTAAATGTTTTCAGTTTCAAACTCCGAATTTTGAGTGTTTGCATAAAAGGAGACCAGTGTGCACGACTTGCAAAACTGTATTCTAGGCCGTGCACATTATTTAATCTCCAACCTCCTCTCAGCAACACATCTATTTGTGATTAATTTTGTTGGAGGACATTTTAAAAATGCACATAAGCAAATTTAATATATAAATGTAGCTTCTCCACCAGGAGGGAGTTGAAGCTTCCTTTGATTATTTCTGCAGTTATTACTTGTGAATGAAAATTATATTTATCGTTTGTGGTGGGAGGAGAGAGGAGAAATACATATTTCAACATTTCACTACCGATTGTAATAATCAGAAGATTTATCTGGACAGGAAAAAACAAGGAGCTCAGTGTTCCTTATCCAGATGTGATGCAGCTGCACAGGTGCAGCAGAGCCAGCTCTGCCCAACTGAACGAAGAGCTTCTCATGCAACTCAAACAAAAAATAACTCCGTGCACACGCACACACACAAAAACCCACTGATTCTTGACATAAACTGTGTTACAGACAATGATTAGTGGAGGTTTCTGCATTCACGTTGTGATGTTTTTTAATGCAGGGGCCCCTGAGGGCCCAAAGATCACAATCATCCAGTACCGACTTCTGTTTTTCTTTGAATTTCTCCAGATTCTTGATGAAAATATGAGCTGTAGAAGATGAAACCTTCAAATTTTTTTATTTTTACACTGAAGAACATCGTTCTGAAACTGAGCCACTGTTTTAGATGCAGTTTTTAAGCCCAACTTTGTTTTTAAGAGATCCAGTTTCTCTAAAATGATCAATTCATAGAGTCTTCTGACAGGTTGCCAGCTAACTTAATTACTTGGAACAAAAAAAGTTCTACAAGTTGTTTATTGTCGTTACCACTAACTTTTACAGCCTTTTGTTGCTCCTGTTCCAAAGATGTGTTGCTGCCATTCTGTACAAAGTTCTTTACTTATATTTTTCAGACTATAAGGCAAACTTAAAATCTTTTAATTTTCTCAAAAATAAACAGTGAGCCTTATAATCAGGTGCGCCTAATGTATAAATTCTTGTTGCGCTTACTGACCTCAAACCTACTTTATGTGGTTAATGTGATTGTGTTGAATAAAGTTGGAATTATCCGACTGTTTTGTTTCACTTAATGCACCTTATAATCCGAAAAATACGGAAAAAAAAAATTCTCAGAAACAGAATTGTGATCTTAAGATACAGTCAAGTCAACTTTATTTAAAGAGCTCATTTAAAACAGAAGCTGTTATCAAAGTGCTAACAGTGCACGTGCTCCCACTTCTCCTCTGCTGCTGCACCCGGGCAACAAATGACACAATCACTTTATATTTATTTAGCTGTGCAGGATCGAAAAAGTTATTCAGCTTCACCTGACAAACAACTTAAATATCTGTTAAACACAAACTGTAAAAGAAGCGGAGTTAAAAATGTGATTTAGTTTTTTCTTTGCAGATTGAATTTGTTCTTCCTGTTCACATTAGGACACATCTGGAGACAGAGGTGGACTGCAATGAACTCTTCACTTCCTGTGTAAAGTGGTTGAAGCCAAAACCTGAAATATGATCTGAATCAATAATTATTAACAGCAGCAGTTTGGTTAAGTATCATGAGTGAAACTGAGTATTTTAACAGATCTATCTAGTTTATCTTCTATAAGAAAATAAAGTGAAACTGGAAATTGCACTTTTGTGTATTTTATTAAAAAGAATAAATGGCCATCCTGCGAAGCAGGAAGACACAAAAATATCTGAGAGGAGTTGATGATCGTTCCATTTACAGGAAACGGAGCTCAAAAACTGTGAGAACAGAAAGTGAGTTACAAACCCCCATTCTGATCGAGTTGGGACACGGAGTTCATTCTAAATAAAACGAAATGTTTGCAAATCTCATAAACCTGTGTTTTCTGCAGAACTGCACATAGATAAGATCAGATGTTGAAATTGTGTTTTAATTAAAAAACAAAAACAAACACTTTGAATTTTATGGCAGAAACATGTTAAAAATATTTGGAGGTCTAAGAACTGAGGAGACCAGCATTTTGAGTATTGGAGGGGATGTTGTCTCCTTCTTGTCTGATGTGATTTTATCTTGCTAAACAGGAGCAGATGTTGTTCTTAAGCCTGTTTTCTGCACCTTTACAGATGTGTAAGCTGTCCATGCCAGAGGCACCAATGTACCCCCATACCAGCAGAGAGGCAGACCTTTTACCTGTGCACCAATGACTGGCTGGATGGTGCCTCTCCTCTTCACGATGAAGCACGTCCTTTGATTAATTGTAGCTGATGCAGTATTTAAAGTTTTCTAGCTTTTGATGAACAACAGTCTTGTCAACACATTAGTGGTGAACTAACAGACTCAAGCTCTTAAAAAATTTAAGTAATTTTTATTACAGTGCGGGATGTATAAATATATATATGACCAGGTCTCTACCCATGGGATCCAGTCTGGCTCAGCCTGAAGGAGCAGCATGGGTCTACTTTCCTGTGGGCCCACCGCCTGCAGGAGGGGCCATATGAGTCGGGTGCATGACGCCATGCGTGGACGAAGGCGGGGGCCTTGGCGCTCTGACCCTGGCTTACCAAAGCTGGCTCGTGGGACATGGAACGTGACCTCTCTGGTGGGGAAGGAGCCTGAGCTTGTGCACGAGCTTGAGAGGTACTGACCAGATATAGTTGGACTCACCTCGACGCACAGCGTGGGCTCTGGAACTGTTCTCCTTCAGAGGAGCTGGACCTGATTCCACTCTGGAGTTGCCCATGGTGAGAGGCGTCGAGCTGGTGTGGGCCTACTTGTTGTAGCCCCCGACTTGGTGCCTGTGTGTTGTAGTTTTCCCCGGTAGATGAGAGGGTGGCTTCCATGAACCTTCAGGTGGGGAGATGGGTTCTGACTGTAGTTTGTGCACATTAGCCAAATGGCCGTTTTGAATATCCGTCCTTCTTGGAGTCCTTGGCAAGGGTGCTGGACGGTGCACCAGCTGGGGACTCCTGTATTCTGTTGGGGGACTTCAATGACCATGTGCGTAATGACAGTGTGACCTGGAGGGGCGTGACTGGGAGGAACGGCCTCTCTGATCTGAACTCGAGTATGTTCTGTTGTTGGACTTCTGTGCTCGTCATAGTTTGTCCATCACGATCACCGTGTTCGAACTTAAGGGTGTCCATGAGTGCACATGGCACCAGGACGCCCAGGTCATAGATCGATGATTGGCTTGGTAGTCATGTCATCTGATTTGCAGCCGTTTGTTTTGGACACTCAGGTGAAGAGAGGAGCTGTCAACTTATCACCAGGTAGCGAGTTGGATCAGATGGCGGGGGAAGATGCCGGACAAACCCAGTAGACCCAAATAGTGAGGGTTTGCTGGGAACACCTGGCAGAAGAACCTGTCAGAGAGATCCTCAATTCATACTTTCTATCACGATCCAGTTTTGTTAGACCCACGTGCAGACACGGGGAGCAAGAAGTAAAATAACGAAGAATTTAATAGACGGTAAAACAAAACGGCTGACGTGGCAGCAAAATTTACATAAGCATGAAGAGAGCAAGAACACGACAGACTGAGAGGAAACACGGGGAGGACCGAGACACCTGGAGGTTTTCAGAATCAATGACATGGAGACGTGACCAGGAGAGGTTTTATGACTGAGGAAGAGTGAGACATGAAAACATCTAGGAGGATTACTAGTTACAAATGGGTGTGATTGAAAAGTGGCTGGAGAGACTGAGGAGAAAGTGAAAAGTGGATGGAAACAGAGTCAACACATGAAGATCAGAAGACAAAATACAATTCACAGGAACAGAGACAAGAAAAAACAAAGGAAACAACAGAGACACAGAGTACTCTTTGTGTCTCGAAGCAGTCGGGGGTGGAGCGAGTCCAGTTCAGTGACTCTGTTCTTTGTGGATGATGTGGTCCTGCTGGCGTCATCGTGCCGTGACCTCCAGCTCTCACTGGAGCCGTTCACAGCCGAGCGTGAAGCTGCTGAGATGAGAATCAGCTCCTCAGAATCTGAGGAGGTGGATTGTTCTGTTCAGGTCGAGGTTCTGCCTCGAGTGGAGGAGTTCAAGTATCTCTGGGATTCGTTCATGAGTGAGGGAAGAATGGAGCGTGAGATTGACATAGCCTGTCTGTTAGCAAAATACCTCAGGAACCAAAGGACAGATTTGATTCAATACAACTGATGAATGTTTGGAGTGAGAATGTAAGATGTTAGGATGGTGCGTCTTCATACCATCAGTATCAATAATCGTCTGTTGACACAATCTGTAAAGATACAGATTAGTTTAATATTTAAAAAGGCAATAATTATTGGATAAATGTTTGAGTATCTTTCTGAAACTCTTCAATAACCTCATGTGAATATCATTAAATAAAATCATAGGAAATATGAAAGTGTTGCCAAAGTTGTGCTTCTGTGAGAATGTAAATAATGTGAATTATTTATTGGAAAATAAATAGAATAAAGTAACAAACATCAGCCTGAAACACACAAAGCATAAAAAAAGAACCAACATTTCACCAAACCTTGAAATCAAGCTCATATACAGGCTGACAGAGCGGACTGATGGCACTGATTCAAACAAAGACAAACTTTGATCTGTCAGAAAGTCATAAAGGAAAAAGATAAAATGCTCATTTATGACAGTTAAATTACCTGTAAAGATAACACGGTTATCATTTTTTAGTAAATATAAACTAAAGCCAACAACCAAAAGATGACGCCTCAGTAGGATCTGCGTCTTTTAGGTACTTTATTAATCCCAGGGGGAGATTTGAGGCATCCAGCAGCATCCGGTCAAAACGAAAAACATAAAGAAGTCGTTAAATGACGTCAATTTTTAGAGTCTCTCTTTAAAAAAAAACTTTCATGCATGAATTATGATATCTTCATCCAGGACTTTTTTCTAAAGTGTTTTAATTTTTCTTAGGGCTTGAAAAAATTATGAAAATCTTATTCATTCACTAATTTTTCCACGTCCACTCAGGTGCACAGCATGCGTTTCGAGATTCTTTACTAATGAAATATTGCATGCTATAATGTGAGCATATTTTGAACAGCTCAACTGAATGCATAAACACAGAACTTTGCATGTCACCCTTCTCTAATTCTAACTTTCACTCCATCTCATTCAACCCCCTGATCCCTTTTTTAGTGTTTTTCTGAGGTGGCACTGGGTCATCCTCTTGTGCGTGTCTGTATGGAACCATCATTTATTAGTGCACGAGCTACAGATGCATTGAAATGTAGAAGATCCATCTTCTCCAACCCAGACATCCTGTACAGGTGCCCGGCATGGACAACAGTCCGGTCCAAGAAGTGAAAAATCACTTGGATGTACCAACACTTGTTTTTGCACCATCTTGATTTCCCTCAGTAATCACAGGTCATCATCCTCATCTTCATGGTCACTACTGCTAGCATTTGCCTGTTCTTAACTAAAAGTAGTACATTTGAAGTTTATTTTTGCAAGTATACTTTAAGTTAAGTATATCAAGTATACTACACACCATACTTGTAATGTACTAGAAGAATTTTAACCCAGGCCTCCGGGTTCAACTGTCCCCCTCTTACAATGCTGTGATTGCTAGTATCACTCAGCCCTCTGTGAACAGTAAACAGCCATCAGTGTGCTAATGATCCATTGTTAGGCTGATGGTCCTTCTTGAGCATGTGATCAGCTGGTTTTGGTTGTCAGCAGCAAACTGGTTGATCCACTCTGAGAAGGTGCTATTTATAAGACTGAGCTGAATACAGCACCTCAGACTGAGGAAGTCTCTCGGATGAGAGACGAAACGTTTCTACATTTTTTTGTTGTTTTGCTTTGTTTTTTTTTTGTTTGTTTTTTTTGAATGTCCAGAGGACCAGATTTAAATTTTTAGATTTTTCTACCTGGATTATTGAGCATGCATCAGGAAATGTAGAATTAAGTAACTCTGAGTTAGTATGAAGTACCATAAAGTTAACATGAAGTAACCCTGAGTTTACATGAAGTAACTACGAGTTAATATGAAGTAACTCTGAGTTGAAAGTAAGTAACTCTGAGTTAGTATGAAGTAGCTCTGAAGAGCCATGAAAAATCTTAGTTAACATGTACTAACTCAGAGTTAACATGAAGTAATATGAAGTTACATTGAGTTAACATGAAGCAACTATGAGTTAACATGAAATAACATTGAGTTAACATGAAGCAACTGAGTTGAAATGACATAACTATGAGTTAGTACAAAGTAATTCTGAGTTAACATGAAGTAACTGATTTAATTTTAGTAAAATATTGACTTTTTCAACAATTCTGATTTACCTTAAAATGACAGAAACGTAATAATGCTATAAAAACAAAAACAAATATTTCTTTAGGAATTTTTTAAAAAAATAAACAGAAATGGTCCGAATGCAGGAAACAAATGATTCATTTGAAATGAACAGAAGTTCTAAACTCTAATATTTTCAGTTTGTTTTAACGTCAGAGTTGTTTTCGTTTGACTGCAGCCTCAGAAAACTCCTCCAGGTTCCTTCTGAGACATTTGGACACATTTCTGTCAGTAAAATATCCTGGATTACACATTTCAACACCTGCTTGGACTCTGATTTACCGGTAAGTCCCACTTCATCAAAAACCAACAGGAAAAGAAGCAAAAGTAAACACTGAAAGGTAAATTATTTACAGAAGTCGACCCTCATGACCCGATGGATGGATGGATGGATGGATGGATGAATGGATGGATGGATGAATGGATGGATGGATGAATGAATGGATGGATGGATGGATGGCAGCAGCTGTCAGACATGATGTAAAGTTAATGTTTGTCTCAGGAGTTTGTTTAAATCAGGAGTTGCTGCTTTAACAACATTCTTTTTGCAAGATGGCGGCGCCAGTGTGTTCGGCTTGCCTCTCCCTGCATACTTTGATTGTTTTTGTGTTGTTTTTTGCTTTTATAACTAGTGTCGACTCTCTGCTGGTGTATAATCGCCAAACGCTTTTTAATCTTCGACCCGATGTTAACAACTTGGCTCCGTTTGTGAATGACAGCCAGAAAACTTTTTTCCCTCCATTTCTGTCGGACGTGCCGGCCTACCTGTGCCGCGCTCCAGCTCCACCAGCGCGCAGAGCGCGCAGACGCCGCGGGAGACGCAGCGGCCAGCTGGTCAGACTGAAAGCTCAGCTGGCGTCCTCCCTATCCGCTCTCTCTGAGTTTGGAGCTGCATCTAATTGTTTTATCTCATGGCGCTCCCTGGATCTCATCAGCTCTTCTCTGGCTCCTGTTGGCCTGGGTGAGGGACAACCTGCGCAATGCCTCCCCCCGCACCCCCTCGTCCGAGTGCGCGGAGTGAACCACCACAACCTGCTCGATCTGGCTCCTGCGTCGGATCACACCCCGGCTGCTGTTGGCCTGGGTGGGGGGCCGCTGCTGCGCGGCCTCTCCTTTCCTCTCCTCCGCGTCCGCGGAGTGAACCACCACAACCTGCGGCTGCTGGACAGAGCTCCTCGGATGGATGACGTCACCCTGGCTCCATCTCATGTTCACATGGCTCTGGTTAATGCTAGATCTTTAACAAACAAGACCTTTATTCTGAAGGACTTCTTCACCTCCCGTGGTCTGGATTTTTTATTCATTACTGAAACATGGATAACTGCCGGTGAGTCCAGTGCTTTTTGTGAACTCCTGCCACCAAACTGTTCATACTTCAGCTCTCCAAGGACGACGGGTCGTGGAGGAGGAATAGCGACTGTTTACAGGAAGAGCTATTTCTGTAAACAAATCACACCTTTAACATGTTATTCCAGCTTTGAGTTCAACTTGTTTGAGCTCGGATCTTCACAACCCGTACTGTGTGCTGTTTTATACAGACCTCCAAAATACAATAAGGACTTTCTGACAGACTTTGCAGATTTTTTGGCTGGAGTCTTGCCTAAATATGACAGGATCTTAATAGTTGGAGATTTCAACATCGCCGTGTGCTGTGCCGATAAACCGTTGGTCAAAGAGTTCTTACAGCTGATAGACTCTTT
This sequence comes from Nematolebias whitei, assembly GCF_014905685.2. Taxonomy (NCBI): domain Eukaryota; kingdom Metazoa; phylum Chordata; class Actinopteri; order Cyprinodontiformes; family Rivulidae; genus Nematolebias; species Nematolebias whitei. The sequence goes on from NC_056504.1 coordinate 46,957,570, forward strand.
TAATTTGCTTCAGTTTGTGTCTGATCCAACACAAGAATGTGGCCACACCTTAGACCTTGTGTTAGCTCACGGTTTTAATGTTTCTAATGTGGAAGTTTGTGATGCTGCCTTTTCAGACCACATGCCTGTTGTGTTTGACATGCCACTGGTCTGTCGCTCAGTCAAACCTCGCGCTCCTGCACAGCCCCGTCGGGTCATTAACTCCTCCACTGCTTCTCAGTTCTCTGCAGCTTTTAGTTCTGCCATCAGCCCCACAGACCCTGTGGGTCTTCATTCAGATATCGATGCTCTCTCATCTAATTTTAACTCAGCCTGTCAAAACGTTTTAGATGCTGTGGCTCCATTAAAAACAAGAGCTTCCAGACCAAAGCCTGACCCCTGGGCTGATGAGGTCAAACGATCTGCCAGACGCCAGTGCAGGAGAGCAGAGCGGAAGTGGAAGAAGGACAAACTACAGGTGTCTTTCCAAGCTCTGAGGGACAGCTGGCGCTTCTATCAGTCCACTGTTAGAGCTGCAAAAAACAAATATTTCTCTGACATCATCTCCTCCAACTCCAGCAATCCACGTGTGCTTTTTAAAACAATCACCTCTGTTCTTAACGCCCCACAATCAGCCAGCCCAGAGAACTCCACTGAAATGTGTGACAACTTCCTGAGCTTTTTTATCAATAAGGTTTCAAGCATTAGAGCTCTCATAAGCCCTCCTTCTTACGACCCCTCCGTCTCCGTCACACGCTCTGCTGTCTTCAGTCAGTTTGAGCTCGTCACCCTGTCTTCCTTAACTGACATCACTGGTCGTATGAAACCTGCTGGATCCCCAAATGATCCCATCCCACCTCGTCTTTTTAAAGAGGTTTTTCACACCGTGGCTCCTCATGTGTCCCAAATTATAAATGACAGCTTGGCATGTGGACAGGTACCAGCGAGCTTTAAACATGCAGTTGTGACACCACTGATTAAAAAACCTAGCCTAGACCCCACAGTAATGTCCAACTTTAGACCCATCTCAAAACTGCCCTTCATATCTAAGATCTTGGAGAAAATTGTTTACAATCAGTTAACATCATACTTAAACGACCACAACCTTCTTGAACAGTTTCAATCTGGCTTTAAAACTCACCACAGCACTGAGTCTGCGCTGCTGAAAGTCTTCAACGACATTCTTTTAGCCGCAGACTCTGGTGACTGTGTAGTTTTAATGTTGTTGGACTTGACTGCTGCCTTCGACACAGTAGACCATCACATCCTCCTGTCTCGTCTGGAGAACTGGGTGGGCATTCAGGGTCCTGCTCTACAGTGGTTCAGATCCTATTTGACAGAAAGAAACTTCTGCGTGCGCATTGGTGCTGTGGAGTCCTCTGTAGCCCCTCTCACTTGTGGAGTACCTCAGGGTTCTATACTTGGCCCTCTTCTGTTTTCCCTGTATCTACTCCCTCTGGGACATCTTCTCCGGAAACATGGCATTTCTTTTCATTTTTATGCTGATGACAGCCAAATCTATGTTCCTTTAAAACAGGGCAAACACCATTCCTTGAAACAACTCCTGGGGTGTATGGCAGAAGTCAGAGCATGGATGTCACTAAACTTCTTACATTTTAATGACAAAAAGACAGAGGTCTTGTTGTTTAAGCCTAGTGAAGGCTCCAATATCCATGCTGATCTGGGTCCTTTAACAGAACATCTGACTGAGACAGCAACTAACCTGGGCGTGAGGCTGGACAGTGACTTCAAACTTGACACGCAGATTAAATCAGTGATCAAGTCCAGCTTCTTTCATTTGAGACAACTGGCCAAGGTCAAACCATTTCTGTCACAACATCATTTTCAGATCTTAATCCATGCTTTCATCACAACTCGCCTGGATTACTGTAATTCTCTTTATGTCGGTCTGAGCCAGTCATTACTGACTCGACTTCAGCTGGTTCAGAACGCAGCTGCCCGCCTTTTAACTGGTACCAAAAAACGAGAACACATCACCCCTGTTTTAGAATTACTACATTGGCTCCCGGTTCGCTTCAGGATTAATTTTAAGGTTCTTTTATTTGTTTTCAAATGTCTTCATGGTCTCGCCCCACAGTATCTGTCCGACCTGCTCCAGCTGTACACTCCTTCTCGCTCTCTCAGGTCAGCAGATCAGCTGCTGCTGGTCGTCCCAAGGTCCAACAGGAGACTGAGAGGTGACCGAGCGTTCTCAGTCGCTGCCCCTAAACTGTGGAACGAGCTGCCTCTGCATGTCAGACAAGCTGGCTCACTTCCTGTTTTTAAGTCTTCTCTGAAGACACATCTTTTCTCTTTGGCTTTTACTTCAGTTTGAAATGTTGGTTTTAATGACTCTAAGTTATTTGTTTTATTTTATTTGTTATCTTTATTTTATTTCACATTTTTAACGTGTGGGGTTTTTATGTTTTTGTATGTCCTAGTGTACAGCACTTTGGCCAACAGTGTTGTTTTAAAGTGCTCTATAAATAAAGTTGTATTGTATTGTATTGTATTTAAGCTCAGAGTTGGAACAACGCGACTCACTCTGTTTTATTTTTATTATTATTTTATAAAATTATTTACTTCGACATGTAAACAGTTACTGTCGTGATCCTGTAGCTCAGTGTATCTGTGCTTTGGCCTCGTGGTCTTGAGCTGTCGGTTCCAGCTCAGCTTGTGTCAGGAAGAGCTAAAATGTTTCATGTGAGTTTGTTTGTTGTGCCGACGGCTGCAGAAAAGAGCAGCCGAAAGAAAAACACAAACAACTTCAGGACAAAAACATTCAAGTCCTCCAGGACCAAGTGGATGATCCCACCACAACACAAGTGCAAGTTCAAGGTTCTTTATTGTCATTCGCATCACATGTGGTGCATGAGGTGGAACGAAATTATGTACACAGGGTCCCAGTTACATCCAAAAATATAAAGTATAAAAATAAACAGTTTACAAGGATCTAAGATATACACTAAACACTAATAATGTAAAATAATACGGTGCATTAAATAGCAGCCTGAACATGATCTGTTATTTTAATTTATTTTGTTTCTGTCTATTATTTTAATTGTTAGATTAGGTTTTTGTTTACTGTTGTTATTTTGTGCAACTGCAAAACCCCATGCAGAGAAAACACAAGTGAAAACCCCCTAAAGCAAATAAAACATTATAACTCGGTCAGTTTAAAATATACTGAGGTCAAACTTGATGTTACTACATAAAAGTGAGCGCTAACAAATGCACAAGACATTTGTTCCAAACTTTAAGTATTTATATTTAACTTTGCTCTTTATTAATTTAATTTTTTTTTATTTTTTTTTTGCAAAAGATTTCATGGACATTTCATGACTTTATGAAAACTTTTACAATATAATCATTGGGTGTACCACTGAACAACTTTTGGGTCAATTAAAGATGGCCGCTACAGATAATCCATCTTTAACAGAACAAATACTTTGGATTTATTCAACGATACAGAGAACGAGCTCCGATTTGTTGTGGCAGCAGCTGAGGCATCTCTTGAAACTGAACATGACGTAGTTTATAAAGTTTGATCTAAAGGGCTAGAACAGTTTTTCTCAGCACAAAATGATTTTAATTTAAAACTGAGACATTCAAGGAACACGTTTATTAATTATTAACATGTTTTCACCTTTTAATGTGACGATCAGGTGACTATAATGTAAATGACTAACAGTGTCAGTTAAATCATGGATGGATGGATGGATGGATGGATGGATGGATGGATGGATGGATGGATGGATGGATGGATGGAT
>NC_056504.1:46961718-46967125 GCF_014905685.2 Nematolebias whitei
TATATACAAACACACATACATGCAAGCATAATGTCACTGAAAGTAAAGCAGCTGTTCATCACAAACATCTCCACATTTTTTGTTTAATCATCTCGTTGTTGACTCAGTTCACGGAGAATCTGTCCAATTAATAGAATATCAATATTTATGTATTATTAATGTGACTTTCTGTCTTTTTTCCAGCTGAAGTCATGCCGAGATGGAGTTTGCGTCTTCAGGAAGCAGGTTATTACACAGCGGATGGAAGTCCTTCTATTTCCTACAGGGAGAGAATATACAGGCACGTTGCTGCGGTTCGTTTACAATATTTAAATTATTATCTGTATTTTCTAACGTCTGGGGTGTTTTGTAGGGTCTTTCAAAGAAGGACACGTCAGAATAGTCCAAACCTTTTGCACCTTTTGGATTTTGACGACAGCATGGAGGACATGCCGTTTGAGCGCGATGAGCCGGTTACATCCTGCGCTCCTGCCCAGAGGACGTGTGTAGTAACACGAGCCCAGAGCGTCAGAAGAAACGCGGGTGAAGACAGACTCAAACAGACTTGTTGCAGCATGAAAACATGTTTCTTAACATCCTGTTTGTCTTTTCAACATCAGCCAAATGCATCTTGCACATGTGGAACGTGGGCCGCTTCCTCTTGACGCTGCTTCTCGCCTGTGGTGAGCGTTTGGCTAAAGTCTGAATAAAAGCTTTCATGCGTGCTGCCAGACTGCGATTCAAGTAACTGGCTCGTTAAAATAAAGAAACTCAACTGTCGGCTTGTTGAACCCTTTCCCAGGAGTTCTGCACGCGCATTTCAAGCTGGAAGCTGTTGAGCGGGAGCTAACCGTGAGGACGCAGCAGATGGAGGCGTGCTGTCCGGTGGCCGACACCATGGCGAACTTTGCTCTTCACTCACAAGGCAACAAAACGTTCTGTTTATCGAGGAACTTGTGTGGAGACGGATTCATAACTTTTTGTCTTGTGGCCGTGAAGGAGCCATGGTTTTAAAGGAACTGTCCTCAGAAGCATACACTCCTACAGAGTACAACATCTGCAGGAGGATACTCTGCTGGTTGTTTGGCAGGAGTAAAGAGAACGATGTGCTTCAGGTAGAGAACCCACAGCTATCCTGTTTAACTCACGTCTGACCTGAGAAATAGACACAAAAATGGAGTTCATGAACCGTTTTCGATCAAATCGTGTCTTTGCCTTCCCTCAGGGAGATTCAGTTCTTCGTATAGAGAAGCGCAGGTGCTTTCAAGGTGACCACGGACGGTTCGTCATCGTGCTGAGCGACCCCATCCTCATCAGCGCCGTGACTCTCGGCCACATAACAAAAAGCCAGTCCCTCAGTGGATCCATAAGGAGTGCACCAAGGAGGTTTTCAGTTTACGTGCGTCCCAGTCTTCCTTCGGCATCGTTATTACTCTTCACAGAGCGCAGCGACCGTCTCAGATGACCTTTGACTTTCTGTTTCCAGGGCATGCAGACGTCAGTTGACAAAGGCCGCTACTTGGGGACGGCGGTTTATGATGAAAACGGTCCCGGGTTTAAAACTTTTGTGCTGTCTGTACGTACAAGTGATTATTGTTATTTTCATATCATTTAACTTTAGTCATGTTTAATAATAGAGCCTCTGACTTTGTCTCCTACCTTCATTCAGAATCCAGACAGCGCAGTGTTCAGCCATGTGAAAATCGTCTTTCACAACAACTGGGGGAACGGAGAGTTCACCTGTATTCATGCTCTCAGGGTCCACGGAAAACTCCCCGAAACACCTGACCCAGAACGTCTTTAGTCCATTTACAGCACAGCCGTTCTCTTCCAACATTAAAGACATCAATGTTGGGTCATTTAGTTATGATAAAGACAATATTTTCACATGATTTTATCTGTATTTATATATCAATTCATCCATCTGGAAAAAAATCCTATTCCGAGCATGACAGCTCAGCTTATGCTCGAATGAATACAATTTTTAAAAAGTGTAATAATTTCTTATTATTAAATGTCTTGCCTTGGTTGAAAACAACAGCAAAGATCTTCAAAAGCTAATTATTTTGTTGAGTTTTGAGATTCTTGTGCACAAAAAGAGTAAAACTGTCAGAACAGTGGAAACTGTAGGTTTGTATCTAAATTTAAAGTTCATAAATGTAAAAAAAAAAAGTTAAAATCAGTTGATAAAAAGCTGAAAAATGGGTGTAAAATAACACAAACAACCAACAAGCATTTATTCATCATAGAAAGACTCAAAATTATTTTATTACTAAAGTTTATAGATGATTCAACTTCATCTGTTTTCCTGGTCTCTGTCTCCCTCTAGTGGATATTTTAGATACTGCAGGAGGCAAAAGCTCTTGAAGTAAATTAATGTTGTTTTAGTTGATGCAAATAATTAAACACAAACACATTAGTGACAGCAGTGACTGTTGTGAAAGGCAGCTGGACACTTTGTAATTTGTGAAAGTAAAAGGTTGGCTTTTAAGCATGATTGATTTTATGTAAGTTTTATAAAAAAAAATATAGAAAGAAACCTACATATGAACTTTTGAGGGTTATACCCCGCTCTGCATCATTATCACTATAAAAGTGCACTTGATTCAAACATAATAAACAATGTATAATTCCACAAAGTTTGTCCCAACAATCAGCAGCCAGTGTTTCTGATCTTTCTTATATCGGATTAATCCGAACAACAAAGAGATGAAACTTCAGCTCCACAGTTTTACAGCTGCATGCTCAGCCTGACCGACCTGAACAATAACTGAGGGAAATGATGTTGCAGTAATCTCTGCAGCATGAATGGACATTTTCCTGCAGCTCTTTGGTTGTTTCTGTGGAAACGCGTCACAGCGGGACCCTGACAGGAACAGACGCAACCAGACATTTTTGTGTAATGAGATAATGTGCAGTAAAAATAACATCTCAGCAGGCAGACCAGACCAGTCCAACAAATCGGAGAGGACTTTTAAACTCGCTTGATTGTTTTGAAATAAACTTTTTATTGGAAGAAATGAGAATTTTGTAACATTTCATGGTTATTCTGGGTATGACCATGTGCAAAGTGAGAGTTGGTAATAAACCCTGTTTATTTTTATTATTTATAAACTTACAAACTAAAACAAAAGAAGTTCCATTTTCTGTGGAAAAGCTCAGTGCTGAAGAGAAGTCTGCTGAAGAAGCTGAAACTGAGATGTTCAAGCTGAAAGGACGGGGAACATTAGCTAAAAGGAGCAAAAACAGGCAGCTCAAAATATTGTGAATGCTGATTCAGCATAAACCGTTAACTGCAGCAAATTCTCAGCCATTAATGATGAAAGAAACAGACGGACTAGAGACAGGAAGTCCTTCATGCTCTCACTTCACCACAGCTGGAGAACAGAACCTCATGAGAGGTCAGGTGAGATAAACCTCCAGAAGAGTGGGGGTTAGTTTCATCAGATTTATTTGTCATCATGTGCTTTATCTCTATTTTATCAAGTTGTTGCCACATTTCAGACTAACTTTAACAATTTTAAATATCTGTGTCCATTTGAGGACAAAGTCTTCTACAGACCACCGGAGACTTTTTAATCAGAGCCTGAGTTGGATAAGTTCTGTCCAGATTTATTCATCCTGCAGAGGAAACTCGTTTCAGCCACTTGTATCTGTGATGTCATTCTTTCAGTCACTACCCAGAGCTCATGAGCACAGGTGATGGTAGGAACGTAAACCGACAGGTAAACAGAGAGCTTTGCCTTACAGCGCTGCTCCATCTTCACCACAACGGACCGGCACAGAGTCCACAATACTGCAGCTGCTGCACCACTCTGTCTGTCAGTCTCACCTCCATTCTTCCACATTCATTAAAACATTTTTCTGACCAACTTTCCTAAATGACACGATTTAACTTGTTCATTATTAAACACCCCAAAGATCGAACACAACTTTGAAAATCGCGTCACTAAACAGACTGATAATTCACTGAAAGACTAAAATCGAAAGACGCTAAGAGCACAGTTATGCAAATCTATATTTTATTAAATGTTTTAAAAATGATAAAGAAACAAAACCACCTGGAATGAACAAAGAAACATTTAAAAAATAAAACAGGAAGTCAAGACAAAAGTAAATTAAGGACAGAAGACACCCATTACAAAATAGAGACAAAATCTAAACCAACACAAAAGAAAATGTTAGCGTCACTTTTTAAACTATTTATTGTTTAATTAAAAAATATAAATTAATACATAAATCAACGCAGGTTTGTTTTATTTAGTTTATTTTGACATCATTATGAGTAAAACAGAGGCAGAGATAAATCTCTGCTGTCCAGTAATAAACCTGTGGGAGGTTGTACCCTCCACACAGGCACCTCCTGGCAGTCCCCTCATCTCCTCCTGCTCAGCACCTCCTCCTCCTCCTCCTTTCATCCTTCAGGTTCTGTTCACCTCCTGCAGTATGTTTCCTCCAACATGAATAAAAAGGGCCTTGTTTCCTCGATCCTTCACATGACTTTACTTTCTGCTCATGGAGTCGTTGATGAGACTGAAGCAGATGATCTGATCAGGCCCGGTTCAGATGATCTGATCAGGCCCAGTTCAGATGATCCATCCAGGACCAGTTCAGATGATCCGATCAGGCCCGGTTCAGATGATCCATCCAGGACCAGTTCAGATGATCCGATCAGGCCCAGTTCAGATGATCCATCCAGGACCAGTTCAGATGATCCAATCAGGCCCTGTTCAGATGATCCGATCAGACCCAGTTCAGATGATCCGATCAGACCCAGTTCAGATGATCCATTCAGGCCCAGTTCAGATGATCTGATCAGGCCCAGTTCAGATGATCCGATCAGACCCAGTTCAAATGATCCGATCAGGCCCAGTTCAGATGATCCGATCAGACCCAGTTCAAATGAACTGATCAGACCCAGTTCAAATGAACTGATCAGGCCCAGTTCAGATGATCTGATCAGGCCCAGTTCAGATGATCCGATCAGGCCCAGTTCAGATGATCCGATCAGACCCATTTCAGATGATCCGATCAGGCCCTGTTCAGATGATCCGATCAGACCCAGTTCAGATGATCCGATCACACCCAGTTCAGATGATCCATTCAGGCCCAGTTCAGATGATCCATTCAGGCCCAGTTCAGATGATCCGATCAGACCCAGTTCAGATGATCTGATCAGACCCAGTTCAAATGATCTGATCAGGCCCAGTTCAGATGATCCGATCAGGTCCAGTTCAGATGATCTGATCAGACCCAGTTCAAATGATCTGATCAGGCCCAGTTCAGATGATCCGATCAGGCCCAGTTCAGATGATCCGGTCAGGCCCAGTTCAGCTGATCCGATCAGACCCAGTTCAGCTGGTCCGATCAGACCCAGTTCCGATGATCTGATCAGACCCAGTTCAAATGATCCAATCAGGCCCAGTTC
>NC_056504.1:46967135-46972242 GCF_014905685.2 Nematolebias whitei
GTTCAGATGATCCATTCAGGCCCAGTTCAGATGGTCTGATCAGACCCGGTTCAAATGATCCGATCAGGCCCAGTTCAGATGATCCGATCAGGCCCAGTTCAGATGATCCGGTCAGGCCCAGTTCAGCTGATCCGATCAGATCCAGTTCAGCTGGTCCGATCAGACCCAGTTCAGATGATCCATTCAGGCCCAGTTCAGATGATCTGATCAGACCCAGTTCAAATGATCCGATCAGGCACAGTTCAGATGATCCGATCAGACCCAGTTCAGCTGATCTGATCAGACCCAGTTCAGATGATCCAATCAGGCCCAGTTCAGATTATCCGGTCAGGCCCAGTTCAGATGATCCACTCCCAGCATCAGTACTGGTGCTGGCGTCCACTCCTGTGTCTTCATGGAACGGTCTCTGAATATCAAATGATCTCAGGGCTCAGGTTCGGGTCACGTGCTGCTCTTTGGTTGGTTTATTATAAAACATGACGTTAAATTAAAGTGTTTTAGAATCAAACGCTTCTTTCTTTACTTCCGTCATGAATCTTAGAGCCCTGCATCGTGACGAACGTTTCAGTATTTGAACTCTGAAGCCGTTTTAAACCGAACCTAACTGTGGGCTGTGAACAGCTGGAGGAACAACTCGAGGGACTTTACTGGAGAACAAAGTTCCAGCTGTTCCTGCAGGAGAACGACGTGGATCAGCCTGAAGATGTTGGACGGAGGACGGTGTTTCAGTCATGAGCTGAGGACTCAGACAGAGGACACAACACGTCTCACTGTTCACGTGCGTGAGACCTGTGGGACGGGACAGGTCTGTCCTGCACCTTCCTGAGACGTGTTCCTGGGGGACGAAGCTTCCTGACAGGAAGGAGGTTCACTTCCATGGCACTGCTGCGCGTCCTTCATATTTATTCATAACTTCCCGTGTTTTAATCAGCTGACTCTGGATGTAGAAGATGATTCCTGCCGTTAGAGCCTCACAGCTTTATGATGCTGGTGTCCAGCTGTGGACATGCTGGACTCCATGTGGACACAGAAAAACACCTGGACACTCTCATCAAAACACGTCCAGAACAATCAGGTGTGGAGCCACGTTACCAAATTTGAACTGATCATACGTCAGACCTGATGCTGCAGCCTCGTCCATATTCTCTTCATCTGCAGCAACGTAAATAATTTATTTAAATGTTTTCGGTGCGAAAGAGTTCTTTGATTTGTGTGTTTCAACTTCAGTAACTAAAGTTACAGTTACATTCATTATGAGAGATGAAGTTAAATATTCAGAGTTTTATCTTCAGAGAGACCGAGCGTTTGAATTCACTCCAGAGTTCATCGTTTTATTTAATTCGGGTCGTTTTCATCAGACTGTTTGGACATTTTGTAGAGGAATTTAAAGAGAATTATAAATAATTAGATGCAGCACTTCAATTTTTACATTTACTTTTGTTTTTCACTTTTTATCCAGATGTTGCAGATTTTGCAGATCTTCAGCATTATTTCGACTTTTAGGCCTCTTTACAATTTTACGTGATGTAAACATAATCGGGGCGGCACGGTGGCTCAGTTGGTAGAGCTGTTGCCTCGCTGGATCAAATCCCAGCCGGGGGTCTTTCTGGGTGGAGTTTGCATGTTCTCTCCGTGCTGCGTGGTGCTCCAGTTTCCTCCCACAGACCAAACACATGCATGTTAGGCTGATTGGTAACTCTAAATTGTCTCTAGGTGTGAGTGAGAGACTGAATGGTTGTTTGTCTCATTTGTCTCCATGTGTCCCTGGATGGACGGAGACCTGTCCAGGGTGTCCCCCCACTCACACAGTGACTGACGGACATGGGCACACGTTACTCCTGTGACCTGAAAAGGAAGAAGCAGGTAAAGATGATGCATGGCTGGAAAACGTAATAAAAAAAATAACTTTTTAGCATATTTTGTTTTCTAGAAAACTCATTTAGTTGATTTTCTCTAAACCCTGAATGAAAATAACATTTGATGGACGTCATACATAAATTATTTTACATGTTGGTGTATGTAACGATGATAAAAAATAGTATTTATTTCAACTTAATTTAAAAACCCGACCTTGTTTTTCATCCGTGGTGTTAAAGGATCATCTTACCGTCAGTATAAATACGTGCACGTGTTATTTTTTGATCACTTGGATTCACAGGTTCCGTAACACAGCTGGAGTGGTTCGAGTCTTATGTTTTGGTGTGTGTGTGTGTGTGTGTGTGTGTGTGTGTGTGTGTGTGTGTGTGTGCCATGCTTGTCAGGAGCATGTGAAGGTCAGCGAGGTCCTCCTCAGGTCAACAGTCATAAAAACAGAGCCGCTCTCTCACAGCGGTGAGTTCATTAAAGCAGTTCACAGTCAACATCTGATTTTTTTTTTCCAAGCAGAGAAAGATCAGAGCAACAATAATCTGCACAACAGAAAATACAGCTGTTGCTTAACATTTCTTTAGATCCGCAGTAAGAAAACACACTTAAAAAAACTAAATATGACCCCCCATCCTCTAATCAGTCACCCTGGATTATAATGCACGTGTTTATGGTCTCATGTGAGTAAATGTTAGTTTAACAGTCAGCATGTTTTATTAATGCAGCACTCCAGAGCTTATTAGTGTGATGAAAGCACGTTGGTCTGAAACATCTGCTGGCCAGATGTGAACTTACACTTTCCTCCTGCACAGAACAAAACACTTTAAAATGAGTGTGTGTGGTAAGAAAAACATAAACCCACCATCAGGCTGAGTATTTTAACTTTTAACTTTTTTTTTTTAAAGAGCAGCTGTGTTTATTTTATAATAAACCTAATTAAAATGTTATATTTTGTAAAATTGAGGAAAAGTTCTGATGATTTCTCCAAAAAGCATCACAGCTGATTGAAGTTCCATCAGCTGATCAGGTTATAAATAATGAATATTTATGATTTTTTTTTTTTAGTGATTAAAGTGCTTGAAACTTATCTGAATGTTAAATAATGCAGACTAAATTTCACTGTGAGCTCATAAAACCTTTTACCACCATGATACAAGGTGTTTCATGTCTGCAGAGGCTAGTAAAGTCTTTGAGCTCGGCGTTGCTGTGCTCGTGATCCGGTCCGTCTGGGTGAACGAGGTCACTTCCTGTGATCTGCACAACCAGCTGCTGAAACATCCACAACTCGTCTGATGGACCAACAGAGACATGTTCACTGACACAAACACAAAGAGTGCTGATGCATTTGAAGACCATGAACATCTTCAGCTCATCCAAGGCCAGCAGTGATCCGTTACTTCCTCCTGATGAGCTAATTTACTTTCAAATCACAAAGTTTAGAAAGTACACAAGCTGCACCAGAGTGTGGCAAGAACATCTAATGATGTGATACGATGGAAGAAAATTCTGAAAGTAGCTAATAATTCTCCCAAAACAGTTTTAGTCTATTTAAAAATAAAATAATTACTATTTATTCTCAATAATTCATTTCTTCAACACAACACAGATTTAAAGTTGATGGGCTCTTCACAGAACCTGACAAGGATGTTGAAGTTTCTAGAGACTGCACGTTATAAAATGTAAAAGAAGACATGCACAAAGTAGATATTTATTTGTCAAAGGCACTTAAATACCCACTGATTAAAAAATAATAATTTAGCCTTGTAAAAATATTTGCATAAATGTCTGTTTTTGGGGCAAGACAAGCATTCAAGATAAATAAATCATAATTGTTATGTAGATTTATAGTTTAAATACATCTAATTGTGGACAGGATCAAAGCGTCATTACAAAATTATAATATTTTAAATATTGAGACGTATTTTTCTCTGAAAGTGAAGGTAAGTTTTGACAAAATGTCCAGTAACTAAACTGGAGTTGTCATAGCTCTGCTCTCTGTCAGCTCCTCTGTCATGCTGCACACTCAGTAATCACTCAACTCATGTCACCTGTCACCGCTCATTATCCCACAGCTCCACCACCTGGTCCAGTCAGTACTTAAGTTCACTCATTCCTCTCAGTCTGGGCCAGATTCTCTATCCTGTCTCATCAGCAGTAGACTTTCCAGCATTCCATTGATTGACTCATCACGTTCATGACCCTTGCCTTGACCACGACCACGCTTTTGCCTCAGCCCTCGTCTGCTTTTGCTCATCTGATCAGGTACCGACTCATGCTCTTGTTTTTTGACTCTCTTTTGGATCACGTACTGGATACTTCTGCTGAACAACTGACTTCACGGTATGAACTCTGCCTTTCCCTTCTGACTGTTTTTTTGGATCACGGATTAAAGGTCAAGCTCATTCTGTATCACGGACTTATCCTTATCCCTGAATCTGATTCCCACAGATTCATTTCCCCAATTAGTCTCTTTCCCCCTGCATCTACTAACCTTTATCTTTTAGTTGCAAGCCTGTTGGACTCCGTTCCAGTGGACCTTAACATCAGTTCTACTTCTACTGGCAGCCCGCCACTTCAACACTACCCAATCACGAACTACCAATCAGAAGATCGGAACCGGCCCAGAACCGGACCTACTCCAGGGTTTTACTTTATTTCACAATAAACCTTTTAACCCTCTCAGTGGTTGTTGTTGTTGTTTGCGATCCGGCCTCTGGTTCATGACAGGAGTCCTAAATTTAAACATAGCATTCCTCTGTCAGCTGAATATCAGTGTTTGATGGATCTGAAAACACAAAGATCAGCTTCCAACTACTTGCACGTATATTTCCATCACGTGACCAGGAGGAATTTACATCTGTGTTTCTGTCAGACGGGGACTGGAGGTTTGTTTGTCTGTTGGTGAACAGATGAGAAGAACCTGTTTGGAAAAAAGCTGCCACTACACGCCACTACACGCCACTACACTACACTACACGCCACTACACTACACGCCACTACACGCCACTACACTACACGCCACTACACTACACGCCACTACACTACACGCCACTACACTACACGCCACTACACTACACGCCACTACACGCCACTACACGCCACTACACGCCACTACACGCCACTACACGCCACTACACGCCACTACACGCCACTACACGCCACGCCACGCCACGCCACGCCACTACACGCCACTACACTACACGCCACTACACTACACGCCACTACACGCCACTACACTACA
>NC_056504.1:46972342-46983625 GCF_014905685.2 Nematolebias whitei
CACTACACGCCACTACACGCCACTACACGCCACTACACGCCACTACACGCCACTACACGCCACTACACGCCACTACACGCCACTACACTACACTACACCACACTACACTACACCATATTTCATTATAGAGCACGTTAAATACCCACGGGACCAAAGTGATGTACACATAATAAAACAATCATGCAGTTGGATAATAGAAAGTGATTAAAATGATTAAACGTTAATGTTTCAGATGGTGTCAAAGGCCACGGAGAAGAGATGGGTTTAAGAAAGAATTTAAAAACAGACAGGGAAGCGGCCTGTTGGATGTTCATCGAAGGTCGTTCCACAGTTTAGGAGCTGCCACAGTAAAAGCACGGTCTCCTCTGAGCTTACGCTTTGTCTTCAGCACACTCAGGAGCAGCTGATCACATGACCTGAGAGATCGAGAGGGTGTGTACGGATGCAGCAACTCGGACAGACAGGGCAGGGCAAGTCCATTAAGAGCTTTAAAAGTAAATAAAATCATTTTTTAAATGAATCCTTGAATGTACAGGCAGCCAGTGCAGGGAGGCTAAAACAGCAGGAATGTGGTCAGACTTTGGTGCCAGTTAAAAGCCATGCAGCAGCATTCTGTACTCTCTGAAGCCGAGAGATACACGAATCACTGATTCCTGTACAGAGTGCGTTACAGTAATCCAGCCGAGTGGTCACAAAGATGTGAACAACTGTTTCAAAATGTTGCTTAGAAAGAATCGGCTTTACTTTAGTCAGCTACCTCAGATGGAAAAAACTAGATTTAACAACAGCTCTGATGTGATTTTCTAACTTTAGTCCAGCATCGACTTTGACCCCCAGGTTTGTAATAGTTGGCCTGATATACTGGGCCAAGGAACCAACATCTACATTGGGAGTCTCAGTGGAGCTTCCAAAGACCATCACCTCGGTCTTTCCCTCATTGAACTTTAAGAAGTTCACAGCCATCCAGAGTTTAATGTTCTCCAGACATGAAAACAGAGGGGCCAGAGAGTTAGAGTTCCTTTTCTTTAACAGGACATATTCATTTTCATTTAATTAATTAATTAATTAAAATTAGGACAATGCATATTAATCAGCATATCAGCAGTAAACATCAATGTAAATATGCTGGAGTTAGAACAACAGCTAATTTTCATCCGTTGTCCTATACCATATCACGTATCATATATCCACATATATCTGTGTATCATCCACGTAACAATGAAAGGAAATCCCATATTTTCTTAAAATAGAGCCAAGAGGGAGCAGGTATAATGTGAAGAGGAGGGGGCCTAAAACTGAGCCTTGCGGGACCCCACCCAAAAGAGGAGCAGAGGAGGACACATGGTCACCAAGGCAGACACAGAAAGTATGCTTAGCTAAGTAGGACCTAAACCATTCAGTGATGTACTGCTGACATCCTCATGTTGGTGTCAGTTCTGGAAATGTTCCAGTGTTTGTCAGATGAGAACGACACAATCTATTATCCGTCTGCAAACTGTTTACAGGAGAAGTTTTGTTTGCAGCTTTGCCACATTTCTAAAAACCTCCAGGGAGTAACTCTCAGCACAACTCGTCAGTCACAGAATCAAAATCAAAATGGAAATCTTGTTCCAATGTTCCCGTCATCTTTACTGAACCTGCTTTGTCCCGGGACGAACGAGCGCACCTGCTATAATCTCCATTACCCGTCATTAGCATTCCTTTCATACTTCCCATTCTCAGTTAGCTCCCAATAATTAGCATTCTGCTCATATTTCTCCAAATGTTTTGTGCAGGTGTGGACAGTTTTTGTCCACACCTGCAGGTAAACAGGTGTAAGCAGCAGGATTACCGATTCGGTCCATGTTCCTCTTGAAGAAACTGCTGATGTTCTCATTAATGCCTCCTCTGTTGTTTTAGTCTTTGTTCTCTTTACGTCAGAACGATGACGTGTTTGTCGTTCAGCCCTGCCTGTCGGCTCTTTCATGTTTCCTCTGGTTTTTCATTGTGCCGCGTGTCCATCACCGTGATGCTGAGGTGATGACGTGCAGCAGCAGGTCTGAGGTGAAGAGCAGCAGAGCTGGACAGTAGGCTCCTTTATCCCACTGTAATAAACAAAGAGAGAATCCAGAGGGACGAGGGCCCCTCAACCACACGCTGAAGGATACGAGTCCTGAAACTGTCAGGAGAAGGTCAGGGGCCTCGCCATAATACAGCTTCTGTGCACTCTCACACACACGTGCACATGCTTTCTCTCTCTCTGACGATCACATTTATATTATATAACTTGTTTGACTCAAGGAAAACTCTGAAACTCAATGTCTTTAAAGCTAAATTTACCTTAAAGTTGAATCCGAACGTTGATCCTTCTTTCTGTATCTTTAAGCTCACCTTCTGATAAGAGCTTAAAGAAATCACGTCTTATTCTTAAATGTTCTTTCAACACATTTATGTTGCCATATTTGGCTCGGCTCATGTTGGATAATCATCGCCCACCACTGGAAGGTGAACAATAATTAAAAACCTGCTTCTGAGATTCCAGCAGGAGGTTGGCTTGAAACACAGCAGTGCTGGTTGGCAGGCCGTAGACTGACGAAGTCCTCTGGATGGGGGACAAAACCTTTCTTACTTAAAGAACCTGGTCCAGATGACACGATTTAACCTTTTTTTTTTGTTGTGAACAATAATGTTTTTGCTTTTATGCGTGTTCATGTCTGTCACCTTAGTGAATCTTTTTGTAAATAATCACTAGATGTTCTTCTTCTTTCGGGTTTTCCTTCTTCAGGGGTCGTAACAGCGAGTCATCATCCTCCATCTCACTCTGTCCTCGCTCCAACTACCATGCCCTCTCCAACTGCATCCATATATCTTCTCTTTGTCTTTGATTAACGTGTGAAGTCATCCAGTTAAAGTTTTATGGGTACAGAGCTAAAGCTTGGTGTTTTGGGTCAAGCCCAACAGTTTTTACACATCGGCAAATATATATATTTTAAACTTACTAATCCTATGGACCTAACACTATCTGTCTGTTAGTAAAATATATCATATTCCAATGGATGGATTTTATTTAAACTCTCAGAAAATAATCACAGCTGAATATCGTTTAAAGTTTTAATCAGATTTTTATTTTTAGCATTATTGCAAACTTCCCACATTTCACTGTTATAGAAAGAACCCATCGCAGGCCTAGACTAGCCAAGATAATTGTAGTTATTAGTTTAATTGATTTTCTCCAATCTCAGTAAGTTAAGATCAGATAGTTCAGATTGACATCCAGCACAAATTACTGTGCAGATTAGACTATTATCAGTTTATAGTCTGTAGTCATTAAAAAAAAGTACTATTTGTTATAAAGTTGTTTCTCTGTTGTGACCAAATCAAGCCGTTCTAACGTCCGTGCTAAAAAAGATGCAAAATGTTTTAATAAATTGTCCAAAAACAAAATCATTTTGTTTCTCTGTCTTTGAAACTCCGGAGTCTGTTGCAAAACCCTGTACTTTTTCAGAATGTTACACAAGAACACAGAAAACTACTGCATACTGTATACATTTTACTGTTAAAAAATATAAACCTGATTTTCTGCGGTAGTTTCAGAACGCCTGGTTCGATTGGTGCTTTGTCAGGACACGTTATCTGTTGGCTTTAGAGGTACAGCAGAGTGGAGCAGCTTACATGTTTCCATGAAGAATGTGGGAGTTACTGTACAACCTAAGAATGGTCTCTTTCATGGACAGGATGAAGGGAAAACGTGTCGGCTGTCAGTGTTTTCTGTCCACGTGAATTTCAGTTTGAAGTTTCTCCCACATGATGAAGATTAGCAGCGCAGAGACGGCACAGCCTTGTGTTTGTGCCAGTCTCCTTCCTCCTTTCTCCCACATGTTTGTCTTACTAATGAAGAGGAGAAGAGGAAGGGAGAAAGGACACATGGCTTTCTGTTTCTCAGAGCTGTAGCATGTGAGGCATGAAGGGAAAGTGAGGGTCCTGATTCCTGCCTGGAGTCATGTAACACCTGATGTCCTAAGACTTTTGGACTCCGAGCTCTTGTTTGTGGTTCAAGTCTTTTCCTCATGTTCTAGTTGATGGAGGACAAACGGATCTTAAAGAATCAGGCACTCGTTTGTGGTTTCCTAACGAACACATTTTCACGATCTTGACAAAATAAAACTATTATTGTCAGTTTTTTCTTATAAAACACAGGAGGAAAGATCAGGGTGAACACAAACTATGTTACAGTCAAATCAAAGATTGAGGAACCCACTGAACACAAGATAAACGAGAAGATCTGGCAATGAATCGCAGAAAACTGAAGGACTGATGAGTAAACAACTGCAGGTGTGCAGATATGGTTGAGAAACAGGTGCAGGACATCTGGTGGTATAACAGGAATAAAACAGAATACTGCTCATCAGACGAGACTAAATTAATCTAACTCATAATGAACCCTAAAAATAACTAGAAGAAGGTTTATTTCAAACTAAAGCAAAGATCCAAAAATCACGGCAGGTATTACATCATTTTTAACATTGTTTTCCAGAAAATGTGAGCTGCAGAGTGGAGAGCTGTCAGTCAGTGTCCCCACTGACGATCCTACAACTGAGGCAACTACCATACTAATCACCTGTTTCCAGTACAGTCACCTGTAGTACCAGTTGGGTCACGCACCTTCCTCCAGTCACCAGTTGGAGCTGAAAGATGGAACCGTTTTTAAGTGTAATTGAAATAACTGAATACTAAACAAAGCAATAAGTCATTAGATTTATAAGTCCTGCTTTACCCCACAAAACAGGTGTAATAGGGGCGGCACGGTGGATCAGTTGGTAGAGCTGTTGCCTCTCAGGGAGAAGGTTGTCGGATCAAATCCTGGCCAGGAGATTTTAAATAATAAAGTAAAGTGCTATGTGTTGTCATCATTCTATGTTCCCATACCAATGGTGAAAATGGTTCCCTGCGTTTAACCCATTGCACCTGAGATACACCCAGGTGGAGCAGTAGGCAGCTATGTAAACGCCCGGGGAGCAATTAGGGATTAGGTGTCTTGCTCAAAGACACCACGACATGTGGGAATGGCTGGAGATTGAACCTGGGATTTTCGGGTCCCAGGTCAGCTGCCCTGCCTCGACCCCATCTCAGCCCCATGTCAGGGTGGAGTTTGCATGTTCTCTCCGTGCACGCGTAGGTTTTCTCCAGGTACTCCGGTTTCCTCCCACAAACCAAATACATGCACGTTAGACTGATTGGTAACTCTAAATTGTCCCTAGGTGAGAGAGTGAATGGCTGTTTGCCTTTGTGATGGACTGGAGACTTGTCCAGGGTGTCCCAAGCCCCTTGCACAGTGAATGCTGGATATGGGCACCATTGACGTCCATGACCCGAAAAGGAAGAAGTGGGTAAAGATAATGGATAGATAGATGGATGGATGGATGGATGGATGGATGGATGGATGGATGGATGGATGGATGGACGGATGGATGGTGTAAAAGGCTGGACATGTCAACACACTGTCTGTTCAAACTGTAGTCATGGTTTCCTGGTGCATGCTCAATAATCCAGGTAGAAAAATCTAAAAAAGTTAAGTCTGGTCCTCTGGACGTTCAAGTCATGTTGTGTTGGCAGAAGAACAGGTTCTGAGGTCTACTTGGTCTTACATTCATAAATAAATAAAATGTTTTTTTCAGTGTAATCACCTGACAACAGCTGAGAGCAGTGGACATGTTGCAGTGATAGTAAGGATGCAGGGATGTCAAAGGGAAGTTTGTGTTCGCTGCAGAACATCCAGCTCTGTGGGAGGTCCTGTCGGACCTGCAGGTTCTTCTCTGCTTCACGTGGTAAGAACAAAAGAGCTCTTTGGTTGCTCTCTTCACCACAAACTTGATTTCTAATAACTTCTTAAAGCTTACAGCGAGAACAGGAATTAATCTGGCTGCAGACGGACATTATATGATCAGGATTAATGAAGATTAGGAATTTAACGAGACAAAGGGAGAACATTGTCAAGTAGCAGGATTTGATTTTCTCTGCTTCTAACATTTACTTTAATCTGTTTTAAAGCAGAAGATCAAAGGAAACTCCAAGAAAAGTAAATGCCTTTCTTTCTAAAACTAATTGTGCAAATGATCAAATAAACATGTCCAGCTCCTTGTATCACTTATTGATATTCTGATAACCTCTGTAACATAAAAGTTACATCCCACGATAAATCACTTTAAAGTAAAACTCTGTCCTTTTACAGAATATTAAGCTGAAAGTTGTTTCAAAGGGTCAAACACATAACTGAACTTCTTGCGCCGCACGCTGCACTCAGATGGTGAGTCTGCCCTCTAGAAACAACATCCTGTCACACAGAAATCACCTCATCTACTAAACACGTCCGTCGTTCCTTTGAGACAATCACTCTGCCAGGCCCGGCTGGAGACACAGAGCTCATTGTTGGACCGGGGGCTCCCCAAGTCTGGGTCAGTCTAAACAAGTTAGGGCTCTTCAAATGATTCACAGAAGTCAAGTATCATTTAAAAATAATCGATGCCAGTATATTTTGCCATTATTGTTATAAAACATACACAAACACCAGTGAAAAATAAATCTTTCTTTAGTTGTTTGGCCGTTTGAGCTGCTATTGTTTCTTTATTTTTATGGCTTATTTGCAATGTTTGTTCACGTCAACCAACAAGTTTATCCTGCTGGTATTTTGTGGATTTTTTTCTTTGGTACATCATCATAAACATAATCTTTTTTTGTATGACAACACAAACATACAACGTATAAATTCACATGTAAGAGGAAAATCTCATTTTTTTAGTTATCATTGGATCAATAGATGCTGTCATTATTTTGTGCAATCACAGCTGTGATTTGAAAAATGTCTTGAACATCTGCATCCTTGTGTGATACAGGTTTTTATTCAATTAAACGAGTTTTTGAATAAGATTTGAATTTTTGAGATCTTTCAGTCTGGTTTTAAACACACAGCACCTAAACAGCTTTAGCGAGTGTTTGTAACGACATTCTTTTAGCTAATGATTCCAGTCAGTTTGTGATCCTTGTACTCCTGGACCTTACTGCAGCTTTTGAGACCGTTGACCACATCGCGGTTAGAACACTGGGTTGGGATTATTGGTGCAGCGTTAGAGTGGTTCCATTCTAATCTGAGTGACAGGAGTTGGTAATAGTGTATTTGTTTCAGTGCCTCTTTCCTGCGGGATTCTGCAAGGCTCAATTCTTGGACCCCTTCTGTTTTCACTGTATCTGCTCCCTTTGGAGTCATCCTGATGCTATCCTGATGATTGTCAGATTTATCTGCCATTAAAATCTAATAGTTCTTGCTCCGTTCACCCACTGTTAAAATGTCTTGATGGCATTAAGGCATGGATGACTTGAATTTCTTTTAAGTTTTAACAATCAGAATAATGACGTTTTTGTGTTTAGCCTTAGCTCTACTGCTGTCTCTGTTCCTGTAAACCTTGACTCTCTTGAGCCATATGTGAACAGCTGCTTACATATATGTGCTTTATAAATAAAGTTGACTTGACTTGATATTCTTGTTTTTGTAAGATGTGAAAGGGATTTAATTTTAGTGCACACGTTTCCGCTCGTCGTGGACTTATCATTTGTTGCAGTAAAGACTGGTTAACTCTGCATAAAGAGGTGGAAATTAGCTCTGGTGAACTCCTGGTGAATTGTCTCTAACAGGATGTCCTCCTCCTGGACTCCATCTGCTCCTCCTCCTCTGCCTCCTGCTGGCCTTCGAGCAGGCAGAGGCAGTTGGAGCTCGGGAGTGAAGGTGAAGCTGTAGGACGTTCGATAAATCAGGCCGTCTGTTCTGACGAGGGACAGAGGAACGGTGATGATGCGATGCAGGCAGCGCCACCCGTCGCTGAACACAGAAACATCAGGAACGACGCAGAGCAGAGATTTGGGAGACCTGAGAAAAAAAATCAAGCAAATATTTGCTGGTGCAAACCTGAACACAATGAAAATTGAGAGCTTATCAAATTAACACACAACTACAAATAAATGCAAATGTTGCATTAACGTCAGCTGATACACACAATATTTATTAAGCTGAAAAACGGCTTGTCTCTGTGGTTCTGAGGGATGGAGCTCTTAATTGCCTGAATAAGTTAAAGGTTGAAAATAGTGTCTCCGCGTCAATGCCTCTTTCCTGTGGGGTCCCACAGGGCTCAATTCTTGTACACCTTTTATTTTCACTCTGTCTACTGCTTTTGGGATCTATCCTGAGGAAACATGACCTTTCATTTCATTGTTATGGTGATGATTGTCAGATTTATCTGCCCTTGAAACCCACCAGTTCCTGCTCCATTCACACTCAGTTAAAATGTCGATGGCATTAAAGCATGGATGGCTTCCATTTTTTTCAAGTTTAATGATCAGAAAACATTGTGTTTAGCCTTAGCTCTACTGCTGTCACTGATTCTGTAAATCTTGACTCTCTTCAGTCATATATTAAGCAGTCTTTTGCAAATCTTGGGATGGTTTTAGACTCTGATTTTAAGTTTAATAAATAGATTAACTCTGTTTTACAAAAAACTTCTTCCAGTTCAGGCAGATAGCTTAAGGTTGTGTTGACCAGATCTGTCCTTGAAAAAAAATAATCCATGCATTCATTACAACCTGGCTGGACTACTGCGCTTTATATTTGGGTCATTCAGGTCTCTATTTCACATCTCCAGCTCGTCCAAAATGCTGCAGCTTGGCTCTTAACAAAAACTCCTAGGTTTGAACACATTTCACCGGTTTTGTCCTCCCTTCACTGGCTTCCTGTGCAGGTCAGAATTGATTTTAAGATTCTCCTGTTGACCTTTAAGTGCATAAATGGCCTTGCACCCTCATACCTCTGACCTACTTCAACCATATGTTCCTTCTTGGGCGCTGAGATCATCTGACCTGCTGCTTTTGGTTGAAGCTCAGAGGAGATCGGACTTTTTCAGTCTTTGTCCCTAAACTTTGGAAGAGTCTGCCCCCCAACATTAGACATTCACTTCCTGCTTTTAAATCTCTCCTTAAAACACGTTTTCACGGACGTTTAACACAGTGTGATTTGATTTAGTATTTCATCGTTTCTCGTTGTTTTTGTGTTTTTATGTTTTTATTTATGATGATTTTAACTACATCTTGGTTTTTTTAATGCCTTGATTTTACTGTTACGTACTTTGGTGACAGCTTCTGCTTTAAATGTGCTTTATAAATAAATTTGACTTGAATCTTCTCAGACAAACAGCATTTTGTAGATCAATTATTCACACAAGGATTTCTTGCACTCTCCTGAGCTGCTGGGAGGAGTGTTTGCCGAATCTCGTGGTGAGCTGGTCTCTACCACAAACCATCGACTGTGACACCTCAGCACTTACACTGTGGGAGCTGAGGCAGGTTTTTACGTCAGAGAGGACTTTGATCCTAAATTCATCATACGAGACTCTGTAAGTGAGATCTATGGCTGTCACATGTCTGCACAGCCTTTATGTGATTTACAGACTTCCAAACAAGAGTTGGACGCAGGACTTTGGCCCAAGCTGTGTTTCTCAAAGTATTTTTTTATTTGAGAATAAAATGCAGTTATTTATTTGGTTCCTTGGCATCATTTTTGTGTCCAAGTCAGGTTTGAAAAAATATTAATCTTAAAATAGAATATTTATTTTGCAAACATCCAACAAATTTATAAAAAAAAAGATTATCTGTATGTTTTATTGAAATTCCTCCAAAACCTGCTTAAAAATTTAGCACCAGTTAATTATTTTGTTTAATTCTGCTTGGTTGCATTATATTTCTTTCCAACTATACAAACCCCAACTCGCAGTCCGTGCCCACACTTTTATTGTCCGTTCTCTTTAACTCCTCTGCTCTTCTGTAAACTGTATTTATTTATTCCTTCTAACTCACTTGAACATTGTTTCAGCCTCGCTGTTGCCAAATAAAACCTTCAGGTGAGGACTGAAGTTTTCTCCATGGACCTCCAACATGGCAACGTGTCCTCCACCATTCACCTTTCAAATAATTAAATTAACATGTTAAGGGGAAATTAAGCAAATAAAATCTCTATTAAATTCCTAGAGAAAGTGATGCATAAGAAACTCACCTCTAACCCGGTGATGACGGGGAACGGGTTGACTGGAGTCTGAATGCAGGCAACCCCCTGATTGAAGGTGAAATCCACCACCTCCACACCAATGATGGTCCAACAGGATCCATCATTCAGCACCACCTTGCTGGAGTCCCTGGTGCCGGACGGGGCCTCGAATAAAGGACAAGATGGAGGATATTTTAAAAATAAAAGAGCGAGAACAAAGGATAAAGACATGAATGGATGGATTCATGAAGAAATGAAACAGATGAAGTAAAGAGGTGGAGCTGCCTCACCTGGTACTGGATGATGGAGTCATTTGAAAGGCACAGATACGTGTTGGGACTGTCCCTGAACTGGAAGGCACACTTGTGGAGCTGAGAAACGGGTTCGTCCACGTCTAAGATGGCGTGCTGCTTGTTGACCTTCCGAATCACCTGCATGTATCGAACAAATCTCAAAAAGGTTTTCAGAGCACCAAAGACAATTTTCACTCAATAACTGTGATTCTTATTACACCATGTCTTTAAGAATCAAGAAAGGAAGTTCTGTTGCCTTTTACCAAAATGACCATAACCTGACGCAGCAAGTCAAATACAGAAAACTGACAGTTCAGAGCTAAAATATTAAAAGGATTTAAATCTAGGTGGTCTGAATGAAATACCTGCAGGTTTTGTGCCCAGAATTTGAGCATTACCTCACCAGAATTAAAATACCCCAGACTCCATGGCACAGAGGAAATTAATGTTGTTTTTATATATAAGTCCACTGATCCGGCTGAACATTTTGTTCGGTACATCCACCTTCCTTGTCCTCAGTCTATGAATGGAGACCACAAGAGAAACCAGAGCCGAGAACCTCGTCACACTCCAAACATAGCAGGAAAGATCTCTTCATCTTTCAGCTAACTGTGCAGTAACAGGCCCCAACTACAACAACATATAGAGGTATAGTGTGAGGGGCCACCTTCACCATCTTACACAAAACCCACAGCTGAAGGTGTTATGTAAGCAGCTCAGGAGGAAACGTTCAGTTCAGCAAAATACAAAGAACTCTGCTCAGGTTCGTCTAACTGGAAGAGGGGAGGAACCCCGTTAACGTTCGGGATTAGCTGTTCATGTAACAGCTGAACAAATCTGTGAGACCAGTCTGAAGAGGGTTAACACTCAACCGTGGGGAAAGACCTCTCTTGATTAAGTTCTAAAGATCTATATAGAGGGATATAGACA
>NC_056504.1:46984035-47005294 GCF_014905685.2 Nematolebias whitei
TATGTGATAAACTATGTGATAAACTATGTGATAAACTGTGATAAACTATGTGATAAACTGTGATAAACTATGTGATAAACTGTGATAAACTATGTGATAAACTGTGATAAACTATGATTAAACTATGTGATAAACTGTGATAAACTATGCAGTTTAACTTTCAAGAATGTCCTAGACATGATTCCTGTATAGGCCCTTTCTGCATAACACATGCATGCTCTTCCTGTGTTTACATGGGTTTCTCCGAGTAATCCAGTTTCTTCCCACAGATCAGAAATATACAAATGTTAACAAACAACACCAATTTGGTCCTAGGTGTGTATTTGGGTGCATGCTTGTTTATCTCTATGTGTCCCTGTGATGGACTGACATGTCCAGGGTGTACCCCACCTCAATTACTGCTGACGAGAGACACCAGCTCTCCCAGGGAATACAAAGGATGTTAAAGATAATGAATGGATAGACGATCACAGAGAAGGATAATGGATGTAGACAAAGAAGATATTCAGAGGGTTGGTGTGACAGAAGGATGTTAGGGATAAAGAGAGTTGGTGGCATGATTTGCTACTAAAGTAAACTGCTGAAACAACAAGTGTTATATCAAGGTGCCAGTCTACCATGTGCTACCAGGGGGGAGTGGTGTCTGAGTGATTAGAGCAGTCGTCCTCTAATGGGAGAGTTGGGGGTTCGACTCCACCAGCAGTCACATGTCTGTGTCCTTGGGCAAGACACTGAACCCCTCGTTGCCTCCGATGTGTGTCTTATCGGTGTATGAATGTGATAAAGCACTGATTAGTCTCTACAGATTCAGATTAGCCTTGTAGAGATCTAGCAGAATGCTGCGTAGATGGGTTCATGTGGGCACATGTATTATAAAGTGCTTTGAGTATCTTGGTTCTGTATAAGTACAGTCCATTTACTTTTTGCCAAGCTGCTGAGGCTTTTCCAAGACATCAACCAGATCAGTGAACCTTTAGTGACCTACTGTTGAGAATATTAACAGACTGGAAGTGATTCCTACAACCTTGGAAACCAGTGAACCCAAAACATAAGGGAAATGAACCAAAAATTAATTCTGTAAATCCTGGGCTTCCATATATTTCTGTAGATTAAAGGGGACATGGAGTGCTTTAAGGAAAGGCATCGTCTTATGAAGATAGACAAGGATGTGTGCGTGTGAGTGTGTGAGCTTTACCATGGGTGGCAGAGCGACTCCTGACTCAGTACAAATTAATTGGACCACAGAACCATAGCAGATGAAGGCTTCACTCAGCACATAGCCCCCTTGGTTGGCAGGGTGGTCATCCACTGCAAACAGACAACTACACATGAATATATATAGTTTTACTGTAACACACAGCTTTGAAGTAGTGATAGTTTAATGTTTCCACTTGAAGTCAATAAATCGTTTATTTAAAGACATTTTATTTTTTCCTTTTATAGCTGCTCAAGCAGATGAATGAGGACAGATAGACGGTGAGCGTGTGAAGACGGAGAGCTGATGGATGATGAGGTTTGGCTGGTGGGAGGTCTGTGCACACTGCGCACTGTGCTGCAGACATAACCTCAGTGACCTTTCAGACGGGTTCCTCCAGACGTGTGAGAGGAAACTGCTGGTGAAAATCCGCTCACACAGCGCCCGTATTAATGCAGTGTGGTCCGGGTTATGAGCGGAGCGGTCTAATACCTGGAACGTGTACGTTTGATGCCACCAAAGGCAAAAGATTATCCCTGTTTCTTTTGGCATCATTGTTGGATGTTGAACTCATCCAGGTAATTTTTTTTTGTGCATGGACATGAGTTTTTGTTAAAATTAAAACCCCGTGCAATTCTTTTTTCTTTTTTTTTGAGTGTAGTATGAACTGGGTGCAGATATTCATACATTTCACGGGTTCTTCATTTTTCTGACTGTGTAAATGTCGTGCATTGAATTTAACAGAAATGTAACGAGAGACATTATTTATCTTTGACCCATCAAAATGAATGCGGTCATTTATTTACAGAATCAAAGTTTAACATCAAACATTTACATTAATTTGGCAAAATATGAAAATAACAACAGCATAGTTTTACAGGAAGTGAGAACAATACGGCGATTGTTTTCACTTTTCAGCTAAAACGGCAGACATCACTTAATCAGTTTTGCAATCAGGAAAATCATACGGCCATGATTTTTGTTGCATCACCACAGACATTAATGAAAACATCTGGATTAATTTTTAGGAGAAAGGAGAGTTTAAGATGGAAAATGGAGATTTATCTTACAGAGAGATGTGTGAGGGAATTTATCTGTGGTACCAGAACAACACGCTCTTTGGAGAATAAGCTTGGCCCACGGTACGCTTGGTCGAAATAGAACCTTTACCTGGTTGATGATAGAATCAGCGTCGGTGTAGAGTTCCCTTCTGACTCTTTCAGCGTCTCCGTGAGGACAGCCAAACCCTTAGGAGTCGTGTGAGGTTATCCAAACAGAAGTTATAATCCCCAAAATCGTCTCTGGATCATCTTGAATGCGTTTGCATCCAAGAACTCTGAACTCTTTACGTCTCCAACTCTTTCAAAGCTCTACTCATCTCGTCTCGTCTCTCTTCGACACAGACAACGGAACTTTTAGACGACACTTCTCCTTGAGAACTGGGAAGTTGCCACATTTAAATGGGTTCGACTTCCGGTTCATTTGAGAGCTTTCTGATTCGTGGATGGACCAGAACAGAGGTGTGGTTTGTGATGTAAGGTGTTATGGAAAGTCAAGGATTGTTTTAGTGACAGACAGAAAGATTATTGGAGAACTTCAGACTTCGTGGAGTCAATTCACCTAGTATCTTCTGTGAAAGTTAAACATGACATTTCTTTTCAGTAAACTTTTTAGTTGACCGAACCTCGAACTCTAACACACTTACAAATTTGCTCATTGAAGACAGAAAATCAAGAAATGCATATTAACCTGATTTCTTCTTTGAATGAGGAATAAAAATCATTACTTACTGTTTATGTAAATAAAAATGAGTAGTTCTCTTCAACCTGTAAACATTGTTTGAACTAACACAATTTGATTATCAAAACATTTGTAAAATAGTAATGATCATAGAGAATTGTCTTTTCCACTTGATTAATTCAAGAAAGAAAGTCTCAGGATGGGTCAAACTGTACTTCTGGATGCAGATCAATGAAATGACAGTTTCTGTCCCACAAGGTTCTTAAGGTCAAAGGTTTTGACCTTAGGCTTTAGTTTTGACATCAGGTTAGGTTCACTACATGAGGACGTGTTTTTGCTTCTTCATTTTTTTTTTCTGAGTTTATGTGTTCAGCTCCACAACTCATTTTGACACTTCAAATTTAGGCTTTACACTCGTTACACACACACGCATGTTTATTTTGCAACTTTTTCACAAATGGGATGATTTTATACATTTTTGCATATGTTTGTGGATTTTTGTTAGCAAAATATCTCATCAACCACACAATGGATTTTAATGAAACTTTCAGAAACTAATCTCTGGCTGTCCATCTATAGCTGATGATGTTTTGGAGTTGCTCCAATTCATGATGGCTACCACAGTTAATAAAATTAGAATGTATTAAAATGGCCATACTTTAATCACACTTATATATAATAAGCTATAATTTAATTTGGTAGTAGCTAAAAGCCATATTTAACACATACTCAGAGAGCTAAAACATCACTTGAAGTAGTATGACATCATGTAAGATGGAAAATATGTTTTCAAAGTCTGAACAAAACTCTGGTGTGAAAGGTGACATGTTTTCATTTAAGGAACAGTAGATTTATTTTTCTTTTGTAGTTCAGACGTTTTATATAAAAAGGAAAAATAATATTCCAAAAATATAAACCCATATTGAATTTTGGTGCAACTTTACAAACTCTGCTGTTGTGAAATAAATGACCGTGTGCTCGATCTAACAGTTATACTTTGAGGAGTTCAGTGCATCAAAGTTCACGTCTTCTTGGCTTTGGCTGCCTTCTTTGCTGGAGCTCTTTTGGCTGCGGACACCTTCTTCGCCACCTTCTTTGGGCTTTCGGCTGCCTGTTTGACCACAGCGAGCTTCTTCACCTTCTTGGGGGACTTCTTAGCAGCTGCGGGTTTCTTGGCTGCAGCCACCTTCTTGGTTTTTTTTGGCCGCGACAGGTTTCTTGACAATGGGCTTTTTTGCATTAGGAGTGGCTTTCTTGGTGGGCTTCTTGGCCTTGGTGTCAGCCTGTTTGCTCATCTTGAAAGATCCAGGGGCGTCTGTTCCCTTGGTTTGGACCAGGGTCTCCTTGGCCACCAGGCTCTTGATGGCGGTCTTGGTTTTGCTCTTGTCCACATCATATCCTCTGGAGAGCCTTTTTGAGGGCGGCAGTAGACACGCCGCTGTGCTCCTTGGAAGCAGCCACAACTTTCACGACCTGCTCGCTAACGCTAGAACAGACCTTCGGCTTCACGCTCTTCTTCTTGGCTGCTTTTGGCCGGAGCGGGAGCTGGAGCAGCTTCTGCCATTTTCTTCTTCTTTTCTTGGTTTCAACTCAACCAGAGTCAGAGTGTGGTCATGATTACATCTATCTCCTCCTACATGTCATCAGTGCGTGCGCTTCAAGACATCATTACCTGCAGCGTCCCCTCAGTGTGGACTGAACTTGGCAAAAGGACCTTCTCCTACTTTCTGTTTCCTGGAATGTCTTGCAAAAAGATCTGAAGATGTCGACTTTGACCTACTGTTAAGTTCACTGCAAAAATCAATGCAGATTTTCCTGTATTTAGTATTTTACACCGTTTTATAATGTAGCTGTTTTTAATGTTTATTTTGGTTTATATAATTTATTTTATTTACTTTTCATTTTATATGCTGTTATATGATTGTTTACTGTTGTATGTACCTCATTTGTGTTCTTTGTTTAAAACAGTCTTATAAATGAGTCTCTGTGAGACTAACCTGGACAAATAAAGGTCAAAAATAAAAAAAAACTGTTGAAAAATCATTAAAGTCTAACTAAAATATTTTTTTTGAAGACAACTTCTAAAATTTGGGAACCAAATGATAATTAAAAAATCACTCGGGGATCAAAAAAATCTTAAACTTTACTTCATCTTAAAAATGATACGCATCCAGACAGTAAAATAAATTAATTTATAAACACTGTGTACCTGTTAACTCAAGGTAACACACCGTATCACTGTTGGAGTCATTTTTTAAGAAAATGGAAAACTTTTGATTTGCTCTTCCTTAAGGTCTCATCTAAATCACAGTTTCAACACACTGACCTTTTCAGAACACAGGCACATCTCTGTGTGTGGATAAAAATCTGAAAACTGCTGTACAGTTAACGCACACACATTTACCCAAGGTGATGGTGAAGGCTGTCCACTGTCTGGCGCTGGCTATGAAAGCTCCTCTGTCCACTGAGAGGTAACGAGTGCTGACCGTCTGAGAGCGCAAACGGTTAAACAAAGCCACTCTGGAGCAGGACGATATACACACTGCAAACACACAAAACTCACACAGTTAAACTATACGACACTGCTGGTATTCAGACGTCTGGCGTTTTTAGTGTGAACGTGCACATTTTGTTACTTGATACATCAATAACTGCTTGTAATCAATCAATTTTGTCGTTTTGTCTTGTGAAAACCATCATGACCATAAATGCACTTCCTACTTCTTTAAGTTGTTACTTTTATACAGTGTTAACTGTTAAAGTCTGCAACCTCCATAAAAGAGCAAAAGTCCAGTACTGTTGATAAACTGGTTTTATTTCTCTCATTGTATGTTCATGCTTTTAGTCCTTATCCGCTCTTATGACAAAGAATTATCCAACAGACAAAAACTATGATCAGTTTGTTTATTTATTTATTTAATAAGGAAAGTAACTTTAGTAATAGCTAAGTGGTTAGCACTGATGCCTCACAGCAAAGAAGGTTCTGGGTTCAATCCCTGGTTTGGATCTGGGGTCTTTCTGTGTGGAGTTTGCGTGGGTCTTCTCCGGGTGCTCTGGTTTCCTCCCACAGTCCAAAAGCCGTGCACGTTGGGCTTCCTTCAGGCCCAGGTCTCCATTCCAACACAGATCTGTGATCTCAGAGGAGTTTGTCTGGTGCTAGTTCTGAGGCCAATCATCAGTTCAATGTGGTGTTTTAATTATTTCATTTTGCTTCAGTGATGGTGATGGTGGCTCAGAGGGTAGAGCTGTTGCCTCTCAGCGAGAAGGACGCCAGTTTGAATCCTGGCCGGGGGTCATTCTGGGTGGAGTTTGCATGTTCTCTCAGTGAATGCGTGGGTTTTCTCCAGTTTCCTCCCACAGACCAACAACATGCATGTTAGGCTGATTGGGAGCTCTAAATTGTCCCTAGATGAGACAGTGAATGGTTGTTTATCTCGTTTGTCTCTGTGTCCCTGTGATGGACTGGAGACCTGTCCAGGGTGTCCCCCGCCTCTCGCACAGTGACTGCAGGATATGGCACCAGTGACCCCCATGACTTGAGCGAGTAAAGATGATGATGGATGTTGCTTCTTAATGTAAACTGATGTTTTAAGACATTGTGTTGTGAATTATTATTTCTTGCACTCATCTAATCATTTAGAGTGAATTGGGTTGGTGTCAATGGTAAATGGCACTGTAACTAAATTTAATTTAAAATAATTTAACAGACTTTAAGGTTCATCCAGTATTTCAAACTCTGGCCTTAAATCTTAACCCAAACTAACTTGTCATC
This sequence comes from Nematolebias whitei, assembly GCF_014905685.2. Lineage (NCBI taxonomy): Eukaryota > Metazoa > Chordata > Actinopteri > Cyprinodontiformes > Rivulidae > Nematolebias > Nematolebias whitei. The sequence continues at coordinate 46,990,743 of NC_056504.1, forward strand.
TGAACTTTAAAACAAATTCAAATACAAAGAGAGTTTTCTGATTTTATGCTCCTTCCTGCAACTGAACGAAGTCCACAGCCCGGTCACTGAGCACAAGTTTCTGATGTGCACGTAGAACAAAGTTAGAGGTCAAACATTTCCAAATCCAATTCCAACATCTGAGGTAAATGGAAATATTTTTCTAATCAAAGTGAAGTCACCTGATCTGCAAGGCCAGCAGCTCAGCAGCCGAAATGATGTCATTCAGTTTTCATGTGTAGATTTTAATTAAACGATTTGACCTTTGACCCACAGAGCACAGGCATCAGCTGACAATCCGTGAAATCTGACTGTTTGCATTTAGAATATAATCCCACTGGTGTTAATTTTTGCTGAAATATTTTGGTTTTCCACATTTTTTAGACTTCTGCTCCAATCTAGTCCAACCCCGTTGAGACTTTTTCTTCAGGTTCTAGTCCAGGGGTCTGCAACCTGCGGCTCTGGAGCCACATGCGGCTCTTTGGTCGCTCTGCAGAGGCTCTTTCAAGCTTTAACCAAAACCAACATAAAACTGAAGTTTAATGTTTGTTATACAAACAACAAAAAAATGTACTAGTTGTTGCCGTTTTCCTGTCATTTCTTTTGCAAATACTTAAACTTTTTTGCTTTATTTCTATACTTATTTATTTTTTCCACAATTAAAACAAAAAATTACATATTCTAAGTCATAGCTGTTCTTTATTTAATTTATAAAAGGATTTTTGTCATTCTTCACAAGAATCCAGTCTTTTCATTTGTCTTAAATTGTAAAAAACATCAATAAATGTTAAAAATCATTAGATATTTTTATCTTTAAGTCACCCCTACTGGCCACAACGTCTCATCCAACAAACCTAAAATGGCCCATGGGCCACCAGTTGATAATCAAAGTTGTAGAAGGTTGCTGCGGCTCTGGACACGTTTAATTTAGTGACTGAAGGTGTAAAAATGTCTCTTGATCATAACGTTTGCAGACCCCTGTTCTGGTCATTTGGTTGTGACCCTGACTGAACACTTCACCCAGAAGTTCAGATAGAAAACAAACAAATGCTTGAAATGTTGGTTAACAAGTCATGCAGGATGCACAACACTATTTTTAAATTAGAGTTCAATTTCAAAGTAAAATAAATGATAAAAACTTCATAAAGTGCGACTCACAGTCAGCGTTCTTCATGGACTGTCTCTTCTGGGAAGGTTTGGAGATCACTTTGATCATTCTGCTCTGGAAGGAACCCACTTCCTGTCTGTTGCCCACAAACAGTCTGAGCAGCAGGCAGAAATGTTTCCTTTTGTCCTGATCGGAGATGAAAAGGGACTTTGCACAAGCAAACAGCTTCTGCAGGGACAAAGACCAAGGGCCGGTGAAAAATCAGGAGGAACTAAAGACGTTTCCAGTTAAAAGATGTTTTATAACTTTGGGCATGTTGTACAAAAACCACTTATTATATTTTTGTAAACGTCTTCCCACGACGTCAGGTTTGTATTTCTGTCACCTTGGAGTTCGGCTGTTCATCAAAGATCAGTTTGAACGTGTCTGCCTGCGACTGACTGGAGCTGTCCAAACACATGTAGCCACAGAGTCTGTGCGCAGAATCCCCATAACCACCAACTGGAGTGTGGCGGAGAAAGAAGAGAACAAATAAATTCAAAGACGATCCCTCAGATTTAAGGAACTAAAATATTTTTATTTTATATTGACTTATTGTTATTTGACCTTTGTGATGGTCCTGCGTGACTCTCCATCCGTGACCGCTGATGTAAACACAAGGAGGAGGGCAGAAGAACCTGCAGGTGACGTGGCAGCAGAAATAATCACATCAACCCCTTGAATTAAATTAAATTAATATTTATTTTCACACAACTTTACTTTGAAACTTAAATTTGGAAAAAAGGTGTTTGCTACCCAAAACACCAGTTTGTCCCTCCTGTCTAAGTAAAGTTATGGTATGTGCTGTATATTTTCCTTCAGCTCTTTTAATTTTATTTTTTACTGTATGAAAAGGTTTATTTTCACCGGACCTTTTCTCGTTGCCGTAGGACTTCTGAGCCACCTTGGCGTGCAGGATGGTGACGCTCTGATCTGCATGAACTTCTCGCTTTGCTTCTCTAGTTGCTCCTAGAAGCTGACAGGCTGGAAAACCTGGATCGAGCCTCCTGATTGGACGAGATCGGACGGTGAGGCACAGAAAACTGAAGAAAACATTTTATTTTAGTGCGTCTGAGACCTTAATTCTTGAGAAATTAAGATACTGTCAGACAATTTAAAATATCAATCATGTTGGAACATATGGAGGAATGCTGGTTGAAATAAACAGCAGCTGTTGTTGAGCTATGGTCAAATCAATTAAAATACTTTAAAGCCATAACTAGACCGTGTGTTTTTACCATGTTATTTCATGCATACTAGAAACTTATAGGCAACTTGTTTAAAAATATAAATATTTTTTTAACCACAAAAAGGAACTGAAAATTTAAAAAAGAAGTTACAAGTCATGTATGACATAAAAAAAACCAATTCATTATTCTCATAATGATAATAATAAAACACCTAATGGATTTTTTTGTGACTGCCACAAGGATGAGTGGTCGAGCAGTAGTACGCTTCATTTCACTTTAGTGCCTTAATGTTTTTGCAGTTTGAATCCGTTTATAGAAACACTTAGAAAATGTTAAAAATATAGAAACTGTTTTCTCTCGGGATCACCTGGAGAGCCACGTTCAGAGTTAAAACCCTGGATCTGGGATGTTAGTCATATAGAAAACAGCTCCATAATAAAAGAGAAGAGGAAAACAGCATTAAAAATACCACTGACAAGACATAACTGAAAATATGTAACAGATGAAAACAAGATCATGACAAGAGTCACTGTGGCTGTGATTTATTGACAGAATGAGGAGACAGTCTTAACAACATTTAGAATGAGACAAAAAAATCTTCCAATTACTCTTTAAAATTTAGATTTTTATTCTGCATTTAAAAAAACTAATGTTTGCATATGACTGTGATCTGTGGTGAGAGCAGGGGACAGGTGGAAGAGAACTTGGAGAGGTGGAAGCGTTTGAAAGAAGAGGAATGAAAGTCAGCCGTAGTAAAACAGAGAACGTGTGAATGAATGAAAGGGAGAAGGTGGAACAGGGAGGATACAAGGAGCAGAGGTCACAAAGGTGCAGGACTTCAAGGACTTGGGGTCCAATGTCCAGGGAAATGGAGAGTGTGGTAAAGAGGTGAAGAAGAGTCCAGGCAGGATGGAGTGGATGGAGGAAAGTTTCAGGAGTGATTTGTGACAAAATGATGTCAGCAAAGGTCAAAGGAAAAGTTTAAAGACAGTGGTGAGACCAGGCATGTTGTATGGTCTGGAGACAGAGACATGGACAAAAAGAACTGGAAGTGGCAGAAATCAAGATGTTGAGGTTCTTCTTAGGAGTGACAAGGATGGAGAAGATTAGGAATGAGATCATCAGAGGTACAGCACAGGTTGAAGGACTGGGAGATAAAGTTAGAGGACACACTGAGATGGTTTGGACATGTCCAGAGGAGGGACAGTGGGTATATTGGTAGAAGGATGTTAGACATGCAGCTGCCAGGAAAAAGACAAAGAGGAGACATATGGATGCAGTTAGAGAGGACATGGAGGTGGTTGGAGTGGGGACAGAGTGAGGTGGAGGAGGACGACTCGCTGTGGAGACACCTGAAGAGGGAAAAGCTGAAAGAAGAAGATGAAAACAAATGTTTTCAAATAAATTCAACTTAATTATAGTAACAGTGGGTTTTTTTTTCTTCATGGCTAAAACTGGAAATAAGAATAAGCAGAAACTGTAAACTGAAAAAAACAACATTTTCAGGGAACTAAAATAAAACACCAGTGGAGGACTGTAATAAACGATGAAATAGTGTTTTGCTTGTGCACCGTGAACCAGAGTCTGAGAAAGAAGAACTATTTCACGTAGGAACAGCCCGATGAGGCGTCAGTCAAACGGTCATATAACGGTTCGGAGTCCACGTCGAGGGTAAATGCATCAGAATATCTATTCATGTACGATCTGTGCTCATAAAGTCCAAACTAAGAAGCTCTCTGTGTTCTGCTGGCCTGACTCACACCCAGAGGGGTTTAACCTCTGTTTCACTTGGCAGACGTGGGATTTTCCCCCTAACTGTTGGTGAGAAGGAGTTCAAATTCAAGCTAATTTTAGAGCTGATTTCAATTCATTAAATCAGGAAAGTTGATTTCTTTCTCTTCTAACGTGAACATTAAAAAGTGGACGAGCTGAAATAAACAGTTGTTTGGACTCACGGAGCTTTAGGACACAATGCTGCTCCGATCAGTCCTTTGTTTGGGGGGGCAGAGAAACACTTCCTGTCGCACTCAGTCACAACTCACGACCTTATTACAAGCCGGTCTGTCTCACCGTGACACGACAGACTCACCTGATGGGTCCGCGAGCTCTTTTTCTGTGATCGAGCTGCCGCTGATACGAATATAAAAGTTGTGTCGAATACTCCAGTAAATTTAACTTAGACTACATCAGCGTTTTTATTTATTTTGCTGCAAGCTTGGATAAACGATGTTATAGAATGTTGAGAAGGAACAACTACATCATCATCCTGTTATTCTTCATCGGACTGTATTGTTTTTTTTGTTTTTTTTTTTTGGGGGGGGGGGGGTATGTGTTTTGTGGTCAGTCAGCCAGAATTAGACCTTCCTCAGTTCAAAGGTCAAAGGACAGTGAAGCAGGATACCTTCTGGTATTTCACAGCAGAAACACTGAATGAACTGAGAACAAAGCCAGGGTGGGGGTGGTGGAGTTAGAGTGCACCTTCACCACCAAACATGTAAATCTTCTGGTCTGGCAGAGGTGTCTGGAGGTTTCACTGCAGTTACACGGTCTGCTTGTGAGCGAGACTCAACAGGTGTCAGGGCCGTAAAATCCACAAGAACTGACTCCGGATCAGCAGTTCCTTAAACATTCTAAAGCTCCGACGGAGTGTCGTTCTCCAAAACAAGAGCTTTATCATTAAAACACTGTTACAGGAATTAGATTTATTTTGTCAAACGTTGATGAGGTTTATAGGTGAACGCGTCTCCACAGAACATTAGTTTCACGGTGATGATGAGGCTGAAAATACTTTTACTTTGTTACATTTACTTTGAATTTTGTTACTTGGGGCGGCTGTGGCTGAGTGGTTAGAGCAGTCGTCCTCTAATGCAAGAGTTGGGGGTTCGAATCCACCAGCAGTCACATGCCGAAGTGTCCCTGGGCAAGACCCTGAACCCCTCGTTGCCTCCGATGTGTGTCCCATCAGTGTTTGAATGTGATAAAGCTCTGATTAGTCTCTTTAGATGATTTCAGAATCAGAATCAGAATGCCTTTATTGTCATTATACGCAGTGCAATGAAATTAAGAGCCACTCCTTTTTCCAGTGCAAAAACACGCCTTAAGAAAACACACATTAAACACACTAAAAATATAAAAAATGTAACGCAATATAGATATAATAATGAAAGTAAAAAAAATACAAGTATTACACAATTGTATTGCACATTATGGATATTAGTGAGGTAGTTAAGGTGATTGAGAGTATTTGTTCAATTAGCTTTGTAGAGATCTAGTAGAGAGTTGTATGAATGGGTAAATGAGGACACAGATTATTGTAAAGAGCTTTGAGTGTCTGGATTAGATAGAAAGGAGCTATAAGTACAATCCATTTACCATTTACTGATTCAACCTGACTCCCATAACTTCCTGTTGATAATTTGGTTATTACTGTGAGAAAAACACAAATTACAGTAAAATGCATGAGAACAAAAGGGATGAACTCTCCTTGATGTTCGTATTTCAGGAGCTGGGTGAGGGGGTGTGTGTGTGTGTGGGGGGGGGGGGGGCGGTCTCCCCCTCCCCTGCCAGGTCTCCTCATGGCATTCTAAACCTTCCACACAGCCCCTCACTCCTCACTCCACCGGTGCGTAAAGCAGAGGTCAGCAGCAGAGCGCATTTCACATCCAGGCGCTCATTCCTCACCGCACGCCGAGGGCTGCTGGGATACAGCTCACCTGCTCACAGCCGGGGAGCCGTGCGCGCGCGCGCGTGGACTGCTGCTGTCGGAGGTCAAGAAAACAACCCAGCTGGTCTTACCTGTCCCATTCGTCGGCCCTCGGTGCGTCGAGTCCGGACAGCAGAGCCCCCAGGTGAGTCAGGGTGTTTGTCGGGTCGGAGGGTAGCAGAGGTTCTATCTGGGGGGGTCCCAGCTGGTGGACTGAGGTCTCTGACAAGACAAGACACTGATACCAAAACTGATCCACAGCTGATGGTAACTGATGCTTAATTAAGCTTTTATTAGTCGTCATGGCAACCGGAAGTAAAGCCACAGACTGCTGACTGCAAATATATCTTCAGAAGGTTCTGACACTTTGTAACTTTATTTTTGATTATTACTTTTTATTTTTATTTTTTTTTAAGATCAAGACGTTTTTCTTTTTCTTTGTTAATTAAAAAGTTTAAGAACTTTGTGCAGCATGCGTGGGCAAGAAATCAAATGTGATTTACAACTGATTTTTATACAGAATGATGCTGGAGCAAATGTTAGACCAGACCAGACCAGAACAGAACAGAACAGAACAGAACAGAACAGAATAGAATAGAATAGAATAGAATAGACCCAAATTGTTGCCTCAGAGAGGTAATTCACATTGAACACAACTTATAAGGGGGGAGTGGTGGCGCAGAGGCTAGATAAGGTGGGCCTGTGAACGGAAGATCACCGGTTCAAGCCCCGGTACCGACAACATCAAAAATGTGGGTGGGGTAGGTGAAGCACCCACACCTGCCCTCACCCTCACTCTGGGCCCTTGAGCAAGGCCCTTAACCCCCATCTGCTCCCTAAACAGGTCTCTCTTGAAAATGAGTTCTCGTGGCTCAATGAGACTAACCTGTATAAATAAAAGATAAATAAAAAAAAATACAATAAAATAAACTTTAGTAAACATTCAGATCTGATGGGATGCTTTGAGCTGTTTAATGAGGTGAGTTTAACCCTCTGGGTTCACACTGGGAGTCTGGAGACGCCGCGCAGACACTGTGAGGCTGCTCCATCAGCCTGTCTGAGCAGAAGAGCAGCTGTCTGGTCAGAAAAAGGTGAGTTCATGAACAAATAGTCAGTGACGCCACACAGACGGACTAGAGGAGGACAGTGTTACATAAATGAGGCTGATGTGGCTTTTTACAATGATAAGGACTAACTTTTGTAGACTTCCAAACTTTATGAAGCATTCACAAAATTAAAACGGTTATTCGGCGCACTTCTCGTCCCGCAGTTCATAATCTATTTCAACAAATCATAAATCTAAATGTTCAGCTCTATCAGGACAATCCTGCTATGACTTTTGGTATTGGAGCAACTTTAGCTTTTTGAAATATTTAGCCTTTTCTACCTTTTTTGTTCTCATAGAAAATGAACTGAGCTCATTTTACATCTTTCGAATCTTTAGATCCATTTACAACCTTTTACTGCTCCTTTTACATTTTGTTCTGCTTCAGCTTCTTTCAGCTTCCTAGTACACTTTGTTTTAAAATTCAGCTACTTTCAGCTAATTTCAGCTTTATTTCAGCTGTTTTGTGCTCATTTCAGATTCTTTTCGATAACTACAACATTTCTGTGCTTCTTCTAACTTCTTTCTGCTAATTTCCTCCTTTTAACTTATGTCTGCAAGTTTCATTTTTTTTCTGCTATTTCAGCTACTTTTTAGCTGTTTTGTGCTAATTAAGCATTTTCAGCTAATTCCACATTTTTACTCTCATTTTAATGTTTTCCGGCCTAATTCAGCAAAAAGTGCTCTCTATGTTTCTTTCTGCATTTTTTAGCTACGTTTAAGCTGTTTTTGTTGTTGATGCTAATTTCAGCTTTTTTCAGGTAATTTCCATTTTTTGTGCTCATTTTTCCTTCTTTCAGCAAATGTGTTCTTTCTGCTTTATTCTGCTTATTTAAGCTTGTTCTACCTTTTCAGCTGCTTATTTTTAGCTAATTTCAGCTGTTTTCAGATATACTCCAGTTTTTCATGGTAATTTCTGCTACTTTCAGCCTAATGAACTTCTTTCTGCTAATTTCAGCTTGTTATGCTCCTTTCAACTTATTTTGGCTAGTTTCAGCCTTTTATGCTATTTCAGCTCCTTTTTAGCTGTTTTGTGCTAAATTTAGCTCTGTCAACTAATTCCACATTTTTGGAATTCATTTCAGTTCCTTCCACTTCCTTCTGGTAGTTTAAGCTTTTTCTGCCCTTTCAGCTACTTTTCAGCTTTTTTTGTTGCTAATTTTATTTTATTTATTTTTTAGCTAATTTCCTAATTTTTGTGTTCATTTCTGCTTTTCAAAATCTAATTCAGAAAATTTGTTCTTTCTTCTTTCTTTTGATAATGTAGGCTTGTTCTTCCATTTCAGCATGTTTTTAGCTAATTTCAGCTGTTTTTCAGCAAGTTCTTCTACAATAAACATTCACATTGAATTTTCACATGAAATGCAGTAGTTGTCTACTGCATTCAGCAAAACGATCCAGATTGTTCTACACGTTTGTAACAAATGAGTGTTGCGCTCAGATTCTTCTTCAAACCAGCAGGAACTCACGCACTGATTTTAGATTCAAACCTAAACCGCCACAGAACTGCAATGACATCATAGGAATGTGTCCGCATCAGAAAATTACAACAATCTGAGGGTTGAAGTCATATTTGAATGCTTAATAATGCATCCGTCTTAACCATTAATCATGGCTGCTTAACATTCCAGCTGCTGGAGGATAATATTGTTCTTTACTTTTTCAAACAGTGCACCTAAATAGAAATATATATATTTTTTATGGTCTGACCGCAAGTTCAACTTTAGTCCACATTCTATTAATAGTTTGCCACTGGGTGATTTAATTTTGTTTTTTTTATTAGATATGCTATTTATAATTATTTTATTCTTCCAGCGAACAAACTATTTCAGTAAAGTGACCATAGCTGTTGTTTGGGTTTCCGTTGTTTTAGTAAAAACAACTTTAACAGATTGTTCTGATTTATGAAACTCCTTAGACATTTTTCTTCTATGATTTGCTTCTGGAGTTTTAGTTTGATAAAAGCCTCAGCTGAATGAACCTCTCTCAGGTTGATGTGCAGTGACGCCGCCGTGCAGGAAGTAATTCAGCAGGCAGGTAGGCCTGCAGTAAAACAGGCACCCAGTCAGGGAACCTGCCAACCGTCTGAGTCAACATCTGGATCCAGTCTGAGGCCAATAACAAGAAGAGCAGTGTCTTCCTCTCAGTGTGGGCTCCAGCTGTCACTCAAACCTAAATCACCACAAGGAGGATGTGCAGAGCCTCCGCCTCGCTGCACAGACGTGTCTTCTGCGCTCATGCCTGTGTTTTTACACAGCTCTCGTCATGCATCACGGTGTTCGAACATGTGGCCCACATGGCTGGTTTTCAACTCCGTGTGAAGCCAAACTGCCAGTTTTTAAAGAAATGATATGTTCATAAAATAAGTACTTAATCTGTACGTGCCTTTTTAGGTTTTTCCCTCTTATCTTCTTTTTTTAACTTGCTGCTTTAATTTCCTCTCCTCTTTAGAAAAGGATCATCTTCCCTCACGGTCAGCGGACAAAAAGGAGAATTCTGTCAGAGCTACAGACGATAACTGTAGTTGGAAAATTATACGTTTACATTAAGATTAATGGCTCACATAAAAATGAACTCGGTCTACAAACCGGTTGCATACTGCTCATATGAACAATTTAAAAAGGAATATAATTAACAAGATTAATATTTATTATTTACATAATTTAAAAAAGTAAGATATTGCATTTTCATTTTATTAACAACCAGCCAATTCAAATGACTGACACTCGGCTAAAGAAGATTATTTTAGTGCAGATTTGAACATTTTTTTAATTTGTTGTTCTAAATTGTTCTTTATTTTTAGGTTGCACTTTGAGTTAAATGGTGATAACAGGTGACAGGGTGAACATTATGGTCTTGGTTCTTGGAAAACACAACAAATTTAACGTTTTGAGTCAGATAAAGTTTATGCAACGTCTTAACTTGATTATAGTGAGAATTTTTATTACCGTATTTACCTAATTAGTTGAAAATTAATTAATTAACCAGGGATAAGGTGCCACGGTTGGATCCAACTTTGTAAATTTGTCTCACATTCTTTTAAACATTGTATTTCTGTTACATTTGAATCCCTCTGATAGGGCTGCTGCACAGTGGTACAGTGGTTAGAGCTGTCATCTCACAGCAAGCAAGTTGCACGTTTGTTTCCTGACGCTCTTCCTGTGCATGTGTGGAAAACAGGTGGATAAATATAAAACACACTTTAAATGGGTTGAATGTAAAAAACTGGGAGATGTCGGGGAATTAAAATGTAACAGTGGCGTTTCAAACTTTTGACTTTTCTCAGTTTTTATTGCTTCTTATATTTTCATCAAAAAAGGACCATGTAATTTCAATTTACTTCAATTTTTCATGGCTCCCTACCATTGAGGCTAAGCTCCATCATTGTCTTTATTCTGTAGACGTCATATCGCAACCACTTAGTTAAAGCACAAATGTCAAGTTAAATTATAATTCAACTAAAGTTTAGAAACGTTCCTGCAGGACGTCAGCAGGGTTAAATATCTGTCAACAGTCTTTAACTTCAGGGTCGCGACCCCAATAAGAGGTTATGGGACGGTTACTGCAGGTCAGCTGACAGAATGTGGAAACGAACAACAAAAGATTTCTTTTTACAACGCGGTCTTCTTTAAACTGTTTCAAGAGGCTTAGGATTATATGATGGTGCTTTGGTGGATTTTGGCACAGCAACCATAAACAACCAACTAAACATAGTTTCAGTCTTGAAGTCTTGAAGTGGTAAAACTGACCCTTCTCCGTCCCTCTAAAGAACCAAACCCAGAAATGTTAATAAATAGGATGAATGTGAAAATCCTCCATCACTCACCTTCACTCCCATCCTCCTCGGTGCCCGTTGTCGCCATGACAACCTTTGTTTCAGTTAGGGTTGGGTGTCCTCCATGGTCTCTGTGTACAAAGAAGTTGTTCGGATAAATGTGAGGTCATTTGTTTGTGACCTTTTGTCCATGTTAAAAACAACGAAACCTTCTTGGTCCAATATTAAAATAAAGTTCTGAGGTTTCTTGGAGTTTTACTAGTTAAATTCATGGTTTCTCTGCTCTTTTTCACATTTCCTTATGTGTCAGTGTGTTTTTTTTAACTTATACCATTAGAAGCTCTCTGTTTGTTAACAGTGTTTAGTGCCTGTTTAGCCTGACATTTTTTAGTTTGTTTATCCATATTAGCAGCACGATGGCTCAGTGGTTAGCACTGTTGCCTCACAGCAAGAATGTCCTGGGTGCAATCCCTGGTTGGACCTGGGGCATTTCTGTGTGGAGTTTGCATGTTCTTCTCATGCTTGAGTGGGTTTTCTCTGGTTTCCTCCCACAGATCAAAAACATGCATGTTAGGCTGCCTTCTGGCCCAGGCCTCCTTTCCCAAAGAGATTTGTGATCTCAGTGGGATCTGCCTGGTTAAATAATAATAAATAATAATAATAATCCAGTCCAGTGTCCTCAGCTCCCTTGATGTCTTGACTCATTTCAGATATTCATCAGTAGCACCGCACCTGTTCCCTCCAGTCATTCCTCTCAATCTATTTCTTGTCTTAATTCCTCACAATCAGTCACAAGACCCTTATCCAGATGTCATTGTCTGGTTTTTGTTCAGTCCTGGAGTCCTGTTTGACTGTTCTTATTAAACTTTTTTAAAACAAACCTTCCTGCCTGCCTGTCACCTGCTTATCTACACTCAGGGAGCTCAGTAGTTTGACTAAAGCTGCTGTTAATTTAACATCAGCTTGGCTTTGGGTTCCAGTTTGATGGTCTGTTAAAATCAGATGTTTGTTGGGGCCATGATCTGTATAAAACCCATCCCAAGAATTATTAGCCTCCAAAAAAAAAAGCCTAATTAAAGATTAGAGCACCAGATAAACAATCCAACATGATTTTTTACTGTAAATCTGATAATATAAAACAATGACGCCTGTCTTCTTGTCATAATATTACTGCTAACTGTGACGTTGCTCCTTACCTTCTTCCTCCTGCTCTTCTTCTGGTAAATTAAAACTTGTCTGTGCCACAGGGTCAGTTTCTGCCCACTGAGGTGTTTAAAATGCTGCAGTGACACACCATCCTCAGCGAGTGACAAACAAAATCATGTAAAAACTTCTAAATGTTCCTCCATCAGTCGACTGATCAGGTGAACGTGAACGAGTGACGCTGCTTTAATCCTCTGAACGGTTGGAGGAGCACTGATGGAAAACAAATGTAAGAGTGTTCCTGTTTGCTCTACATTACAGCTTATCAGCTTCCAGTGTGCCAAAGTGTGTGCATGTGTGAGGGCATGTAAATAACACTGGATCTTTCAGTGTGTGTGAGTAAGGAGATAGTCACCTGCTGCTGTCTCACACACACCTTGCTCTTGTGCAAACAGAAGACGCCCGAAGGCCGTTATTTTCTTCTGTAATATTCAGATTGTATGAAGTTTTATTGGACTAAAGTGCAAAAGTGTCACTTTTTGGGAATAAAATTTCTTTCTACTCTGTTGATGTTTTTTAAATGTGAAAAATGAGAAACTCCTGATAGAAAAATCAACAAAACAAAACTATAAACATGAACACAACAAAGTTCAGGCAGCTCCCCTGGATGTTTTTTTTTTTCATCCAAAGGACTTCATCAGTCCAAGGAGCCACAAGCAAAGCCAATCCCACAAGCAGCAAACGCCCATAATGTTTTGAACCATGTTGGATGTGGCAGCTTCAGAGGAGTTGACGGAGGGGGCGGGCCTCAGAAATCCTATTATCACCAGCAAACTGGTTTTTATCCACTATGGGAGTGTGCTGCTTGTGGGACTGTTTGTTGTGGCTCCTCGAATTGATGAAGGACGAAACGTCTCAGCAGATAAAGAAACCGTCCAGTGTTTGTTTTCTACCTGGATTATTGAGCATGAACTTTGATGATATAAACATGAATATATATATTTTAACAACTCATACTGAAACTAAATGCTGCGTTCAAATGACTTTAATATAATAATTAAAAATAAATAAATAAATAAAATGTAAAAAAAAACAAATAAAATGTAAAAAAAAAAACAAATAAATAATAATAATAATAAATACAATAAATAACAATAATAAATATAATAAATAAATTAAAAAAATAAATAAATAAACCACAAGACTGAATTAACTGAGCTGTAACATTTACTGGACTGCAAAAACAATGGCAAATAACAAAAACAGTTCATCTACAATCATTTCTGCACTTAAAGAAGCTCATTAAAGCAATTAACATACTTTAAATTAATTTAAAATCTGATCACACTCTTTATTCAGTAAACCTACAACTGAACATTTAAACCTAAAAAATTGTTAAGAATCCAAAATATAGAGTAAATACCTAATAGTTATAGTAGTAATAATAATAATAGTTATTTTAACTATGGGTAAAACTCTTTAAACTGTGAATAATTCTTAAATCTAGTTGGTAAATTATAATAAAAACACAAATTAACAACCTAAAAGTGAATTTATTATGACCGTGTTTTTCGGCCTATAAGTCGTGTTTTTTGCATAATTTGCATGCCCTGCACTTTATTAGACACATTTGGATTGATGCGACTTATAGGGAGGTGCAATGTGTACGACGGAAAATACGGTATTATTTTTGCTATTTGCAGCAGACGATGGTTTGATTTGGACTTGTCCATCACAATCCAACTGGTCATTACGTCATTACAACGTTCCTGTTTGTGGCTCAGCTGTAACCACAGAATAAAAACCTCCTGAAGTCGCGTCATGCTGCAGGAAGTTCCTCGATCTCCACAGCTCCCAGAGAGCCTCCAGATCTGCTTGGTCCAAAGCGTCTCCTGCGATGTCAGGGTCAGGGAGAAATGATTTCACACAGTTCATGCGCAGAACGCTTTGTGCGAAATGAAACCTTTGGGTTTTTATGCAAAATAAATAAATAAACAAACAAACGTCTGGGCTTCATCCATGCCTTCGAAGGCAGGTAATAATCATATTAAGGGAGAGAAATGTGAAACATCAAACAACATTTTTTTATGTCACGTTTGAATTTTTAGCCTCTTTGATATTCATTAAAATAGTGGACTGATAAAAGTCTAAACTTAAAAATAACTTATAAAACTGCTTCTGTTTCATTTGTTGTGGTAAGAATTCCAACATCATCTTATTTTACCTTAAGAACTGTTCTGTAAACTTTGAATGGCTGATTAACATCGTAGCATGTGGCATAAAAGTGCTTTAAAAACACATTTAGCTTTTGGCATATGCTGATTTTACATTTCGAGCACATTTTGTTTCTAATTATATTTAAGTTATTTGGCTAACGACTAGTTTCACTGGCTCATGTAAAGTTCAGTGAATCAAACTTTTACCGTGCGTGTGTGAATAAACTGAAGGAGCAGAGAGTTCTGATTTGTTTA